>NW_027437188.1:27508750-28140000 GCF_033239565.1 Halichoeres trimaculatus
CGAATCGATACCTAACAAGGTCACTTGTGATGTACACAACCTGGCTAGTTAATTCTTCTGATGGACGTGATTCACCGTCAGCAAGTATGCACTTCTATTTTATTTTAGGTTTTAGAGAAAGCAGGAGTTTGGGGATTTTTAAGACCAGAGTCACAACAAAGAGGGGCATTTAAAAGAGATGGTTGGTTTCCGACAATCAGCACTTTGTAGCAAGAAGCTCAGAATAACAAGAGAAGCTGTTGTGTGGCACAAGGGTTACTTTGAGGCAGGCATTTCAATGGAGATGTTCAGAGCTTGAACAAAACAGCAGATAACTTTAAAAAGAGCTGTATTTTTCAGTAACTAATCCATGTGTCTTTATGGTCAGGCTCCAGATGAAGCCACAGATACCATTAATCTCAGTCAGAAGGTGTCCATCGCTACACCCGAGGAAGCTGCACCGGAAGAGACTGCAGAAGCTGCTCCAGAGGAGGAAAAGCCTCTGCCTGAGTGGAGTGAAAAGGTGGCGAATGGGATCCTGACAGGTAAAGTCAAACTGTATCTTCTTCCAACATATCTTACCTGTAGCACTCAGGAAAGTCAGAAAAACTAAGCCATTTGTCCTGTTGCCCTCTTAGGCGCATCCTGGCTAAGCTGGGGCTTGGTAAAGGGAGCTGAGTTTACGGGAAAGGCCATCCATAAAGGAGCATCTAAGCTCAGGGAACACATCACTCCTGAAGACAAACCCACTCACGTCAGCCCTACAGTCACCAAAGGCCTTCATGTTGCCAAGCAAGCGACAGGAGGAGCTGTCAAAGTCAGCCAGTTTTTAGGTGACTGACTCATTTCCAGTCAGCATGTTTTTCTGACCTTGTGTGGGTATTTGGCACTGGACTTTGAATTAAGTCATGCTGTGTTACTGCAGTGGATGGAGTGTGTGCAGTTGCTGGTTGTGTGGGTCGAGAGTTGGCTCCTCACGTGAAAAAACACGGAGGCAAGCTGATCCCAGAGTCTATGAAGAAAGACAAGGATGGACGTTCCAACATAGATGGAGCCATGGTTGTTGCTGCTAGTGGAATGCAAGGTAAACTTTCCCCACTCTTTATTATCTTTGAGTATGAGTTTTTTCAGAGAAGAAGTGAAATGTAGCCAACTTCCTCTGAATTTTCTGAATTTGACAAGGATTCGCCACCATGTGGACCGGTTTGGAAACAGCAGCGAAGAATATCACCACAAGTGTAGCATCAGAGACTGTCACCACTGTGAAGCATAAGTAAGTCCTTCATTTTAAATACCTGTCTGATCATATATCAGGATAAAATCTGGCACAGCACTGCTTGTTTAACAGGTTTATAATGCATTTTGTAACAAGTGACTCTCACATCTGCATCTACATCAGCATCACACATTCAAAACTAAATGTGCACTCACTTCCTTTTCAATTTGCTTTGCAGATTTAGGGGTCTACAAAACATCTTTGACCCACCCAATGAGAAGACGTGTAATTATTCTTAATTAGTCACAGCCCTTAACTATTGAATGACTAATCACAAGCTTGATGTTGGATGAATTAGTTCTTGCATAAAGCATTCTAATTTAACCGAAGCTGTGCAAATTCACTCCCCTCCCCTCCTCTGCCAATCACACGACGGTGCCGCTTTTTGGATTTCCTTTCTTCTAATATTCCTAATTGAGAGATCAATATTAGCTACCTTCTGACCAGTCAGATATTTAAGTGTACTTATATTCAATGAGTAGGTGCTTCATGTTCCAATAACAAGCAGAGTATCTACAGAATAAAGAAGATACATGTTTCTGAGGTGTGGGTGATGCCATATTGGTAAACTGAGGTAGTATCTGTCACACATTAGCGTTGTGTGAAGTTTGTTTTTAAGTTATTTTGATGATATTACCATCTAGTATTATTAACTACTGGAGTTAAAAGCCAATATATATTAAGATAAGAGTAAAAATGTGTGTACACAGTAATAATTTACAATATGTGTACCAACCACTCTAAGATCTTTAAATCATAGTGGAATATCCTCTCAGTTCAGATTCTGGCAGTAAAGGGTTTCCTAATTATGGAGTTTGCACTTGCATGGGTGTAATCCTCACTTTGAAATCCCCACACAGAACAGCATGTCTGCAATCCTTTCACAGCGTACTAATCAGTTCTCCCTGAATCCTCTTTTTCTTGCCTCTTGCTCTGACTTCTCACCCAATCTGACTTCTGATGAAGGTACGGAGCAGCAGCCGGACAGGCCACAGACAACGCGGTCAACTCTGCCATCAACATGGGCATCACTGCCTTCAATGTTGACAACCTGGGGATCAAAGCTGTGGTGAAAAAGACTGGCAAGCACACAGCGCAGGCTATTTTGGAAGACTACAAGCTTCCGGATAAACAAGCGAACGGAAAACAAGTGGAGAAATACGAAAAAAAATAGCCATCAGTGCCTGCTTCACTCCTACAGCCTTAAACGATCATTTATATTCTTCTACCAAATACAACTATATTTAAAATTAACTATTTATAGTAACTACTTAACTACTGTCATATACATCATGTAGTTTTGTACATCTTTCAGCACCTTCATCTTCATTTCAAAAACATGGATGGACCTAAATGAAGCTGAGCAGGCGGTTTTATAACCTATATAACAATCTTAAAGATACAAATAAGGTGTGTTGATATCATGACACAGTAACTTTCAGGTATTATCATTTCATTGAAAGATAATAACAAATCTGTGCTGTATGTACTGAGGTAACTTTTTATGCTAGACACTGGACATATTTCCTAAACTTTATGACACATTTATGTGTTTGTTTCCCCTTTAAGGGTAAGTGCAATTAAACCTCTGAATTATCAGGAATATTATATTAAAGAAAGCATCTCACAAGCAGTAGTGACTAAAACCAAATCACTGTTGCTGTTGACTGTACCTGTAAAATATAAAACAAGATCCAAAACGTTTTTTTTCAAGAAGTATAACTCAAAAGTCTCTTGTAAAACTTAAAAGTTTGGTTCTAAACAGCAAATCTGAAGAATTTACCACTGAATGTTCTGAGTTCTGCTAAGCTGTCTAATGCATTTCAGTTTTTCTACATTTCTTTAAAATGTTTATAGCATTTTATAAAAGAATATATAGATTTCAATATTTTTTGTGTGAACAAAACCAATGACAACAGTGACTTTTGAGTGTGATACATATTGTTTTACTATCTAGTTTCTGTATTCTTTGTCTAACAGGGTTTGTCTTCTTTAGACACAAGCTTTAAAACTTCAGCAGAAAAATGTAATTCAGACTAACAATATTGTAACAAAGCAGAGTGATTATAATTAAATGAGTAATTTATTAAAAGAGATTTGTTTGTGAGTATTTTGAAGATCACTGACATCTCTTAAGTCTTTTGTACTTTAAGAGCAGGCTGATTCAGATCTTTGAGATTTATTCTTTGAATTCCAAAAAGCACTTTTTTGTTCCTCACCTCTTGCCTCCATCTAGTGGCCTGGTTTTATATTGATAGTACTTCTGACTTACTGAGTGTTCATTCATCATTTACATTATTTTCAAAAGCAAAACAAACCATGTGGCTTTGATTTTATTAAAAATACAACAAAAATCCATTTAAAAACTGAGATTCGGAAAGGATGAAGAAATCATGATTGATGTTTCAAATATTTTTTTATGATTTACAGCCTGTTAAGACTGAAAATGGTGAGACTATTTGCATTTTCTACCTGAACTGGTGATTAGTTGGACCTTTTGAAAGGGCTATGTTCAAAACACTAGCATTAGGGAGCATAAGCTACTATTATCAACCCACAGTAGATCGAGCCCAAGTTGATTGACTCTATCCTGTGAACTGTCAGTCAGACAACTGTTTGTACACAGGACACTGTCCTGGAGGAGTCTTGAATGACAGAGTATCTGAAACTGACACATTTTCTTTCTCAGGTGTCACAACATTGGACCTTGAAAGTCAAAGGGACAGGTGGTTGGCTTTCTGAAACACTGACAGTTTGACAAACCAGAGGTGAACTAATTTAACTTTGGTCCCCTGGAGGTTTGATGAAATTTGTTACTGAACTCTGTTGAGGTGGACTGCAGCTCTGGCTAAAATGTGCAGATAGAGTAAAAAGGCTAGAGGCTAGGACTTACAAAGCATGAGTACATGTGGCAGCTGGTTATTTTAAATGTGAAAGCATATGAAGTTGGGTTCATGAATGAAAGGACACCAGTTATTTTCCACAAAACTAAAATGAGGCAGAGAGAAATTGATCTTGGCACACTGGCACCATTGTCCTCAGGGGACAGACGATTGGTTCAACAGTATTGGTGGGACATGGAGAACTGTTTGAGCTATTGTCAGAGAGTTGCTTACTGTGATGGATTTACTTGTTTGCAGAGCTTTTGCTGGTTACATCATCTGGTGATATGCTCCAAAACTTGACTACTGTACTGCTAATGCTTCTTATTTTTGGGAGAGATCACTCCATGCTTTGTCAAAGCCTCTGCTACTTCCAACGTATATACTAACATATAATATCCACTATATAAAACAACAAGGGAAAGACTTGATAATACAGTTGCAAATGTTCATTCTACAGTGTTTTCACGTGACGTAATCAACTCGGGCTGGACCATGTGGCACTCTCACAACAGAACAGAATTGAGCGAGCAGGTGTTTAGGGTAACTGTCCTACAAATGGTAAATTACTGTCTGTTTTTGCTGCATCAGTGTGACCGACAAAATCATGTGCTTTTGACAACCAAAAATTGTCGCAGATCAGAGTGAGGAGTGCAAACAGCTGTCTGAAGAACACAGAACATTGTAGCTAGGTAATTGGCTACTAAGCTAGTAAGCTCCGCCAGGATTTCCAAGGCAATAGTCTGTCGTTAATCTCAATTATTGATTCTGTCACAGCATTTCCTTTCAGGTATGACACGTTCTCAGTCTGTAGACCCCCTCTTCTATGAAAAAATACAGTGGTAACATTTGTCTTCATACCTTTGGGTAGATGATGAAAAAGATGCTAACTACTCGTGCTGGTCTCTCCCACTAATTAGGCGTAATTTTTCCAAAATATTTCTCTTTTCCTAACTGGCTGAATTCTTCACAATTATTTTTTTTTTGTATGTTTCTTGCGTTTTTCAACATTTTTTTTTTTTTTGCCAGAAAACACATCTTAAAATCATATGATACCGCGCACTTTTATCTCCGTCCATTCAACACTTACGTTCGTGTACCTCCAATGTGGCCGCACATCCGGGTAACTACTAAGATCGTGACGTCAATGCAAACACTATAACGAAAAAAAAAAGACTAAAAACAGGTTTTTACTATTATTTTTTAAATGATTAACAGAAGTAAAACTTTGTTTGGATGGGATCATGGCTGGATACTTTGACAATCCATCAAGTACATTCACATTCAAACTTGTAACTTGCATAATAATTTTTTAGCTCTGCGTGGAAATTTCAGCGTTTGTGATCTGACTTGTTAACACGGAAAATATCTGTTATGATTTTTCTATTTATTCATTAAAAATTCAATCAAAATCTTTGAATAATTTGAGCAAGTATACATGTGAACGTGTACGCGCACCATGCTAATACAGCACGTTTCTTCAATAGCCACGTGCACGAGTGCCGCTGACACCCGAACGGTCCGGTGTAAATCACTGCAATGGCAGAGAGAGGAGGGAGGGAGGGAGGGAGGGTGGAGGACACCGGCTACAGCCCTGCCTCCTCTCTGCATGTGAACACACACACACACACACACACGGCGGAGCAGACGCACGAAAGGCAGGCAACACCATCACAGGGGCAACAAAGGGACGCATGGTTCATCTCAGGCAGCATATAAATAAATCATCATTGAGATAAGTTTCGCTTTTAGATACTCGATCTGTTTCATCTGTCCTCACCTCAAAGGTAAGAGCGATGCACCACAATTGAGAAATCCATATGTTCTGCACCAATTTCTCGCTACATCAAATTTGCTTTTACTCTATGTGTTTTACCATAATTCATCCATCCAGAGTGAGTTTATACTTTTACTTTATGCTTTGCAAACACATGTCAATTATCTTTGCTATTAGACGGATGGAATTGAGACACACCAGGCAGCATGAAATGGGTGTGACATGTTACTACATAGTGTGCATGAGCAGCAGTAGCAGCAATAAGCTTGTGTCAGTAATGTAAGCAATCTGATGAACCTGTTTTTTCTAATGTTAATAAGTTAAAGAGTGTAACCAGGTGGTGATTATTCTCTTTTGTATTAAGGGTATATCAGCACTGCTCAGTCATGGAGCTGGAGCACTTTGATGAGCGGGACAAGGCTCAGAGAAATACCAGAAGGGGCTCAAGAGGGAATGGGCTCCCCAGTCCCACACACAGTGCTCACTGCTGCCTTTACAGAACCAGGACGCTGCAAGCACTGATATCAGAAAAGAAGGCCAAAAAGATTCGCTTCTACCGCAATGGGGACCGCTACTTCAAAGGGATTGTGTATGCCATTTCTCAGGAGAAGTTCAGGTCCATAGAAGCACTGCTGGCTGACCTCACCAGATCTCTGTCAGACAATGTCAACTTACCACAAGGTGTGCGGACCATTTATACCATTGATGGGATGACAAAAATCACCAGCATGGACCAGCTGGTGGAAGGTGAGTGGTGTCTCTCATGGTGGCGTGAGTTTAGATTTAGCAGAGTAGAGTGTGATCAAGAAGGTGAGACACTCCAGAAAAAAAGGACTGCCTCTCTTTCAGTGAGAAAAACATGGCACACTACCTTGTCCTCTCTGCTTCTACTTGGCCCATCTGTTGTTTGTTGATCAACAACAAAAAATCTCTATGTACCTTGATTTTCTGCAGGTGAAAGCTACGTCTGTGCATCCATCGAGCCCTTCAAGAAGGTAGACTACATAAAGAATGTTAACCCTAACTGGTCCGTTGGTGCCAGGACTGCCGCCTCAGCCCGCGATCCTGCCTCCCTGGGTAGCGCCAAGGCCGGGTGCTCTGAAACCAAAGAGAGCAAGGACTTCATTAAACCCAAACTGGTCACCATCGTCCGGAGTGGAGTTAAGCCTCGCAAGGCTGTACGTGTCTTGCTAAACAAGAAAACAGCTCACTCCTTTGAACAAGTCATGACTGACATTACAGACGCCATAAAGCTCGATTCTGGAGTGGTGAAAAGGCTATATACAGTGGACGGCAAGATGGTGAGTGACAAATTCTATTTCCTGATTGTGATTCAATGAACCTTACTTTGCTCTTTTTGTCACACTCCTCATCGTGTCAGCACCCTCTTGAGGAGTGGCCCGCTGGCAAACATCCACATTTGGGAATGGCTTACTAAAAGTTTGGACCAAAAAGCTGCCAGTGTAAGATGAAATAGTCAAATGGGCTGTTTTATTTTTCTATATCATACTTAAAAATGATTTTAGGTTTGAGGAGTCACATTGGCATTTGCCAATGCATGACTCAGAGAAAGTACTCCTTTTATCCAGCAAGGAAGTCTAAAATTAGCATCTTCTCACTAACATACCTAACCTATTGGTGCTATAGGAAGCATCGTAAGTTATGTAAGTTTCTCATCAACATCAATTAATTTTTGTCCATGTTAATGTGCTTTAGTGCAACACCTTTGTGCTGTGCATGGAGTCAACCAACATGAATTTTCCTACTTCCTGAAAAGGGCTGGAAAATGTATTTTTTATCTATCATTCATCACAAGTGAGACAGAGGTGAGCATGTTCTTGTGATGTAGAAATCAGAGGAAGACTGGCTAGAAATATTAGGTCAGAGGGTTCAGATACCCTCATCATATCCTGTCATTTCTAGATTAACTCAAGAAACTTACACACAGTACATGAGACAGACTGGTGAACATTTGCAGTCGATGCAGTCTGAGTTGAAGTGAATCTGAGGAAAACAGATCGTTGTCTTTGATATTAGGAAGAGATCTGTTTTTGTTCCCCATTCACGTCTCTGCTTTCTTACCCAGAGAGAGACGGTCTAGTGGGGTAAGAGTCATCTGGGAGTATTCGCTAAATGTATTACAAGAAGTAGGTTTCTAGGACTCCATCTCATTTTCCTACCAAACAGTATCACATGATTGAATTGGTGTTCATTGAGTAAGTGAAACCAGGACTTAAAAACAGCTATGAACACTTTATGATGATAAAAACAACCTGCTTAAGTTTTGAATGTCTGGACAGCATTCAGTTCTTCTTCATTTTTGGTTACATAAACTTTTTTTGGCTATTACACCTCACATCATATACTTTCAAAACACAAATTAAGTTCTGGATTTTATCACTTTAGATTTGCTTTGTTAGCTGATGTTTGTGGGAAGCAGTTAAAAAGCCACTGATGATAAAAGTGACTGAGAAAAAGGCCATCCCACAGAAATAAACTGCTCTTTAACTAAGCACGCACAACAACTTTATCACCTGCTTTTTTTCTTTATGAGTAACCTTATCAGGAAATATAATGAGTGCCCCCCTCATGGTTTCTATGGTGACATGGTTTCCTGAGCTGGTTGCTAAGGAACAGCCTCTGCGGCAGAGCGGTGCAGTAGTGATGTCAGAACTGTAGGTGTAGTGTGAGAGGGTTCATAGATGCAGTGTCTGGTCTCTCAGCTTTACGGTGCACATGGTGGCAGGATGGAGCACATGGCTGAGGTATTATCCCGGGATATAGGGAACAGTTGGGGATTTCTCACACCAACAAACAAATCTGCCGGCGCAGACCCTCCAAATTATTTCAGGAACGATGGATTTTTTTTCCATCAAAGCATAAAAAGGCATAAGAGTGCTTTTAATCAACAGATGAAAATCACTTGTTTATAAATTGTGAAATTCTTCTTCTGGCTCTGCATTAGCTCATCATAGTTAATATAGATCATCTTTTCTTCTTCTTTTAGTTCTAATATGTGCCGGACCTTGCGACGTTCTTTTTGTCAGGTTGTGGTTCCAGATGGCCAAATAGGCCCCCGTTGGCATCAAAGGACCTGTTTTCATGGGTGTTTAACCTTTAGTAAATGACCTGCTTGTGCTTCTGGTCCTAACACAAGTGACATGCTTTATTTAAAATGTAATTTACAGACATAAAATACTTAAATGTTTTCTTTTACTTGCACTAAAGACTATTTGATATTTAAGATTCTTCAATAATACTCTAATCCCGCCCCATTTACTCCTCATGATTCTTATACTGCACACGTAGTAGCAAGATGATGTGTAATTTTTTAAAAATCTTCATTTATTTTTGATGTGTATTAGCAGATGTTCTCGGAGGGTTGCTCTATTTGTTGGCTGTGATCCTCCTATACTGCTGAGTCACTCTGGAGATTTTGTGCTGTGAGAGTCAGCTTTAACTAGGTCAAACAGATATGAAGGAAACAATCTCTGGATGCACGTCTACAAGCCCAGATCTGTTCATTTACGCACAGTATCACCACAAAAAGTACAAAAAAACATAAAGTAAAGATAGAAATGTCTCTAACATGACATGATTATGGAGCAATATTTGCATGGCTGAGGATGTCACAGGAGGCTTTGGTCTGTGGCTTTTGGATCCCAGCTGTAATGGATCTGGCTTTGTACTGTAAGTGTATTATGCGCACCAGTTACTTCTCTCCTACCCTTCTTGCTGAAATAAATGTCAACACATCGGAGGACAGAGCAATGTTCAAAGGCAGAGATTTAATTTTGTGACCGATGTTTTGGTGAATGTGATAAGCTTTCAAGCCTCGCAAACAGGAGGGAGGTGGTTGTGAGGTTAACAGACCCCAATGAGCCACAGAGCCAAACTTATGGTTTCCAATTTGTGATGACCTATACTTCTTTTTTTATCTCTGTACCACAGATGTGTTTTCTGCATAGGAAAGGGCCCAGAAGAATTCTTAGTTATTTTCAGTTGACAAAGTGACTTTAAATGAGGATTAGTTTATATTCTCCTTTACTTCAATTATGTAAATACAGATTCATAGTTTTCTCTTCAATCAAAATACTGAGGTGCAAATGCATTGTATTTAGTATGGGGCTTTTTCACATAAACTGTAAAGAATTTATTTAAAAAAAAAAACAGCATCAGTCAAAATTTAATATATTTTCATCCCTTGATGGAGTTGAATCTTCTCCCCATGTCCTTTTTTTTAAACAAACCACCATAAGTAAAGGCTGTGATAAGTATGAAGGACATAGACAGGCTTCCTGGCTTTCCTCTCACCCACTGCTGTGACTTGGCTCTAACCCACAGTACAGTGACTTGCTCAGTGTCCCTCTGCATTTGGCTTGGAGAATAAGTTTTCTCTGTTTGTTTCAAGATTCTTCTAATTATGCGCCAACTAAAGTGGAACATGGTGTTGTACTTTAATTAGAATATTGCAGAGGCTTTACAGAATATGAAATGAGGACTGTGAGCAGTGTTTATAGGAAAGATGAATTTTGCATATTGTTGAATCTTTTCCTCTTCTAAAGTCTGCGGATGATTTAAAATGACTTCTTCATACTTTTGTTTCAGGTTATACCTTAGTCTTTCAAAATGACATTGCTTCTGTATGGACTCATTTTGTCTTATCGTCTTACCAGAAGTTTTGGATATGAATTAAAAAGATAATTTCTCCTGCTGCTGAAAGTCTTACAACCACATAGGGCTAAATATAGACACTTGATTCCAGGACATTGTGATTAAGAGTGCTTGAAGTGGTTGAGTCAGTGTAATGTGTCACATTTTAACATTTGTTTTTGTCTTTTTGTGAGGTTTTGTTCAATCATGGATCTTTTCAGGTTTCATGTCTTCTCATTAGAGAAGCTACTGCTCTGATCTGTTGTAACATAGAGCTACAGTCATGACAGTAACCTGCAGCAGACCTAATCAGATAAATTATATCTGATAATATAAACCTGATTAAAATTTTAAGACCAGTTAAAAAAATTACTCAAATTTACATTGTGCACTGCTGGATCTTAAGAAGGTTCTAAGCAGAGTTTCAAATGTACAAAAAAACCCCTGCAATTTATTGCAAACATCAACTGAACTGATACAGGATGTTCATCAGCAGATCAAAAGTTTAAGACCACCCAGACTTACCCATTACCACACAGACGAGGGCCCCCAGTCATTAGGGAGGCCCCCTTCAACATCTCCACATAGTCAACCACCATTTGACGCCCCTGCACAACCTAAAGCCCCCCCCCTGCCATGTAGGAAACACCTCAGGTGGGATCTCCTTGTCATGCCAGTAACCTTGGTAGCCATCAGGACTGTGAAGGTTCAATTTATTCTTGTCAAAGAAAACAGCTGTCTTCAACCTTTCAACGTCCCATGTTTGGGATTCTCTTGCAAAGTCCAGACAGTTCATTTTGTGTTGTTGAAGCTGTGTCTTGATGCCAACCGGATCCAGTTCCAGTCCAGCTCAGTGCAGATGAAATTCTTTTGGGTCTACAGCTTGACTTGTTTGTTCCATAACCCACAGGATCCTTTAAGAAATTCAAAATGACTGTTCACTGCGTCCAACCTCAGCAGCAGGTCAAGATATTGTGAATACCTGACAGAAAATGCATTTTTGCATTTCGAAACTCTCTTTAGAACCATTTTTAGATTTTAAGAGTGCAAAATTTATTTTTTTCTACTTTTCACCGGGTGTGTATATTGTACACAAAGAAAAATTAACACAGGACTTTTTGACCTGCTGCTGTGATCAGTCTCACACCTAAAATGAGAGATTCAGCACCCTGGAAAGCTCCACCTGTACTCGGTAGGGATTTTTAAAAAAATGGTTTGTGTGTTTTACAGTCACAAATCTTTACAACTGTTCAGATTAATTAGTTTATTAAAATATGCACGCCTCTTTTCATATTTGCTTGAAGAGAATCAGGAGATGAAATGAAACCATGTAGATGGAGAATTTCACAGGATGCTCCTGGACTGCTAGGAGTGCCTCTGTGTTTGTGTGTTCGGGGGAGGGTTGGACGGTGTAGCTGGTGTGTTACTGAGCCAGCAAGCATGAGTAATCAATAAAAAAACAGCACATTCATGTCTGCCTTTATAATGCTCTTCCTTCTTCAGTTTAAAGTTTCTCCTTCGAGGTATTTAAGATGAGGAATGAATCCTTAGTTTCTCTCATTTAATGCCTTTTACCATTTTTGTAGAAAATGTCAGTAATTTTAATCAGAGTCAATTCAGTCCTGATGTGGAGTAGTTTTACCTCTCTCCCTGTTAGATCAAATCATCTACGACACACATGGTCAAAATAATCAGTTTTTCAGTCATAAGTTAACCTTCATCAAATTCATGACCCAGATTCAGACTCTAAGTGCCACAGTTTGAAGGTGTTCCATTTTATTCTGTCATTGTTAAACTGATCGTCACATTGTTTCTCATGTCTGCACTTTGCACTGCTCAGCTTCACAGATAGTATCTGACAGGAGATCTTAAAGTAGCTGTGTCCCTCCCATCGTCTGTCTGGTCTCCTTGGTAACTACTGTGCAGCCCTCCTCCCAGTGGGATCTCACACTCCTGTGGAGGAGGTGGGGGTGGGGGTGGGGTGTAAGAGAGGGGCATCTGCAACAAAAAGGGTCACATCCAGTCCCCCACTGTGCTGGGTTTTTATTTAAAGACATCATGGATGATTGACCTTAAGATGCTGGGAGGAAGTCTTGCTGCAGGTTATTATTAACAAATGTCTTTATTCTGAGGACAATTCAGCATGATGTCTGTTTTAAACTGTTAGTGTCCTCCAAAAATGTGCAAGGTAAACCAGAGTATTGCCACATGATAAGGTGAGATGTGATACATGGTTAGAGGGCGGTGTGGTTGACTGTGTGTGGTGGCTTTCCTGTCAGGCTGTTTCTGCAGTAAGTGTAAGCACTTAAGACACTGTGTGTTAGACTCCTGCTGAACTCTCAAAGGGTTGCAATAATGGGGCATAAGATAATGTGTGTCGGCAGAGTGTGTTGTCTTATATTTTTTCTGATATTAGCTTTTAAGCTCCCCCATGAGTTCAGCAGAGGAGCAAACTCTTTCTGTGAATATCTCCTGGTTTCCAACTACTGTTTGTCCACTCATGTTATCAGTTTTAATAAGCTGTAATAAACAGCACACATCATTTCATCTCCAGCTCATAACAGACCGAAAACTGTTCTGCCGTGTCAGTAAAGGATCACATTTCCGTTGGCAGAGGTTGTGCTGTGGTCACCTCTGTGTAGAGGAAATGAAAACAGGAGCTCTACATTCGGTGGATCACTGCTGTAGTTAAGCACATCAACAATCCTCTGAGAAGGTCAGGGCTCCATCAGCATCTTCATTTATTTATGACACTGCATCCTCAGTGATGGGCTTCTGTATTCAGGATATCTGCTGATTCATCAGCTCAGCTATCCAGGTTCTCTTTGTAGAATATGAGAGAAGGATTTGAAATTGTTATTTTTGACGATGACTGCTTTGAATTTAAATGTCAGAGATTCCAGTTAGTGTAGTATGTATTTATAGATATTTTAGTAGAAATATGGCATCTATAACCCATAACTTTCTGAGTATTCTGTGTAGATGTTAGTCACTAGAATGTCACTGAATAACTTCCAAATGGATCCATGTAAAGTTTGAGTTTGGTCCAAAACTGAGTGTGCAGCTACAAAGTTTCAGAGAGTGGGTGTGCTCTGGTTGAAGCATCATTCTCACACTTGAGATTTCTTATTTGATTTATTAGTATTTTGTGGTGTTTTGAGACAGAATGACTGTACCCCTTTTTACCTCCGCCAAGGAGGTTATGTTTTGGGGGGTAATTGTCTGTTTGTCCGTTTGTTTGTCTGTGAACAACATAATTCAAAAAGTAATCATCGGATCTTGATGTAATTTTCAGGAAACGTTCAAAATGGGATTAGAAAGAAGTGATTAGATTTTGGAGGTGATCAGAATCACTGTCTGGATCAAGTATTTTTTTAAAGGATTCTTTATCATTGTGAGATTGGGCTGTTTTCACCATATGTGAATATAACTCCACGATAAATGGTCAGATTGCTTTGCAAAACAATACAAGACAAGGTCACCATGATTTATGACGGATGTAAAAGTACGATCCAGATCCTGGCAATATTCGGGATACTAAGATACGGAACATTGAATAAGTACTAAATTGTCATAATTTTCAACAAAATCAGGTAACAAATCATTGTACAAACCTGCAACTAACACCAAATTGTAGCAGACAGTCTGCTGAAAGGGAGTATAACAATCAAGTATATATGCTTGGTGGAGGTCTGCGCTCTCTGAGTGCTTTTCTAGTTCAGTACTTAAACTGACAGAAGCATGTGGTCTTTCCCAGGTCTCCTGCCTCCAGGACCTGTTTGGTGATGATGACATATTCATCGCCTGTGGCCCTGAGAAGTTTCGTTATCAGGATGACTTCAACTTGGACGAAAATGGTAAGAGTCCTGATATATGTGAGCTCTCGTCCTTCCTAAGAAGTGGGATTGTGATTGTTACTACTCATTAAAAGTGGTTCTGTCATACAGTTAATAGTTGTACCTGAAAAGAACAGTTCTTGCTTTAATTTTGGTGCTTTTCCTGAGAAACAAAAGTGGAACACTTGATCCTTTTCCTTTTATAGTTTGGTTGACTTTTTGTATTTTTTGTTTCTTTCTCTGTAGAATGCAGAGTGTCTAAGTCTGCCTCGTATGGGCGACTCCCATCAGTGCATGGCCGCTCGTCCCCCAGAAGTGGTGGGATGTCGCGTAGAAGCAAGTCTCCATCATCTGCTGGTTCAGGTGAACATTTCAGTGTGTGTTGGCAGTGGTAATGTTCAAAAGCAGCACATAGTTAAGTGTGCATGTCTCATTTCACATGTATCATAAGTACATTTTAGACATTTGTTGTTTCCAAATCTGCTGTGCCCACAGCTAATGGTACTGCAGGCAGTCAGCTGTCCACACCAAGGTCCGGAAAGTCTCCGAGCCCCTCTCCAACCAGTCCAGCTAGCCTCCGACGACGACAGGTGAAGACACCCTCTCATAAAAATAAAAATAAAACTTTAAGAAATGATTCCCTTTAGAGATTGAGAAACTAAAACGATCCTGTCATGAGGCTTTAAAATAAATCTTGTTTTACTTCTTTGTGTGATCTTTCTCTTTATTTTCAAGTTGCTTTATTACATTTTTAATGTTTGACTTTTCAGTTTCGTCCTTCTACCCTGAAGTCACATAGCACTGTTTCTTGGCATTCTGATTATTTATTTCAGTTAATTCAAAGTGGGCGTGAATGGTTGAAATCTTGAAGTATTTTAATTTGGACAGATATTTAACAACAAAAAATTAGATATATTAATGAGATACGTTCGATGAAATTATTGCCATCACAAAAATGTCTGTGCCACCATGTTTTAACAGCTCTGTTTTTTATGCTGGGCACTAGGCAGACTAGCGATGCTGTTTGTGTTATATTAAATGATCTTTACACATGGCCTTGGTGATGAAGGCGCAGATGTCATTATTACTTTGCATATAGGATCTTTTTTTGAGGTCTAGAAAAATGTCATGCCCCTCCCTAAGCACAAGGTGTGTTAAATATTTATAGTTTGCAGCTTTAGAGCGTTTTATGTTTTCTTTAAAGCAGTAGCACTTCTCTTTTGTGATTATCACAAATCCATGGAGGTCAGAAAACTTTTAAGAACTGCAAAGAAAATTAATCTTCCCTGTAAAATCTAACTGTCAGTGATGGCACAATTAGTAAATGAGGATAGATTTTCTCTTTTTTTTTTCTTTTTAAATATTATTTCAACCCTTATGGTGGTGCAAAGGTTACTAATATGTTTTGTCATTTCTGTCTTATCTCAGACTACATACTCATAGATGTGTGAGTGGAACAAATAGGCTTTGCGTAAGCTGGTTGTAATCACATTTTTACAAGCTTCGCCTTGCCTCACTGGATCTTTCTGTCTCATGACCGTCTCATCTTCCCAGGGATCTCTGCACAGTGGCTCTTCTCTGTCTTTGGCTTCAACCAAGGTTTGCAGCTCAATGGACGAGGGCGATGGGCCTGGAAGTGAAGGTAAGCAGCACAGAACTTGTGAACAAAAAGAGAGAAGTTTGCAGATATTATCAGAGTGCATGTTTATACTTTTATATTTCAGATCATCTTTGTTTTCCTCCACAGCTGAGTCGATGGACGAGTACTCCTCAGTTCCTGCCTCCATAGCAGAGAGGTACAAAGTGGGGAGGACTCTGGGGGATGGAAACTTTGCGGTGGTGCGGGAGTGTGTCGAGAGATCCACTGGAAGAGAGTACGCCCTGAAAATCATCAACAAAGACAAATGCAAGGGAAAGGTTGGTCTGAGTCTTACTTTACTGACTTCAGTTGTTCAGTAATTGGTCAGATCTTTTTCTGAACAATAGACTTTAGGTTAAGCTGATGAATTGTTGATTGTTTTTGTTTGTTTTCACTAAATATCATTCATAGTTGATCCTCTGACTAAATTTTCTTCTTAGGAACACATGATCCAGAGTGAAGTGTCCATCCTTCGGCGGGTGAAACATCCCAACATCGTTCTTTTAATCGAAGAAATGGACACCCACAGTGACCTTTTTCTTGTGATGGAGTTGGTTAAGGTACTCCACATTGCCGCTTCTTAAAAGGAGCAAATCTCCTTTTAATAACATTTTGAAACTGATACATTTTGATTTCTTTTCGTTTCACTTGTTGTTTGTTTCGTGACCAATCTTTAGAAATCCATCCAAAATAACCCTATTTACAAATAAATGCCCCATTAAAAACTGTTAAGCTGTTACATAATTGTGCTCTTTCTCACCCTAAATATTTTTTTTCTCCAGGGAGGCGATCTCTTTGATGCAATCACATCATCAAACAAATACACAGAGCGAGATGCCAGCTGTATGCTGTTCAATCTGGCAAGTGCCATCAAGTACCTGCACAGTCTCAATATTGTCCACAGAGACATCAAACCTGAAAACCTGTTGGTGAGTATTACTCTGGGAAGATTCTGTCAGAGCAGCTTCATCTCCCATAAATCTTCGATAACTGTTTTCCTGCTTGTCTGTTAAAACTAACATCAACAAATAGTTTAGGTAGGAGGCATTCATGGGAACAAGAAATGTAGAGAAATAAGACTTGTCTCCACAACACCACAAGATGTCAACAGTTATATTATCTCCCTATGGGCATTAAGCACTCATATTCTAACACATGCCCTTTATACAGACAGACAGACTTATGTTTTAATATCCTCCATCAGTTACCTGTAAAGTGTCATTGTAGAGGTAGGGAAGGAATAAGACATCTGGTGTCAATAAAAATTGTACTTAACTTCTATTACACAAAGGTCTATCCATTCATCTCATACTGCAGTTTTGTCTGGGCCAGCACCTGCAAAAGCAATCTCAAATGCATCTTCTCTCCAAAAACATTTCATTGAAATGATCACTTTCAGGTCCAGATTCATTCAGATTTAGCAGCTTTTCTCCTTTGTTTTGAATTCTCATAACCCTCCCCATGTTTGATCTCAACCATTAACATTAACATTAACAACTTACTCCCTGTCAGTTTCTGGAATTTATCTCAGTTTAATTCCAACATCCATCATTACAACACAAGGTCAGCCAAAAACTTCCATTCGGCCTTTTTCAAGACAACATTTTCTCAATTCTCATTAGATTTCAAAGACCTCACTGTTGAAACCAAGTCACATCATACCCAGCACCAATTTAAAGCCATACAAAAAAAATAAACATACAGTTTTTATTGGAGCACTTAGCCAGTACACCATCATGATCTTTCACTTCTTTCATTCTACTTTTCTCCCATTTTTCCTTTGCTAACACTGTATTTAATATCTTATTTGTTTTACTGTTTGTTTCTTTGTTTAGACTCCCTCCAATCATTACATGTTAGGCATTTTGTGTTTCATTTTCTTTGTGTGCAATACTCAATAAATAAATAAATAAATGAATGAATAAATAGATTAAAATGCAGCAAACTTACTCACACTAACCACAACAGAGTGTGACAACAGCACAAGACAATTTTCTTAAATATAGAGACACTGGAGGGTTTTCTGTTGTAACATTAATCCATAATATTTACGCCTATTTAAGGAAAAAATGTTGGTAAAACTGTAGAGGAACAAAATTTGGTCAGTTTGTCATACCCCTCACTGTAAAGTTATAACAGATAATATAATGAAAATATAATACACTTATGTTGTTATTATATTAACCCTAGTAATGTATAAAGATTGATTTATAATAATAATAATAATAATAATAATAATAATAATAATAATAATAATAATAATAATAATAACCAATATAAAAATAATAATGATAATAATAATACATATTTTTCTTTACATTACTTTCCTAACCTTCTTGTGTTGTTTGCCTCTCAGGTATACGAACACCAGGATGGCAGTCGGTCTCTGAAGCTAGGAGACTTCGGCTTGGCGACTGTTGTCAATGGGCTTCTCTATACGGTTTGTGGCACACCCACTTATGTAGCACCAGAGATTGTTGCAGAGACAGGGTGAGTCAAAGGTGTTGTGAAGTATTTAATTTCAGGCATTTTCTGTAAGAAAGATAAATAACTGACAAACTGACAAAATAACTGATCCACAGGTACGGCCTTAAAGTTGATATTTGGGCAGCAGGGGTCATCTTGTACATACTGCTGTGTGGCTTTCCTCCTTTCCGTGGGTAGGTCTTCCTGTATTTGGGTTTTGCTTTTAACAAGGATGATGATTCAAGCACATCAATCTGTCAAATTGTCCTCAGGATGCCAGTATTTTAAACAGTCTACTACACTTGGTTGCTAAATACAGTTTGTTTTGATTTGTACAGCAGCGGAGAAGATCAAGAGGCTCTCTTTGAGCAGATTCTAAGAGGTCAGCTTGATTTCCCTGCATCATACTGGGATAATGTGTCTGATTCTGCCAAGGTTTGTGTCTCCTGTTTTCTTCTCATCTGCCACTTTCTGTCTCATATGTTCCAAGAAAAACAACAGACCTCTCAGCGATCTGTGGTTGTGCTGTGTTTGCGTAACGTTTTTATATTAGTTCTATTATTATCCATGAAGCTCATGGTTACCATGTCTCTCTTTAGGCTCTGATCACTGGAATGCTGCAGGTTGAAGTGAATCAGAGATACACAGCTGTACAGGTCCTGGATCACCCCTGGGTCAATGTAAGATCATTTGAAGTCATTCCTTTAACCAAGTCACCTGTGCACACTCAAGAGCAGCTGTGAAAGTGAGACACAAGACGAGTTACCAGAGCTTTTGCTCTTTCCAGGATGATGGGGTGTCGGAGAATGAGCCCCAGCTGCCGGTGGCTGGGAAGATCAAGAAGCACTTTAATACTGGGCCCAAGCTCAACAGCACACCAGCAGGAGTGTCAGTCATTACAGTAAGCAGTGAGCTCCATCTCTTCAACAACTGACACTGTATGCAACGCTGCATTAATACATTACACGCTTGTTTTCTTCTGCTCTGCTTTGTACGTGACTTGGAATTCAAAGTATTAACAAAGCTTAGATGCAGAAAACATATCGTCTTTTTTTTGTGACTCCATCAGAGCCATTTTTTTATTTGGCATTCTTAATTTCACTAAAAAATATTCATAACTTAGCTTTATGTTTAAAACTTGCACATGACCACTTCTTTATTTTCATCCCTGCGCTTTTTGCTACCCAGTCTTTCCTCTGTGTGCTTTGCCTCTCATCCTGTTTGTAGATGGACTGTCAGCACTGTTTTCAAGAGATCTTAAAATAACATAACAAACCCACAGTAACTAGGTCAGTTTGATCAGTCGATATGATTCCTTGTATTTTCTTCAAGCAGAGCTCAGCTCTTACTGGCAGAAAGATACATGACTTATCCTGAAAATCTTTTTTTTTTTATTTACAGTAACTACTTACATAAGATTTCAAATGGAATACTTCTAAAGAAATAAAACATTCAATAAAAAAGTCAAAATGTTTTTCTGCCAGTTTTTCCTTACTACACAAGTTATGAGATTTTGATGCTGCTCAGGTCAGTGATGCTTTGACTTCCTCCTGAGTTGCACCCGTCTTCTCTTTGCTCAGCTGGAGAAGGACATCCAGAGATCAGGGTCTTTGGACCACTACCAGCATCCAGGATTGTTCTGGATAAGGTATGACACAGAATAGAGCTAATATGCAGCGCTTCCATGGCAAAGTGCTGGCAGTCTCCATTTCTCATCCCTCAAAGGGCCCGTTCCATTTACCCTCGACATTGAAGTTTTCATGCCTTGCCCTTATTAGTGCCTCTCCCTCGTTTCCCATTAGCAGATCCATCACTTTATCAGGCTACTTCATCTCACTGTTGCTGCGGCTGCTTCCTGTTGCTTGGTCCAGTTTACCTTTGAGTCTGTTTACTTCTTCTGCGTAGAAAAGCTTTGCATTTGTACTACTGTGTAAAGCTTCTTTAGGGGACATGGAGCTTTTTTTGGTTTTCAGTCAGAAGATTTCACAAAGCAGCAGCAAATTTTAGACACAATCTTCTGCTCAGACTGAAATGTTTCATCAGTGGTTATGTAGATGCCGTCCCGCTGTTGTTTGTTTGTATCAAGACGCTAACAATGATGCTGTTACCTTCTCCCAGACCACGGCACTTGATAAAGAGAAGCAAGTTTTCCGACGAAGACGCCACCATGATGTGAAAGCAACCGCCCCCTTCCCTCATGGTGGCCATGCTGGTGCCTCTCACAGTTCAAACCCAGGCCACTCCACCTCTGGGTTCACCTCTGAGTCTGAGGACATTTCCCCGTGTTCGGCTGGCACCGTCCGCTCACCCATCTCCCCGTTCTAAGAGCCCATCAGAGATCATAGCATCGTCCACCCAGGAGCACAAAAAAGAAAGACTAAGCATTGGGAATAGTCATATTTGGACATTCACAGACTGCATACATCTTTTCCTTTCTTTAACTTTTTAAGTCAAACTATTTTTAATTTAAGATAAAAATACATTGATCAAAGCAGTTTTCTTTCTGAAACACAAGTTAAGGGCCTGCACAGTTTTAATTTCCTCTCTTTTCTTTAAAAAAAAGGAAAACAAATGTGTCTTCTACGCAGCGTACACTGGGTTATAGTGGTGCTATGGAGTCATCTGCTGGAGAAGATTGTGTATTGCACTTAGCCTTTTAAAGAGAAATTCAACAACACAAGATAGTGTAACATGACTTTAAAATATAACACATTACACATGACTAACCAAAAGATTTCAGATAGAAACACAGAACTGTAAGATTGTTCTGTATGACACCCAGAGTTTTCGTCTGTTTAATTTGGAGAAGACGAAAGAAATCAAAAAGACACGCTGCTATATTGTAACATAAGTATTATCTGAACAAACTTCTGTCTTTTCTGGAGGACTGATATACAGATATTGTCCTGCTATCTAGTAGCTCATGTCTGAGACAACTGGGGTGTTTGATTGTTGAAGTCCTGCTCATGTGGAAGCAGGAGTTTTGTTACATGTCTGTGAGAGTGGTGGTAACTCAGTATCTGTAAAGATGAATGTCAGTGTTGTGCAGTGGATTGTTAAGTGCATGTTTAAAGCCTCAGCCTGGGTTAATATGGATTTAAGTGCAATTAGGTGCACCTGATGAGCACAGTATTTTAGATTTCCTTTTAAAATACTGGAATAAGTAAGAATGTATGAGTTGTGGGTGGTTATAGATAGCTGACAAACATACTTCCCCCTCAGATGGGGACAGTAGGCTCTCATGTTGCCTGGGTTTTTTTCACACACTGAAATGAGACAAAGTCAGATTTTCTTGAACACAGCAGTGCTTCCAGTAAAAATCACTTACTTTAATATTTCCTCATTCTTTTGTCTTTTCCTGGTATTATGATAAAATGACTAAGAAGTCTGGCTCACAGACTCAATGTACTGTATGTTCTCTGACCACTTCATGCATAGATTCATCACAGACCAAATACTCATAGATGTGAATGTCCTCCTGTCATCACAGACTGTAACCTGCATGTGTACTAATATGCATCCTAACTGAGTTGTTCTGGTCCTCTACTGTTAGATATACACCTGTCAGATATGAAAACCACTTCTGTAATCACTGTACGAGCTGTCTTGGTGAATGCAGTTCATTTAAGGTGTACAATAATCATACCACGGCTAAGTTAAGACTTGTAAATACATATGTGAAGAGAAATGTAACCTCTCACCACTGACATTGTTGTAAAGGGCTTTTAAGTTTTGTATTGGAAAGGATTGAACCAAAAAGCACAAGGAAAGCAAGTTGTGAAAATGACTTTTTGGGAATGTTTGGTCAGCTAAAAATAACAACAACAAAAACATCATGTTTATAAACAGTTTGACTAAAGGATCCCACATAAGACTGGAAATTTCAGTGTCTGGTAGCAGATGGAAAATGTGAATGTTGTATTATATATTCATCCATTTTCCCTCAATTCAAAGACAAAAAACTTGGGGAAAAAACGTCTGAAAAACTTCTTTTGGATTCATGAACAAATATGTTGTTTGGTCAAAGGGTAAACTTCCAACCATACACTCCAAAAAGAAAACAAAACCTGGGAATAAAAATGATTTAATATGATTGAGAGTGAGTGATTTATCTGCTGTTTGTTTTTACATCACCTGCATGTGACCTACTAACTGCAGTTACAAAATCAGACAGCAGGTGGCAGTACAACCAAAGGTAAGCTACGATTGTTTTAGCTCACTTCCGCCTTCACTCCTCTATTTTATGGTATGTATTAATGAGCTTTGGATATACATATTTGATGAGGTGTTGCATTAATACATGCATGAATGTTTTGGAGGGTCTTTCTAAACAAATAAGTAAAATCACGATGAGAAAATCTCTGATACTTGTTCATTTACTCTTTTTTTATTTAAAAAAGGGGGGAAAGGAGGAAGCTGAAATAACTGTTAATTTTTTTAAATAATTCCATTCGCTTCAGACTTATCCCATCAATCCCAAAAGGTTTGCAAAAAACATTTCACCATACAAACTAAATATCAAAATTAAAACATTTTTAAATTTTCATGTACATATTAGAACTCAGTTGCACTGCTAATTTCGAGAATGTTATTAACTAAAAGATTTTTGTGCAAACAACATTTACAGAAATAGAAATGATTTCACAGTCAAGCAAAGCAAACCCAACACCGTCAGTAGCTTTTAGCATGCAGAAGTTCAGCTTTACAGGGAGGGGCGCTGTCTCATAGCACCACAAGAAAATAAGACTGTTTACTCAAAGTGGATTTGCATATTTTTGTTCATTATAAATTGTCATTTCACAGCAAAAAAAGAAAAGAAAAAAACCTTCAAAAGAAGACACAATAGCTTTAAATAATTGCCATTTTCGTACGTCTTCACTGTTCCTCGTTGGTTATCTGTCACACAGCGGAAAACTTTTTCATCAACCTTCACAGCAACTAAGTTTAATATTGCTTACATGGTGTTCAAGCATGAACCAGTGTCCATGAAATCACAAACTGCAAATGGGTTAGTGAACATTTGCTCCAAAACAGGCAAAGTTAAAAAAAAAGAAAAAAAAAGAAAAAGAAATGGAGATATACGAAAAATATTGATGTTTGCTCCACCAGCAATCGAAGAAAACTCTTTAGAATAACATTTTGTCATTCAGCTACCACAAACATTTGATTTATTTTACAGTCCAACCCATTCAGTGTTTTTTTGTCATATTTTTAAAGAAACTGAAGGAGCAAAATAATAATATGATTAATCCTCCTCAAAAAGTCCCACTTGAATAATTTTTAGATATCACAGTGAAGTTTTGTCATTCTTTGCTAATTAAGAGACAAAATCACCCTCAATGTAAAATACATATGGAAACACTATTTTGCTTACACCTTGATCAAAACAAAGAATTCACAGAGGACTAAGATCACACTGAGTAAGACATTTCTTCCAAAAAGACAATCAAACACAAAAAATTAAACACATTTTCTTCACACATACAAGTACATCTTAACATTGATCGTGACAATGAGGAAAAGGGGCCACACATGTATTGCTAACAAACTAATGTCTGAAGTGCAATGACGACATTTTGAACATTTTATACATGATGAAATTGTTGAGAACGTGGCTAAACTGAAAGCATTTCGATCTTAATTTTAGCCTTTACAAAGGAGAAACACTTTACACGGTTTATATTTACAGATTGTTTGTATCTTAAAAAAAGTGTTCCAAGTGAGATATGTACCTGCCATACAAATGTTGTATAAACGTTGCTTATAGAGAATTCCTCTTGTTTTGTATTTTCACAGTTTGAAACAAGAACTTGTAACCTTACATTAAGTTTGATTTAATAACTTCAGTCGATCTCATCTCTGCTTGCATCTCGCTGGTGTTCAGGTAAGACATGACAGAAAACGTGCCCAGCTGGTTGTGACCAGTCTGCTGGATGAAAGCATGTTGGCACCATTTTGTTCTTTATAAGCATCACAATGCTGATGGTCTCGAGCCCACTGAGTCTCTTCATACCCTGCAGGGATCTTCTACTTCTCAGCTTAGGTTTCTGGTCTGTTGGTGTGTTTTTTTTAAATTATTTTTACACCCAGCGCACTCTGCCCACTCCGGGATTCTTCTTGCCTCAGTACCTGTTATGATGCTCGTAGTGCCACCGGTTGAAATCGATGTTAAAAGCTACAATACTGCCGGACACCATGCCTGTGATTAAAGTCCTGAAAAAAAAACAATGAGAGGTCACTTATAAGATTAGAGAAAGTAGTTTCAATATTAAACAAAAAGGACACATTAAAGTCAATCTGTTGATTTCTTTTATTCTTATTAAAGGTGTGTTTTCATGAGCAAGACACTTAAGAATCTTTTAATGCACTCGTTGTTTGGTATTAGTATTTGCATGAACATGAGCAGTGAGTTAAATCGTCAATGCAGTGAAAGAAATGAGCTCAGAGGGTTGTCAAGGGCTCCAACAGTAAATTACTGGGTCCCTCTGACAAAAGAAGAGGAGGAGCGCTGAGCCCCAGCGTCTTTTCGCCCTTTGCTCTTGTGTCCACAGCCGGCTGGTATGTAGGAAAAGCAGCTGATTTCACAGGGTCGTCTTATACTGCTACACCCAAAGGGCTTAAACGCTGAATGAACAGAGCAGCGGCAGAATGGCCCTCTGTAAGTGAGGCTGCTGTGCAGGGTTCACTTGTGTTCCTAATGTTAACTTACTGAGGAAGGTTGAAACTGAATCATGGGGCCCTCAAAATAATTAATTGAGCTGATTTGTAAAGCCATTATGAAAAAGAAGTTAAAGCAGCAAAGAGTACTCCATGTGCACTCTATAATTTTAGTGTTACAATCATGATTTTGGTAATAATGTTAGGCTAATGCTCACCTTAACAGGTTTAGTAACAAATAAAACATTTTTTAAAATCAGGTCTCTGTTTTGTAAGCACTGAGGGGGATTTAGCCTGGAGCTGTAAAGTGCAGCCTCTCTAACCTCTCCTGATTGCCAGGGTCACATGATGACGTCAAGCCTCGGAGCCTTAGAGCGAACAATGTCGCCTCTGCGCCGCTGGTCAGACACAAATTATGACTCCTGACGAATCATGCAGAGTACTAACTACAAAAAGAAACGCCGCTGACCTGCAGATTGATGTGTGCAGCGTGCAAGTAAGCACAATGTTGTCTATTTATCCTCCTCTTTAAAAAAAAGAAGAAGAAAAAAATCTCTATAGCAACTGTAGATTCTATTTAAAGAAAGAGGACGATGGATGATCCATAAGCTAAAATACACTGGGACAACCATGAAGCACAGGCAACACAAGGCTTTTTACCACAGCCTGAATTCACACGACAGCACTAAGGATGCAGACATTTAGTACTGTATCCAACACATACAGTGACTCACTAAGGAAGCCCACGCATGCACACGGACAATTTAAACACATAAACATACAAACCCACACAGTGATTTAAAAAACCCAACATTGTGCACTGTTGTTCCAGGCAAATAACTAAGTAGTTCACAAAAAGTTTGAATTTGACTTCAGGAGTCCCTTTTCTTCAGAGTCTGTTTTTCTCAGCTCTGTATTTATTCGTTAAGACGGAAACAGCTGCTTTGGAATTATCAAAACAATTAATCTATGACCAGAAGGGCACATCCTACTTTATCAGCTTCAGCATGACTAAAAAGAAAACAACTACCAGTTCTGACCTTTGATCATGTGACAGGTCCATGGCTCTGACACCAGCATCACAACCAGGGTAGATATAGAGTTGTTTAAAGTCACAGGCCTGCCACACCTCCACCACACCGTTGTCCCCACCTGTGACTAGGTTGTGGCCGTCACTGCTCAGGAGGATAGCCTTCAGTGGGAGAAGGAAAGGTTCAACAAATCACTTTCAGTTTTTAATCATATTCTTTGATTGTAAAATTGGTGATGAAGAAGCCTCTACAAAGACACCAAAGACGTTTTTGTACAAACTAGTATCACTAGCATATTCTGATTCTCACAACTAAGATGTAGGCTATTCTTCTTTTTGATATCAACACATGCTACTTCAGACTCCAAGGGGCAGTCGGATGTCAACAAGTCTCCTCACCCTGGTGGAATCATTGACCTCCATCTGTGCCAGCAGCTTCCCATTAATGCTGAAGTTGCAGAAGCGGCCTCTCTCGTAGTAGATGATGCAGTGGCCTTCGCTGGACACTGTGATGAGCCGTGGGCACTGAAAGTGGTCCGGTCCCTCTAGTGCCCGAAGCAGGTCCCCTGTGATGGTGTGGACTAGACATGGACCCTCTAAAAAAAAAGAAACAAGACTCAAACAGTCACACACACACATTAATGTTAGCAAGATGCAAATAAAATGAGTGGTAGAAGTTTGTTATGGTGAAATCTGTCTGCCTCCTTTTGACAGAACTACTTAGCCCGCTCTGAGATATATTTCTGGTTACCCATCATTTTACACACAGGTAGTATATTCTAACATTCAATATGCTCTCCTATGCTGCTGTTTTGAATTTTAATATCCTCTACCTTGTCTGCAACAACATTTCTGTCAGACTTGCACTGAGTGGAAAGGCTGGAAAAATTTCCAGTGAAGTTCAAGAAAATCTCTCGAAAAGTTTAACTTTCCAGAGTTTTTTGCTGTCAACATAAATGATCTTTTCTAAACATTTGATTGCTAGAAAATTCTTTCATTTTCACCATTCATGGTTTTTGTTGTTCTGTAAAAAGAAACCATTGTGTGACTTTAAAGATGACGACCAGTCATAACCAGACAACAGCCACTTAGGGTAATGAGGTTGAGGTCCTGGATGAGTAGAAAAGCTGAAGAGAAGCCAAACTATTTCCTTTGGCTTTTTTTAAATTGGGACTTAAATACCTGAATTTTCTTTTAGTTTTTCTTTTTGTGATTTTTATTCTGTAAAAGAAACCATTATAGTTCTACAGCTCTAAAGACTGATTGTCATTTACAAATGCCTATTTTCATGACAGTTAGACTTAGTTAGGGCAAATTCCTGAAAATGCATGTTTGCATGCATGTCTGCTTATAACAAACAAAAATGTTTCACAATTATACATGTACATGACCAGATAAATGACAAATTCCCTGAAAATTCCTTTTCATTTCCAAAAATTCCCATGGAAAGTTTCCAACTTGAAAATTCCAGAGAATTTTGCAAACCTAACAGTGTATATCACTAAATGATATTAAAAGTTTCCCATCATCTATTTTCAGAGAGGTGGGCGCGTTGCAAGTTGTATGAATGCATCTTGGAGTCTATTAACATTTTATGTTTCCTATGAGAGCGGTAATAGACAGATGACCCTCCAGTATGTGTGCAAAGTGCTCAGGCACAGCATTTATCTCCCAACTTCCTCTTTTCTTTCTGATTACACTGACATTTAAGGAAAGCAGAGGGGTGAACCCACCTTTGGCTCCACTGATGACCAGGCCCAGCTCTGCGCAGACTGCCACACACACAACTTCCTGGTCATGACCCGTCAGAACTGCTCTTGGTGCGGGGTAGTCACCTGATGGATGACAGAGACACAGTATCACAAAATAAATAAGATTTAAGAGATTCTGATTGAATAGCTAGTTGTACAGAAAGTTAATCAACAGTCTCATTTTACTGGTTAAAAGAGACCTCCACACTGCCATCGTGTCCACCACACCTTGATCAGGCAATGAAACTCATACAAACATAAGCACATTGAGCGTGACACACATCTGCCAGCAGGGAGGTCCCTTTGAATTGTCATGTAAATACAGGGATGCCCAGTGATGGCAGCACAGCCACTTGATTTCATTCTGTCTGTCACATGATTGATGATGACCGGGGGAGAGGTTAGTGAGGGGAGTTTCGCAGCACCTGGAGCTGACCTCGAGTGAAAGAAGAACAGTATGACAGCGGCACTCTGCTTAAAATGCTCTGAGTCAGTTTCCTGTGTTAGAAAAAACAAGAAAATGTGAAAAGGAAATTGTGTGTAATGATTACTCTTGTATCAATTTAAACAGATATGATATTAAAAGTTGCAAAGGCCTCAGTATTCATGTCGTTACACAGACTAGTGATGGGAAACTCTTAAAGTACCACTAAATGCGATGCATTACGTAGCTGTTTGGTGTTCACACACGACTGAAAAGTTCTCCAATTCAGTGAAAGTTTCTCAGCACACCGAGATGACGGTTAAGCGCTGATAGATGATGTGGACATGTGTCAGACCTCTCTCCTCCTCTCCCATCATCTCCTCTTCCAGCTCGCCATATCCCCTCTGCAGCTGGAGCAGTCCAGTCAGTGAGCTGGACTTTGATCAATGCAGCACAGTCCCTCAGAGACCAAGACCTGAGCGGCGCTGTCAGTCCCAGAACCCACTGCTGAGGGGAGGAGGTGGGGGGCTGAATAGGACAAGTGTCAGAAAAGCCTCCGGGGGGAAAAGGGACCGTGTGCAGCTCACCTACCCTACAAAAGATTCAATCAGCTTGCACTGCACACCCCCTCCTACTCCTCCTAGCCCTTGGGACGAGCTGAAGTCAGCCAGTACAATTACCCGGTGCAAATATCGCCTCGCACGAGTTTGATGGGCTATAATTGAGCTGGAAGTTATTTTAATTATTACACATTCAAGACACATGCAGCCTTTTGGGGTGAGGTTGAAATCAATTTCTTCCGCATGTCACATACGAGTGATGAGGGAGCTGTGATACAGCTGCGACATAATGAAACCACCTTTAACAAACATTATAAAGAGAATACAACAGTCATGAAACCATCTTTTAAAGAACAGATATTTCTCAGGTGAAGTGAATATTTTTAAAATCTGTGAGTAAACACGGTTCATAGAGTCTGGCTGTGGAGCTGTTTAACCTTGTGTCATAAATACAGCATTTTTAGCCAATGCATTTCTCTGCTTAAATACATCAGAAGTTCCTTATTTTTTCTACAAGTATCATGAGTTACTGCTGAAATAGAAAAAAATTAACAGAAACACATCTTCTCTTTTGTTTCCTTCCTTTTGTCCGTTGAAGATGCATTGTAAGCACTCCTGGTGTGAATATCAGGGGAATACTGTTTTCCTGCTGCAGTAACACAAGTGCTATTGCCCCTTGCTAATTGGAGGCAACCAAGCTGAAATTCTTAATTAACTGTCTGAGCCTCGGTGAAGTTAATTAGAGAACACTTGCAACTAATCCAGGCCTCCCAGAATCTGTAACAATCGGAAACACGAGATCTTCTCAGAGCCACAAACACACAGGGAAGCATCACACCGACATCCTGAAAATAAAACCACACCGTCTGTCTCGTCGTCAGTCTCCATAAAAGGCGCTCCATGCTTTCACAGAGCTGTAACATCTTCTCCCCCTGCATTGATGGATTGTTCCAACACAGACAATCAGTGAGAATGAGCAACTAAATGAACTGAGCAGAGGAAATCACACACTGGGGTCCCCCATTCTGAATGCCAAGACATCTGGAGTACTCCACTTGAAAGCAGCACTGCTCAATGCAATGCATCAAACTAATATATCACAGCAACAGTTCAGATAAATTATCCTCGCCCTGTCTCTGCACATTATTTGATTTCTAGGGCAGAGCGCCTTTTACCAGCGTTGATCAAAGATTATCTCCTCCTATATAACTGATTCAAAGCACTAACAACAGCTCGCGCACCTTTTTCACAGGTGGAAAACAGTGCAAATGGATTACTGCGATCTCAAATGTGATGCCTCTGTGTCCTCTGTGTGTGCATGCTTACTATTATTTGGGTTGTCGCCGATAATATGGTGCCGTCCACTCCAATACCACAGCAGCAGTGTCGCATCTCTGGACCCTGAGACGATGTAGCAGTCCCCTCCAATGTAGGACTCTGATCTGGCCAGACATGTCACCACATCCCAGTGGCCAAAGACTATCTGGGTCAGCTTGCCTAAAGAAAGTGTGTACAAACAGGTTTTGGGTGTTAACAGAAATTGGTAGTCATAAGTTTCTGAAATGTGATGGGGTAAAAATCCAGTCAGAAGTGACTTTGAGTCCCATATCAGCTTTATTTTCTGACAAGTACACAAGCAAAAAAGTATATCAAGTAATGTCACATATAGCTAAATTTGCAACCGACAGTGAAATGTAGCGTGTTACTATGCACTAATATCTAAGAACTGTTATTTGACCTGGCTCCCTCAGTGAAGAGCTGCAAATCATCTTTTTTTTCTCTGATTGTCCTTTTTTGGTTGGGGTGGGGGTGGGGGGGGGGGGGGCATAAGACACAGTAGTAAAGATGATTGGTAGGTGTGGGAAAAAAAATCAAAAATTGATATATTGGGATTTTTTGTTTGACAATATCAGAAATTGTCGAAAAAAAACGTTTCTTTCCAAATTCAAATTCTTCATTTCAGTCTTTGTCTATAAACTGGATTGGAAAAAAGTTACCACTGTTCTCCAGCAGAGGGTGAAATGTTTCTCTCTAACTTACGTGATGTCAATTCTTAGGGGAAATTACGGCTCCTGACATAGTCTGTAGACAATATCATCATCATTTTACTTTTTCCCGTGGTCTGGTGTTAAAAAAGCAAACTAAAAATCATGAAAATGGTAAATATCAAAGAATCACAATTTAAATCCCATCGGCACCCCAAAAATCGTAATAGAATCGAATCACGAGAACAGCATATCACCTCAGGGCTAATGATTGGCTAAAGGTAGAGTACAATTTTATGGTAAGCCAGTCAGTGTCAGAGTTCAGGTAAGTGTGTGTTGTTGTTACAAACTTCAACGTGCCGCAAACAGCCACACAAGATAACTACAGGCACTACTTCAATGCCATTGGTGTAAAAGAACATGCATGTGAAGTTAACATTAAGTGGTGGAGCAAAACCTGTTTAAAAACTCATTTCTTTTCTCTTTTCCAAGGTTTTTCAAAAAAGCAATACGACAATTGCTTTCTCTGGCAATAACATTTATGAAGGAGTATTTCTGTAACTATTTCAATTACTTTTTGGGGAAAATAACAAGTAACTATAAGTAATAATTTTCTTTTTAAGTGATCTGCCCCAAATTGTTAACGAACACACAGAGTTAAAAAAAAACAACTTTAGAGGAAACATGACTGAATTAAACTAAAGAAACTGTGCGTAAAAGGCAGCCATTGGTGAAAAAAAAAAACAGCTCAGCAGGCAGGATAAGAAATATTTTGAGCTAAAAATGTTGTTTGTGGGTCATTTACAAAAAACAACCCTGATGAAATCGAGATCCTGATCGTGGCACAAAAAAGTCCAGGACACATTTTCCCCATACCACCCCCTAATGGAGAACATCTTCCTTGAGGAGAAGCAGAGTTTGCTGGTGTTTATATAACGCTGCAGAAAACTTACTACTGATCATCTAGTAGCAAGAGACAGTTGAGGGACAGCTGAGGTTTAATTTCATACATCTGTGATGATAGAACAAGTATGTTTGACCAAACTCATATACATTTTTGTTTAAGAAATTAATAAAAGAAATGGTTAACAAGTAGTATGTACCCATATGTTACTGTCAGGGTTGATAAATATGTCAGTAAGTCAAAACATTGGAGCATTTTAATTGCGCTAACCATTACTCTGGATTAAAAAAGGAGATTTGCTGTCACCCTAACCTCACTGACTCTTTTTCAGTGAATCAGGAAATCAGCAAAAAGAAATCTTTATGTTCTCTTCTTCAGGGAGTTCCACTGTATTACAGCATTGTCATCCCTTTTCTACAAGGCTTGTCAGGAGACAGCGACGACGATACTGTATTACACCCATCATAGCGTTCAGTCCTCCACACATCAGCGCACACCTCTATAGGAAATAGAGTTTACACTGCAACCTACCTGTCTCAGAGGAGTACACACGAAAGCTCTTGTCCCAGAAGCCACACACCAGTATGTAGCGGTTGTCAGCTGTCACCACGAAACAGTGTGAGGTGATTTGGATGCTCTGGTCCACTAGGTCTGTGATCTGACGCTTGTTGCTTCCAGTGCTGTTAGCTGTGAGGGGGGAAGAAGGGAAAACAGAACAGGTGTCAATATCTGAGCTGTAACCAACAAGTTAGAAAGAGTACAGTTAAAACAAACATTTTTTTCTAATATGCTGCATTTTTGAATCAAACCGAGGATGTTTACTCACCAACCAGGGAATCCATCTCTATGGGGAGGTGATGGGCCTGCTCTAATGAATAGCCAGGTGCTCCTCTGAGACCTGGATTGAGGCAAGGATACACAAGGAAGTCAATTTGTAATATTTCTCAAACACACACACTCACACAGTTACACACACACACCTGTTCCCTTTCCAGAGCCAAAGCTAATTCATAGTGTCTTCCAGAAGAAATTGGACATTCCTCAGAAACATCTCCATCCGTCATGCAGGTCATTTTTTCAGGCAGTGTCAAGCTGTATGAGACATTTTGTCCGTGCAATCTGTATCTGGATGTAGTTTTAAAAAGGCAACATGCCTGAAAATATGGAGGCCTTGTTATCATCATTATTCTGAAAAGCTAAACCACATTTCCCTCCTCTCCGACAGGATGCTGAGGGTGCTGCAGCTGTGTTCATTAGTGTGGAGGCAGCACAGCAACCACACAGCGCGGACTCTTTGGTCCTGAGCTCGCTGTGTTTCTACGGTGACAGATGGGGACGTGTGAGGAGAATGTGGTGCAGTTGAGGCCTAATTTCCTCGTAACCATTGCTTTGGCCCTCTGACCCTGAGGTGAGGCCGATTCTCAGGGAGGGGCTCTGTGGGTAATGTTGTTCACACATGTCTGAAAAGGAACATGTGGAAACACTCATGGGCAGCTTACCTAGGAGGTGCTAGCCTCTCACATAGCCAGCTGGCTGCAGCTCTATCACGAGCAGTGGGCAGGTTTCTATGTGATGGTGATGAAGTGATTTTACAGGGAGACTGCTGTGGTAGGTATCGCATGTGGCGTGGCACTCTTTTTTATGAGGGCATACATGTGTGTTTGAGCAAATCAATCGCCATGTGTGCCGAGCTCCACTCACCGACAGTGTTGTTCCATCGGTTGACAGCAAATAGGCGGCTGCAGGTGACAGTGACCACAGCAGGTATGGTAAGATGGGGCAGCGTGTTGGCAGCCACATGCGTTACCGGAGAATTGGACGGAAACTTCAACACCATAATGACATCTTGCTGCATTTGGTCCTTGAACATGAGAGGGCTCTGTGGAAGGAAACACTATTGAGTAGAAGAGGGAAAAGACAGAGCATGGGGTACGATGGAGGATGTAACGGTGTAAGAGGAGGAGTACAAGGATTGAGGACCAGGAAGAGGAGGCAGGGGATGAAGAAGGTGAAAGGAGGAGGTATGATGAAATGGGACAAAAGAATGGAAAGAGGCAATTAGTGTGGAGGTTGGAGGAAAAAGTAGGTTCAGACACAGAGCAGTGCTTCATGCACTGCCCCCTCAGGACAGGGGAACATTCAGACAAGGGTAAGACATGAGAACAGGGATGAAGAAGGCTGTATACAAGATGGTGCAAAGGTGATACACATGTATCAAGAGATTCAGAAACATTCAGAGAGAGACGAAAGATTATTAAAGATGGACTTTCTCAAAGAAACACCTGAGCCAGCTGTGGTATGGTGTGGCAGTGATCCCAACAATATTCTGTGAGTTTTCACTCAAAAGGATTTTTTACACAGGAAGATACACTGCCAAGCCAAAAAAAGGTCACACACTCTAATATTTTGTCGGACCACCTTCAGCTTTGATTACGCCACACATTCACTGTGGGATTTTATCAATAGGCTTCTGCAATATCACAAGATTTATTTCCATCCAGTGTTGCATTAATTTTTCACCAAGATCTGGAAAAAAAGACTTCAGTTTGCTAGGGATCATAAAGACTGGACTCTGGAGCAATGGAAGAAGGTCATGTGGTCTGATGAGTCCAGATTTACCCTGCTCCAGAGTGATGGTCCACCAGGGTAAGAAGAGAGGTAGATGAAGTGATCACCCATCATGCTTAGTGCCTGTTATCCAAGCCTGTGGGGGCAGTGCTATGATCTGGGGTTGCTGCAGTTGGTCAGGTCCAGGTTCAGCGACAGTCTGTGCTCAAAACATGAGGTCAGCTGACTACCTGAATATACTGAATGACCAGGTTATTCCATCAGTGGGTTTTTTTCTTTTCTGATGGAACAGCCATATTCCAAGATGACAATGCCAGGAGTCATTGGGCTCAAATTGTGAAAGAGTGGTTCAGGGAGCATGAGACATCATTTTCACACATGGATTGGCCCCCACAGAGTCCACACCTTAACCCCATTGAGAATCTTTGGGATGTGCTGGAGAAGGCTTTGAGCAGCGGTCAGACTTGACCATCATCGATGCAAGATCTTGGGGAAAAATCAATGCAACACTGGATGGAAGTAAATCTTTTGACATTGCAGAAGCTTTATAAAATGATGCCACAGAGAATGTGTGTAGTAATTAAAGCTAAAGGCGGTCCAAAGAAATATTAGTGTGTGTGACTTTTTTTTTGGTGGCGACTCTTTATTTGGCCGGGCAGTGTGGAAATGAATTAAAACAATCATTTCTGTTGCAGAAATAGAAAACTAAACTTTAACATCTCAAAGGATATACCTTAAAAAGTGTCTTCTAAGGAAAGAGAAAACAGAGAGAGTAGGAGAGAAAGAGCCATGTGGGGATAATGAGGGCTAGGCTGCCTATTACATGGATTAGACAGGGAAGAGCAGCTTACAGCAGAAAGAGGGGAGCTGCTGGGCCAGTAGAGAGCACTCTTTCCTTTACACCACGCTGCTAGCATCAGCTAGAAAACAAAGCAGGCGGTTGCTACTGAAAATGTGTTGTTCGTTAAAAGCCCGTGACCTACATGAGGGTCACACTCGTATTTGAAACTATTTTAAAGATCTATATTTTGTGATGTAAGAGCAGTTTAAGAGAAGGAATAAAGGGCATCTATCTCACTTCTGAGCGTGACCAATGAAAGCACACAAACACCACCCGGGCTCACACATACTCTCACACACACCAACACCACCAGAGGTGCAGAGAATTTTCCCAGCATGCTCGTTGCTCTCACCAGGTGCATGGCGGAGCTGCGTGGAGGATGTGGCTCAATAAGCAACTGAGATGGCGTCTGTCCAAAGATCCGGATCTGTGCCTCTGTGGCCTGCGGGAGGGAGAGAGAGAGAGAGAGAGCAGAGATGAGGAGAGAGAGCGGCTGTCACAATCAATACGCATCAAAGTGATGGGTCAATGCGTTACTTGACAATGCAAGCAAATCCTAACTCAGCCGTGCCTGTGAGGAAGGGGGGAGGTAAAGGGAAAGGGGAGCACTCCCAATCCGCCTGGGTGCTCCCCCTTCCCCCCTCAGCCTGCAGAGTCATCCAAGTGTTAGTATGGAAGAGACAAGCCTTTTCCTATTAACATGCTTCAGTTAACCATTCCCATTTCCAGGCGCAGGGGCCCCCGCTGCATAAACGTTAACCTAGAGTGACACCCAGCTAGGACTGCAGCAGGCCGGCCTGCTCGAAGATGTTATTGTGCTTGAAACAAAGGGTAAAAGCATGTCCATGCACACACATTTGTAAGAAACAGAGGCACAAAATCCCACAAGCAGACCAGCTCCATTTGGGCGGAGGAAACCTTGATGAGGGATGATTTATGGGGTCTAAACTGGGATTCTGTCTGCTTGGGACTGAGGGGAAAAAAAGGGAACAGGTTGCACCTTGAGCAGAATTACAAAAACAACACAACAGACAACTACATTTCTATTATTAGAAAACAACTTGCATTTAAATAGACGGAAGTAGCCTTTGCCTTTCAGTGAGTGAGGGGAAAAAAAACAAGCAGTAAGAGCTGCTGAGCTTGACTGAAAGTGGGGCACTCCACGGCGCGAGTGATTGATGTGACTGGAGCCACTTCCACCATCAGAGGGGAGCTTGTAGACGTCCGTCAATGCCACAGTGCACAATGGAACATACATCGCTCAGCCTTTCGCCTGCCCTTCTGACTGCCTGGGTGACTAGCCCTCATTTTCCTCCGCCTGTACACACCACTCACTATCAAAAGGACCTATTGGGTAGCACATGCCACAGAGGGAGATGTGGCGCGGGACATTTGGAGGTGATACTGAATTAGGACAGGCCACCTGCAAGCCACAACAGTCGCCCCAAACGCCCCCTGGTCACTTCCGATCTTCCACAGCACCAAAAAAGGTGCTGTCCACACGGCTGAGCGCTATCACCCAGCAGTGAAAGTTTCATGTGAGTTGGTGAGCACATTTGGCAACCATTAAGTGATAGTGAGTGTTTCTTTACAATGCAGTCCGTCAAGTAATAAGCAACTGACATTATGGCTATTTAAGGTTTGGTTTGAGGTGAGGGTCACGGTGTCTGTCAGACTTGGGAAACTCGATACAAAGATCAGAAAGGCTGAGAAGGCCATGTGGAATACATCACCGTATTTCTTGGGATGATTCTCTTACCAGCAAATCTGGGCTGCTGCATGTCCTGTTTTGGAGGTTTCAGACAACCCAGACGCTCAGCGTTAATTAATGAGTGTGTGAGGAAGGATTCGTCTGTGTGTGCATGTTCTGTTTGTCAGGGGAAGGTCAACTCAAGACTATGTTCCTTCACTTGATGATCAAAACATGTCAATAACTCTCAGGTGCATCAACACTAATCCTCTCTGAGGACTGTCAGAAACTTATCTCTATCTCCGTCTGAGATGGAGGGCACTTAACAGGCAGTTCATTAGTTTAAGTCACTTCAGGCTCTGCTTTTTGGCTGATAAGTGACACTTATTGCCAAAGCCATCTGGATGATCTCCCCTCCCAGCAACAAGCGCCTTGCTTGGGTGAGCACCTAACATCCATCATAACACACGGTGTCTGCATATCTGTCTATCTGTCTGACTTTGTACACATCTGAAAAAACGGCTGCAGCTTTTCTCTCTTTATCTGCTAGCCGGTCCCAAACTAGTGACTCTGATCCCCCAACAGCATCCTCCAGTGCACTCATGCAATGCAGCAACACAACAGCTCTGTCAGACAGAATGCAAACTCGGCCTGGCAGTGACCCACTAAGCAGCGTGGGATCATGCTGAGTCACGACACCAGAGATCAGCCGTGGCGACTACAAATGTAAGGCTGCTACACCTTTCACCTTTTGACAGGTTTGGTGGATTACTGAAGCAAACTGCCTTCATTATTCACTTCAGGATTCAAATGGAACAAACTCATAAAAACAATCAAATCAGCACAGAAACCTTACAGACATGCAAAGATAAACAAAAGTAAAATATAATTGTTGGGTAATTGCGTTCTGACACTGCGGCTCATTCTTTACATGCCAATGCAAATTTGTTAGAGGCTAGCTTATTTTGACTTATTCTCATCCTCAAGTACAAACCAAGAATTGCCTTCAGGGTTTTCTTTGAGTGACAACTTGGCGCAGACATGCACTACTGTGGGAGCAGAACTATTTCAAACAACCTGTCCACCAGTAGGTGATTGCCTCCAACGCCTCTAATAATAATCATCAAAGAACATGCACGCTGAATCTGATACAATCTGTGATACATGTGTAGGGGGTTTCTTATCATGAAGGTCAAGCATTTAAACACTTGTGTGTCATTACGATGAAAATATCAAAGGTGAAGTCAGTTTGAAGTGCATCAGCTGCTTCAAAGCACTTCACTGGCCAGACTCTGTTGTCTATGTCGACTGGTGAGTAGTGGGAGGGGCCGTAACAGCCGAGGAGGAATAGAGTCCCACTGATGAATAATTTGTCTGTTTACTTCTGAGTGACACTGCAGGCTCTGAATCAAGGGGTTGCTGTCATGTTTTTCCATAAGAGAAGGCTGTCAGGAGGAGTGTCGTGGGGAAAGGACTGCTGTTCCGGCAGCGTGCCCAGTAAAGCTGTCACCGTGCCCTCAAACAAGAGGCCCAGCGGCATGTCAGAAGGTGTCATCATTTCAAACTGACACTCGCTTGGAAATGATCTCTCATGACCTCTAATTTCTTGACATTTCCAATGCCTTAATTGTTGTGACTAATGCCAGATCTGCAGTTTCACCTGTCAGGCCTGAGATGAATCAATACCCTGGAGTCAATCGTCGCATATCAGCAGGTATTAGCAAGACAGTCATTGGGCACTTTTCCATGCCCCACCTCTGTGACTCAGGCAGCTCATAGACTGCTTAAGAAGGGAAGGTGGAGTAAAGGTTAATGAGAATAATGCAAAGATAAATCCTGGAGAAATTCACTTTTAAAATGAAAAGTAAAACCATTTGAATGAAATCCACACAGACATTTTCTTTTGGACTGAAGCGTTCTGTCTTCAAATTGTCAAATTATTCAGTTTTTCTTCTTGACTACTTGCATGGACAATCAATTAATTACTTTTTATCTCTCCTGTTCAAAAGACTTGTTCTGGGGAATGACTGAAGGTATGAAAGCTTGTCTTAATTACAGCTCATCATATCAACATAACTTTGAATGCAATTAGCTGAACCCATCTCCCTCAGAAGCACAAATACATTCAAATGTCACAATAGCAACTACATCAAATGGGCTCAATTAGGGATTCGGAGTTTCAGGCTTCCTAATCTGAAACTAACAAACCGTGCTGTCATGTCTCAGGGTAACAGTAGGCAACTGATTAAAAAGTCCTCAGTGTGAAGAGGAAAAATCATCACCAAAACCTTTTCAAAGTGATGAAACCGATCCTTTTCACAATACGCTTTGGTAATTAGATCAGCCAAATCTTCTGCAGGTGATTTGCATAGTGGTCACTTGATAAATAAAGGCGCTCCTGGAAGTGACAGTATATAAATGACTTGTTTTGCAGACAGCAGATGGTGGATATCACAGGGAGAGACAAGCTCACACTGGAAAGCACCACAATGCATGCCAGCTGCTGCAGTCTCTGGTCCCCTTTCCCCTTCAACGCAATTAAGCTATTCACGAGTTGTACGGGCAAGCTAATAGATATTCAATTAGTTAGCTCAGAACAAGAGGATTCACTCCTTCATCTATTGACTGATTGACTTTTGTTGATTGATCAAAGAGACCAGTCAGATTTATTGAGCTAATTTAGAAACACAGAGTTTATTCAGCACCAAAAAGAAGCGCAAGGGGATGAAGCACTGTGCATTAATATTAAAAGACTGTTAATCCAAGAAAGAGGGAAATAATCACTCAGGTTGACTCAATGAGTCAGCAGCTCTGCATGATTACTCCATGGGTTATGACACAATAATTGATTGACAGTTGCCTGATATGAAAGCTTGCACGCACGAGAACATGCCAGGTTGAATAGAGACAGGAAGTTTTGCCTTTGGTGAATATAAGAGCAAAGGGGAGGGGCTTTCATCACCATGGAAATATTCGTGCAAGTCTTACCTCTCTGAGCGCAGGGTCAGTGATGCTGTCCAGCTTGGCGGAGCCCTCGTAAGTCAGGTAGTGAAAGACGTTGAGGGCACGCGTTGCCTCAGGGCCGCGCTGCTTGTAGCCGAAAATAAGGTCAATCCACTGATGCAGCTGACATGACACAAACTCGCTTTCCAGGGCCTGTCAGAGGAGAGCAGGGCAAGTAGAGGTGAGAGGCACACCAGCAGCACATGGGGTGAGAGACAGAACACAAATTGTATTTCCATATAACAAAACACAGCCTACACAGATGACCTACAGGGCTGGACATCACAGGGGATACAAACTAAGTAAGAGTAATGTTAGGGGGAAAAGAAGAGGTATCTAGTTGCATCTACCTGCTTAAGTGCGAATAAAGATTACAGAAGTGAAAAAAAGAAGCTGCATCTCCTACAAATATAATCATCTTACTTCAGGAGAGCCGCAAATATCACATTTCTCCATCCACTTAAAACAGACCCGACTATCTCTGCGCGGAGACAAAGAAACTGGTTCAATACTAACAGGGATCCAATTTACTGTAAGCCCATCTGCAGGAGCAGCATTGATGAATCACATGTGAGCACGAAAAAGCAGACTTGATTTCTGGTGGGTGTACTGGTTAGAGATATGGGATTAGATTTGAGGCTGATAATTATTATAAATATACCGATGGAGTTTACGTTGGGAGAGCTTGATGTATTGTTTCACGATACAGTGCAGGATAATTCCCATGCATGCTGGTGTGAGGCTTTGCTAGAGGAATTTGCACTCCTCCCCTCGCGTCAGGGATAACAGCCATTACCAACAAAGCCTGCTCGAGCACACAGAGGCAGAGTTTGCCACAGGGCATATCACGACAATTGAAAGTGGCACATGCAAAGATGGGAAGTGGGAGGAAGAGGGAGGAAGAGGGAGGAAGAGGGAGGGAGAAGGAGGGAAGAAAAAAAGGAGGAAGAGAGGGAGACAGAGGGGGAGGCAGAAGGAGAGGTTCACTGACAGAAATGAAATAATAGAGGAATCCAGAGTGTGGGCTAGCTCGGAAACAGAACAAAAGGAAGGCAAAAAAAAAATGGAGGCAGAAGAAGACTGTGATTTTCTGGGCATGTGAATACACTGGTCTGTGAATGTAACAATGCAACGCAACATCACACATGTATCCTTCAGCAGGGAGAAAATATCCTCTATAATCCTTTTGTCATCGTCTCTTCTTGTTTTGGAGATGCAGACATGCCCGTAACAACTCCCAACCTCTCCCTTCTCCTTTCCCCTCCACCCTCCTGTTCTACCGCTATACAAGCCAGAAAGAGCTCCACAAGGCAGCATGGGTAGAGCACCGGGAAAGGTCACCTCCATAAGACCAGTCCAGCTCTGTCACTCTGGCTGAAAAGGTCAAATGTGTTCGCACAGCCTCTTTTTACCTCTGGTCCAAAAATATTGTGGCCCCTAACCTTCAGAATACATAGTGAAAACCAAACTGCGTCTTTCTGGCAGAAACATTGAACATCCCATAGTTCCAAGTTAAACAACTCATCCTGCAGAAATAAGAAGGCGGGTGACAACAAAGATGATTTTCATCACTCAAATGTAACAGGAGGTTTACCTCTTATAGTACTGTGTTAGAGAATTCAGTTTGTGGTAAAAAAAAAAAAAAGCATGCTTTATCCTGTTTTATTCACTGTACAGCTGAAAATCATCGAGTCAATTCATTCATTTTCAACTCCAAGGGACCCTTGTATGAAACACATGGCTTAAAAATACAGTTTGCATTAGATGCTGTTAAAATTCTGCTAATGGGAATTTTGATGGACGCACATATCTCTGTGAAACTAATGTCATCATGTGGGATCACACTCTTATACAACAGCACATTAGGGCCACTTAGAGAAATGAAAAAATTACATTTTCAAGAAAAAAAAATGAAATTTTCAAGTTTGTGGAGTTGCAAATTAACGAGTTTATAATTTTATAGATTTACAAATTTATAAACTTGTAGATTTATGACTTTATGAATTCCCAAATTTATTATATTATAAGTTGTAAATTTATGACGTTACACTAAAACCAGTAGTTTTTCCTTGATGCTCAGTCCAACTGGTAATTTGATAAGGCAGTGAAGCGGGTCCATGATGCAGTGAAATGTGCAAAAAGCAGCTTGTTAACATTCTATAAATTCAAAGTTTTCTTGTAAATATATGAATTTTAAAACTTGAAAATTTCAAGTCTGATTTCTCACAAATTAACATCTTTGAAAACACAAAATTTATTAAATTTTTCTTGGAAATCTTTGACTTACTGTTTCAGAAACTTTAACATTTTTTTCCAGAAAATTAACAGCTTTGAAAATGTAATCATTTTGAGTTGACTTTCTCATAGAGTTACAACTTTGTGACCTCAAAACTTTCAAGCTTTTTCCTTGGAAATCTATGTTTTTATTTTTCACAGTGGGGCTGATGCCCCCTGATTTTTTGTCTTTTTTTGTTTTTAATAATCTTATTCTGAATGCAAAAAAACTTCAAACTACTTTCTTGACGTATTCTCTTTCTTTGTGCAAACTGAAAGCAGCTTGTTGTGCTACCTATGATCTAGCTAATGTGTTCAGTCCTGAGTTGTAATTATGATGCTTTTCGGCGCTTTCAATCTGGCTGTGTTGTTGAACTTTTTTAAAAATAACATGTTTGATTTGTGCAAAATGCATCAACACTGTTGTGAGCACATGCTGAGGCCATTCATCATCGCTATTGAAAGAAACGTGCGTCGTCGCTGTCATTAGCTTCAGCGGGAAGCAGAGCTGTTGAGTTCACAATAACTGAATCCAGATTAAAAAGAGAACAGAGTTCATTTTTGTCAAGAGACAAGCTGGATATCTTTTTCTGTCTCGGTTGCTACTCCTCAAAAACCTGCTGGGACTTATGGACCACATGTTGATAGGCTGTCTGTAAAAAACACGCACACAGACATTTACACACACGCAGACGGACAGGGCTCTGCATGCTGCCAGAGTGATGAGGCCCGGCATTAGGGAGGGTAACACTATAGGGCAAGCTTGCCCTCAGCCCTGTCCTTCAGTGACATCACCGGGGTTAGAGGTACAGTGTCAGTATTGAGCGGTGTACTTTATTAGATACTTCATGAATAAGACAAGGAGACTCAGATGCAGGGGGAGGGTACAAAGAAGAGAAGGATATGGATTCATGTTCCTCTATGACAGGGAGGTAGACCTTCATTCTTTATTTTTTCATAAAGAAGCTCCAATGGTGAACAAGGGGGAATAAACAGACTCTGTCACTCTGTTTTTTGGCCAACATTGTCATATTATTTTAAAAAATTTTAATTTTACAACTACCCAGATCTTACCATCCTGTTGATTCTGACAAAGTCCTCCGGTTTTTTAGCCCAGGCTGGCAAGTCCACATCCCCAACCATGGTCCTGTCCTCCCTCATCCCCAGATGGTATCCGCTGCTGTTGACAAACATCTCCGGGAGGTAGTAAAACTCAGGAATCAGTTCCTGTTTGAACAAAACAAAGATGTTCATGTTTACAACCTCACTGACAGGACCCCATCTGACGACAGTTCTCACCCTCTCATCACCAAACAATTCAGCAAAGAAATAAGATAAGAGAGGATAAAGCGACATGAAGGGAGAAAAAAAAGAGAAGCAATCCCACTGAGATGAAGTGAGAATTCAGGGGGAAAGGTAACACAAACAAACTACCCAGCAGGCCCTGAGAAGGCGGTGAGAGGTGCTGGTCCAGTTATTCCAGGCAGAGGTGTTAGGTGTGTTAAATGAAAGTGGGACTGGGTTGGGTTTCTTTGCCAGGTCTCTGGGCTCTTGTGATGAGGTCAAGACCTCGCAGTGGAGGGGAAGTCAGCGCTGTAAAGGAGCTCTACATAAAGACTGGTGTGAGTCCATACTCTGGAGAAGAGAGCAAATATTTACCCCAGACTGAGACGAGACTATTCCTTCAGACATTTCATGCTGTTGAATGACTTTGCTAGTTTCTAAGGTGTTCATATTTTTCAGAGACAACTTCATGACTTCTTGACTTTCGATTGAAAATGCACATACCGGGTATAATTTGAAACAGGTACTCCAATAAGGGGACATTTTCATACCTTTACTGCACGTTTTAATTTTTGCCCATTACGTTAAAAGAATGTTTCAGATATCTTAAACATTAAATCTTACTTATTGTTTGCCTTTTAAACTAAAATTTACAGCTTGTGCAGTACGGACAGTGACAAATAAGAGTTGGAATCAGAAAGATGCTTTAAACTTGTTAAAACAGCGTGTTAGATGTTAGTTTGAATGTGTAATTTGCATTTCTGTTGGTGTGACAGTATTTTATATGACATTTCTACCATTTTTAACCAGTCAAAGAACCAATACCATTAAGATGTCAAATGGTGTAACCACAGAAGCATGAAAAGTATTCAATAATTCAGCTTCCTAGAAGTTATGCAAATGTACTGATAAAATAAGTTCTTTGTTATGAAATATAATTTTAGATTATATTTACAATATTTCATTTCTACACTTGATAATGTGGTTTTTGCTTTGATAATGCTTGTGTTTTGGCTTAATAAATAAAAATCAGTCAACAAAACATGCAATACTTTGAATTGCAAATAGATGCATCAACAGGTGCATTAATTTTGGGTAATCCACGCAAATATAAAAATAAACTCTGATTTTACTGCCCTCACTCTGACCTGATCCTCCTCATCATACAGCTCGGAGAGGATGAGTGAGTAAAGCCTCTGCACAATGAAGCACATGCACACAAGGAATGTAGATCCTCTGCCCTGTCCTCATTAGAAAACATATACACACACACAGACACACACACACACACACACACACACACACACACACACACGACAGGTTAAATGTGGCTGTCTGTCTCTTAGTCTGGGATTTAACTCCTTGTACTGGGCTTGTTTTATGAATGCAGTGTTTGTCAGATTCAGTGGTCTTATGGACTTTTATATTGCCTGTGGGATACATTATGTGCAGAGCTTTAAGGTGGCCATAAATCACCGGGGTTTTGAGAGTTAGAATGATGCGGCACAGGCCAGTAACACTGCTGGTCTGCTGTTGGTCACATTTCACCCTCTGCACACGACAAGGAAAGGAGCAAAGCAGCCATTCCTCTCGATTTCTCTCACACACACATACACACACACACTTTCCCTCCACTTTTTTGTCTGTAAACTTCCTGCTGTAACTCACCACCAAGCCGGTAAAACTGCCAGCTCTGTTTTCAAGCCACCCTCCCATGGCAGCCATTAATTCTGCAACAGCATCGTAATGGGCTAACAAGTCAATCACACAAGCCTCCATTGCTTTACACTGTGTCACCTTAATGACATGTTCGTCAAAATCTGTCACCGGTGGAGTGCTGCTGGATTCCTTCAGACAGCATGGTGGCAGTTTTGTGTGTGTGTTTGTGTGTGCATGTGAGTGTATGTGCCCACTAGTTTCATGAAGCTTCTTGCCGCCCATGGTGACTGTGCCAGTTTTACATGACTGTGTTTGCACACAGAGAGAAATGAGAGGTATGGATGCACATTAATGATGGGGTGTTCGACGGAGTGAGGGGCTCGGTCGCCCAGGATTGTTTCCATTTGACTTGCTCTTTTAGGAGGTCATCCCCATCAGGGGTTCAGCCTTCTTCGGTCTTGTCGTCATTACTGCTGGAGGGGGCCCAGGTTAATGAAGGAGAGACCCTGGTAAAAACACGCTGGCTTTTAATCAGAAGCCTGATGGTCTGTTTGGTGTACTGGGCCGAAACTGACCTTAACCCCAGACTCTCCGCTCAGACTTGGAAGCTACGTGGTGGCTGTGCATGTCATATATGTGTCTGTCGTTTATGTGTTTATATGTTTGTCCACCTATGTTTAAATATATGCATGATTGTGATGTGATCCCCCCTCTTCTTACATTGCATGTTTAAATCATCAATATGAAATAAAATGAAAAAGCTGAGTTTGGTGAAATAAAATATCAGAGAGATGATGGAAAGAGGGAATACTGAAACAAATCCTCAGTAAATTTTAACTACGTGTCATACTTAAGCCCTATTTCACCCTTTTTTTTAAACCAAACATGCTTTTACATCATCTTTTCTTGCTTCTACTGCATAATAGAAAAATGTTAGTGATGCAGCATTGTCCTGCACAGTACACCGCCCCCTCTAATAGATCAGCGACCATCCTACATGTGTAAAAACAAATGCATCCAGACATACAAGTAGTCGAAAGTAGGCTGTATTTGTTAACAGGGTGCCGTTTGACTATTCAGCTGTTCTCATGCTCGCAGCTTTCTGCCTCTGCCTCACATAGATTGTTGGATGCTCTCCCACAGATCCCGGCGAGCAAAAGCCCTGTCCGTACATAAAAGACTACATTTTAAATAGCTTTTGTCATTAATGCTTTATTAATTGCCTGGGGCAACACTACCCGATGCAGGGTGTGCTAGAAATATATGACACTTTGAGGTCAGTGCATATTCCTGCTGCGTGTTGTGCAGTGGGCAAAATGGAGGCGAATCAGCAGGGTTCAGCGTTTTCAGTAACTGCTCTGTGGATTTGCAGAGGGAGGGCTTTGTCTTTCTTTCAGACGTAGCCTTTGTTCAGACTCATGAGTGCTTGCACGAAGAGATACAACATCAGTCTACCCCTGAGATACTTTGGTGTTCTGCATGAAATATATCAAATGTGCATTTCTAAATGCTCAGGGTGCTCCTGAACACTATGTGTCTTTGTGAGATATTATTTGAATAAGGCATTTATAATTAATGACGTGTGTTTTTTGAAGAACTGTTGAGGGGAAGAGGAAAGAATTTCATGGGTTGGAGGCTCGGTGTGGCTATACACTCTTTGTAGTTCAGCTGTTAGAGATGATATAGAATAAATTTCAAGGTGTAAAATAAATATGCTCCAATAAAAAAAGACATCCAAGTGCAATAACACATGCTTTATGCTCAGATGAACATATCGAGGAAATAGATCATTATCACATACCAACTTCCTCTGTTTAAGCACACAGTTTTTCCTCTCCTTGTTTCATGATTCTCACCTTGACCTCAGATGTGTCTCTCTGACAGTTTCTCCAGGAGCGGGCGATACCCGAAAAGGTGCGGTCAGGATGGTCGAATTTGTTGTTATTGGCACAGAGGAAGAACGTGGTGAAGGGCTCCTGCAGAGAAAGCAAAGAAGGCGTCACAACGACCAAAGATTTAAAGTCAAATTTATAATTATTACAATCTTTTTCACAGTTTTTTGATTTTTTTTTAAGTTATTTTTGGGGGTGTAGAGAGTGGTGGACAACATGCAGCAAAAGGTTGGGACAAATGACTGCTGTGACGAGGGCAAGGCTGTCACTGCGGCTTTTAAACCACCAACCTCATCATCCTCATTTCAGATGCAAAACATTTAATGAGCGTAAAGATCACTCTGACACATTTTTGAAATGACATGGTACCCATGCTCCATGGGATTTATTAATATACCTGTGAATAGTCTGAATAATCTGCAGTTTCCATTGTTATTTCTGCCGCAGACGAGCGGATCTCTGTGGAAGATTTGTCATTCATTGTATCCAAGCCTGAGGGAGAATTAATTAGTGTTCTTCCTGAGTACAGCAAACCATAATGATAATTGGCTCAAATTTGGTTTTCTCAGCCTGGGATGGCAACCATTGCCGGCTGGAGCGGATGGATCACTCACCAGTGGAAGAAAGGGATTGTGGGAACAAACCCACTGAGGACAATCTAACTGCTGTCAAGAGAGCTCCCTTAGTTCATCACCCCCTTTCTGCTAATGATGGGGGAGGAGGGGAAGTATAGTACAAGTTCTTCAGAGCTCTCTTAAATTAATGAGCTGACTTCAGGAAATCAAATGGACACCAACTCAAAAAAAGCCGTGCAGATTACACCGGCCTGTGTTGTAGCAGAGTGATTGTAAGGGAGCCTGCATGTTTCCTCCTTCTCTTCCAGAGTAAATGAGGACAGTGCTCAGTAACCTTGATGGACATGTCTCCAGCGCTCACTGGGTTGCCTGAAACACATAAACCTGTCACAGCAGCCTCTGTAAATCATTACCCAGCCACTCTTTATTTAGTTCACATATGCTGGTTTACTGGCCTGTGAAATGTGTTTTCTGAGCGCCATTGGTCTAACTCAGACCCAATCAAATTGAGCTGTTTCCTGCGCAGAAGCCGACAGGCTTCAAAGTAACGGCATCATCAAGCCTGACAAGTGACAATCAACTAATGCAGAGTCAAAAATGAAAAGCCGTGTGAGGATGTGAGTTTAACTTCATGCCTATTCAGATGCTTGACTAGTTCAAGGATTTAAAGGACAGTACAAAAACATCTGTGTAGACGATTGAAGGAGGGATTTTACTCACTATTCTGACAAGCCAATGCAAGGTGGAAGCAGCTGTGGTGTAGTGAGAGCTGTAATGACAAGGTGGGGTCTGGTCATCCTCCCAAGTCTCGTAGTGTTCGGCGTAGAAGGCGGCGCGCTTTGGATTCAGAGCACCAACAGGCTGCAGATGAAAGAAATGAGAGATTCAGGTCACGTGATTAAGCTTTTAATTAATATTTAAGGGCTATTCACTCAAATATTTAAAGTGTAGGCTTTGACAAAGCAAACATCAACTTAAAAACTTGTGTTTTTAGCATTTTAATATTTATACAAAGCTGCATGCCTAAGGAAATTGGCTTTTAATGTTATACTATGTATGAGCTTCATAGTTTTACATGTATTCTGAGTTTGAAGACTGAAGGCTTAGACTGTTAACCGGGATAGTTTTTAATTACTTATTGAAAAACAAGGGACTGTCTCACAGAAACAACTTATAATCTGCAAAACTGTTATGAAAAAGAATCGATGTATAAATCACAAATACAAATACAGTTCAAAGACTCGTAGTAGAAAAACATTCTTAGGATTGAATCTTTCAGTATAAGGTTAGGGTATGAGTCAGTCAGAGGAACAACACTTGCCCAAAATCATACCCAACCATACCCGAAATCAGAGTTAAATGAAGCTAAAAAAATCTAATTTAGTAAAAATGTCAAAAAAGTAACAGTATTTATATAGGAACAACCTATCGGAGAAATCAGATATGATGTATCTACATTAGGTCCCTGTCCGGTGTTTATGTCTTTTCTAGTTATGGTGCTAAAACTCTGGAGAGACAGCAAACACAGAAGGGTAGCTATGGATCTGAAGACTGTTACAGGCACATGTCTTGACAGTATAAAGAACGACAAGTCCATGAAAGGCTTTAAATTCAAGTGCTTTAAGATGTGAGATAGTGCAAGCCAATGTAAGTGCTTTACAATTGATGCAATATGAGCTCCTCTTCGCTTGTACAGCTGAACTGGCTTCCTATTATAAACGCACAAACTTGTAAAAAGTGTTTCAAGGCCAACAAAGTGGGATGTTGTGTATATTTGCACCACCATATGGATTGTTTTAAAAAGTAAAGCCTTACTATGAGTCAAGCCTTAAGTTTAACTTTTCTGATTCACATAACGATAATGATAATGATAATGATAATGATCACCCTCTGGCCTTATTATTGAAATGCATATATCATAGTGCATAAAGAGACAAGAACATGTGATCAGATGGTGATGTTGTCTTGTGACACAGATGAGATGCTGTTGAACTAAAAGCTCATGTAGAAAGTTTGTAATGTTCTAACTCAAGACTGTGGGGACATTTACTGAACACAGTTCAGAATGACAAAAACTTACAGGACTAAAACCTGCACAGTGAAACTGCTCCCCCGTTCAGTGTGTAGGGTAAGCACATGAATTGGTAAAGCATAATTGAGCATAATTAAGAAAGAAAGACTTGCAGGCTCTAAGTAGTTCCCCATTAGGCTGCTGGAGCTGAGGCCAGCAGAGATGCTGGGGGAGAGTTCAGGGCAGACAAGGAGCTTTACTCTGGGATTTGTCTGTCAGACCCCATTATTCTTCTGAACCCTAAAAAGTTCCTGTTGGGCTGTCTTCTGTCTGAAATTTACAGGGGCACTCTGGAGTGGGGGAGCTGGATGGCGCACTGAAACTGGAGGAAGGAGATACGAGCGTCTGCTGCTAAATGTTGTGGCTAATCCATGTGGATTAACCCCGGCTGACCTGATTTACACCCAACACACCCACCAAGCCATACTTTACTCAGAGCTACTGTGCTACTGGGCACTGGTGGAAGTAACTTACATTAACACATGAAACACTGTTGACTCACTAAGCACCATCCCAAGCTTGGGTTTTAAAGTTAGTGGTGCTGAATCAACATCGCAAAGTCTAAAAAGTTAGCTAAAACTAGGCTAAAATGGCTCATACCCAATCCAATAAAACTTTTTAACATTAAATTTATCAGCTGTTTGGGTAAAGCATGCATTAAAACTGAATAAATGTTTTTATTTCATATTCTGATAAGTATCAGTGTAGAAAATAAAAGCCGGCAAACATCAAACCAATCCAGCCAAGTAAAATGAGTCAAAATTCAAACTTGTTTATTTGTTGTTTTGCAGTAAATTCTGTTAAATAAATGCGAATAAGGATGTGAATAAAATGCACATCACCACCACAGTTGTAAGACAAAAGTCTGTTCATTACATACTGAGTCAGAACCTTGTAAAGTGTGGTTCATTGAACAGCCACCGTAATAATTTCAGTATCATACTAACACCATGACTGTTGATCCCTTTGGGGGCTGTTTCATTTTTATGTGTTTTTAAGGCAACAAAATTACTCCCATTAAACATAAATTTAGGTGGTGAATAAATTGCTTTCTCTGCCCTTTCAATCACCCTGTCCAATATAAGAGCCTTGCAGGCATATTGGCAGTCAATATTAATATACTCAGTCTCACTGAATCGGCTAAACAGGGGGAAGGGAGGCTGGTAATGCAATCAGTTGCAGCTTTTTTTAAAAATCCTAAGAGCTGCAGCTCAAAGGTCAGAAAAAAAAATAATATTAAAGCACTTAACTCCAAAAACTGCTGCCTTAAAATAAGCCACTAATTCTAACTTTGTTACAATAACACTGTTATTCTCAAGATACTCGGCATCTCTTGCTCTTTTGAAAGTTATGGTCATGTGGCATGGTGCACATGCCTGAGTCAAAATTAAATGCGGCCAGACCTTTTTTTTTCATTCCTCCCAAAAATCTAATGGCAGCCCACATCAGTGTTAGCACAATTGAATAGACTGAAAGAGAAGTTTATTGAGATCTGTGTAGATTTATGAGGTGATAATAGCCCTGCATGTGACGTCTTGGCCCAGCTGGCTCGGGGTGCAAGCCACAAGATGTCTCACACTCTGTAAAACTGAGGCAAGGGTAACTAATGCAGGTTAGATCTATGAAAAAGAGTATGAAAGATCCAGGTAGTCCATATAACAGAGTGAGACAAATAAGTGAAAGACAGCAGCAGGTAGTAGTAATGAGTCTATGAGATGAATACATACAGAGCGCACAGAATGAGTATCAGAACTAGAGGCCAGTTTGCAGTTTTGCTCACCCAGTTTAATATCATTGAATTAGGAGAAAATGAAAAACAAGCTAAGTTGTGTTATTATGGGCATGTGTATGTGTTATGGAAAATATAACAGGATATCAGAATGCCTAACAGGATATTAAAAACAAATATTGTACAACCCTGATTCCAAAAAAAGCTGGGACACATATGAAATGACATCTGGAACTGTTGCAGAGCAAGATTTCACCAAAAAATTAATATTCTGTATGAAAACTTCAAACTCCAGCTGCTAAATTAAAATTTGACCCATTGACTTGAAGAGAAATAAGAAGAAAGTAGATTTCATTTTTTGATTAATGAGTATAAAAAGACGTTTTATCTCTTCAAAAGTCCTTTAGTCCTTTTTTATGTTTTCATGATCTCATTTGTTGATAAGTCCCTATGTTAATATGACAGATAATCACCTCTTTCCTTTCCTGCAGTGCATTTCATACAGACTGACAATGAAAACAACTGGTTCAGACAGCTTCAAATTTGCCTCTTTCTTGGCTCATTTCTTCTGGACCTTCTGACCTGGTGAAAAAATATCAGCACCACTAAGCAAAAAGTGATCAAAATAAGATTTGTTTTCATATTCAATCAGCTTCATTTGTGGTGCTGCACTCTTAAGGTGAAGAAAACAAGCATAGCTGTTGGTTGAAAAGATGTGTAGAGACGAAGCCTCCGTTTGTTTGGTTATATGTAAGCGAGCCTCCAAAGAGACGCAGATTGCATTTTATATTTCAAGATAAATTACATTACAGTATGTTGCTATGGTGCTCTGTCAGGAGAAGTCGCAGTCGCTTCTTTGCTTGCCTTGTTGGAGGCAGGGCTGCGTGCAGCTCCAGTCTGATGCAATGAAAACGCTCAAACTCAAGACAAAGCAGATGTGCCTCCAAGCAGCCTGGTCAAAGAGGAAGTGAGGATGAAGATTTTTCCATATCAGTGGAAAAGCATTGAAGGTTTTCTTTACGGTAAAACTCAATCCTCATAACTTATAGTATTAGTCTCTAAGAAATCCTCAGTTTTTACTTTCAGGTCTCAGTACAAGCTTCAAGTTTGAAAGGGGGCGGAAACTGACATTATCTGTGTTATTCAAGTTATTCTGTCAGGGAAATGTTTCCAATACTTTTATGTATGAGAAGATAGAGGAAATTCCCTTGTGCCACTTTTCAGAGCAGCTTATTTCTCTGAATTCTGTTTCACAAAAGGGAGCACATAATGCAATTTCATCAGCTGAAAACAGAATTATTCCACATCTGCTTCGTCCACCTTCTCGTGCAATTAAATTTATCTCAATCACATCATTTAACAGCTGTGAGGAAGATTGGCTTCCGCCTATCTATCACCCACTTGTCAATTCTTAAAATAATCATTAGAATCTAATGAAACACTTCACTGAACGGATGTATCTGACATCCAAATATGCAGAACTCCGGCCCTGAGGCAAAGCCACGCAGTGTTCGATGCACTGTTCACAGATGACTGGATGCCCAACCGGCAGGTAATTGTAGGTGTGTGCAGTAGGTTTGAGTGGCTGAGCTCCAGCAGTTTCAACAATGCTGTCCATCAAGTGGGAGTCTCATGCGATTGACTAACAAGTCTCAGGTATGACTACGACCTGTGGGAAAGAGAGCCTCCCAAATCACAAAATTCCAGCGTGGGATAATCTGAGAAAATGTTCAGAGTGTTAATAACGCTTCACTTCATGTAATTGGTTTGCAATTACAATTTAGTTTTATCAAGTGTATTAAGCCTAGAGTAATAACAAGACTATTCATCTTCATAACACTGCAGCTCAGTGAGCGCCAGAGTGACAGATGATATTACATGAGGAGATTTGATATTTTTCAACCGCAAAAGACATGAACGCATAAATTAAGATAGGAAATTTATCAAAGCCAATCACAAATTCTACGCTTTAGGAACAGACAAATATATGAATCAGAAAAAACACACGTGTACAAACACAGACAATTATTATAATGGGTATTGAAAGCTTGTTTGGACTTGCAAACTAGTTTGCTAAGTTTAAGTCAGACTCATGTTCAACTTTGCTGTATTCATGTGCAACTGATGGGGTGGCGTTAAAATTAAAGTTCAGAGTCTATGTCAAATGGAAAAAGGTTACACCAAAAAGTATGGTCTTGACATTGGTTAAAAGCATTTTTATTTTATGTAAACATTAGAAATGGTATCCAGACTTAGTGTAGTTGATACACACAGCCTGTTTGTACACAACCACACCCACTGGACATACAATTTGGAGAGACACTCAGAGTGAAATAAACAATGAACACGTCTCTGGAGACAGAGCTGCTACTTTTGATCCATAATTGAACAAAAGGGCAAGCCAAGCAGAGATGAGAAGTGTGGGTCTCTGTCCCTCCCTGCTACACTAGCTGTGAACTTTTGGAGGTAAGAGCCCCGGGGTTCCAAGGACAACTGTCAGGAGACTCGGGCTGTGAACTCATGCTAATGAAGGCAGCTCAGGCCTGTAAACAGCATGAGAGGATGTCACTGAATACATTACAATACATAACTGTCTCCCCAGGGCAGGACAGGCGCACATGGCTCAGCCCAGATCACCCCCCTACCCCCAACCCCACCTTCTCACACACACATCCTGTGGCTCTCTTAGCCCACCTGAATGCCCAACAAGCCAAAGCCACCAAATGTAGACAGGTGCTGTGGTAATGTTGGCGAGACAAACAACTGGGCTGTTAGTCAAGGTGCAGAGTTTCTCGAATAATAAGATCTTCTTCAAGGTCTATCTATCTATCTTTCTCACTGGTCTCGTAATCGTTGAGTCTTCAAACCAACTTTCTGTGCGTAGTTTTCCTCTGACCTAACTATAAAAGTCAGCACAGATACCTCAAAAAAGCATTTCCCTAATACAAACTGCTTGGAAGTGAGATTTGCAAAGCGAGGGTCTTAGTCAGATTGTTGGCGCTTTGAGGAAAACAAGAGGGAATGAGGGAACGATAAAGAGAGCGCGAGTGAGGGAGCTCAGACAGGAATGTGACTATTTTCAGGTCAGTGAGCTCCACTTTGCATGTGCAAGAGAAAGAGAGACAGCCAGAGAGGAGGGGGGTGGTAATCAAGTAAACCAGGGCACAGTTTGTGGTAGAGTGATCTACAGCCTGTGCATCTTCTGTCAAAATCAGTGCAAACGTGACTCTGAACTCTTCAAGGGTTGAGGGGCATTAGTGTCATCGTGTCCGAGCTTTGGTGATTTTGGCAGTGTTAGCAAGATTCTCAGCGCAGCACAGCTTGATGCAGTTTTGACCCCAGCCTTATTTGGAAAGACTTTCACAGTAACCCTGTGCGAAGGACCTGTTTTCACAACTTCATTAAGCTTGAAAGTCAGATCAGAACAAAAACTTAATTGAAACTAAGGCTATACACGATGAAAATTTATGTCTAATACAAAAGAACAGTTTGGTTTTAAATGCAGTTGACTGCATTAGCTGTTGTCCTAGTTATGTTTGGAATCACAACATCATAATTGGGGGTGCACCGATCACAATTTTCTGGCTGGTCACCGATCTTTAAAAAGCCTGACATGCCGATACTGATTTGGGCCAATACCGTTTTTTATTTTTTATAACTGACAGCATATGCCTTCAATGTTCTAATCGTATCTTTTTGAGAATCATTGATCAATACCTGTGAAACAATAATATCTTTATGTTTTAACTTAACCAAAAAAGTGTCCTGAGTTCTAGGTCTCAGAGCAAAAAGCAGCAATGACTGTCAGACCTTCCCGGAGGAATATAAGGTCGGATTCATATGTAAAGATGGACCGATTACCAGTCCCCCAAAATAGGAAATCGGCCACTTTGGGGCAGCACAAAAAAAGCTATAAGTAAAACAGATATGCTACCAGTTTTTTAATTTGTATAGCTAACTGCTTTGCTTGAAGTTTTTTTTCCATAAAGTCGAGTAGGCTGTAGCAACCATAGACTGTGTGAATTGTAGATGCAACTTCAGTCTCTGAAGTGGAATTTGATTCTACTGAGGTGGACCGCTATATTTGCTATATTTTAAGTGATGACTCAACCCAACTTTGGTTTGGCCTAGCCAAAGGCAAAGAGTTGGAGTTGAAGCAGAGTTCCCAGCTGACAGCTACAGTGTGCCCACCTGTCAGTCAAGTTAGCTGTGCAAATCTTGTAACCTTAATATTATCTCAACAAATGGGTTAAAGATAACTGACTGCTTGGTGTTTGCAGCTAGAAAAATGAGCCATCAAAACCAAAATTGTTTTTTGAACCAGGCTTTAAATATCTTAACTTCTGCTTTAAAGATATGTTTTTTAGGATGTGTGTGTATGGCTTACAGGCTTGTAAAGCCAGCCTCTTGTGAACACTCAAGGAACCGCAGTTTTAAACACATCCACATCAGCTTCTTTTCTCAAGGCAGAAGATGGCAGCTTAGTAGCAAAAGCAACATTTGTTTTGGACTGAAAAATCTTTAAGATCTGTGTTGCTCTCAACCATTTGTGCTAAATGTCCGACCCCTGATGTGTTTTCACATTCCAGCATTTGTTGTTAACTTGATCTGTTTTGTTCCAACACAACGCTAATAAATGATGATGACAGTCAACCGATTCACAAAAATTGGCACTTTAAAATTAAAGCACTGAAATTATTGACCAAATAAACCTTCAAAGAATTGAGGAAAGTCAAAAAATCAAATACACAGTCTTTGTGAAAAAGGGGCCCTAACACTGGGCTTACAGTTTGAACCAAATGGTCATCATAACCTACATTCATTTTTTAGACATTACATGAATGACAAATTGGCATTTTTCAAATCTACATTTCTCATAAGTTTCAACTCTTTAAAACTGCAAACAACTCTTGAGTCAATGAAAAAAAGATTATTTGCCTTGGGACAGGAAATCAGGGACAGAACTGGTTGCTGCTACTTGCTCCTCCCTTTTTATGTCATACTGAACAGTGAATAATCAAAGGGTCACTGTACCTTTGAGAGATCTCTGAAGTTCCCTGGCAAGGTCAGGTCCAGCTCCTCTGAGTCGTAGTTGGTGAGGACCCAGGGAAAGACCGGGTACTGGTTCAGGTCATTATATGTCCTCCCTAGACACATAGAGTAGACAGAAAACTGTGAGTGATGACAGGTTGGAAGGGAACAGAGGGGTTGAAAGCGGGACAGGGTATACTTGAGGGTTTAGTTACTTTTGGGGATCAGCATGCAACATTCCAACAAGCCCCCAATCTCAGGGCCCTCAATCAAAAACACTTCCTGTCTTATACTGAGTCTGCCAGGGAAAGACGCACACTACAGGCAAGTTTTCTCTGCTTTGGGAGTTTGTTCAGCCTCTTTATGTATTTTTCTGTTGAGAGTGCTTTATCAACAAGTTATGGGGATTTCAGGAAGTCTTACAAGTCTGTCTTTAAGCTCATTGAGTGAATAAAAGTTGTGAGGAGTTGATCAGATTCAAAGGATACAGATCCCTCTCAGGGACAGGACTTCAAGCATCTGAAATGTCACCAAAAACCTGACGCACTGATTGGCCAGATGTAATTCCCTTGTGTGCTCTGGCTGCAGGAATATGGTTTTCAGATGGTAGCATGTGTTAAAGGAAATTCATGGGAAAGCAGAGCGCGTGTAGCATGTTGTCATTAATGCTCAGCTTTCCTTTTGAAGATGACACTGATACAGCTGTGAGGTCAGGTGGTGGCCAGTTGTAATCCAGGATTGGGATGAGGCTGTTTTGGATGGTTTTGTTGGAACTTTTACTATTGGTGATAAATCATGCTAAAAATGTAAGGCTCATAGTAAGTCAGAACATTTTATTTCACTCAAGACCTCATGAGAGGTCACTAGAATACGGGGGTATATGAATTCTTAATACGAGCTCTCCAACGCAAGGAACATCTGGGCTACACAGACAACTACAACTGACCAGAAATGCTGAGATGATATCTGCATCCCTCCCAGATTAACCTGCTACCTGCCCTTTGAGATCCTCTTTTAGCGGCAGATGTGCGAGGATCCTTCAAAGGAATCATCTGCAAGGATTTAGGACCTGATGGCAGCCCTGAACAAGCTCTCCATGTTCAGGCCAGTTGTCCTCTAATATTTCACAAAGAGCCACAACTGCACTGACTTCCACCATCACACTACTGCTGACTTCTTGAAGCACCATGAATTAATCATCGTTTCCTCTGTCCCACACTTACTGGAACCACTTCAGTCTCCTAAGACATCAACTGACAGCAGGACAGTCATAGAGAGTAACAGTTTTTTTTTTACTACCTGCCCCAAGTAAACAAATACAGTATCACAGTGTCACTAATGTCGCCAAGTGAGAGTAGTAACCAAACTTGCTCTCTTTTCTTATTGTTGGGGCTAAACATGAACTCCAGGACACTCTGCAGCTTCAGGAGATTCACTGAGAGGTCGTCAGGTTCACTGCAGACACTTACTGGTCTGCATGCTGCAGAGCAGAAGGCACCACAGTTTCAGGTCCACAAGCTTTAGGCTGAAGGGCAGCTTCATCCCTCAGGCCATAAGACTGATGAGCTCTTGAGCTCTCAAGCTCATTACCATGTCACTGCCACTTTACTGTACTGTGCCACAATGTTGTCACTTTTAACAGGATCAAATGTAATTTACATAACGCTGTAAAGCCTGACCCATCAAAAAATCACCAGAAAATCCAGTTTTTTAGAACTGAGATGTTTTATTAACCCTTTAACAAAATCCCCACAAAAATATGCTACATCATTTTGTTTATTATATATTTTTTGTATCCCATTTGACACATTGGGCAGTTTCTGCAACTTTTTTCTGAAATTTTTAGTAAATATGCAGAAAATACTTGTGAAAAAATTAGTCACAGTTTAGATTTTATTCTTAACACACCTTCTTGACAATTAGCAATGATTTTCCTGAAAAAAAGTGTGGATAATCTTATGAGAGCAGCCATTTTGAAAAGGGCCAAAACACAACTTCTGCTAGTGGAAGGCTAATCTTCAAGGGGGTAGAATACATTTTCAACAGGTTTTTAAGGAAATACTCTATCATAATGATAAGGTAGAGGTCTTTGAAACTCATGTAACAAACATTAAACATTTGGTATTATAGGGTTAAGCTATGTTTGAGTTTTTCTAATGTGTCCTGAGTCCCTAGATTTTAAAGGATTTCAGTATCTCTTCAAACAATAATCACTGGAATACAAAAATTATGTTCATACATTTTGTTCTTGAGCCTTGTATTAACCCTCTATTAACCCTCTCAAGGCAGACGTGGCAGATTTGCAACAGCTAATTGCTTGTTACCTAATCACTCCACATTCACATTTTATGAGCCTTTTTTTCTCAGATGTACCACTGTAGAACTTTGTTGTGCATTAGCAACAAACAGTTTCCCACTATCCCACAAAGCGGCAGATCTGTGTCACTTTTAACATGACTGCCTTCTTGGTTTCATCGAAACAGATTTTCAAGGCATCAATTTCATGTAAGTTTCACTACCAACCTCCATTAATTTGACACCAAAACTACATAAGATGAATCTTGAATATACATAGATACAGTACACGCCAATTAGTAGATTTGATCTCCTCTGGGTTTTTCCCTAGGGGTAGCTTTATTTGACGTTGCAACATCCCAGAATGCATTGCATGTAAAGGTATCTCTCAAAAAAAGTCAGAATTGTATACAACTACCCCATATGATATTTTTCCCAAAATATCTGTTTTTTTCTGATACTGAAACTTAATTTGAGCCTGAAAGGGTTGAGGCTAAACAGATAGAGCTGTGGGATATTGGACCTGCCAGAATACTTTTGCAGCAGAACTCAACTCTTTAAGACTGAAGGATATTCATTGAGACAATTAAAGAATTAGTTAGATCAACAAGTTTAACAACACAAGCACACTGTCTGATGGAAAACACATGAGCTTTGAGCACAACACTCAGGTAAGAAAAATTATAGCTGCTAAACTATATTTAAATAAAACATTTGGGTTATTTTGAAAATCATTCAATGAATAAAACAGATCTTTCAGAAGAAATATTTTATTTCTTGTTTACCAGAACTGCAAAGCTTTTACTGGAGACCTAAGCTCATACCAATCCAGTAGACATGTCTCCTCTCACTCCAGGTTGGCAGCCGGTTAGCATCAGATGATCTAAATCTGGCTGAGTGAGTGTTAAAGTCTGACAGGAGAGTGTATGGGAAGGTTTCAGCAGACACTCCTGGGTCTAGGGGAAGCTGAAGAGCTTTAATTATCAGCATTATTACAATACAGTAAAAGAAGCAGCAGACTTGAAGAGTCGGGGGTGTTGGTGTGGTTCTGAGGCCTGAGTCAGGATGGCAGGATGTTAATAATAGTGGAATAGTGTTTAATTAGAAGACCACTTCCCCGTTCGCACCTCTTCCCAGCACTTCACCCCCCCGCCTGTCTGCCGCCCCACACTGTTCTGACATCCCTGTCAGCCCAGGTCATTACTGGGGATTTTTAATGAATTTTGGGCATGTTTTTCTGTCTGCCTTACATCTAATTAGCTGACAATAATGTATCGAACTCAAGCAGGAGCTATATATAAATATGCATGAATATGCAGCGAGAGAGAGGATGACACCTCTCAGAGCGGAGTAGTGTGCAGTCGCTCTTGCCTTCCCTGTTAGTTGCAGTTCAGATCAGAGAGTCGACAACAGAAACTCTCAACTCCACAGACACACACACGTGTAAGCTTGGTGCTAATTATCTGGCAAAATCTGCTGTGCCTGCTCTTTGCTTCAAACAGAGCGCTTCCATGAACGGTGAAGTCTACAGTGTTGAGCAACGCTTTAGGTTACCAGGTATTCTTAAACTAATACGACAGACCTGGGGCCACTTATAACATGCTTTTAGCACCACTGACACGTGAAGTTTATTGATCATGAGGGCTAAACTTAAAGTTATAAGCCTCCAATGGTGAAAAAATTCACACAGATAATGGATAAAACTTTAAAGTTTTTTGAGCTGCAAGTTTTTCCAAGAGAAAGAGGAAAACAAATCATAATCTATTTAACAGTGGGCTGTAAAAAATGTTCATATCTTCAGAGTGTTGCTTGGGAATGCTTTACCTGCAATAGTATTGAGAAACATGAGGTACTCAAAGTTGGATATCTCTCTCCTCTGCCAGCGCTGGGTCATGTTGGATGATTTAAAGAGCTGCCGAGGGGTGGCCATGGAGATGCGCCTGCAAAAAAGATTTCAGGAAACAGAATGCTGGTGTTTGTGTCAGACACTGCACTAAAATGTTAACTCGCAAAACTTGAAAGAAAGGAGCAATAACTGTAGGGAGAAAGAATGAGCAAGAACAGGACTGAATATTTTGAAGAAGAGTAAAAATTGCTTTATCATTTGGGTTGATACATTGTTTACTTTAAAAATTTTAAAGTTAATGACAAGCAGGGGATAGAAAATGTCAATCTTATCATGGCTTTCATAGCTTTGATTTCAAAATGATTCTAAAAAAAAGAGTTGTAAATCAAAAGCTGATGAATGAACACATTTCTGTAGGATGACCTCTTTTATATCCAATAACTGAATGTAAGACTTAAGGTAATGTATTTGTTTTTCTAACAGTGTGCAAACAGGCTTGTTAGCACTGAAGGAGTCTAAGGGGAATCAGTGGTTTTCTCTGTGGTCAGTGGCCTGGCTGCAGCCCTGCTCTATAGAGTCTTCTGTCAGGGAATTAGGTCAGTTCAGTCAGGGTCAGTGCACATCCACTGCAATGACTGGACCAATGAGACTTCAAATGACTCTGCTGCAGGCCGGGCCACACAGAGGCCCTGACACACAACTCAGTGGAGTTAACCTGAGCCACAAAGGTCCAAAATATTATTAGAAACCTGGGATACTGTTCATTTTTTTTCCTTTTTGAGGGAATATTCCATCTACCTGGCTTGTGGAAGACCATAGCTGGTGCCAACTCCCACTCGAGGAAGACTGTAGACCACTTTTTTAACGGTGGCCTGGTCCGGGAAGTTGAACATGACCGAAGCTGTGGAGAAGTGAGAGATATCACTAAGTGGGACAAAACTGGAGACGCATTGATCCCAAATATGCTATAATTGGATCTTTCACTTACTTCTGTTGGCCATAAAGACTTCAATCGCTGTGTTCTGCAGGAGGTGGCGTCTGGTGAAAACTGCCCGAATCTCACTGAACATCCACTTCCCATGCAAACCCTCGGTGTAGACCAAGACCTAAAACAAGCAGAAGGGAATACAGTCTCATAGCATGATATCAAAATAAAATCATCCACTATTATGGATTAATACCCAGAACAGGACAGTAAATGTGACCTGAAATACACTTTAAAAAAAGAGAGATAATGGTGCTTAATAATTCTTCAGTGCTTCAGTTAATAAAGTGAAATGATGGTTTAGCTTGTCTTCTCCTGTATTTCTCAGCTGAATTTAAATCTTTCACATAGATTTCATTAAAAAAATCCCCATACTACGCTTACAAATGCTATGAGGAGGATCTGCTTTAACTGCACTACCTCGCCACCTTGTGGCCTGGGGTCTCACGCACACTGTTGTAAATGACTTTTAGCGAAGTTTGGAGATTAGATCGAAACAAATTTTCTTTATTCAGGAAAACTTTTAACTGGATACAACTTGCTGCGGTAAGGCATTTATCAGTACATTGACATAGCAATATGGTTTGAAATGTGACATCAAGCAAATGTGGTAGTGGCTCGCTATATGTAGTGCTATCGGCAGCCCTGTGCTTAGACGTATCTGTAGGCTAACGTGACAACAAGTGAAGACTGTCAGTTTGGAAGTAGTTAAGTAGCAATCTATATTTAGCGCAGCTAGCAGTCTGGCACTCTAAGACATGTCCGTAATGTGTAACATTAGTAAATCCTGGTTAGCTATTTCCTGCCGGTCATCCACCATGCAGAGCTAACGTAACTTTACTCTTCATTTTATTGATAAACTCTCAAGTTTGAACAGACCACTGCTGAATAACTGCTGCATGTGGGTTGAAGTGTACATTAGCACAAACAGCTTAGCCCCTGTGTTAGCCTTTAGCTCTTGCTCTATCACTCTCCTGTTTAGCTTTTTTTGCTCTTCTGTCCTTTTTCTGTCAGACAGTTAGGCTCCTGTGTCCACCATCACTACAAAAATAATAACAGCTAACTTTTTCAGCAGAGAAAAACTGCTCACTACCAAACTTCATCAGCCAATGTGGTGTTGTCATAGAGACCCAGACATGCTGTAAATCAATCCAGTCCTGCTCAACCCGATCGAGGAGCTAAGAAGTAGTTTTTGAAATGACCTGTAACCTATAATATTGGTGCTGATAATCTAATTTTAAAGTGTGGATTACAATCAGGCATATATCTAGAAGGGAGACTTTTTCTTAGAAACTCCGACCCTTTGATATTCACCTTCAGTGAAATTAACGAATACAATAACACTGTTTAGAAAAGCGTATTTCCAAAACACCATGTCGCAGTCTTGAAGGTTCAACACTTTTAACACCAGCTGGTCTATGATCTCACCAAAGCAAGAGGTGAAAAATCAACCCCCTGACTTGGTGACATGTAAATAATCAATAAAATCATCCCATCAAGGTGCAGAGTGAGGAGACAAAGGATCATTAGTGTATGTAGCACCACTGTGGCAGCAGTCAGACCCACACACAGGAAACCCAGACAGTTGTTCTGACAGGTGAGAAAAGTCTCACACACCTCCTTCTCTTCCTTCCGTTTCACTTCCCTCTGACTGAACAATTTTGTCCAACAGTATGAGCCAGGGAGCAACCTTATCAGCTCCCCAGGTCATAATCACACATATGCTGGGTTGAGAGAAGAGTGAGAGAATAAAGATCCAGAAGGGCAGCAAGGGGGAGAGGCCATACAGTACATAAGTTTGTGTGTGTGTGTGTGTGGGGGGGGTCTGTATATGTGTGTGGGGGTGATAGAGGTGGAGTAAGCAGGGAGGAAGCCGGAGTGAGATGTTCAGCTGGGTTAGGTCTGATGCTAATGCTCATTTAAAACAGTGACAGGCTGGAAGAGTGCAGCGCAAGCCGAGCTGCCTTAATTTCTCCCTGGAATAGCTCATGCCCGACCTCCGTGCCACATCCAAAATCTCTGGAGCTCAATTAAAATTGGATTAGGTGGAGATGGTGGATGTGCAGCACAGCATCTCTGGTGCTCTCCTCCCAGTAATGCCCCTGCCTGACACCTCTGCAACCCCCAACTCAAACAGTTGTCATAGAGACAGCCGGGCCCAGAGGAGGCAGCGTGCTGACAGGGGGAGTGGAGAGGAAGGGAGGTGAGATGGAGGGACGGCTGTGGGGCTGAAGGCGGACTGTTGAGGGCCAGCAGAGGCAGCCCACTCAGAGGCAGGGTAGCTTTCATTCCTCCTCCTGCTCTGCAGCCAGATGTTCTGGAAGCAGTCTTCAGAGTGCAATGCTGAAAAGCAACTCATGCAGATTTGCATCATGGGAAAGCTACAACAGTTGACTCCATCAAGGGAAAGGGTGGCTGCAATTTGAATATATATGAAGTTATCTTGATGTTTGGAGACTTCAAATGGCTTCTCAATTATTGACACTCTATTCATTCTGCATGTCACTGTAACAGTGCAGTGGATTTGTTTACAGAAATCTCTGTTTGGCATAAAAATATCTGTATAAAAACTATTGTTATAAACAGAAAGTAATAATGTGAACACTGTAAGACCTAAAAGCTATAGCGTGGTTTACTCTCGTATCCTTAATAAAATAATCTTTTAGTCCTGACTTTTCCTTGTCGACCCGCTGGAGAGAAGTTTTTCTGCTACAACAAAGTAGAGGCCAAAGGGCGAGCTGTCAACAAAAGAGAGGCTAAAGAGGAGAAAAAAAGAGCTGATTTCAAACAGCCCAGATCAAAAATTTGTCATAACAACAAAGCTTTGGTCTAAACCAACACACAGGGGCCCCTGTAGACTTCGAGATTTGACAAAGCCCAGCCCTCATTTTTGGAGGCCCAGCTGTAAAAAATGCCATTTAATGAACCTGTCTGCTGAAGCTGTCCCCTGCCTGTCAGAGGTGTCAGCCAGTGACAAGCGCTGGGGACCGCCGCCTCCAGTCACAGACAGGCCTGCCAGCTGGAGACTTCGGCCCCAATCTAATCACGCCACCAGGAAGGGACCGGCGCTCTGCTCTTGGTCTGTCACGCTCAGGGCTGGGGGAGCAACGAGGGGACGGGTGGAGGGGTCTGGTATGGCCGTGAAGCACAGTCTTTTGTTTCCACACAGGTCCCTCCACGCAGGCTCATTAAGAGCTACAGGCGCATGCGCTGCTCTGCCAGCTGCGGGGAGATGCGTATGTCTCCAAAGCTTAATAGCCATAATGCAATTTAACGTCTCTGTCCTCCCTTTCCTTTATATCCTTTCTCTTCTCTACACGGTTTGACAAGGGGCAGGCTGCTTTCTGCTTTTGGATCATCGCAGGTGGAAAACAGAAAAATGTTGCGACAGATGAGATGAGGGGAGGCACAGGTGACAGCAGTGTTTAGGCTGAAACTCATATGTAATAACGTGCAGATGCTCCTGTGGAGAACATACTTAAAAGTGATAGAAAGTCTCTTCATGCGTGAAAATAGATCCTAATCATATCTGGCTTCTTTATGGCTTTAACCCCCACATTGCCTGAGACACTATGACAGAAGTTATTAATAAATCTAACGAAGCATTTTCTCTAAAACCTGATGCAATTTTCTCCTATATGAAATACAATCCCTTCCACTGCATTTAAGCAAACAGAAAAATAATATAATTCAGTGAGACCTCCAAGCCTGCATGACTGATATATTTATATGAGTCCGTGGAGAACTCTGACAACCTGGTATCACAGCACCTAGGCTGCATTCTTCCAAGATTTGTCTAATAGGCTTCCACAATAAAGCCTCACTACTGCAAGATCCCAGGCGGCCGGAGAGAACAGGGGAGCGGAAGAATAAGGGGAGGATACGAAAGGCAGTTTCATTTTGAGTGATATGACTACTCCCCTAGGAGCGAGTGGGATGGATTTCACACATGGCAATTTGGAGGATCAGCACACACTGTGTATACTGTATTCAATGGCTGACCCCGGGCAATACGGACAAGTCTGTGAAGAGGTTGAGCAGTCGGGGAAGGCAAAGAGGAAGCATAAAACCCAGTACCAGCAAGAGCAGAGAGCAACATTTGGATTAGTGGGAGCCAAAGGCAATGTGTTAGTCTGGGTCATGAAATTTCACTTATTTAATGTGTGAATTCATATTCACACATATGACTATTTTATTTTCAGTGGCAGAATTCTTGACTTAACATTATACTCACATTTCAATATGTTCTTACTTCCTGTAGTGTGAAATTAGCTGTCAGGAAAGGTAGTTTGAGATTTATTAGTAAAGATTTTCAGGTATCAGCCTCCTTCTTTTACCTGTATCAGAATACAAAAGTGTTAAATGGAATAATGTTTCCATGAACTGTTTTTTTTACAATGTCAAAAGCCAGATTCAGCTTTTTGTTTAACATTAAGAATTAAAGAGAGGAAGAGGGGGGTTTCTTTGTTTTTTTGTTAGTTTTGCTTTTGTTTAAAATCTTTGATTTCAGTGATGACCCTTCAAATAAAATAAAGAACCATACTTATTCTCTTTCTTCAGGTGTTCTTAACAGTATATAAAAAAATAAAAATTACCATTTCAAACTTGATAAAGCTCTGCAGGCAGTCACCAAGATGTGTTAAAATCCAAACTTTTATTTAAGCTTTAATCCATTTTACATCCCACAAAGATTCATAACATATGCCTCAGCATCAAAGTGAGTTACTCGTCTTATCCCCCCCTTAATGTGACAACTGTTATGCAGTGTAGAAATTCAAAACTGTAAAAGATTCCCACAGATTATCAAAAAAAAAAAAAATCTGCATTCCGCTTGGTTCCCCTCTGTGAGACCCACATCTCAACTTCAATAAAGTAGCAGGCTCCTAATGCAGGTATTGGGGAAAAACAAGACACAGATTTGCATAATCAGTGTCACTATACATTTGGGTGGTAGCTGGAGTGTGGCAAGATGACACAGCTTGGGTGCTCTGGCAAGACCAGTGGGATAAAGGAGATGAATATGCATTAAATATGCTGGCAGTTCACTGCCCCAAATGTCCAGCCAAGTTTGTCAATAACATTTATGTCAGGAATGGTATTTCACGCACATTAGCAGGCCCTGCAGCGCTGTCTTCAACACCGCCACGGTAGGACAGGTGGGAGGGGCTGTTTCACTGGTATGCAATCTCTTCTTCGAGAGTCAGGGCTCCTTAAAAATTCTTTATCAGTTAATGTAAAATTATAAAGCCTGGAGACATGCAATGCATTAAAAAAATTAAAATGGTTACTTAGGATTGTGGTTCCCTGCAGTGATGATTCACAAAGTTTGGCATCAATCCACATGGTGCCTGCTGAAGCTGAGAGGTTAGAAAAACAACCGAAACCAAAAGTCTATTTTCTTCTTTTATCCAGAGTTTGGTTCATGTTTATTCAACTGTTGGGAAAACAAAGTACCATACTATATGCTTTAAATACAGTTATTCAAGTAGATGATTGACAAGCACATTATACCTTGGTTTCACAAGCATGCATTTCTATTTCAGTTTTATGTGAACCCATATGCCCTTTTCATATCCTTTATAGGATCATCTTAGTGTGTCATTTAAATTTCCAAAAACATTTTGTTTGTTTAAACATGCTAATAGCTGTATTTTTGGGATTTTGACAATTCAACCACAATGACAGCAATTATTCACCCTCATTAGTCATTTTCAGACAATTCTTTTGGTGTAAATTAACATTCGAGCTACAGGACTCACCCTTGTAGCTCTGTTACTAATGGTGATCAAGAGAAATTTAAACATACATACAAACATGGCCAACCCATGGTCATGTCCTCACACACATGAACACACTCTGTGAGCACATCATCCAGATAAACAGCTTGAGGATGCCTTCACTTAAGGAGCTTGAGAGAAGCGATGCAGTCATTTGGTATGGGGTCTTTTCAGCAAGCTTTTCCTAATGGGACTTTTTCAGGGACTTGTCAGCCTTAAGATGACTGAAATCTTCCTGGCCTGAGTACCAGGCTTCCTCTGGCTGCCACAGAGAGTGCCAAGCTGATCGCTTTAAATCCAACTTTTCTTATCCTCGTTTTTTTTTTAATGGTGGTGTGTGGGAGGGACGGCTCAGAGCAAGACAGAGGAGAAGAGAAAGAACGAGACAAGGATGGAGAGGCGGAGAGACAGAGGAGGAGAAGGACAGAAAGAGCAAGTGGTTAGACGAGAGGGCCTGATGAGCAATGAGCGCTTCACTCGTCCTCAATTAATCTTGTCTCTCTACCTTTGCTTTGGCGCTTCCCTCAGCACCAAGGTAATAACAGCACCCCCATCCATTATCCTTTTATCCCTGTTATTCACTGGGAATTGCTTAATAATATGTTACAGATTTGTCCTCCTTCTTATAATTCTTTCTGTCATTCGTAGTATATCATCTGGAAAACACACAGCCCCCTTTCTGCTGGACGCTCTTTGAGGATTATGGTGGGTGACACCTTCAGGATGCAGCCAGAATCTGGAGCATCATTTTTTCAGGCATAAAGTGGAATTACCCTGACTTATCTGTCATTGCCAAAACCACAACAAGCCATTCAGGGCCAAAGCAAAGGTGGAACAGGTTCTTATCAGCTCCTTTAAACGAGAGCGCTTGTAAATTTATGCTAATGAGGGCCTTTTGTCATCCAGGCTCACCCCTTGGGGCTGAACGGGGCTTGCTGGGGATGATAATCTGGCTGTTGAGTGCACTTGATAATTTGTACTTTATCCTCATGTAATTATATAGTTTAAATCTTTTCACCAATACTAATCCTAAGACTTGAGGAAGTGTCTTAACCACGTCTGTGGATCTTAGCGGCACTAGTTAGCATGCTCTGACGCTCTCTTCCTCTCGCTTGCATAAAATCACGTAGGAGGAGTGCCGCACTGATGTAATTACTCTGACTTTCTGTAGCCCGTGCAATGAATCCTCATATCATTTTGATCCACCTTAGCAGGCAGGCAGAAAGCCAAGCTAGCAGCCTGGGGGTATGAGAGACAACTCGGGGAAGGTGAAAACATTAAAGTACGGCTGAAAGAGTCCTCCCTTTTTTAAGGATAGAAAGATGGGGGATCAGGAAAACGGACTGAAGGGAGTTAAGCAAGTGCAATAGGGTGGCTTTTAGGTCTTTTTTGCTGTCCAAGGGGACGCTAGGCCATCCTGAGAGCCTGCCAAAGCCAACAGCCCTTGACAAGCTGCTTGGCATGCTGTAATTTGACTAATTACACTGGATTAGACCATATTAATGCAAGCTGTTTTCTCCAGGGTCACTGACCCACCCAGTAAGTCCCCCCTGCTAGTTTGCCCCATTTGGTGTAAACATAGCTTACACATAAAGAAATCAGTCTCTTTGTTGTGTTCAATTGTGAAAAAAAGACACTTATCTATATCCCTGACAATATTTTTATAATGAGAGTGTGTTACAAAGCACTGTGTTACAGAGCAGAGAGCCTAGAGATACAGCCTGCACTTTCCTCAGGCACATCATCACAGGGAGCTTTGATAACAAACAGAATGCTTTTCCTGCTTCATCTCTCTGCAGGCAAAGAAAAAAAAAACAAAATAAGGACTTTTATGAATCTCACTGAAGTCTACACAGACTTCATTTTTAAACATGGTGATGGAGGTAGGGTGACAGGTGAGGGTCTCTGCATGCTGAAAACAACAGTGCAGAATTTCATTTTAATTGTACTTTTATCGAAACATAATATCAGAAAGAAATCTGAGTAATGAGGCACTATTTTGTTTGTGTGGTTTGGTCGCTTAAGTGTTATTCTGAGAAAAAAAGTGTTGAAATAAATGATTAATGTTTGAAAAAGCAGATTTCATATGATGTGATCCAAAATCAGAAGATATCAGCAGAAAATCAGAGAGAATGGTTACTTTTCTAAAGAAGGAGTCTTCATTTGCATTCCTAAAACTCAAAAGGAAAGGAGGGAAATGAGCCATAGAATATGTGTGTTTAAATAAAAGTGCTCTCCCAATTGTACTAAATCAATTATGGTTCCACACAATGGAGAGGCAGCTTCTCTGTTTGTATGTGCTCCTCTGCCTTGAACATGGTGTAATAATAGTCTTAAACCAGGCATTATACGGACAGAATACCAAAGAGGCTTACAGCCCTGGTTTCATGAAACATTTAGGCAAAAGTTCCAAGGGCTGAGGATGATGAAAGAAGGTAAGCCTGAAAATGGGCTTCTGGGATCCACAGCCCTTATTGTACAGAAGTCACATCAAATTAATACTGAGGGCCATTTGCAGCCTTTCTTCTCCTGAGCTTTTCAGAACGGATTAAGCTATGAAAACTCAGAAATTACTAAAGCACCTATTAGGCATTATGCTCACCCTTTCTCTTCTTTTCTGTTTGAAAGTCATTGAAGGAGCTTTACTTCAATTGTACTTCAGTTTCCTGACTTGTTTGCACACTTGAAAGAAGGAAATTACATAAATGTGTCATGTAAAATATATGTTTCACAACATCAATACATCCTAGACAAAAATATTTATTTCTCTGAATTTTTAAAATATTTCTATGACTATAATTTTGGGGTCTGTGTATTACATAACTTCTGTAGTAGCTTGATTTGATGGTGATGTTTGCAGTATTTAGGTAGTTTACCAGAAATCACAGAGCTCTTTCCACTCTGATGAAGGACCAGCACGGCTAAGGCTCTCTCAGGCTCTCCGCACCCCTCTTTGCTCTCTCAATGCCTCTTCAAAGAAGCGCAGGGAGTGCATGAATTGTAATTACGGCTCCTAACAGGATTCAAGAGCGCCCAAACGATGGCACTTGAGAAACAGGTCGTGTGGAGTTAAACGGCTGTCAGACACTCAAAGCTCCCCAGCATGTGAACAAACCCACAAAAGCTGGACGTGTCCACCTCTAAGGCCCTCCTACCCACTTTCCCTCTCATAGCAAGAGATTAAAGATCAACCAAGGCCCCTTTTAAAGACCCATAATGCCTTTATGCATTTACTTATATATCCCACATTCAAATTTCAAAGCATGTTGCTGCTTTCATAAGACACTAAAAACTGCAGCAGTTAAAGGATACATATTGTTGATTGGATGTATTTGATTAGAGAAAATGTGTTGTGTTTGAAGACATAAAATCTTCCCAAATTTTGGAGCAAGCTGAACAACGCCAGAGGAAAATGTGAGGGGGAAGCAAAGGTTTGTGAGGGATCAGATAATTGGTACCACCTGAGAAACCATCTAACCACAGTGCCAGATTATCTCCCGACCTCCCCTTTAAAATAACGGAAAAGATCATCTGTGCTCCCCAGACAGTTTGAATGACTCACCAGGGCACAAGACTCCTCAGCACACATTAAAAAAGACCAGCCCTCTCCAACTTCAGCCCCAAAAGCACCCAAAAGAAACCGACCTGCAGCGTGAAGTCCCTATGTATGACCCTTATTAAACTCCTAATTGGATTGAGAGCCGCTGGGGACAAAAATTCAGCATCTTTCATTCAGCTGAGATTTTCTTTAGCATTCCTTCCAGTAGTTTGCTTTCGCAACAATAACATTAAAAATCAAGTCGGTGAAAAGTTTTTTTCCTTTTCAAAACACCACATTTCCCAAAAATGGGAGTATAGGGGAAACCTTTTTCACCTTACCCTTTAAGGAAAAGCACTATTTGGTTTTCACAGGGTGCAAGTGACAGGCTGAAACAAAGCCCAGTGCTGGCCATTGTGTAGCCTTTCACTGTTGTAATGGTCTTAAAATGGCTACAAGCAGAGCCCCATTCAGTGTGACCAGGCTGCTCAGCTCTCCTCTCCATATCCAAGGCAAACTGAGCCCCAAGCGGGAACTTTAGGGTCAGCTGATGAGTGAATGAGCGACTGAGTTCACTTATAAGCACAGTCTCAGAATATCTGTGCCTGCAGAAGTTCAGAACACATTTACACTAATTACAGAGAATAAATAGTGCCATAACAACAACATCAATCAAGTTCATTATGGAAAATAGCATAATGACAATAATTACAATAATATCTCATTAAGAAAGAGAATGAGAGGCAGGGGAGAATTAATAGCAGACAGGTGTACAACACACCGCAATTATGGAACCTGAAATTAGTTCATTGCCTCAAGGCAAACAGAAGAGAAAGGGAAGGTTGTAAGTGAGGGTGTGTGTGTGTGTGTGTGTGTGTGTGTGTGTGTGTGTGTGTGTGTGTGTGTGTGTGTGTGTGTGTGTGTGTAAGGGCGGGTGGGGGCTGGTTTCAGGGCTGGGAGTAGGACTGATAGAGAGTGGCTCACTGACAAAAAAAGAATTGCAAATAAGCAAACAAAAATGTCTTAAATGTGTAAATTAGGGAGAAAAATAAGAGGGAAAAGCAGCTTTTCCCTGCAGACTGGTGCCTTAGATGAGAAGGGAGCAGCGAAACGTGATCAAGGGGAGCCGTGGAGCGGTGCGGCAGGCGTCAAGATGAGCACTCAGCCAGCGAGTGGCAGCTTCTCCTTTTCCAGTCAATCATTCATTACAGAGCCAAGTGCGGTGGAGGAGTGCCTCCTCTTTCTGACCTATCATATTACTGCCTCTGTAAACTCCTAATCCTCCCTTCGTTAGATGGTGTCAACAGCCGACATGCTCTCACTCCGCTGCTGCACTCCCCGCTCAGACACCTCCCAAGCCCTGCCAAGACCACAGAACTGACACCCTAATAAATACGTTTGAAATGTAACAAGGTAGAACCGCACAACTTTATCCATCTGTTTCAGCGCTGGCTTCCATCTCACACTTTTGATCATAAGAACGACAAAATTCACTGAGCAATTAGCTCACTTTTTCTTTATGTTTTACCGTAAATTTCAAGCTCCCAGTTCACAGAAAACAACACTTTAGAAATCTGGCTTCAGCTCTTCAGCCTTTCATTGGCTAGCTGGAGCAGCCTGCTTTTTTTTTGCCTTGGGGCTGTTCCTGAGCAGGTGAAAGCCTGGAGGCAGGAACCTGCGCATCAGCACTTCTCCGTCCATCATGACTCTTTCATGGGGAGCCGTCTCCTGAGCTTCTCCACCAACGCCCAGCGAGATGACTACTATAATGAGTCCAACAGATGAAAGCTCAGCAGGACCAAACAACACTCAGAAACATTTCTGCACACACACATACACACATACACATACTGAGGTTAGCAGCAATCAGAAACTTGCTGTGTGATTGGTAAACAAAAGGATCACATTGAGACTGGAGACATGGGAATCAGAAATAAACTATCTATGGTGTTGAAGTTTTTTGGGTTGGTGTGATCACAATACTGTCCTCTTCTGCACGCATCACTGCATAAAAATCTTTTACTCAAACATGGATGTATCCACTGAGTCTGAGAACTGGTTTCATGTAGTTGGGGTCCCACCTCAAGCAGAAAGATATCAGACACAAACACGAAAATAAAGCATGATTCTGTGCATGGGACATAAGCTGCTGTGGCCTTTAAGGATCTTAAAATATCCAACCTTGCTAGAAATAAATATGTAAAACTGGGAGATAAACTTTGTCTCGGTTGGGACACACCTACCAAAGAACACGGTTTAAAGGCTGCTAATTACCGTATAAAATAAGCAATTGGCATCCGGCCCCATATGTTCCACTTTTTTAGAGGAGAAGATGGAAATGAGGTGGGGTAGATTTGATTGTGACATGCTCTCCGTCTGTGCTCCACAATGTGTGGCTTTGCCAGTTACGGGCTAATATTCAGCACAGCTCACCACCACCAGAACTAATGAAAGTAGACAAAATGTCTCTGCTGCCATCTTTGTCTAGCATCCGCTCGGGGTGATCCTCCCCTCCTTCCCTCCTTTCCTTTTCACCTCCCCTCTTCCCCTTGCTCTTGAAGGGAGGGTGACAGCGGCATAAAATGGTGGCGAGCAAATGTGCCTTCCATGTGGCAGCAGCGGTGGGGGTGACAGGGCAGACTGAGGCCAGTGCTATCAGCACCGTGTGGCTGCTGCTTTGAACAACCTGGACGACCGCCACAGAGGATTCAGGGCTGATGAGACACCAGCAGTTACAAACCAAAGTAGTTTTATGGTACATCAAGAAACAGGCTGCTCATCCCCAACAGAATGCAGATCCCTGTAAACTTTGTCTGTGGTGGAAGTTTCATCGTTCTCCTGTGAAACATAAAATCTTTAGAACAATTGCACTCTAACCAAGATGCTACAAATTATAACATATTATACAACTTAAGTCTAAGGAAGAGATTGTCACGTGGTGCAAATAGTAAATCTCTTAAAATGAAAACATGTTATCTTGCAAGCACAGACAAAATATCCAGATTTGTTTTGAAAATGTGATGCAAAAACTGGCTTCAACTAACATGTCTGCATAAACAACAAAATGAAGCCTGCTGCCTGCATGCAGCAGTTTTGTGGTTGAGTCATTCACGGGGTCGTTAGTTAACCCCAAGCACAGAGGATCATGAAACAGGGGCATAAATCACAGAGTGAAACAAGGCAGACTCCTCCGATTCATTAATGGAAATGATCTGTCAATATGCTGGAGTCAATTCACACGTGTCAGCTGGGCTCAGCACACAATAGGCCAGCCAACTTATGAACTCCCAGCACCACTCCACCGAGTCCATAAAACAACTGGCATCGCCGCTGGGGAGCACCCCGAGACACCACCCTCTTGCACAGACCACCAGATGACACAGATGGGGCGAAACCAAACAAAGACGAGACTCCCTTTGTACAAAGAGGGACCCCTTTCAAAAGCTATTCATGCAACAAATTGGGGAAATCTGGCCATGCAACACTCTGCGTTTGCTCTTTTATTAGCGTGAGCCTTACGTCACAGTAAGTGAAATCAGATTTATGATTCCCTGCTACAAAGGTGGTTAAAATCCAGCTCACTTTAAGACATAAAGAACTTTTTTAAAAGGCATGTTCAAGTAAAACAGTTTGGAAACGTTAACCAGAAACAGCCTGCTGTTCTGTTCATGAGCTACAGACTAACAGGCTGTTTCTTTTACAACAATTTCACCTATCACACATTAATGACCAATGAAATCACAAAATCTAATGAAGAAAATAACACACAAGAACAAGAACTAGTTTGTGTGTCCTATTCTCTACAGTTTTGGGATTGTTTGGCTTTAAATGGCTAAGAAATAGTAAAGCTAACAGTTTTATAGTAAAGTGCTCCTGACAAGCTCACATGTAAAAGTAAGCCAGTTGTAGTTTCTGCTCAGTGTATCAGCGAAAGCTGCAGTTCAATGACTCTTCCTATAGCCTCAGAGATTAATGAGTATTAATATCAGTCAAAGACACTGTAGGGGACGCCTCTGTTTTATAGGAGCCTGAAACAGCATCAAGCCCTGAGTACTTTCAAAGGCAGTCCATCAGTTAGGGGAGGTTTGTTTCCATGTAGGTCATTAAATATGTGCACACAAGCTTTCTCTTATTAGGCTCTCTGCATTTTTCTTTTCTTGTTCTTTCTCAGCTGCTCACCCGTGCTGCTGCAGCAATCTGCATAGAGAGACATTTGTCATCATTAGCCCTGCTCTGACAGTTGGCACCCGGCACCTCAGATCTCTAGGACTGGCAATTATGAACCCTTCATCCCTTATTTAGGCAACATTGCCTAATTTCATCACAGGCCTTTCCAGCAGCATTTGATTACCAACAGCCCCAAACCTAAAATACCCCACCAGCTCTCCCTTTCCCTTTGTTTTGTGTGTCTATGCACTCTTTCTCTTAGATCATGTGACATGTGGGAGCGGGCTGTGTTCTCTGAGATTTTAACTTATAAACCACAAGCTCTGCAGTGAGGAGTGGGGATGAGCATCAAGGGGTCAGTGGGTAGATGATTACAGCACCCACCTCTCAGTGGTAGACATCTCACAGACATTAAGATAAATCACACTGCTGCCGCTGAGTGGCTGCCTCTCAGGCAAGATGGCAGTAAGGCATATTTGATAGATAAAATAATCTGCAGTTCATCATAAAGCTAATAAATTATTTCAGTAAAACCTTAAACATAATATTTACAGGGGAAAAGATGAAGAAAACAAGCTGTTTGAAATCACAATAAACTGACAGCAGCCTTCACCCAATCACTAACACACTACTGTTCAGCATTGTCATGTATTACAAAATAAAATGTGATAATAAATGAGCAGCAGCACTTTCCCTGCACTCAGCTGTCAAATGCACAACCTATGCAGGAAAAAGTGCACTGAGCTCAACAGAAGCTTTTGTTTTTCTTTTGTGAAGCAAACCAGACATTTTCTGGATCGTTATTTTGGCAAACAAACCCAAATTGTACTCATACTAAATTCATGCAAATACATGCATGTAATTTATCACAAAGGCTGACAAGCGTACCATATTGCAGAGGGGAGGGGGTGAAGGACCACATGAAGCTGGGACAATCAATTAAGTTTCATAATTCACACTTTTCCCTGCTTCTGTTATCTCAAAGTCCTCTTCAGTCTGACAAGGTTGGAGATTTCTGAGTGAGAAGATGCTCCAGATATGTTGCAGAGTGAGAAGAGCCTGTTGAGTTTATCTCTACAGGGTTTCTGTGAGCCTCTGGCTATGTGGTCCAGCTTCCTGACTTCTCCAGAGGAGGCAGCTGATACACAGTTGAGAATAAACCAAATGAATGGACACAATCCAAAGGGGGTCTTCAGTGCAGCTCCAGGCCTAAAAATTAGCTGGTCTCCAGCAGAGACGCCATATTGCTTGGAATAATAATGTTGAGTTATTAAAAATCCCAATGACAATTTCATTTTGTGGCAAATAAAATTATAGGAAATGTGTCAACATGAGCGGCTATCCCCCGAGATTAAAGTGTATTATTCCTCACAGTTTGAGAGCTGGTGCTGATGTCACTTCTCTGAAGTGTCACTGCTTTTAATCTGATTTATACAGAAATATGTCACCCTATTAAGTCCACTTTGACTAATCTGCATATTAGCTTGGGAGCTAGCTGGTAAACTCCCTTTGTATGGGACATGGCCTGAGAATCTCTTTTTTAAAAACTAAATAATCTCAGACATGTAATAGAGAGCATATGGTAAATCTTATTTGTTCTTGTGTAATAGGATTATTAAAATAATTAAACATCATCTGTAATTATGCTGCCAGTCAGAATAGTTCTGGTCATAAGGGTTTTGATCCAGCTTTATATTTGCCAAATGTTTTTATTCAAGCAACATCACTGACTAAAGTAATGAGGTTATAGAAATTTATAAATTGAATGAACCCATGAATGTGGCTTTAAAACCTTTGGTAAAGCAAGGGGGATTGTTCTGGTCAAATAAGCTAATAACATTTTTTGTGAGTCCAGCTCAGCTCACTTTTTAATATTTGTTCCTCTAAAGCCAGAGGCTAAATACTTTGTTGTGCATATAAAACATGCTCATGTTCATGTTAAAGGGATATGATCATAAGTGCATGTGGACATATGTTCTGTTTTTATGAAACTTGTTAATGTATAAAGGCAGGACATGAAACCCTGAGGATGAATTTTAAAACAGAGCAATATAACTTTAATGACTTTGGCTACAATCAGTGAAATATCATTTCAAGTCACTCAAAGCACGAGCGGTGTCATCAAAGGGCAATTTCAGCTATCAGACAAGCACCATTGACCTAATGCCCGGCCATATTAACACGATGATCAGTCTTAGTGGAAGAAAGGATGAAAGCAAAATGGAGGAGAAAAAAATGAATAAGTTGTAGAGGCATGCTCCAGAAACAAAGAGGCCTTCAAAGCAGGGTCACATGCTTGTGCAAAATTAGGGGAAGTAGAAGTCATTGTATTGATTTACACAATCATGCATGCGTTTTGCTGGGTCAGAAATAGGCCTGGGTGGAATCAGAGCCCCATATATCACACAGAAGGGCCTCCATTAGCCTAGCGGGATGGCGAATGAAGCAACAAAGCTTGCAATGTTGTAATGGTAAAGATATGACTAAGAAGATTGGATTGTCTCAGGCCAGACCTGACAACTGCTAGAGTCTTGGGACCACAGAGCAGGTTGAGTTACTGTGAGATCTGTGCAGCCACATGCTTTAGATTAGGAGGTGATAATCTCAATGAAAATCCTCCCTTCTATCACGCATATGGATGTCTAAGGGCAAGAGCACAAACTCAAGAGGTGCAACTGGATTCTGGGGTATCCGACTTGGAGCAAGATAGCCTGGGAAGCAAAACTAGTCTGGTTTCAATAAAAGTCAAGTACCTGCTGGTCCACAGACAGTGGGAGAGGGTGAGAGAAAGATATTCAAAGCCTTAGAGTAAAAGAGGCTTTCAGCTTCCTCTCAACACAAGAAATCCTTCAATGCAGCAGTCAGTGTTCTTGAGAAATTTGACAATTTATGTTCATGAATTTAATTACAAAAGAAATGTGATCAGAATGAGAAAAATATCCTTACATCTCAGAATTGCATTGTCCCACAATTATCTTTACGTAAACGAACCCCTTCATCTCTGTCATTTCTGCCTGGTAACAGCGTGAAACAATCACCGGGTTTGCCAAGAAGCTACAGGCAGAGCGCCCATGACAGGATGTGAAGATAACAGGAGTCACCTATCTATCAGGGCCTGTCCCGCACACAGTGCCTTCCACTCAGCCGCATCCATGTAGTGAGAGTCAGGGCTGACGTGCGACTCTTTGCCCCCATAATGTCTGGTCTTATGCAGCTCTGACTGGAGCAGAGATGAGTGTAAACGCCTTTGTGTTCTTTATCTGATCCGTGCACCATTATCTGTTTGAAGTCCTCTTCAAAGCATGCACTGTACCTCAGGAGATGGAGTGCCAGAGCAGTGATGAGAGCCAGAGAGGGTTTAATGTGGGAGTAACACTGTTTTATTTTTAATCAGCATCAGAAGTGTACACCCAGGACAACTCACTAATGCATTACAAGACTTCACATAAAAGAGTCAACATTTGTTTCCCCAATGGTTTGAAAAACACGCACATTTTATTTTTTAAAAGGTTATAATTTTTTTTTACATTTAATGGTTTTAATTTATTCTATTTTTATTGTTGTTTAATCACAACAATGATTATCCTGTAAATGACATTTTTTAATTATAAAGGCTAGTAATGCCAATTTATATATTAATCTCTTGAAAAAATAAATTAACATGATTTGCTGATTTCTATAGAAACTAAAGACAAACAGTATTTTAATGAATGATCATTTTAATTTAAATAATAAAAATAATTATTATCATTCATGACTACAAAAGAAATGAAACTGTTTTTTAAAGATTGCAAAAGTTATTTAAATTCTGACAATGAAGACCAATTATGAGACTGTAAAACAGTCTTCATGTTGCAAAGGTTCAGGGCAATTAAGATTAAAACACATTCCATCAACAAATGCAAAAACTTGAATTAAAAAGATGAACGCTGTTATAATTAATTACTGACTACGATGCGTAATACAAATACTGTTACTTCTTATGCACCATCAAAATGGCCTGGTGCTAAGAGTTCAGTAATTAAGCCAACAGTAGAGCGTCGAGCGAATAAATAAACCTAAAAGTTAACAACTGAGATACGCTGTAAAACGCACAGTAATGCAAAGCATCGTTGAAATAAACAGAATACATCTTTAAAGAACACTACAGATAATAATCCATTCTACCAAGATAACAGAGATGGAGGCCATAAAGACACAGCGTATTTTTTTTTACAGGGATTAAATATTTAAATTTATGAATAATTGTATAATTTCTCATTCGAAAGCACACACACTCTACAAATTCTTACCACCTTCTGTTTCGTATAAGATTCAATACACTATAATAAAATCAGCAGATAAGGTCCAAGGGAAAGCAGCGTACAATGCACTTTTTTTTCTCTTCAGTCCAAAACGCCAAGGTGTACTTCCGCTCCTCGATATACTACCACTACCTGTACTTTTGACTTGTATATAACAGCCAGGGATGAATTTGTTTTCGATAAACTGGGAAACGGTGACGCATCGGACAGCGATTGGACACCTTGGTTTCAACTCCTCCCTTATAATAAAGAATGTGTGTCTCTCTGTTGTAAAACACAGCAACACCGGGCGGCTGCGTCAGGAGAGCACATTCCACTCTGCGCAATTACGCGGACTCCTAACTGGCACAGTGATCAGAGAATATCTAAACGGCTTTTTTGCAGCTACTGAACTTTATAAGGTTGACATGGACTTTTAATCAGGTCGTCCTGGTGAATCCGAGGACTTGCTTCGAGCACTTTAATGCAGTTTACGGTACAGCTGCTTTGAATGTTGTGATATGATTTTAACGCATGTGCTCTAAGCACAGCTTGCAGTAGTTGTCTTATAAATAGACACTTTTTTCTTTTTAAATAGCTTTCTTTCTTCTCTAAAATTGGCTCCCGTACAAACAGCCGCGTTGGATCCCTCGGCTTATTGCGAGACTCCGGTGTATAACCCGGATCTCTGCCCTAATATGATAGCCGCCCAGGCAAAACTGGTGTATCACCTCAACAAATACTACAACGAGAAATGTCAATCTCGGAAAGCCGCCATCTCCAAGACCATCCGGGAGGTGTGCAAGGTGGTATCGGATGTCCTGAAGGAGGTCGAGGTGCAGGAGCCCCGCTTTATCAGCTCTCTCAGCGAGATGGATAACCGTTTCGAGGGACTGGAGGTCATCTCCCCCACCGAGTTCGAAGTTGTGCTCTATCTGAATCAGATGGGAGTATTCAACTTTGTGGATGACGGGTCTCTCCCGGGCTGCGCCGTGCTCAAGCTCAGCGACGGCCGCAAGAGAAGCATGTCTCTCTGGGTTGAATTCATCACAGCCTCCGGTTACCTCTCAGCGCGCAAGATTCGATCGAGATTTCAGACACTGGTGGCGCAGGCAGTGGATAAATGCAGCTACAGAGATGTTGTCAAAATGGTCGCTGACACAAGCGAGGTGAAGTTGCGCATTAGAGACAGATATGTGGTGCAAATTACGCCGGCTTTCAAGTGCACTGGGATCTGGCCACGCAGCGCTGCGCACTGGCCTCTCCCTCACATCCCCTGGCCGGGACCTAACCGAGTGGCTGAAGTCAAAGCGGAAGGTTTCAATCTTTTATCCAAAGAGTGCTACTCCCTAAACGGCAAGCAGAGCTCAGCTGAGAGCGACGCCTGGGTCTTGCAGTTCGCCGAGGCCGAGAACCGGCTGCTTCTGGGCGGATGCAGGAAGAAGTGCTTATCAGTCCTCAAAGCCTTACGCGACCGGCACCTCGAACTGCCAGGACAGCCCCTGAACAACTACCACATGAAAACTTTGGTTTCATACGAGTGTGAGAAGCATCCTAGGGAGTCAGACTGGGATGAGAACTGCCTTGGCGACCGCCTGAACGGGATACTATTGCAGCTTATTTCATGTTTGCAGTGCAGAAGGTGCCCGCATTATTTTCTGCCCAATTTAGACCTGTTTCAAGGAAAACCTCACTCTGCTCTAGAGAACGCAGCCAAACAGACTTGGCGACTGGCAAGAGAAATACTGACCAACCCCAAAAGCTTGGAGAAACTCTGAGGTAAAATATGTCAGTTCACATCGTCTTAACATTGTGTGAAAGAGGCCTAACCAGCTCATAAACGGACAAAAAATATTGCCAAACAATTTGAAAAGTCTCGTAAAATGTGACTGTCCTCTGGTGTAGAATATATTTTGGCCAAGCCTGTTTTAAAAAAGGTGTTTTTATTACACAGGGTTCAGTTTGCCATTTTCCCTGTGCGCCCTTTGGCGCTGTCAGATTTTAGGAGCAAGTCTCAATAACCGGTCACCTTTAATCCAGGAGGCCACCTCTCTCCGTGACACTCAATCTTTTTCTAAATGCTTTAAAATAAAGCCCCAGACAAACTTTGAAAACAAAAATTAAAACACACACACCTGTACATTTTATACTGTAAATACATTCATAGATTGTGATTCAAGTGGTCTGAAATTGTGAATGTTGTTCTGTGACACGTAAATAGGATCCACCTGTTTAAATCTACTTCTGAACTTTTTCTTTATCTGCTAGAAACCTCTTTAATTTATACTTGCATCCGTGGTAGTCTGATTCATCTGTCTCGATGGACATTGTCTCATTTTTGAAAGTTTACATTTGATGGTAGGCGTACACGACATTTGTTACATTGAAAACATTCCATCGATTTACTTGAAACATTATTTAAAGTACTCGAACATTTTTGGTTGTTGTTTCTTTACCATGTTTAGGCCTACATGACAAAAAAGAAAATGAGAACATATATATAGTATATATATTACAGTTTAAATGAAAAAATGCACTTGAAATACACTGGATTATAACATCTGTGATCTGATTTTTTATTTCTGTCTTTGATCTAATTTAAAGAGCTAATAAAACGAGCTGTTTTATATTTGTGTCCCATTATGCTTTTATTAAATGCTTATTGAAAGTTGTGAAGTAGGCCCCAACATCATGATGATAGTATCATGTCATGGCAATTTAATCTCGGGATTTTTGACCCCATTAATGTACACATTGACGCAAAGACAAGGCGAAGATTTTGTTTTTGGCATGTAAAACTTAAAAAAAAAATCTGCCACTGATATTTATTTCTTAATTTAACCACAGTCATGAATATATATATATATTTTTAATTTCGATATCCTTAGAGGCTGGCATTCGTTTGCAGAGAAACTGTCTCCGTCGACTTAAAGCTGAGGACGAGTAGGCCTCAGTTGCTAATGTGTTTTTTGTTTAAAAATTTTAATGTGTTAAAATCAAAACACACGACATACTGTAAGGTGATTATAGGAGAAACATTTCTATTACATAAAATATATATTTATTCGTCCCTGGTTGAAGCGCAGCGCTCATCTGTGAAGCATCACCTGTGCACGTGCGCCTTTTTCTGAATTCAAAAGCAACTGTTTCTTAAAAAATAATACACCATCTTGTGTATATTAGATAAAATACAGTGTTTCAAAAAGAAAACATAGACGTTTCACAAGCCACACTGACCGCTTTATACTCGGGCTGCACTCTTGCGTGCAGGTTACCTACCTTTGGGTCGACCCTTTTGAAGGCAGGGTCATCCTCGTCCACCTCGAAGTAGATCTCGGTGGTGGTGATGGACAAAGTCCCGCGTGCCACCAGGACGGGGGCCACGAGCTGGGCAGGGCTGCTCAGGACCACTGGGCCTGCAGAGTAAAGAGGAGGGAAGCACATTCAGATATTAGCATGCAAAAAAGATTACATTTTAGTGAAATGAAACGAGGCTCGGAGTTATTCTGTTCAGCTCATCAGTGATATTAAAACGGCGTGTGTGCATTAAACTGTACGTCTCCGTGTGCGCATTCACACCCAGCTAACTGTAGAATTTTGAAATTACCGCTGGCAGACAAACGTTTCGCTTTTTGACAGTCCTCGTTTTATTACAGCACCATGTAAAGGACTCTGAACGCTTTTTGTAATTGCAAAATAGGTATTATTCTTCAGACGAATTAACAGCGAGGGAGGTGTCAAATATTCTTTATTTGTACGTTTTGGGAAACCAGAAACACAGATTATAAAAAGACTTAACTAACTGGCCGGATCACTGCGCAAACAGCATCAAGTAGACGTTATCATTTAGTTCAGTGAGATCTATTTATTCTTCCTTTCCATGTCACATCACCATACTGAATTTACGTAACGTGTGTTAAATATAAATCAAAATTAATAATACGTGGTGCCTCCTCAAAGAACAATTATCCACCATCAGAATTTTTTTATTTGAAATAAAACGCTAGATACAACGATCAAACTCAAGGCTTTCCCTCTAGTCCAAATAATTGTGCTAAATTTGAAGATGGGTTTGTGACCCTGCCAGCTCATAGTGATCACATCTTTATTTCAGTCTCCTCCTCCCTCCTTCTCTTCCTCTGCTTCCTTCATCCTCCATGTTCTCAGATCAGTGTCGCTGTGGAGCACCGTTATACTCATTTGTCTGCTGCTCTCGAACGAAAAGCTCCCCCAAATCAGGATATTTATCGATCCCTTAAACTCCAAAGAGCCACTTTAATGTCTCATCAATCTTAATCTGCGTTCCTCAGCCAATTATGGCCGATAGTGTTACAGGAATACAAGTGGATTTCGGTCTCAACTCCCAGAGCGCCCCTTCATCGCTCTTTGCAGGCTGCACAGCCAAAGCGCCTCCCCGGATCTGCTCTGTGCGCTGCTCGGGTCCATTAACGGAGATCCTATCTGCTGATGCTATCAGGCCACACGCTACACGTTGCTTACAAGCTTCATATGAAAAGTAAACACTTGTAGTAACCGTGGCTCGTTTTACAGCATCAAAGATATGGTTCAGTGAATAAATAATAAATAAAACAGTATTCTTTTTCAGCTCAGTTCAAGCTTTTATTTTAAACTACTATTACAGAATAGAATGCTATACCCTACTCTCTGTTTTCTGGGAGGTTACAGCTTGAAAATGAGATTGTCCTTGTGTACATAAACTCTCTGTCCCTCTTACTAAAATTAACACTTTTAATACAGATGTATTGTGTTTTGGCACTCGAGGGCTAAACAGAGAGAAAGACACAATGCCTGCAGCATTAAGCCACAGCATCCATTGCTCATGGGGAGGAAGCGGATTAGGCTGTAATCCCCTCAGGGATTCTTCCATAATTAGGCTATATGGCATTAAAATGTTTACAGGAGAATAATGAAATTAAGGACAAGTTACACAGGATGAGAGGTGTACGTGCAAGCTAAAGATAGGATAACCTCTTCCTTTGAATGAAAATGCAAATGCATCAAATGGCAGGCCTTTTTAATGAAGTGATGACAAAGTCTCATTTGGTGAAGTGGGAGTTTGGGAGAACTGCTAAGAAGATGGGTATATTATTACCCACATCCATCAGCTGGGTTATGGTGTTGAGAAGACTCAGAGTGTTTATGCTGTGAGAAATATACAAGTGGAGGTGGATTACTAAAACACCTGATCACTTATGGTCACTTGCAAACCTGTACATGTTGACTTAAAAAAGTTACACTCACAGAGCTACAATCGAAATGACTTCTCCAGTATCCAACATACGGCTCAGCTAAGTCAGTGAAGCAGATATTTTTCTTGCAGGGACTGAATTTTATTTTTATGTTTCATATTTGCATATAAAAAGAAACTAATTTTTTTTAAATTAAACATGGATGGAATTTTGGTTGAGGTTTTCCAAGTGAAGTTTAAATAATTATCTTCTTTGTTATCAATATTTACTTTAAATAAAGAGGGAATTATAAAGATTTGAATCAAAAATTAAAAGAATAATGGAGTACTGGAATAAGAATGTGAATAAGAATATGAAAACACTAACAGTATTCTCATGTTTTATTTTTCCAAGATTACACTTCAGAAGCTGTTGCGATGCTTTTACTATTTTATGGGTATGTCACCACTCAGGGGATCATAGATTTGGATGGGGCCTAATCAGCTGTGCCTGCTAAACCAAACTCTGAAATGTACCGACCCTGCTCTTGTATCAATCAAATCAAACTCGTGAAAGCCCTTGTGAGGCTTTGGCTCTTCTGCCTCCTTCTCACATGCTCATCCGAAGTTTTATTTTCCTCCATTTTGGTTGAAATACGTGCAGAGAAAAATTTGAATTTAGTGCCTGTGCAAGGAAAGACAGCGTTTCAGCGTGTCTGAGAGGGAGCGAAACTGATCATAGGTTCAGTAACCACAACTCCCTGGGCCTTTGAGTGCAGGCGCCGCCCCTTTGGCAGCCAAAGCAGCCGGCGCTGACCCAACGGCTGGCAGGAGGAGCACAGTTGTTGACAAGGAGATGGTCCCAGATCTCTCATTAAGGCTGTTCATGCCTGAGATTAGATAGGGGCCAAACACAGACAGTGCATAATGGTAAAAACATCTGAATGCTATAAGTGAGGGAGCTCCCCCACTGGCAAACAAAATGAACTCGGTTATGATCTCACATAAGGAAATAAATAAAAAGACACCAAACACTAATTTAGGATGGAGTTAATGCCTTATACATACATTTTTAAATAATTCAAAACATATTGTCATATTGCAAGTATCCAGTATCTTTAAGTGAATGCATTCTGATTGTTTTTTATGATCATCCTCTCAATCACACAGCGTGGGGTTCATCTAAAAGACACGAGTGTGTGACTGCCTGCTGGCCCCGGGACAAAGGGGAGGGGTTATTCTCCTCCTCTGATGTTCATCTGTGGGATCTTAAAGGGGATTTCACTGCTCAGCAGTGCCCTGATTTAGCCTGGGTCTCATACACTAAGCCATGATAACCCGGGAATATGTAGACAACCATTCAGCTGCGTGTATTATGTTAGCTACACCTTATGTTCAGTTACACATGGCCATTTTTATCCATTATATTTAGTAGTTTAATGATTACTAGCACAAAACCTTTAAACAAAATCTACAACCCTTGGTTTTCAATGTAATGCCATTATTGAGCAAGAAAACCCATCAGTGGCTCAGCTTTGTTGTTTTTGAGTCATATGATTGTTGACCTCTGACATCCCTGAAACATATTTCAAATAGACAACATGTCAGCCCTATAGTAAAATGAGTCACAATGACCCCGAGTACTCACCCTTAGAAGAGAAACTTCACTTGCTTTATTATCATTGGAACATAAGAGATGTTTATATAATTGATGGTGGCTGCCAGGGCTGAGTATTTACTTTATATTGCACCAAAAAGCATGTCTCATTTACGCATCAATCCAGTAACACAATCTGCTTATTTAAAGCTCAAAGTATTGCATGAGGTGTTAAATGAAGATTTGGCTTTTATGGACAAGAACATAGAGCTGCATACTTGATACACACTCAAAACTGAAGTGAACTCTGGATAACTCACCTTTCAGAGCCATGCCAGCTCCTTGAAAAGCAGCCAAGGGTTGGCCGGCCAGTTTGGCTCACACACAGTGTGATGTTGGTTACTTACAGGGTTTTTGGACAACCTTTGCCTTGGCAGTAAGTATCACTACAGACTGACTTGGGTTGAAGAAAGAACTAAAATGGTTTAAGACACTGAACTAAAACAAATATAACAGCTACATGGGGGAAATTGATAGATGATATCAGATAAAATATCAGATAAAATATCAGATTTATTTTTTGCTTTTCTGAAAGTTACACCTAAAGGATTATTCAGAGAAAAAAGAGCAGTGTTTGCTTACATGATAATTAAATACTTTCTCATTTTTATAGATCTATCTGTTGAGATTTTTCTAAGAACATATACTGTATCTTCCGAAATGTGGAATTTTAATAACAGTAATCTGCTTATAATAGACCGTAAACACAAAAAATACAATTTGATTATCTAAAAAAATATTTACCCTCTACTGATCAAGACTGGTGTGCTAGATCAAGTGTTAGTACAATTTGGGGTTAATAACAGACATTTCTAAAACTGAATGTTGTTCATGACTTTTTACGACAAAATTTTAACTTTGAAGTTAGAAAAACTGTTTTACAAGTATTGTCACATGATCTTGTCAGAGGACTAATCTAAGAACACGCTACTAACAATACACAAGCCTCTATGATTGCCTTATAAAACCATAATAATGATTGTATAAGCTATTGGAGAGGAGAATATCCATGAAACAGCGACTGTCTGTTAGTGGGAGTAAGTGCAAAAGATGTTTAATCATTTGAAAACAGTGTGCCAGTGTTCACCACTTTTAAATGACGTGGCACCAAACTTTGTGCTGGGTCAGATGACAGGTTGAACAAGGCCACAACATCGTTAAACACTGGCAGTGTTTTATATCATCTTTAATTACTGATTGGTAGAAAAATATTGAATTTGAGCCGATACACTGTGGGGCCAATCATCTTTCTTGTGTTAGTTTATCTTTAAAAGACTTGCCTCTGGAGATAAACACACAGGGAAGGAAGGGTGCTGAGGAGATCCAAAACAAAACAGGGGATTCTTATTAGACCAAAACAAAAGTTTGCTGTCAAATGTAAGCAGAGGTATCCAGGTAAAAACACAGAGACAAAGCCTGTGACTTAAGAATTACACTGCAGGTGCAGAAAGAAAACCATAAACTACTTTGCAAATTATTAATAAGACTTAGATACATCTAATAAAACTATCTCAAACTTTTCACAATTGAAGTCTCTACATTGATCCAGTCTCCATTTGAAACACTGATTTTAATCATGAACACTGGTACTCCATGAGCCATTAGAAGGAAGGTAGATAAAAGACTGATGCTCCAGCAGAGGTGATGTTGACTCGGGGTTAATGGAGGTGCTGGTGTGCTGACTTACCGCCCAGGTTGTCCATCTCTTTCTCCTGCAGCAGACTGACGGCATCATCGTCTCCTTCCAGCATCAGCTCCGTCTCAGGGTTCTGGCTGGCCACGGTTTGACTGCGGTAGACCATCTTGGACTTGACCCCCTCATCCTCCTCCTTAGTGCCTGCCAAAAGTCAGACGAGGAAGATGAAAGAATTAATACAGCTTTCTGACCTCTAGAGCTCAGATCGGTGTCACTGCACCTCTAAGGATACACCTTCAAAAAAAAGAAAAGAAAAAAAACTCACCTTTTTCAATCTGCAAATAACTGTTGCCATTTGCTGTCAAGTTTCTTCCCAGAAATACAGTATTATTGCAGATTGTAAAGTTTAAAATATCTAATCTTGTAATGCATCATCAACACATCCACGATCCATTTTAAACAAGTGTGTATATCCACATTTTGAGACAAAGAATCCATTTTTTTAGTTGTTATTTTTTGCATCAATTAGAACATCTAAAAAACACTAAAGCGAGGAGAATCTCTACAGGAAATACTCAACACAAGCAGGTTGGACCTGATCTGAGATGTTCACTAATGTACTTGCCATAGCATATGAAAGAATGTCAGAGTACACATTCGTTCACTGAATACATTTCACGTGGTTGAACATCAGAGGTGTTTGAGCTTTTATTTTTAGACAAGGTCAACAATAAAACACTATCTGTATCTTGAAAGACCAACAGCTGAGCCGGGGGGATACATCTCGTGCTCGTAGTCGATTAGAGATATCATTTGGAGCTTTTGGAGGCTTGACAAGAGTGAGACTGAACAGACAGCACAATTAGGAAGCTGCTTACACCAGGATTTCATCATATGGCTATAGCAGAGCACGCTCATTGACAAAGACATGTTCATACATCCCGCAAAACAAAGAGGTCTCACATCACATTTATCAGCTTGAATCAGCCCGTCTCCAACATGTGCCTGCCACACAGCTGCTCACAACGCCTATGTGGATTTGTCTATCTGAAGTCCAGTGTAGGAATGAAGCAGAGGAAAAAGTTGCGTACGAAAAAGGAAGAACACATATCTAGAAATGGGAGGCGGCTGACACCCGTCTGACATGTTTCCTTTCAGCACAGTTCTTAATTCGCCTCTCCCTTCCCCGAGGAGCATATACCTTGTCTTGAAGAGGTCACATTTGACTGTTGTCAACACTGCTACTGAGAAAAAAGTCTGCTTCCTGCTCTGTCTCATATCTGGAGTGCTTTCATCAGGGGGAGGGAAGAAGTCTGTGCCTTTCGGAAATGAATTCTGTCTAATGTTAAAGGCAAAAGCCAGCCAGCGGTCAGAGATCAAAGCTGAACTGGTGAAACTTAAAACTGTAATTCTGTAAACCGTCATTATGCTTCGAGTAAATGAGGGAAAGCTCAGAGGAGAGGCTGATGTTCTGACTGGCAACTATGTGCAGGGTTGAGTAAACCAAATAAACCATGCTGATTTCTACATGCAAATGACCAACATCAGCTCCTGCAGGGGGGGCACGAGGCAGAGTAGCGGATCTGCTTCAACCACAGCGAGGTCTACTCTCACATGAAAGCGATGTGGTTATAAATAAAGAGAAATGAAAAGCTATGAGATGGGGGAGAAAATGTGCTGACATGACAAAAGGTCTTCACATGAGTGATAGCTCTTTGACGTGAAGACACGGAAGTGTGTGAGTGAAAAGTGGTCCACATTTGTCACTATTACAGTTCTTGCTGTGCAGAAACAAAACCATGACCACCTGATGGGGAAAAAAAAACCTCAAACAAATCACAGAAAAAATTATAAAACAGACAACTCTCAGCTGGGGAGGTTACTGCATGTGTGTACATTCATCAACAAATGATACAAACACTTTAATGTTTAAGAAGCTGTATCTTTTAAATTCAGATTTTATTATTCTTGAATTAAACAAAGGTCACTCCAGATACATGATGAATAATGAACTAATTTTCATAACAATAACATTTTGGTCTGGCTTTGGCAAAACTACTAACCAACACAAGTTTAAATGCATGCTTCAGTTATACAGACTCTAGTCTTTCAGTCCAATCCTATTAACTGTTAAACAAATCATGTTTAAACCATAATTAATAATCACAATAAGAAATGTGATAATTGCTTTTGCCATTATATAATGTTACACAACTAGCATTCATTTCAAGAACCTCAGCAGATGAGGGGTCAGAGTGAAGCCACCGACTCCTCAGCGTCTCACAGCAGTTTCATGACATGTTGACTCTTCAGCCCTTTTGGGTTAAAGCCAGGAGCAGACACTGGTCTCACAGGTCCACTCGTTTAATCACTGAGCCGAAGCTGCTCGGATAATAATAGTTCACAAATTAGATTTCTTTTAAGGTGCACTGCAAAACTTTTTGACCCTGTTGGAGGCTGATTACGACCTGCTATGTCCAAAGGAAGATCCTTTTAACCTTTAACTGGGGTCATTGGATAGACCAGTAATACAAAGTTTCTTCTACAGATTCTGTGGGGAAAAAAAGACATTAAAAAATCTGCATCTTGGTATCTTTCACTTCTTTTGTGGCTAAAAACAATGTTTTTATAGTTATGCAGTTTTCTTTAGTTTCATTTTTATTTCATTTTTACTTTTGTTTTCAATTTCAGTTTAGTTTCAATTAGTTTTTAGATTAAGTTTTCTAGTTTAGATTTTATTAGTTTCAGCATTAGTTGCAGTCTTTTTTGTTGAGTGGGGTAGTTGTCAGTAGCGAGATCAAGGGGCAACATTTAAAAAAAACATTTAAAAAAATCAAGTCTATGCAGAAGTGTTATTCATTGAAAATCTGCTTGAGGCTGGATGCTTAAAAACAAAAACAAAAACCACATAGACACCAAGCCAAAAACCAGGCTTTTGCAGGATTCGAAAACACATTTGCAGCCATGTTCAAAAAACAGCTTGGGTCTGAATGGCTCATTTCTTAATCGTCTCACACTGTGCAGGGGTGAATTTTATTTCTAATTCAGCATTTAGAAGACATTAAGGTTGCAAGTTTATCAAATCGGAGGTGCAGCTCATGTGCCTGACAGGTGGCGCCCTCCAGCCTTTTGTAAGGCTTTTGTAAAGCCCGCCTCTTGAGTCAGTATTTCCAATATGGCCGCTGCTGACGCTTAGCTTCATCACTCTCTCAGGAACAGATGTGTGACAACACGGAGACTATGTCCATATATTACCAATTTCAAAAATGTATTCACCAAGGACAAATACACAACCATCCACATACAACAAGAAAACGTGTCACTCAGTGTAATTCTGTCTTTCCACCAGGCTGATGGTAAACACAAAACCAAGACGGTGAGTTTATGTATGAAGCAGATTGACAAGGAAGAAAACTAAAGATATATTTTCAATAATTTCATTTTAATTAGGCAGTGTGTCAAATTGCATTTTTCCATAAGCACTTACCGGAAACTACAATTGCATTTTGCAGCTGTTCACAGATTTTCTTCTGTTACTCACTGATTACAACCACTGATCATCAGTTTATCCATTCCTGCCCCTTCCTCTACATAGCCAATATGGCGACCATTGAGTTTGGGAAGTGTTCGCCATTCTACATTCAACTTTCTGACTGTTTCTTTTGTGAATCAGCTGGGAAGTCAAAGTGCATTAAGTTTTTCTATACTGTCAGTGTGAACGCCCTTTTATGCAACCAGTGTAGTAAGTGTAAGTACAGAAGTAAGTGATTGGGGATACAGCCTGAGTCAAGTGACTCACAATGCAGATCAAGTTAGTTATTATTTTTTCTGTTTTTATTATAAAGAAGCATCACGTTTATTTTTATTTCAGTTACTTAAATTTTTTTTTTTTTATCTTCTGTTGTTACTTTGTTCATTTTTGTGAACTATAATAACCTTGCTGTAGAGTCTGAGGGATTTTATCACAGGAAATTTACATTAAGCACATGATACCATTGCTGAAGGTAGTTTTTTGCATTTTATAAAACCCCTTTAACTGAAATATTCTTACACATAAATATTGGTGTTTCAAAACTTAATCTACAACTAATGTTGAAAATTATCAATATTTATGGGCATCATGTCTGCCCTACTCCACACTAACTAAAGTGATCTAATTCATCCTGAAGTGTCATGTAATAAAGGAGAAAAACGTGTGTGTTTTTGATGGGAGAAGCATGCAGACCAAAAATTAACAGTGAATGTTAGCGTTCACTTGCCTGTACGAGCAATACTTATTTGTGTTCCACGTAAGACAGAAAAAGCAAGCTAAAGCTAAAGCCTGGTTAAATTCATGCCATCTTGGATAAACGCTCCTACGTTTGGAACATATTAGTGCACAGTAGTTTTATTTTTCAGTATGGAATAGATACGAATTTAAAGGCCATTAAACGGCTTCAGAATCAGCCATGTTTCATGTATACTGCAGAGCTGGAGAGTTCTGTGGCACTGGTTTTTTATTTTTATAGCCTCAGTAGAGCCAGCGAGCATGAGTTTTTCTGAGTCTCCCATGTACTATACACCCCGGCTCAAACACACTTCACTGCCACTCCTCAAAAAGAAATTCCCCACATCATGTTTCACTTAGGTTTACGCTAATGTGTATGTACTTCCTTCACAAATAAGAAAAAAGAGGCTATTGCAGCAACGCTTTGGGTAATTCAATATACAGGACCATAAATAAAACACAAAATACCTCCAAGTTGCTTGTTTGAGAGGGTTTCATGAGGTGGTTTAAACAGCAAAGAAAGATCCAGATAAAGCCGGAAAGGGACAAACGCAGGGCTGTTTTAGACATCAGTGAAAATTCAACTGAAGAGGCAACATTTGAACACAGCCCAAGACACACGGCGATGTGAAATCTCTTATAAACAAAGACTTGAGGAAAAAAGCATTAACTCCTGAGCCTGAGCAGAAATTATTCTGTTTTATGTCTCATTCTGTCAGATGTCTGTAGATAACGTGCATTAGTATAAGCCTCAGTTCGTTGGCTTATTTACTTCAATATCTCTTAATGTACATCAGCGTTTCATTCAGTCAAAGCCTCCACATAACGTGAGCGCTATAGAATAGTGTAAATACATCTTTTCCGTTTCTCAGACTCTATCTGTTTCAGATCCTGCCCTCCTACGCTCCCTCTCCATGGGCTCCACATTCCACTTGCAAAGAAAAAGTCCAGTCCACGAGATTACATTACAGTTATGGCAATGCAATTCTGCCCTCTGTCTCTTCACTTTTATTTACACTGCACTGAGAGATGAAATGAGGGGGGAAAAAAATGACAGCTTCATACTTCCTGTGATGTAAGCCATCCGTTCTGCGGTGTATGTGTTTTGAGATTGTAAAAGTAAATATTATCACTTTGATGTAGGGGAGTTTATACGGTGGGGACGCTTCCTCCTTGCATTATTTTTATCCAATATCCTGGGATGTGTGGTGCGTGTATTGTGCTGCTAGAGGTTACAAACAACCTCGTATTCTGGCCATCAAAACGTTTACATCACTGTCTGATAATCCTCATGTTCAGACGTGCAGATTTGCATGTTAGTTGACGCTCTAACTTCTTTAGTCACAGTTTAATATCTGTGCTAGAAAGCTGCTGAGAGTTAAAATCACATCATGAGGACGGTGCCTCTGCTGCAGCAAAGAGCTATAAAGACCTGAGCCCAGGGCAATCAGCTCAGTGTGAAGCTTCTCACCTGAAAATGAGACAGCAAGGACACCCGGAGGTAAAACACTCCGTTAAACACTTGGATCAATATTAACGTGACTTCCATTTCATGCTTGCCCAATTCCAATCACCTAACAATATACTCTGATGCTGGGCCGTGGCTGGCTGTAACAGGGCAGGTTATTACAGGCACAGGGCAGAGACAGAATCTGCTGGCTAAGCTGTCAATGCTGCTAATAGACATCGAGGTGGAGTTTAACCTCCCATCACACACTCTCATGAATGTGCACACTTTTACACACAAGTCTCCAAAAAGTGATTACGAAGGTAAAACACATGATGCGCTGGTTTTGCTAATATAGCAACTTGTCCTAAAACAAAAGTTACCCAAAGATATTTGCAAGTTTTTTGCATAAATTTTAAACACATGTTCTTAATACCACAGAGGAGGATTGCTACAGTATCTGATGCTGTTAAGAATGGCGCGGGCCCCTCACTGAAGTGTTTCTGAGGAGAAAAAAAAAAAAAACTTCCCCCACCAGTGAGCTCATAAGACTGACGTTTACTGCGAACACAACAGTGTAACTTTGCCCTCTTCAAAGTAAAGATGGTTGCTGGGCTTAAATCTTAAAATCTTGCTGTCAAAACAGAAACAGTGTATTCAATTTGGACAGCTCACTGGTTCCCTGATAGTCCCAGATTTTAAAGCTTCAATAATGACTCTCCAGGGCCAACTCAAACAAGCCTCTTTGTTTTTCTACCCTGGAGCCAATGCAGTCGGGAACCTACTAAAAAGTTCTATAGAGTCCCTGTCAAATGCAGGAAACAAAGTCTGGATGTTATTATGAATAGATTTCCAACCTTTGGGCCTGTGCATCAGGGTTATCCACTAACGACAGGTCCTATCTTTAATAACATGCTAATTAAAGCGAATATTCATTACACAAAAAAATAAAAAAATGCAAACTGTCATTGCACATTTTCAACAAAAACTGCCAACTGTCACTGCCAACGAAAGCTACCGGAGCTCAGCAAAAGAACAAAAGATCCTTCTCATTTTAACTCAAAACAAAACCTGGCCTCCGCTGTGCAACCACATCAAAGCCTGCTGGAAAAAGCCTGAAAGTGCAGCTCACCTCTGGAGGAGAGCAAAAGGGCCATCCAACCGCAGGCGATCCCTTTCACTTGACAAGTTTATACATTATTCCGCTCATTAAAACCACCGCATGCCAGCAGGACTTCAACAAGTCTTCAGTCAACTACACAGGAGTATTAGTGTCAAACAAAACAAATGATTTTAAAAGCACAATCTGGTGATCAGGACTCAAAATAATGAAATATATTTGCTGTATTGTCTTAAGGAGGTTGGTCACATAAGGACAAGTTGGTGGAATGATGGGTGTGAATAAAAGTGCAATTAAGAGCTCTCAGTCAAATCCTCTTCTTAATTTCTTCCCCTAACTCTGTCTTTATTAATTTAGCATTGTTCAGGCACAAGCAGAAACCCCCAAGTTGTATGTAGTTTGATCAGCTCTTCAATGAAAAAACTTGTATTAATTTTTTAGTTCAAATCTTTATTTTCAGGGGCAAATGCTTTTACAGTCTCTAGGTTTTTAACACTTGTAGGCTTGCTCCTTTTGGATGCAAAGAGAGTTCATCGTTTCTTCACAGCAGAGCTTCATGCACTACTATTTAGACTAAAGCCTCTGTCAGCCTCAGGAGCTCTCTCAGAGGTACTGGTTCTCGTTCTTTTTTTTTTTTTTTTTCTTTTCAAAGGCTTTAACTGAATGAATGAATATCGATGTCTTTCTCGAGTTATGAAAACATACCAATGATGGGCAAAGAAACAGAAAACATAACTGAAAAATAACAATAAAAAATCAAAAACAGATTACCCAGGGGCAAGTTAAGCTAAGTATGGTGGTCAAAGCCTGCACCCCATGTACATATGCTATAAACTTTGACCCAGGTTAAATTCTTCCCCAACCACATGTTGTTTCCTACTCTCTCCATGGTCTCTGAAATAAAAAAACAAGGTGGAATTGATTAAAGCTGACATTAAAGCTTCTTAAGCTCACACTTCAGGAAGTTTTATTTTTTACCTCCGCCAAGGAGGTTATGTTTTTGTGAGAGTTTGTCTGTCTGTTTGTTTGATTGTTTGTGAACAACTTAACTCAAAAACAAATGAACAGATCTTAATGAAATTTTTAGGAAACGTTCAAAATGGGATAAGGAAGAACTGATTAAAGTTTGGAGGTGATCCGGATCACCGTCCAGATCCTGGAACTTTTTAAAGGATTCTTTATCATTGTGATATTTTGCCATTTTCACCATATGTGTACATAACTCCATGATAAATGGTTGTTTTGCTTTGCAAAACAATACAAGACAAGTTCAACATCATTTCTGACAGATGTAAAAGTACAATCTAGATCTTGGCAATATTCTGGATACTAAGATCTGGAATATGAAATGTGTACTAGGTCATCATAATTTTCAACACTGTCAGGTAAAAAATTATCGTACAAACCTGCAACTAACACCAAATTGTAGCAGACAGTCTGCTGAAAGGGGGTATAACATTAAAGTAGGACTAAAGTGTCGCAGGACAATCACAATATGCTTGGCGGAGGTCTGTGCTCTCTCAGTGCTTTCCTAGCCTATATATGTTCTTATTTTATTACTGAAAAGTTGACTAGTATTTACAGTGTTGATCCACTTCATCACAGTTTCTTTGCAGATGATACTGCAATTTCCCCCTTTTATATTTCAAAGCAGGTTAAAAGTTCAAAAGCTGTTATCTATTTTTTAAGTTATCCCTTCTGCAGCATCAACACATCACTAAAGCCCATAAAATTAACTCATGACCAAAATAATGGAACTGCCACAAACCCTGAACCAGACGGTGCAATTATAGCAAGTGTGTCACATATAGACCACCTGCAGCCGGGGCAGCAGCTGGCATGTGTTTATCTACAGAGCTGCCATGATCTTCATACAGCAGCCGTGGCAGAGCTGAAAGTAGCCAGATGACATCCTAAAAGCAGCCAACCGTTCGGCTGCAGTGGCTCAACACTGAGACAGCAAGAGGTCAGTGAACACTGCGGTTGTTGTGAATGTGTTTCTGTAAGCCTGCAGTCATTTTGAAAGGTAATCCTGCCCATAATGCAGTGCCAAGTAAAAATGGGCTTACTCCATTAATTTTAGAATCAATACAATCATCCATGTGCTGTTAAAAGTTTTCTCTGCCATTCAATTACAGGAAAGACTGAAGGGCCAAGAGTGTTTAATAGTACTGAGCTCCCTCCTTTAAAAGTCACCCTTGCGTGACGTAAGGCAAAATTGACACAAGGTGGTGGGCAACACTACAAGACCGCCCCGGTCAATATGAGAAGTTTCAGTCAGAGAAGAGAAACAATAAAGGCAGAGACCCAATTTGTTCTTCAGTATGTGTTGTAATGGAAATAAAAAAGTGCAATAAAATGGATGTGTCATGTTCAATTTACATGACTCATAAATATGTATCCTATAAAAATGACGCTTAGTTTTATCTGAGCAGTGTTCTAACCAGTACAGACAAGACTGGGCTGGCTGTTGTGCCCTTTAATGCACTTTCTAGAAAGCTTTAATGGTCCATATTTATTTAAAGAAGTGATGTCCTCTAATTTCCCAATCCCTGCTTGAAACAAAGGCACAGATTCAGTAAATGGTTAACTCACCATACTCCTGCAGTGACTTGCATGAGACGTCTAGGTGGGTGGAGCCATATGGATTTTTGATAAATCTCCGCCTCCGCCGTAGGTCATCCTCCCAGTAGTCGAGACGCCAGAAGTCATGCAGATGACTGCGGGGGAGACAAGCAGGAAAGGTAGGTTAGATGGAGCAAACGACCCTCCTTATCAGGGGAAAACATCCTGAGGAGAAAAATCAGGCTGCAGAAAGCAGATTTATTGGGCTGACTCGTGGCATGCTCTGCATAGGTCCGCTAATGTTAGCATAGCTAAAGCCCATAGCATCAGAACAGCAGGGAGCAGCAGCAGCCGCTGCACACATAAATCACAGGCACTCCCATTAACAAATACAGCATCAAATTACAAGTATAAATGGCACAGCTTGCCTCCTTCTTTACAATGTTTTTTAACAAGACTTGTAAATCAAAGGTAGGAACCTTAACGCAGACAGCGTGGGGTTTAATGATCGGGGTCTTGGGGCGGTTGAGGCATGAGCCTATAAAACAAGCCCCCTCCCTGCATATGTGGAGCCATGATTAAAATAATGTGCTGAAATATTCATTGAAATGATTCCCAGAGCCCTGAAGCAACCCGACAGAAAATTGCATTTTTATTCATTATTAATAACAGCGAATTAGGGCCGTAAAAAAAAAGAGAAAGAGAAGAAAACAGTTCCAGCATGTGGTAACCATCTTTGTAAATGATTATTCCAACATTAGTGAGGACCTGGGATAATTTAATAGCTTGCAGCTAATGCAAACCATTAAGCACCAGGACTAGCAATGGTTTGCTAAGTGCTGCTGTTCCAACTGTGCACTAGCTGGAGCCATTTCAATCACTCTGTGTTTCTTTCAGAGGGGATGCAGCCAAAATACTTTAATTTAATCTAAAGGCAGAATAACACACACAAAACTGAAAAGTATTTAAACTTAGTGTGAAAACGACGGTGCTCGATTTAATTACATAAGCCCAGCATGAAGGGCTTAACCTTTTATTTTCAGTCAGATGTGAAGAAATAAAGCATTGCTCTGTTTCATTTTAATTTCTGTTAACCACGCAATAATACTGTGCATGATGTAGAACAGAGCTTCTCATGCTCTGAGTAAAAGATCTGATCTGCACCTTAATGTGGCAAAAGTGTTATTAGCCATCCAAAGCCCCAAATAAAACCTTGAACCTGGAACGTGCAACCAAATCCAAGCAGAGGTTCTTCAGAGCATGAAGATACAGTCACAGCTTGGCAGGCAGCCGTCTATTACATTGTATGATTTCTGCCCCGTTCCCTGCCTCAGTATTGAAGCAGTCTAAACAGATTAAAGTGTTACAGGGGATCACATCACAAAATACTGCCTGCCTGCTTGTGAATATTATATCTACAAATGTCAGAAATCAAGAGGCTCAGGAGACTTAGCTGAGCTCTGACAGCAACAAGGGCTCAGTTTCAGTTAAGTATCAATCAAAATTGTGCATGTGCGTGTGTGTGTGTGTGTGTGTGTGTGTGTGTGTTCATGCAGCCGTGCACACATTGTATGCACAAAGTATCATGAGCCGCTGTATGCAAAGCAGGACTGAACGCCTTGAGCTTGTCCCCTGTCAATCTCCCTCAAAGCTTAACAGAGGAAAAGAGAGATGTCAGAGGGTTGAAAGGAGAAACCCACGTAAATGATATTGTAAATGCAAGATTACACAGTGTGAAAAATGTAAATCCACTGAAGGCAACTGGGCGATTACCGCTGAAGATTATGTCCCCTAATTCTTGCAGCAAAAAGACAGCAGATGCCGATGGGGGATAAATCCAGCACTTTGAAGATTTCCTTACAACAGTATTAACTGCCTGTAAGGCATTTTATTTGGTCTGCCCATGGATGTTCACTTGAGTGGAACCTCAGCCCAAGCCAAAATGCCTTCATTAATCTCACGGCAATCAAAAGAAAAACAAACCAAAATCTTGAGTTGTTATGACTCATTAATGTGTCTGATGCCAACATTTCCAAAAGCTGTGTACTGTGCAGATGGTTTCAGTTTGAAGGTTGCACTGTATTGTTTGATCGGGACCTGTGATATCCTAGACAGTGTGGTCAGTGCTAGACTGGGTTTGGCCGAAGTGAACTACAGAGCCTCCTATCTCTGGGTGGTCTAAAGAGCGCACAGAGGATTGAACTCCTGATACAGATCTACAGCTGGGAGCTGCCGAGCTCTTTCATAAGAGATTTCTGATGTGGCACAGAGCCACCAAACAGCACATTGGTGTCCTAAAAGCATGGCTGGAAATACAGAAAAGAGTGAGAAGATTCTTTTTTATTAAAATCAGCACCTTTGTCCCTTGCTCAAAACCATATGGTAAAATCATATTTGGCAGTAAAAGAAAATATTTGTGCCTTTAAACATATTTCAGAAGCCAACAATCCTGTCTGATGTGCACTTTTCTCAAAGGTAGAGTCTTAAAAACAGAGTTTCTATTTCACAACCATTTACAGAAAGTTGTATGTTTTTATGATCTGAGCAACAAAAACATACTTTCAATTCTATGCTTTCTTTATTAAACAGAGATCGCTCCAGACCTCCTTATTTTCTGCATCAAATGTGTCTGGCTTCATGACAGCCATAAAGAATGGCTGTGAGCCGGCCTCCTAGAAACTGGCAAAATTTATTAGTCCCGTCACCCATCAATCACCCAAATGGATTTCAAACCGCATTTTAAAAGCTAATTTTCCAGCACTGATAACCTCCAGGAAGCAGGAGCACCATTATTTGTGGATGCTTTCAGACTTGCTAAGTGCAGGAGGATAAATGTGTGCGAGGAGGACTATCGTCTGTTCTTCTCTCTCTCAAATAGGTATTTAAAACCTACCTTTTCCTCGAGGATTCAGTGTTTGAGGCTTAAGACTCACCACATCTAACGCAATAGTCTATAGGGAATGTGTTTGGTTTATAAGAGGAAATCAAAAGCAGAAATATATGAGTCAAAATAAAATAAAGAGGAAAATAAAAAATAAATGGATTGATAACAGTTTTATGGGAAACTGTAACATCATTTCTGAAAACAGCTCTTTTTGACAGCTGACTGTGGCTCATATCAGATTAGAGGGTGATGTATTCTTACCACTTCTGCTATGTTATATGTATATATTTATATACAGGCAGCAGACACAGTTTGGTTTTCTAATGTTTCATCTCTTTGTCAGTGCTGGCAGTTTAACCAGCTTTGCCCCAGCGGCAACAATTGTTGCCAAAGTGTATCACTGTCATTTGCTACTCACAATAAAAAATCTCAGCGTTACTAACTCAACTCTTTCCACTTATATGCTAGTAGACAACTTAGACAAAGATTCTGGTTTATGAAAATAGTTTGCAAGTAGTTCCTGTCACATGGCATCATCTGCTTCCTGCTCCTTTTGGTGGAAGACATGGCGGATGCAAATCGTCCTGGAACAATTCAATTTTTATAAATTTCGTATGATTTCCCCCCAAACATATTTATACTTAGTTAATCATTCAAGTCTCTAGAGTAACCCTCCCCCCAAAAATTGTACCTAGAATAAATATATATATTTTTTTGTTCATGGGCTTATTTCCGTGAGGTGGCAACAAAAGTTGCCAGTGGGTACGCAGCTAGTCGCTAACTAAAGGAAGACTCAGTCTGCAGTTTTGCTCATAATTTACTTATTAGGTGCAATTTTCTTGACACACAAGTTCTAACCATAGCCAATGCCCACACCTACCACCCCCACCCCCCACACGCCACCTTTTTAAAATTTATTATGACTACATCATTATTTTGTTATAACTTTATTATTTTTATAATATTACTATTTCTATATAATTATTAGGTGACCTAGTGACAAGCTGTGTCACCGACAACAACTGTTGCCACTCATAAAAATGCTTTTTTCCTCAAAACAAAGTACAAAAATAGAAAAAATGAATACATAACATGATTCAAAGGGACTCAACTGATAAAATTATGTGCCTTACAACTCTGAAAAAAAATTGTGCATAAATTGGTTTATACAAAGGTAAACTTGAAATCTTCACTGAAACAGGTTTAGGGTCATTTGTGTGCAAAATTGCCATGACTACCGCCACATGAAGAACAGGCAAAACCAAACTGAATGAAAGTGCATGGTACAGAGGCATGAACTGTAGCACCGTACATGTGTGCAAGAAAAATCACAAATAAACCAACATGCTAAAACGTGCAAAGGGCAAATGAGGTTCACATTGTTAAAGAGTTCCTCCTCTATATTAACACTAAGCTCAGAGAATATGTGAGTGTGAGGAAGGACAGGGACATGCTGATCCAATAAAACACCATTATACCCCTTTGAAAAGCTTCCATTGGTGACATGAGTAGGGGGTAATTATAATAAATGCCAGTAATCAGTGACAATTCTATTCAAAGGCGTAGTGACTGGTTTTCATCACACACATAGGCTGAGACACTGAGCACGTCAGCTTTTAGTGAAACTCTGAGCACAAGTGGTCTTTTCTTTCGTTTTCAGTCGCCCATGAGGCTCTGACGTTGAACTAGAAAGTTTGTGAGGAATGAGTCTGAGGTGCGAGTGTGGCTTGATTTAAAGAGAGACTAAAAGAAAAAGATAATGAAAAAGAATATCAGTCTTTCCTGGTTAACATATTATATTACACATTAATTATAATCATTAAGCTGATTCTGGTACCAAATTAAAATGATCACCATCATGACTGGGAATCGAACTTCATGAAAACAATCTAAGAGCACAAACACAAAGAGGGAGAAAGAGGATACTCTTTTTTTCTAAGTGCATTCTTTTAACGCCACATTGCTTCACATATTGCTGCTAAACTGGAGAGAAAAAGCCTCAGAAAAGACACAATGCATGATGAAGCAGTGACTGGCAGCCATATGGTGATGAGCATTTCTCAGCCCACTGGTTTCAAAGTAACCTATAAACCGGGAAAAAAAATCACAGTGATTTCCTCTATAAAAACACATCAAGTTTGCTCATGCAAACTGAACGGCCAACATCATGATCAGATTATCACAGAAAGCTGCAAATGGTACACAGGACTTTCATCTCTTCAATGCCGCCATTTCTTATCATCACTACACTCAACGCTGATGCAGGCGTGAGGACACCAAGCTGAGATCAAACTGCTTCCAGTTATTGGGGATGACTTTTCTTTTGTAGATTAAGAGATAGAGAATAGACAGACTGAGGAGAGGCTATTGGACAAAGACGAAAGAGAAACAACACAGCAGCAACAGGATTAACTCCGGGTCATGTGGTGTAATGAAGACAGACGTATACGCTCTCAGACAAGGGATGAGGAGCCGTACTGTACTGGAGGTGAACTCGCCAGGATCGCCAGCTTCGTGGATCCCCATCTTTCATCGGAAATGGGGCACAGCCAGGCGATGCCCAGCTCAATTTCAACACCCGATGAAATTGATGGTTGTGTGAATGGGCCTCTTTCCAGAGATAATTAGCACAGTGTGCAAGGTTAAGAGTGCCCCAAGGGAAAAGAGCCCGGTGAAGGTCAAGAACAAATGCAAGTGGGGAGACTATCAGCTTGCAAGAACAAAGCAAATAATATGTAATTATGAAACATCATCACTTGCAAGCTGTTTTAAAATTAGCTGCGTTTCAACCCTGTCCGTGGTAGCAGCTCGAGAATTAAATGTCAGAGGCAGAGAGCTGGATCAAGCAAAAAAAGGTTTAACTCAAAAGCCTGCCGCAAGATAACTTTAGAAAGGCAGTATGAGATTTATTGGTTTTATAAGGATTTCTATCTTTACCTTCTTCAATTTTTGCTCATTTTATAAAGAAGTTAGTTTAAACAATTCCATTTAAACCTCATTTAGATACTGGAAATCAAAATAAAATTCCTTTTGAATTATATTTATCATAAACTGAGCTGATTTTTTCCTCCTCTAGTCCAGCTTAACCAGAGGCCTTGGTCTTTTTTTAATGCCCCACAGGGGTCATCAGATCCTGAACCCTCTGAGGCTCTAAAGGTCCTTCCTCTTTTGTTAGAGGACTTCTATTAGAATTGATAACCCTTTCAGGCGAGACCAAAACACCCGGGGCACATCGTGAGTAAAAAGGTTCATTCCATCACAAAGTTATTATCCACAGGGAGATTGTTACCATTCATCAAGTGTGAGAGATGAAACTCACTGTTAGTCAAGGGAAACGGCTGTTTCACTGCCTTGCCACAGATCAATATGCGCCGCCATTTTCCTTTCTCTCCTTTGCTACAAAAAAGTAATTATACAGAAGAAATGTTGACAATCAATAGAGCAGTCAGGTAAGGTTAAGGTCTGCTCTGGAGGCCAGGGGAGGCTTCTCCGTCACCTGTCAGTGATGCTGCTGAAGTGAACACAGACGCCAGCTTTGGAGCAAAAAGAGGTTTGTCTCCTTCAGTTACACTACTGTTACATTGGAAAGCTGCAACAACCAGCACTAAAGAAGTGCAACAGTGATGTATGACAAAAAGTAATATTAAGAGACTTCGATACTGTGTGAGGGTGAAAAAAATATAGTCTGTACACAATATAAGCTGGTCAGATGCCTCAGAAATGTGAAAACAATGCTTTATGATTTATAACCCTGACGTGTGAGATCCAAAAGGTCTGGCGCTTTATGAACCCATAGCCGTTCGTTGTACTGCCACAGTCCTCCGCAGCAGAAGTACTGGACATTATTCTGCAATGAATTCATCAGCCTGGCCTTGACATCTACTTTCACTTTAGACGAGACTGAACTTTATAATCCACTGGCAGGGTTCAGAGGTCAACAGCAGAGGGGACTAGAGGGCAGGGAAAATCACTCTCCCCCTGGAAAAAACTCTGACATCCAATTTTCAACTTGATTTATCAGTGTAAGGCTAACATTGATAGTGTGTCATTACTGGGCAGGGAGCTGTCTTGGAGAGATGTATCAAAGCCTCCTCATTTTGATTTAGCAGGGCGGATCAATACTACCCTATACTGTTTCAATTTGAGGATTATTGATTTTCCTATGCTGACTCTATACAGGGGGACATTCATCATCAAGCAAGCATATGATCTAACAGGGCAACATGGGGTCTGATCTACTTATTCTTCACGCAGATCAAATGACTGCAGAGCAGCTGTTTGAAAGCCTCGCACAGTTCATTTCCTTGTTTCTGTCTGTTGTTGTCTGTGCTGCGACACAAAAAGGAGAACAAAAGCTCTACATGAAGTGGTCGCCAGAGATGCAGATAATCTGTATCTGAAGGAACCTACAGGGTTGTTTCAATCACAGGAGTTGGACACACACTGGAGCAGAAACAATATCATCATATAAGTTAAACTACTTTTTCAGTCTTTTGTCTGCCCAGGAATAATTTTGTTTATATTATATTCTGCTCAAATCATAAATATCCTTTGGCACGTCTCCAGGCAGAACTTAGGAGTAAAAGGCAAAGCAATTTCTGTGCATGAGGGTGAAAAACAAACATTAACAACTGAAGTCTCTCTCTGTCTTCCTCACTCACACACACACACACACAGGCACACACACACATGCAGACATAACAGACAGCCACCTCCGATCGCTTGAGGGCTTTATATTTTACAAGAGCAGCATAAATGGGAAAGTTAATGTAGCATTGAATAAGACTAAGCTGCTGAACTGCAACACTGCCTTGAGCTGCTGAGCATATTGCATCATTTTTCTTCACCAGCAGGTTACCATTAAATTTGAATTTGTTGGAAGTTTTGCCGTATCATTTACAATGCACCCACGCTCAATAACCTTTTGTTTCAATGCTAATGCTATGCCTCTGAGAGGGGCTCCATAAATATTTGAACATGGGCCCAGAATTCAATCCAATAGATTTTGTCACGGGTACTCCAGCTAAGGTTCAAGTCAGATTTATGAAAATCTGAACTTGAAAACTGTTGCCTTTTCAGTCATGGCCAAAATATTTATCTGACAGTATCTTTAAAACGGGGAAAACTTTTGACATATATGTTTTCTTAGTTCTAAAATTAATCACATCAACTAAATGGCTTCTCAGAAAGCTGAAAACCAAGAACTGTATATTTGATTTTGTGAAGTGAAGAGACACTTGGCCTGACTTCATGAATCCATAAAAAGCAGCTCACCATGACATCTGGAAATGTCCCGTAAGTCCACAGCATGAAATACAGCCATAAAAATTGATTATAACAGCTAAAACGCCTTTATAACATAAGTTGATATGCTTTAATATACAAAACAAGCCTAATAATAGACCACAAGGTCAAGCATATGGAGTTTAAAATATGATGAAACCCAAATACACATTTATAGCAACAAGGCAAGGCTTGTTTAGACAAAGTTATCACGTCTATTTGAATTAATGTTTGGGTAAATGTTTACAATATTCAATTGCAACTCAGCACCTGAGGCAGCAATTAAAGCTTCGTCATTCTGTCTTTGCAGGAACTGCATGTAGACTGTTAGCAAAAATAAATACTTAGTTCAAAATATAAACAGTATGCTGTAACACCTCTGCTAGTGCTGTTTGACTACCTCTTGATCTTTCCACTCCACTCTGTGTCTGTGGGTCTGTGGGAGCATGTGGATGCAGGCGAGAGGTGGGAGGCAAAGCAGGAGAGCCAGCGGTTGTTTTAACAGGGCCCATGGGGAAGTCTGCAACTACCACCAGGTGCTGGGCTGTGTTTCTGAGAGGGTCAATGAATGCCTGGACAACACCGCAGAAACACCCCAACCCCCTTCTTCCCCTTCCTCGATCCCGGTCTGTCGGACGACCGGCCAATCAGCTGTCCCCAGGGGTTTAAGCCACTCCACACTGTAATTGCGTTTGCTGACCCGATAGCTGACCCTATCGGATCCTGGGAAAATGACATTAGCTGGTGGTCCAATCCAATCACTGCAGAGTTTTGTGTACAGGTAACTTTTGTCCTCTGGGGTGAACCTAACGTTGAGCGGCTATGCTTCATGTTGAAATCTTAACAGAACCCATGTTGGTTTGAAGGTGAACTTGTTATTGTGTGAGGGGGCTTACCTCTGGGCTAGTGTCCCCCAGGCACCATGCTTGTTGGTGAGGATGTTGACTATTTTCTGCCTTAGCTGGTTAGCCGTCACATGGTCTCTGTGTTTAGCGGCGCTGATCAGGTGGTCGCACATCTTCTCTTCCTCTTTTCTGTCAGCAGCGTACTGGGCGCAGTTGGACTAATTTGGGGTTTCAAAGAGGAAAAAGGAAAATTAGAGTGAGAGACTTGTTATTTATTTATTGCTACCGAAAATGATGTCTAACAGTCTTCTAATAGCATGTGAGGATGTTTTACTCGAATAAAGCTGGAATAATATATACCCTCTAATGGAGCGTTTGTCACACTGAAGAATGTTATGGCTTCATTCAACACACTTGAGTGCATAAAGATATTAGTGGACAGCTGAGAGATATATTTCTGCTCCCTTGGAGGAGTGTAGTAAATCATAGCAGGCTCATGAAGGCAGTCCATTCCCTAACTGCGGACAGATGAGGCTCCCTACAAGGCAGCCTTGGACGGTGCTATTAAAGGAGGAGGGAAAATGCTCTAATAGATCAACAAAGAATATAACCTGTCAAAGTTAACAAAGCTATGCTACCATTATATCAAGGACTTTGTTACTGTTGCCTCGTGTGGGAGTGGGGTGAAATCTTCACAATGGCCATTATAAAAAAAACAACACAAAATGCACCACAAGGAATAGAAGTGACAAATAGAAGGAGGAAAAAAGCTTTTGAGACCCAGAGGAATTAAAGTAACGTTTCTTATCTTACAATCCTTTAAAATAATAATCAGCCATCATATTAAAAAAACACAGCTATAGTGGTTTTAAATTGATTTCTATCAGTTGGTAAAACTCTTCCAGTGTTTCAGGTGACTGAAATGATACAGAGGAGCACACAATCTCTATCTCTGCTGCTAAACCAAGATTGTCTTACTGTGGCACCCCAGGGAACTCTTGCTAATATTCCAAATCTAATTTGCTAACAGAAGCTGGAAGTTAATTGAATTTCCTGCCTCAAATTTAAATTCTGTCAGATATTATACTTCAACGTATTCTTCATAAGGCAGATAACTCAATCTCTGCTTGTCAGCTCACATTTCCACGTGACGCAGTGACAAATATCAAACGTTATTTATCACTTTAAAGCATATGACGCGTCGCCCTGACACCAACTTAATTGTAAAAATGTCTTATCTGCGTCCTGAATCTTCAATCTTAGAGAGTGGGTAATAAAGTAACGTCAGAGCTGGATGAAAAGTGTTGGCTGTCTGGAGTTGGCAGACAGAACGGATGGGGCCAGGTACACTTCCCCCCCGTCTCCTGACATCGCGTATCTAGCCGTCTCTTCCAGTTTATCTAGCAGGTCAAGGATCCTCAAGAACTGTATATCAAGCAGCTGTTTGAGGATGGCTGCTTTTCCCAGATAAGAAACTCATCACTCCTCACATGTACAAGCTGCTAACAGAGGTGCTGGAAGTAGAAGTGTGTGTTTGTGTCAGGGTTTGTGTGATTACACACTCAAAACATATAAGGTAAAGTCCTCTGGTGTTTACAGTATCCATAGAAACTCTTTTTAGGGCTTCGTTAAGTCTGTCTTTATATTTCTACATTTTTCTTACGTTTCCTTTTTGCTTCTAATGGAAAATAAAACCATAATCACCACTGCAAAAAATGAAAGAAAGAAATCAATATTCAGAATTAGCTTAGACCTTGGTAGCTCTTCTTTTCATGTCTGTAATGGTCATGGTTTGACGTGGATGTGCTGAATACAGGCTCCCTAAATTAATTTAGCTCCTTCCTCTTATTACTACCAATAATTAGATTCTTTTAAAGAAATAGTTAGGGTAAGGAGATAATCTTCAGAGGGACACAGAGAGACTCCATAATGAGCAGTTCAATAGCATTTTATACTAATAGGATTTCAAGTTTGTTAAAGGACTAAATACTCTTTTTTTCCCACAGAAGATGGTACCACAGAAATATAGAACACAACTGAAATATAATACTGCTGTATGTAGTTTATAATCCTGTCTTTAGTCCAATAATTCCTCTGTGAATTGCAACCCTTTTACTACAAGTGGTGTCACCGGTGACACAAATTGTTATGCGGAATTCAAATTACCGTAAGTCCTCAACACTTCGGGCTAGCCCGACAATTCAAATGGCCCCTTAATGAAGAAAAGACAAGTTTAATGTCGATATCAGGGGTGTTATTTTGCTGCATAGGAATCTGTGTGCAATGAGGTCCCAATTACAGGCAATAATTAATGTAAGCTGTTCTTATTACCTTAACTCTTGAACAATTTTGGCTTGAGAAAAAAATTAAACAGCCTTTAAAGGAAAGGGAATGAGCTTTCTGGGCATAATCACAGACTCTTTTAAGGACAAAATAACAAAAGGGTTAACTTTATGAATTAAACTTCAGATGCAAAACAGAAGACATGCTTGGTACCTCGAAATCTGCGTGTTTGTGAACATCCTCTGCTCGCTGTCTGTTCAGGATGAACTCAGCCTCATTGGCAACTCGAACTATGTGGTCCTTCATGGCATGGCAGAGCAACCTTTAACATTACAAAAAAAGAGATGTAGCATTTTTAGCATTAGTATTCTCATTGATGAAGAGATATTAGATTTGAGAAGCTAAAATTTCTAGCAAAGACCCTCTCAAGGTTGGAGCAGGGTTGAGGCAAAGTACAGCTCATCAGGATTTTGCAACATCCTGGGCGTTGAAAGAGCAAGAGAGCAAACAGCATCATTTGTCTGTGTTATGTTGCAAGGCTGCAGATCAGTGACAGATCCCTCTGTAGCATTAAGGAGAGAATGGAGTGTCATTAGAGCACTGGAGCCTGTCCGCCATACTCCTGACAGACCGAGCATCACCTCCTGCTGACCAGAACTTCAACCCCTGTGCCTGTATCGCTGACAAGTCTGGCTGTGAACAACTTCTCACATGGCTGACTCAGGAGGATCCACAGCCTCCATTTACGTTCACACTGAAATTTCACCATCTTTAATAATTGAAAAGCACCCTGGCTTTTGTGTGTCGATTATATGCCATTGTACACACCATTAAGCTAGCTTTGTTTTAATTAAAGTATCTCCTGTTCCTCTTCGGTGCTTGATACAGATTGTAATTTCCCGTCTGTCCCGAGGAGAGGCAGCAATCCCGAGGCTGCGTTCATCAGCTGCCATTGCCTCTTTAAGTGATGACAAGCACTCATTAATAGACAGACATTGACTGTTCAAAGACAGAGGCTGACAACGCCAGGCTTTGTTTTGAGACCAAGAATAGATGTGAAGGAAAGCTGAGGAGAGGTATTTGGAAACAAGAAAACAAAAGTATGCACGCACTGTGTCACATTTTCACCAGAGTATTTCACAGACCAGTAACCCTTATAATTACAGGTATTCAAAAGTCGCCTGAATGTTAACAATACTCAACCTCAACTGACTGACCATCTCATTTCAAAGAGCACTAGAGATTCATGTGCTGAAAAAAAAACAGAAAAGAAACACTTAACCACACGTTGAAAAATAGTTTTTGTGAATGTTATTAATGTGTGTCTGCCATGAGTCAAAAGATTTTGCAGACTCTGTCTAGTTAAGAAGAACAGGTGTGCAGAGGCTTGAGCAAGTCAGGGAAATTATGTATCTGTCAGCAGCACCCTGGACAGCGCCGTGTGGCCCAACTGGCTCCAACTCTTTGTTCTGAGGCCAGCAGGAGGCTCAGAGAGGCCTGACCGGGCAGTGGCAAGAGCCAGGGCACAGAGAGGGCCTGGCCAGATGGGTCAGCAGATGGGCAAAGAGGCTGAGCCGCCCCTGATCTGTTCTAAGGAAAACCCTGAGTCTGGCCACACCCATGACGAAGAGGGCGGGAGATGGGATGAACAAGAGAAAACACAGAAGCAGAGATAAAAAAAAAGAGACATTTAAAGACATCTCTTTGCAACCATTGCTTTTCAGGATTAACCTCTACAGTGCAGCAAAGGAGAGGTTTAAGGCACACAGTGCATGCAGCAACTTTATGATGTTACTCCTTTTGGGAAAGTCAGTCTTCACTGGGGAGAGGAATTGAAAAATGATCAAATAAACTGCTGCCTTGCTGAGTTTGTAATTGTGTGTATTACAATAAATGCATACATTACCTTCCTTCATTGATAAGCTCAATGAAGGCCAGACCAGCATTCTTCTGAATGGAGTTCTGCCATTCCTGAAAAAATAAAACAAAACTGTAATTAGTCATTGACAAAGCACTTTGTTTGAAATTTGGATATTAAAAGTTTATTTAAAGGTCTTCTGAAATAAAAGGTTAAAACAATATATATCATCCTTATAATGAATAGTGGATGTGGGTTGGAAATGTGGGTATCACTGAGGACAGTTTTCTTTAAAAGTTTACAGCATCAAAGCTAAAAGCTAACTTGTTAATGAAGAAAAGCATCTTATCCAAAAGGTGACAACATCTTTCAGGCATGCATGACACTGACAGACAAGAGTTCAATTTCCCCATACAAATTGCATATTTCACGTGTTATTCATAGCTTGTAATTCAAGGAGGGAAACAACATTTAGTTCATATATCCTTTGAAGCAAAAACGACGGCTTTGGAAAGCTGGAATCCTGCACAGCATGTGTGACCATCCGTGCTTCCTCTGTGAAAAGATCCGTAAACACAGGAGAGTTGTAATTGTGGGATGAAACTGTATCCTCTCACTTAAATACAGCCATTTCCCCCCATCCCTTACAGTGACAGATTACTGAGCGGGCTCCCTGAGCCCCGCAGTACTCGCCTGGAAGAGATCCGAGCCCCAGGCCAGAGTGCCAGCACTTGCTGTCTCACAACATGCTCTGGAAATGATTAAAAAGCAGTTTGAGAGCGCGCCATTCACTGTGGGAAATTCAGCTCTCCTGTGCCCTCACTGAGGTGCAAATGGAAGAGAAAACAGAGGAGGCCACAGTTCAAAGAGGAGGGAAAGTGGAGGAAAACCTAAGAGGGAGGTTTTCATTTCAGGGGTTTGTATGTGTGTATGCATGTTACTCAAGCCTATTGACATGAAGAAGAAGCCTTTGAAGCTAACTATACTTTAAAGACTAGGTATCATAGCTCAAGCAGAAAGATACATGGATAGATAAAATCTGAAGATTTCATTTCCAGCACTGCTTGTTCTGTCTTGACAAGGTAAGCAGCATTTGTTGTGTACAGAATACCTTACATTGACATCATTATGTATGGGCATGTTGTTTTTTCGTACACAATTGTCGTGCCTGACACAAACCGGTTCATGCAAGAGTACACAGTCTGACCTTACGATGCGTTAAATCTGAGAGATGGTGCTGACAAACTGCTGAGCATCTGGTCTCCAAATGTTCCCCTTGACCCCCTTCTTCTGCTACAGTATCTGCCTGGAATAAGCTGTTCTTGATTTGGACAGGGATCATGTACAGCCAGTCTTCCGAGGTTCTGCCTGCACCATGCTCACGTGACAAAAATAAATACGGAAACAGAGTCAGATGTGACACTTGGTGTTGCCAGGAAAACGGCAGCAGGTCAGTGGAGATATAGCATGAACTAGTCAAATTTGCTATCTTGTCTGAGGTATGCTTGTTAACAGTCGAGATAGCACTTCAGAGGCTCTTTTTTTTCCTCTTTTTTTAAAGCAGAACAGATCTCCCAGAGGAGGCTGTCTTTGATTGCAGAGATTTTTAAGAGTGCTCTGCAGTCCATTTGAGGGGAATTAGGCCTGACGTGCAGCTGCTTAAAAAAAAAGAGAGATCTGATCCTTGATAAAAATGCAGACCATGATCAGGGAGCAACAACCCAGCCACTGGAGCTTTGTAGATAGACTTTCGATACAGAAATATTGTGAAACGCTTTAATTTGAAGATGCAAATTTCTGGCCATTTGGGGGCAGAAGAGCTCCAGACAACTGAAAAACAGACCTGATGAGTTTCTTTGTTTTTATGAGTACCTTGTGAGCAAACTTTTGCCTTCTTAGATTCTTAGATATCAAGCAGTCATGTCAAACTTAGCAATCTCTCATGCAACTTGACAAATGTGGGTCAAGGTACTAAGAAATACAAAAGTGATAAGCTGCTTTGTGACTAAAGAAGTGGTGTTAAATACTTTGTAAAATGGGCTTCTACTGGAGACATTTTGCAGGAAATAAAAAAGACACCGATGACAAATGCAAATGTGGAATTAAAAAAAAAAGATAAATAACGGAATAAAAATCTCAACAGTCTTTGATAAACCTGCCTCTTTTTGTGACTCCCACAGAGCAGACGGCACGCTGGCCTTGAGAAAACATCCTTTCCTCCCACTTTCATTCTCCTGAAATTCAGCAGGGCACTAAGTATTTGTGGTGTTTCAATCCAACCTGTCAGTGAGCAGGAGACTTTGCTTTTATCTGCTCTGCATTGCTCTGTTATACCCTCCACATCTGGAGGCCTTCCATCACTAAATCTCTGTGGCTCCACTCTGGATCTCCCCCCTGTATGTTTGAGCTGTTACAAGAAACAGAGCTGCTTGACCTTTTCATTCAGCTGCCCGGGCTGAAGAGAGACACACAGTGTCTGCAGCCGCAGCCAGCCACACGATGATTGCTGCGATTAGTATGCATAAATAAGAAAAGGCAGATCATTAGCACTAATTCTTTCATAAAGCTGACAGGTCACAAAACAGAGAGGGACTAAAGGTCAGCTAAGTGCCCTCCTTGCTGTCTTAAAACATTAATGTTGAAATACGTGAGGGATACTTTGAGGTTGGCATCTCATAGCGATGTCAGCCAAAGCTCACCCAGCGGTTGAAACATGCTGCGAAAGCAAACAGACATGTGGCGTAAAAGACATTAATTAGGCTGAATATGCAAATGCATAATTATTATATTGTGTACTATTATCATTATTGGTCAAATTATTTTCTTAAAATAAAACTAGAAAAGCACTCAGAGAGCGCAGACCTCCACCAAGCATATTGTGATTGTCAGGCAACACTTTAGTCCTACTTTAATGTTATACTCCCTTTCAGCAGACTGTCTGCTATAATTTAATGTTAGTTGCAGGTTTGTACGATAATTTGTTACCTGACAGTGTTGAAAATTATGATGACCCAGTACATATTTCATATTCTGGATCTTAGTATCCAGAATATTGCCAGGATCTGGAGCCTACTTTCACATCTTGTGGAGTTACGTGCACATATGGTGAAAACGACCCTATGTCACAATGATAAAGAATGATAAAGAAAACGTTTCCTAAAAATTTCATCAAGAACCGTAGCTTACTTTTAGACTTATGTTGTTCACAGACAGACAGACAAACAAACAAACTCACCCAAAAACATAACCTCCTTGCTGGAGGTAATAAACAGCAAAAATTAGCACTATCACTTGAAAAAGTGGGTCAAACAATAATACTTGCATCATTATGTTTAGTCATATTAGCTTGAACATAATTGGATGCATCACTGATAGAACACGATTTGAATAAAATGCAGTGGATCACCCCTTTAAAAGGTTCGGGAAGGACACCAGGCTGTACCGTCCAGTTTCAAGGCCTCACTGTCTGATCAATATCTCATCCTGGGTTTCATCCCCAGAGCCCCTAATGGCAGGAACCTCTGGAGCCACAGTAATGCTATCTGTGAAAGGAGGGAAGGACTCAGACCCTTAACAGCATGCTGACGCTCTCATCTGCAATAAATCCCCCGGCTGGAAAAGGCAACTTCTCACAGATACTCTACAGACAGCAAAGCAGCACAAAAAGGAGCCAGTCAAAACCTTCAAAAGAGGGTCTTTTTTCGAGGAAAGCCCCTGAATAATGGCCTCCATATAACAGAGGCTGAGCTCCCTGCAGAAGAGGGCTTTGGTGTGCGGATACCATGGAGCACAGATAGAGGCAATCTGCCTCCTCAAGGCTCGGGCCCTGCAGTCTGGATCCACAAAGAGGCACCAAGTAATGGCTTCCTTATGGGCTCCCGATGCAAGACTGATGGGCTGACAGAAGGTATGTTAAATATCTCCTGTTCTAACTGCTACATTGGGGCTTTGACCTTCTCTAAAACAAGAGCTTAACAAGAGATTCAGAGGGTCAGCGAGGAGGTGATCAGTCACTAGCAGTGTTGCATGAGGTGGGGCTCGTTTTCTAAAAGAAGGATCAGGATTAAAGCTCTAGGGTGTAGTGAGACAGTCATGGGATTCTCAGAGCTGTGTGTGTCTGAATACCTTCACTGAGTTTAACAATTAGCTTGGGGGATATTTTACAAAAGAAAAACACTGAAAAGGGAAAATGTAAACATCCACCACACTAGCAGTTTTTATGCATTCAAAATCTTATTGTACCATCATCAGTTTGTCCAATTGTGACCTGATATTCCCTTCGAGATGAGACCATCCTTCACAGATCTCTTACTGACAGGAAAAATGTTTTCAAGAGCGTCAGAACAGAGAAAAGCATTCAGAGAAGGAAGACTGAAGGAGAAAGACAAAGAAAGGCTGGGAAAGCGGGTTGTGATAAGAGGGAAAAAGGAAAAAAACTCACCTGAGAACAAAGCAGCATAACAAGCTCCACTACCGAAGTGCTTGACTTCATACACACTAGACCTGTAGAGACAAAAAGCAAAGAATGAAGTTAATTTTTAAGTATCCTTTTAATCAAATATCTGTGGGAATAAAGAGGATGTAACTTAAGTATCAGATATAAGGAAATGCCTGAATAAACAGCCTATAATACAGGAATACATATTTACAAAGCTATTGGGATTTCAGCAAGTAGTCAACAATTTGCAAGCCCATAAATTCTGCTCCCAATGTACTGATCCTCAAACTGGAAAAATATATTTTACAGATAGGATGGGCCGAACAGATGCACACGCTTTAATGGGAGCACCTCCTCCACACACATCTTACTTCACACATGCACACACACACACACACACACACACACACCTACAGAAGTGAACACAGACATTCACAGCTTCTGCTCTCATCTCCATTCTGCAGACAGTGAGCTGCAGAAGGCAGACAACTCTCTAATGAAACAAGGGCAGGTGTGAAAAGCTCATTTGCAGAAACAATGGCTGCAACTGGTCTCATATCCCGCACCTCCAGCTCCTTCTGTTGCACTTGGCGGGAGCCATTAAAGGTGCAGTCATTAGTAAGGGAAAGAATGCAACTCTCCAGGACTCATTATAGGCTGGCAGGAGTGGAACTCTGCACCACACAGCTGCCTTTGTTTCATGGATTTCAGACTGTCAATCAGGAAGAGCGCCAGATATTCTTGATTTGAGATTTCAGTAGCAGAATTGTGTTCTGTTGTGGGAAGAGTCTATGGGAAGAGATCATAATCTCAAAATGTTTTGCTTCATATGATACTTGTTAATGTATCCGTTAAGAATCAGAGTGACATGAAAGTCTGCAAAAGACATCTGAACCCATTCAGAGAAGACCTCTGTGGCCTCTGCTGTGATGGTGTCAATGAAATGCTTAATTTAGCCACAGTGCTAATCATCTGTGTTTACTGTTGATTAAAATTATATTCATGATGAAAAATCTGTTCCAACTAGAAAAGCACTCAGAGAGCGCAGACCTCCATCAAGCATTTGTGACTGTCATGCAACACTTTAGTCCTACTTTAATGTTATACTTCCTTTCAGCAGACTGTCTGCTGCAATTTGGTGTTAGTTGCAGGTTTGTACGATAATTTGTTACCTGACAGTGTTGATAATTATGATGACCTAGTACATATTTTATATTCCAGATTTGTCTTGTATTGTTTTGCAATCCGACCATTAATCATGGAGTTATATACACAAATGGTTTAAATGGCCCTATCTCGCAACAATAACAAATCCTTAAAAAAAAATCCTGGAACCAGACGGTGATCCATATCAACTCCAAATTTAATCACCTCTTCCTAGTCCAATTTTTAACATTTCCTGAAAATTTCATCAAGATCCTTTAGTTACTTTTTTGAGGTATGTCATTCACAGACAAACAAATAAACTGTCCCAAAAATATAAATTCCTTGGTGGAGGTAAAAATGCTAGAAATACAAGTCTGATGCCATAAACAGGATTAGAAAAAAAGGGCTAGCATCACATCTGTTCATTAACAAGTAAATAAGAAGACACTGTACCTTTATATACTAAGACCAATAAAAACAATGTAAACACTCAATGGCACAGCTTGTATAATCAGTCTAATATGAGCCAGAATGTGAAAAATCTGAAACATTGGACAGACAGATGTTTTCGTCGTAATGTTTACATCGTCTCCATTCAACAGCTCGGACTGTCGGTGGGAGCGTATTGTAAAAACTCGAAGAGGATGTGACCCTTCTCTTGTACACCGAGTGCCACGGCTGACCTCTTGTTATAGCTGTGACATGCTAAGCCATAAGTCAGTCCGGTCTGACACAGGAGTCAGGTGGCCGACTGACCCTGGCCTTGTGCTGGTAGACAAACTAAATGCATTCTATTTAAACACGGCCTGCCAGTCCCTTCCTGTAAACAGGGCAGGGTTAAGCCACGGGTGAATGTGGCATTGTGGGGCAATGTGCCGGCAGACTGGGCCACTCAGGGGACAGCCAGGAGCAGGCGGCAGGCATCACAACAGCAGCAGTGTTCACACGCAGGCCTTGCCCACCAACTCCAAGTGTAAGGCTCAGGGTGCACTCAGCATAATTGCCGCAGTGACCACATGTCTTCAGGGGGGTGAAGGAGTAGGGTGAGGCAAAGGGGCACACAGGGCACAAGGGGCTCGACCCCAGGCAATTTAAGGAGTGATGGATGGCTGGTAATTACTGGTAAATGGAGCGCCTTTGCACTACAGCACAGTATTTCAACTGTGAGCCTGGGAATGGCCGGCAAGAAAAGTAGGAAGGGAAGGGGGAAATCAGTTCAGCCATATGACACACCAACAGGAGCGGGATAAAGTTTAAGATTTGAAGTAAAACCCTATGTTTGTTTTTGTTCCATCAACAGTTTCTAATCCTTGTCAGGGTTCACTTTCTCAGACCCAGACAGGGTTAAACATGTCTGGTGAGGAGCACTGGGGCCCAAGCTGTCTATCTACGACCTTGTTTGTGGGGTTAGACTCTCAGCTCGGCTCTGGTTTGTCAGCTTGGTCAGTCCGCTGACAGACTTTGAGTGAAAGGGTAACAGACATATTCACACTTGTCAAGGCTTTGCTACCTGATTTTCCATTCCTCTCCCTGGGGCTTGACTCAGTAGCCTTAGCCACATGCACACCGCATACCCACATGGCTATTTACATATGTGTATGGCACATGCATGATGTATGGAGGAAGAACTGTTTGCAGACCTGTGGGCTGGAATGGAAACATTTAAATGAGAAGTTACTATGACTTAAAATGTCGTTTTAATGACTGTGAACAACGACTTTACTCATAAATTCTCTGATTAATGTTTTAGGAAATTAAAAAATAAGTAATGCTAAACAAGCTTACAAAGATATACTTTTCTTTTCATGTTTTTTTTCATTTTTTTTCAGTTTGCTAATGAAAACAAGGTGAGTGGGACATAAATGCTTTCTGATATTACATTATAAAAATGCAGTAAATAGATAAATTCCACGTGTAAAGGTTACTGTTGGTGTAAACATTACACAGATAAACTCGACTCTGAGAGGAGAAATGTGTCAGGCAACTTCTTTCAGGATCCAGCTTTAATAAAGTCACTGGAGTGCATTCCTTCAGCCTGCTGTCATTCTCTGCATCCACTGCTGAAACTAATATAGGTTTAGATTACAGTTAAAGGAAAAAAAAACTTTGGCAGAAAGAAAAAGAGGAAAGGCAACGATATCATTTCACTCTGAGCAAACTGCAAGTCAGGAGACTGCAGGCCACACTTATACTCTGCACTGAGCACGCACACCCTCAGTCACACACACCAGCATGTGTTGGTTTTGGTGGCGATGTGTTCCTGTGAATAGAAGCCAATAAAAGAGTGGCAGTATACACACACACATGCAGGCGAACAGTTCCTGAGGGTGGCAGAGGCAGCACTGTGAGCGACTGCCAACCCGAGGCCTGACGAAGGCACTGGAAGCCTTCATACAGGCACCAGGAAATACAACCAGAGCCCAGAGTGGAGTGCAGCTGAAGGATCACACACTTCTGCAAACACTGTGCACAGCTGAGCGAGTCAGACTAAATATATGCAATGTGACTGCCACGAAACTGTCAAAGAACCATGAGGCTGTGAGGCTTTGTAAAGACTTTTGTCTGTTCAAGGTCTGTGTTGGACTTCCAGTACTTTATCACTTAAACATCACTCATCTGAGTTTTATCTGAGACATTAACACTGAACCAAACACCGCATGGAGACCCTGCAATTTATTTTGCATTCCTTGGGTTTTGGACTGGACTTTGCAAAAAAAAAAAAACACAAATATGATGTTTGACATTGTTCGACAAAAACAAATTATCTGCCAAAAGCCACATCCAGGAGTTGATAGTCCTATGCATAAACAACAATAGACCAAACAACAGAAAATCCAGTTTTTGCATCAGGCAACGGGGTGAGAGGCTTTCTTAGTTTAGAAACTAAAAATACCTTCAGCACAAGGCAAAGGCCACAATCTATTTAAACATTCATTTCATCGTGACATTTGTTGTGACTGTGAAACCCTGATGTTTATAAATACCACATAGAGGAATAATTCTGGATACATGGAATGAATCACGAAGAAGACAAAACACAGGCACGTCACAAGATGAGTGAAAGAGGGAGCTGATTTAATCCAACTGTGACAGACCCCTAGATTGTGTGCAAAATAGTGACTTTGCTGTTAACACCTGGCACTGTGTAGGCATCCATCAGTGAGTCAGCCAGAGGACTACATGCAATGACAGGGTGTTGGAAGCAGGGCTTCACCCACAGCTTGAGGAATAAAGTATGAACATCTTTACCTTCTATTAGCAGCTCCTGACCATGGCTGCCCAGCAGGGTGCGCGACAGGAAAGGTGCAAAGTCCACAAAGGTCTCTCTCAGCAGGGGTGCCACCTTCTCCAAGGCCCTTTCCAGCTTTGTAGTAATGCTGTCAGAGAAAATATATCCACAGAGGAAGACAATGAAATGTAGACTCCTGGATCAGAAAAATAATAAGAGAAAGAGCTGTGACCCTTCATTGAGGTTAAAGCAGTGAGAGCCTCACAGTTGACCCAGTGCACACAGCTAACAGCTGAAAGTATCGAGCCAGACAGAAGGTAACCTGGACATTTTAAAGGACACAAACCAAGATTATCCATCACTGCGTGGCAACTGTCACTTGTGGTTACCATGAAATCTTTTCCCTGCAAAAAGACGGTCGCTAGTTGTTTGCACTTTCTTGTGACATGTAACCAGGCTTGCACAATCATAGTTTCTCTACCCGGCAGAGAGAAGTTCCTTATCTTCTCCACTCTGTCTACATGCATCTACCTGACATTATCTAAGCACCTCAGAAAAACTCTGAACTGGAGCCATGCAGCCATACAACTCCTACTGCATACGCATTGAGATAGGACTCAAGCTGCAACATATCTCTGTGTTCCTCTGTGTACACAAACAGATAGCAGGAAACATGAGGACAAGGGAGGCTTGTTTCTCTGCTTAAAGCGAGCAGAAAGCAGCAGGACTGAAAGAAACACGGAGAGAAGAGAGAAAGGGTCTGGGTTAGGATATGTAGGAGTGTGTAGTGTGATCCGACTTCCCGCACCCTGGGAAAGCACAGCAGAGGGGTGACAGACTGGAATAAGAAGCAGGGAGAGAGCATTGTTGACTAACATAAATATCCTTGCCGAGGACACTGGCCTGCATCTCTGGAGGCTGCCTGTAATCCTGCCTGGAGGGTAGAGGGGTTTAGCTTGGAGGGTGTCATTTCCTGGTGGGGTGGACATGGGTCCACTTCACAAGAGGCACAGGGATCAACAGAAATAAAGAAAAGGAAACAAAAAAAATGTATGTCTGGAGGTGATCCTAGACCGAATAGAATTTTTTTAAGTTTCATAAAAAATGTATTTATATTATACTTTTTATTGCACTAGATTATATAAGGCACTTCAGATATGGTGTTTTTCCTTTTCTAAAACATTAGACATCACCGGGCTCTGCAGCGAGATAGTACGATCATTGACTTCACAGTTACGCTAAGTGATGGCAGTTACTGCTGCCATGGCAACTGATCTCTATTCTTCTAGCAGAGCACAGTGAGGTAGAGAGAAAGTAGGGGATAGTAAGATAGAGAGAATGAGAAGGAGACAGTGTGAGAAAGAAAGAGATGGAGAAACTCAGGAAGAAAGACAAAGAACGAAAGAATGAAAGAAAGAAAAAAACAGAGACGGGATGAGATGACAAAGAAAGAGTGAAAACAGACCTGGGTTTTCATCAGTCAGTCAGAGAGCAGGACTACGAACCTCTGTCACAAACTATCAGAACAAGTCAGGAAGATGAGCCAAGGTCAAAGCAAATGTTCACTCACAGATCCAAAAACATCTTCCAAAAAAAAAAAGCTAACTTCACAAAAACACCTCAGGTTTATGTGTAGCTTTTAAAAAAAGGTTCAGACAAAAAGTGAAGAGGTTGTGGCTATTATTTATCAGAGACAAGTGGTTAACAAAGTCCATGAGTTGAAAGAAAAGGCAAAAAGTCAGAAATATACTCTCATTTAAAGGCTTAGCGCATTTGAAAGATGAGCTGCACACACAACTGAGCTAGCTTTTCATGTAAAACACATGATTTAAATAAAGCACATTAACAAACATAGAATCAGCATGTGTGAACTGACGGGGTTTGGTTGTACCTCATGTTTTCCACTGTGTCCTCAGGCATGGGGGCCACCGTCTGCACGGCAGGCAGGTTCTTACTGGTGGCTCCGTTAACAAAACTGGAGGAAGAGGAGGCAGAGGGGGCTGCTTCAGTGGCTCCTGCAGGTGAGAAAAAAAAGCACATTCCTGATGTTTCTAAATCAGTTACATTCATGTAATTCTCTGATAATGGTGTACGCTTAAAATAAAATCTGTTTTCAGCTGAATAAAAACTGATTTTTTAAATGACAAGAAAGCATAATGAAATTGATTTTTGCGAGGTTTAACATATTTTACAAAGGCTAGGAAGTTATGTAATCAGCTGTAATCTGTCTGACATTGGACTTCAAAGTTCAGACCAAAGCAAACAAAAGAAAAGACTTACAAGCCATGAACAAGTCTTTCAAAATCAAACGTCCCCTAAGCTTTTTCAAAGTCACAATATTTACAAACTAATTTATCAAAATGTCAGCACCTACGTTTTGGATATTCAAGTGAAAATCAGTGTTTCATGACAACAGTATTTGAGAGGTGACACAGCACACGCCCAGGTATTAAGCTGTGATAAATGTGTCTGAGAAAAGTTCAAACCGGAGTGTGTGAGATCATGAGTGTCTGGGTGAGAGCCTGTGGCTTCGGCTGAAAGCTCACTTTGACTTGGATATATTTCTCACATTCCAACACAGGGGCTTGGAGAGGACTCAGAGAGTTTCTTTTTAATGGTACACATTAAGAGGTGTTGGAGCTTCTAATGGTTCTTGGTGATAAGTGGCTCCTTTCAGAGGCCCAGACTGCAGGAGCCTTGAGGTGGAACCAGTGTGATGCAGTAGAGGCAAAGAGAAGTCGGTAAGGTATTAATGACACAGCAGACGTGTATCCATACTCTTTTCACTGTTTTATGATGTTTGTTTTTGTTTATCTTTCAATGCATAGTTAAAATTTGACTGTCGTTGCAGGAGAGATGATTTTATTTTGCAGTGCAAAAAGTGCTGCAAACAAGAAGGAAGGTAAAGAGGGCCATCTAGTGGACACAGCGAGCCACTGCATGGACATCCAACATGATCACATGACCCAGCAAAGGGAGAATGCTTTGTTTCTATTCTTGGATTTTTTTTTTTTAAAGGAGGAAATGGCTGTGCTGCAAATATGAAACCAAATCAAGTGCCCCTAATAGCTCTTCAATACCAACATTTAAAAAACAAGCCTCGTTACCTAAATGTGGTATTTGCACGGCTAAATTCAGTACCCTTGTGCATGACCTACCCGTAGTATTGATCATGCTTTTGGGGGTTGCAGAGGAAGCAGCAAAGATGTTGGGGGTGCTGCCAGCTGTCAGCCCAGCAGAGGTGCTGCTGCCGCTTCCCACTGTGTGAACTGCCAGGCTGCCAGGGGAGGTTTTCTTCACAGGAACAACCACACTCCTAAGGGAAGCACACACGCAGAGAACATGCCTCAGCCACAAATACATGAAAAAAATACATCTAGAAATTAAGTTGAGCTTAACAGCTGAAGCCTTTACTGATGTAAGAAAATGTTAAATACAAAACTGTTGGCACAGTCTGCAGAGTGATGGGTTAAGGATTGAAGCTTGGGGATTTGGGGAGTTCTGCAAAAAATGTTCCCTTTCTAAGTGCTTTTGAAGTACACTTGTGCCTCAAAGGTTTCTTTGTTGACAGTTTGCGGTGGATCAGTTTGTGATACTTTTATACAATCATGAAATCAACCTGACTTAAATTCTTAGTAGAAAATTATGATTTAATAAGGTTTACATCTAATAAGCCATCTGTAAGGCAGGTTGGTGAAGAAAAAAAAATCTGTCAGATCAAATCAACTCTGGGCAGCCTTATTATGACAGGGGCTTTCTAGCAACATTCCCGTGAAAAAACACAAAACAAGGAATTCCTAGAATTTAGATTTTCCAGTTAATTTTCTAAATCCCCCTTTCTAAAAAAAAAAAAAAAAAAAAAACCCTCTGACCACAGCTTAAAAAGAGGCAAACTGTATTGATCTCCACAGTCTCCTGACTGCTTTCAGGCACTGCCAACATGAGTATGCCCAGACATCGGTCAGGACATATGGAACATAAACATCCTGACCTGTAACTCTGTCTTTCAGCGAAACACATGCACACACAAGCACATGAGAGGCTTAACTAAATAAACCTCAGGGTAAGAGACCAGCCAGCCAGCCAGCCTCTACACTTTCCCTTACATCTGCTTTCGCCAGAGCCAACCCTCTGGAGGATCAGCTCAGAAAACCCAAGATCCCAGAGAGAAGTCCTCCAGAAGCAATTCAACAGATGCCCCTGACTTTTATCCAACAAGGCTTTAAATGCTGCATTATTACACTTAAGTGACTGCATGAAGAACTAGTACTTCTTCTAACACTAATAATAATGTAAAAAGGGATGCTAATAAAGATATAACTTCACATCACCATATGACAAAGGAAGAAAGTCAAACATGAAAAACAATCCAGAATTTGGAGAATAGATGAGAACAGATTGTTGGTATCACATCATGACTCTCATTTCATCTGCTGATCTATATTCTGTCCATTTCCAGCTCCTTGTTGAGGATGAGTCCCAGGCTATGTTCCCATTGTCTCCGCTTCCAGGATAACAAGTACGCATAAACCACTTCACCAAGAAAAGGGGGTGCAACATCAACACAGCAGTATATGAGTGCCATGACTTCCACTCCAGATGAAAGAAATGCCTTTAAGCTGAAAACTGATGAGTTTCATTGAAGATGTAATCGTAATCGACAAAGTTTATTACTGGAGTAGCAGATGAATTACTGTCACAGAAGAATGACATGGTGACATTTCCACATCATGCACAAATAAGTTCTTAGCCCGAATAATTTAGCGTTGTAAGCTTTTCCATTGAATGTGATCTTAATTTTGCAATAAATCAATCAGCTGATGGCTCAACGCATGAGAATAATTGATAAAATTGTCCGAGATAATGTCCTAGATGACTCAGTGACAGACACCGGTTTGAGGGTGAAACGCTGATGAGAGATGTTTCTGAATTTGGTTTCTCAGCTCGAGTTGCATTATAGAAGAAAAGACGTAAAGACACACACAATTTAAATTATTTCTAACACCAAACAGCCAATCCAGAGTTCCCTCAACAAATGTTTGATCTGGGATTTAGCGCCGTGTTCAATTTCAGACCTGACTGGTGCGCCAGTTAGACCCATGTCTCAGGCTTTATGTTAACGGTTCATATTCACTGATTAAGCAGCTCATTGCATTAGCATCTTTTAAATGTTTTTACTGTGGACTGATTCAAAATGACTCTCAAGTGACTGACCTGCCATCTTACATATTTTCATCTGGTGAAGCAGTTTGGACTTGGTAGTCAGACAAACATTAACCTCCAGCAGGACCTGAATAAAAGTGAGCAGGCCACACAGTTATTTTCATATATAGCATAATAGCGTTTAGTGTCACAGGAGGCACAAAAGTTCCCCTCCACATGTCCTCACCTGCGAAGGGATTCACATGGCAAACAAAGACTGAACAAACTATAATAATAACAGATTTTTTAATGAAAAAAGCAGCTTGACTGGCTCGGCCAAGAAGGCAAGAAGTGGGCAGCTAAGCCCAGCCTGGCCCCCCCAATGATACGCTGCTGCTCAGATCACAAAAATGAAGAAGAAATCAAGAATAGCCCTACCTTCCCCAAAAAGTTGCTAGAGATTAATAAATACCTTTTTGTATTTTTTTTTGTCTTTTTAAAGTAATTCAATGGCATCTTTCCAGAAAAATGAATATTTGATGATAACACTGAACTATTTTTAAAGACACTCTTGTTCAATTGTTTCATTTTCATATGGCCATGGAGTTTAGGTCGTCCCAATTCAAATTTTACCAATCAAACAACTGAAAAGAAATTGTTTATTGCAAAAGATTTTCAGATTATTGTTGTTTTTTAAATCTCTACCTTATAAAACTAAACTAATGGGAAAAAGAACATTTAAAAACACATTTATTAATGCTGACATAGTGCGGAGTGGCCTCACTCTTATTTGCAGACTGAAGCTGTGAAATGGAAAAGCCCAAAGCTCATGAATGAAACATGTAAAGGTAAGCTTCTGGAGGCTTGAGATGAAAGATACACTCATGACCCCATGTAACAGTGCATGAAAACACACACACAGACACACGGGCGCACACACGCTCCCAGTCCTCCAGACCTCTGTTTGCAATCTGATTGGCTGAGGATTAGAGATGATGCAGTGAACTTGGCCCTGCAAAGGCTCCCTGACAAGAAAGAGGGAGAGCTTGTCCTTATCGGGTCTGCAGTTGGCCTTTGGGTCTGTGAGGGTGCCAGATAATGTCCTGTCCAATCTCCGGCCGTTACTCTGGGTGACACAGGCCAGGTCTCTGCTCTGTCACAAGCTAAGCCTGCTGTCATCTGGAGCAAATCCCTATCCTTCCTTCCCAAAACAACAGAGTCTAACTGTTTTATGTTGCTATAATATCCACAATCCATCTCATAGATTAAGTAAAACATGCTGCTCTCCAAAGAAATAGGCTAAACTTGGCCTTTATGTAAGTCAGTTTTTGGGAGGTTAGCTTGGGTTACTTGTCCTTCCAAATTTCTCAAAATCATCATTTTAACATGGAATTTCTCAATCTCGACCCATTTACTGATACATTATACAACACTAAAGACTGAACTCATAAACGTAGCAGCATGTTTTCAAAGAAGCAGACCAAAATAAACGTTATCACATTGGTAGACTGGGAAAGCTAACCAAATAGCATCATCTCTTGAGATTCAGCTTCACAGATAGCGACTTTCATTTATTTAGAAGATCTGCTCTCCTCTGTAGAATCTCTGACAGATATCAGAGCATCCCAAGAGTTTTCTTATGGTCAGCAGAGGACATGAATTTAATCTTGCTTTCCAAACATTATCCTGTGCTTTCATCTTCCAGGAGGAGACCAACCATCTTTTTCCTGCACAGCTAGTGTATCTGGGCCTTTCCGTTACATCTACAGGATGCTGATAAAACATGAACCTCTTTTAATGAATAATTCATTCACTGAGTGCTCATGAATCATGTATAGATTATCTAGCACATATCTTATTAATAGAATTGTCTTAATTGAGTTGCAGAGAATAAAACAAGGATTAATCTTGGGATTAATATTAATGAGCGCTGCGGCTCTGGAAGATGACTGCATTGTAAAAGTACAACCAGCGAAATATTCTCTTTATAATTCAAACATATTGTATAGAATTTAATTTTTAATTGAAGTGTAGTATAAAAAGATACAAGAAATAGTAAAGGAGAACATGCATTTTCAATTCAAACCTACAGTGGGAGAAAATCCAAAAACACATCGTAAAAATACAACAAAGAGCTAATCTTTCAGCATTTTTGGGGACAAGAGGAAGAAAAGGCAAGAGGAGAACAAAAGGAAGAGAAGGTTTTGTTTTCCTGTTACACAATTCAAGCCCCTCGTCCATGAAGGTCTCTAGTAGAGGGGAAACTGTGATGAGGGTTTCTGTGCACTCCACTTTAAGCCATTTTTTCTCTCCTTTCTCTTTTTTGATGTTGTCACTCCTAATCTATTCCCACCCTGACAGACAAATGAAAGGCCTGTCCATGTCTGGCAGCTCATTTCGCTGGCAGGCGGCAAACAATTAGACACAGCAAATACAGGCAGGAGGGGGAGTGACATGAAAAGCAGGAGACAAAGTTGTATATGTGGGCAGGAGGGTTTGTGTGAAAGCATTTCAAAAATAATACACTTTGCTGTGGCGACTCATTTCAGGCTGCCAGTTCCCATTACGGCTGTGAGCAGTGAGGGCGACAGGGCTGGCCACGGTGTGGCGTGAGGCCGCTTCTGTTTAATCTGTCATCAACACCCTGGAGACCCCCACCCTCTCAGCTGTCCTCTCTCCCCACACTCCTTCATCTCCTCTCCTATTCATCAGGCTCACCTTAGCCCATATCGGCAGCAGTATGCATTAAAGAGGAAGGGAGGCCTCATGGTGACTCAGTGTGTCCTCTACTGTCGCTCTGAGGCCCACCAGTGATTAAACAGACACACGTAAACTCTTCCAAAGCAGTGGTGTCCAGAGGATTGGAGGAGATTTTTGTTTGTGTTAAACCACCTCAAATCACTTCCAGGGAAATAATGATTTTCAAAACTTTCCCAACCGAAGGAGACAGGGATCAGGGGGGAGCTGAGGCATGAAATCCCTGCAGGAGCAGGTTTGTAAACTCACAAATCCAGAAAGATTACTGTGTGGTTTTATCTAATCCAGGAATGTAAATAAACTGCAGCAGCGCCACACTGCTTCTGAGACCTTTCCAAACACAGGAATTCCTTGCCATGGGGGACGAGCACAATGCAAGTGGCTTGAAAAGAATAATGTTCTGCATGCTGCTTAGAAAGCATTAGTGGCACTCTGGATAACATGGATAAACCCAGAGCTCAGTATTTTACGGTCATTTGATAGAAAGAAGACACAAATAAACACACGCAGCAACAGCTTTCCAAAGAAAATTATGCTTTCAAAGATCTGCATTATTCTGCTGTTATCTTTTTTTTTTGGCTTCGATGAAGTTATTTTTTGTCTACCTTTCCAAGAAACAGGTAGCTTGCTTTAACATCTGTAAAGATAACAATACATATTAGAAAACTCTAATCTTCATATCTGAACACGGCTAATGTAAAATTAATGTTGAATTCATGATAAAGTTTTCAACACTACATCTGTACAATAGCACATGAAAGTGTGTCAGACGATGGAGGATTAAGGCCATGTTAAACAAAAGAAAAATAAGAGAATAATCTCATAAAATTACAAGAATTTAGTCATAAACTGATGAGAAGTTGTTATTTTGGTCTTTAGCCAGGCTATCAGAAGAGCAACATAGAGCATGTTGTGAAGTTGTACTTGAGTATAGCTTTCACAAATAATTTGGCAAAACAGCATAACTTTGTGATAAGTATTAGGACCCTGAAAAGATAATGCTAGAAACTGGTCTTAGAAAAGCCTCTGTTATATATACACTGCCCAGCCCAAAAAAAAGTCACCACCAAAAAAAAAAAGATCACGCACTCTAATATTTCGACACGCATTTGCCTTGGCATTATTTCTATCCGGTTCTGCAGTGTCACAAGATTTACTTCCATCCAGTGTTGCATTTATTTTTCACCAAGATCTTGCATCGATGATGGTAGAGTCTGGCTACTGCGCAAAGCCTTCTCCAGCACATCCCAAAGATTCTCAATGGGGTTAAGGTCTGGACTCTGTGGAGGCCAATCCATGTGTAAAAATGATGTCTCATGCTCCCTGAACCACTCTTTGGCCGTGCCATCAGGGAAGAAAAAAATCCATTGATGGAATAATCTGATCATTCAGTATATTCAGGTAGTCAGCTGACCTCATTCTTTGAGCACAAACTGTTGCTGAACCTAGACCTGACCAACTGCAGCAACCCCAGATCATAGCACTGCCCCAACAGGCTTGGACAGTAGGCACTAGGCATGATGGGTGATCACTTTATCTGCCTCTCTTCTTACCCTAATGGCCCATCACTCTGGAACAGGGTCAATCTGGACTCATCAGACCACATGACCTTCTTCCATTGCTCCAGAGCCAATCTTTATGCTTCCTAGCAAAGAGAAGCCTTTTAGCCTCCCTGATTGCTGACTGACTGTGGTCAGACTCTACCATGAGCAATGCAAGATCTTGGTGAAAAATGAATGCAACACTGGATGGAAATAAATCTTGTGACACTGCAGAAGCTGATCAAAACAATGCAACAGCCAATGTGTGCTGTAATCAAAGCTAAAAGCGGTCCAACAAAATATTAGAGTGTGTGACCTTTCTTTTGGCCGGGCAGTGTATCTACTGATGTCACTTTCTCACCTATCAAAAGAGTGAAACTGCATAGGCAGCATGGCCTGGGCCTGGGCCTTGGCAGTAGGGTCTGGGTAGGTCAACGGCTCCAGTCCAGCCTCCATGCCCTCCACTGGAGCTGCTACCAGGCTCTTCAGGATCTCCTTTACATTGATGCCCCTCTTGGGCTGGCTGATGCTGATGATAGAGGAGGGCGATTTCAGGGACTCCACGCTGGGTGATTCAGTCAAACGCTCCTGGGACTTCTTCACCTCTGAGGACAGTGTGGATATGAGCTCGCTCATGGCGTCCGGCCCTCCCATGCCGTGGTCCAGAGCAGAGCCATTCAGGACACTGGCTACCTGCTCATCTTCGATTCCAGAGTCTGTGTGGGGGAGGGAGCTTTCCATGTTGTGGTTTTCAAAGGGCCCAAAGTGATCCTTACTGCTGTTGAATACCAGGGGTGTTTCTGTAAATTAAACACAAATGATCACACACAGAAAAAAAAGAGAGGGAGATTTCCAGCTGGACAAACATCAAAATATCAGGCAATTATTTATAGACAAAGCAAGGCTGAGAAAAAAAACAAACTTGCCCCCTTTGGTGCAATCTGACCTCTTCAAACCTTTGACAAACAGACATCCTAAAATCAAACCTTTTCATCAGAGAAACTAGAGCTATCTTTTGAAATGCATATATTAGAAATATCTTTCTTTCTGGATAAATTAGCTATGTGTAAAAACCTCTGTCAATCCCTCTCCTCTTTATTGCTTAACATATCACACAAGCAGTATTTACCATATTTAGCCTTCATTATGCTTTCCAAATTAACATAAAATCTGTCAAGAGAGGTAAGCAATGGGGGTATAAAACTCAGTAATTCATTGCCAAACAAAAATGAATAAAACTGCATTCCAGAGCTCTCTTTACATTCATCGTCAAAGAGTAAATTTAGCTTGTGAAGAATGAGCCATGAGGCGACGCAGCTTCTTAGATCTCTCTCCAGAAGCTCTGCTCCTCTGCTGAGATTATCTCCCTGTTATTCTCCCTCTATGCTAATAAAACATGAATCCTTTTCTTCAGCTTCCTCATGCCTAGAGCCTCAGGAGGCAAACCTATTTAACTGATTAGAAACAGTGACAGGAGTCAGATTGCTGCTCCATTATTCTGGTACATGGTATATTATACACTGAGGTAGATTGTACTGTATATTCAACTACATTACATTATGAAAATATTTTATGTAAATAACATGCACCAAAAATCTTTTTCTTCACTTTTTGAAAATGTAGATTTTCCCCCAAATCAGCAGAGGTGCCTCTCTGATTCCACTGTAGTTCATTTTTGCCCTCTGTTTACCTAGATGCAAGGCCAGCCAGTTATTAATATTCATCACATGCCCCCTAACGAGGTCAGCAGGGCCTGATTTAGCCAGCAACTAGTCTGGCTTCCTGGTCTATCAGACATTCGCTTTCCACATGCCGTCTGGAAAAATCCCCTATTTTCTGGTGAAATTTATGAAGGCGGCAGTGTGCCTTTCTCCTCCTAGCAACCTCTATGATCCCATTCTCCTCTGGTGGATTGCTTGCCTAATGGGCACTGACAGATGGGGCTGAAAATAGCAAGGCTGGCTCCACTGCCCCAAAACCCCACAGTAGTTGGTCAGCATGCTGCTGCTTTCCCATCTCTCAACTTCTCGTCGCTCATCTCCTCTTTCTTTGTTCTCTGTGTGTCCCGAGTCATTCAAATAACACCTCCATAGTTCCTGTGGCCCCTCCTCTCTTCCTCATGTTCCCTTTACTTCCCTCACCTTTTGTCTGAATGGAAGTTGATAAAGTATGCTCGCTCGTGCATCTCCTAAAAGCAGGTTGGCACCGCATCAGACATTTCTATAAACCTTTGTAGGCAGCCACTGATTTCCTTTCAACTGACTTAATGCATGATTTATGACTTTGAGCACAAACTACCTTTCATTTCAGAGAGAAGGATGATGCCTATTCAAGTTCATAACTACCATCTCCAGCCTCAGTCCCCGATTGCTTCCACATTTAAATTCTGCGTGGTGCAATTAGCAGAGCTCATAAATAAATCATATTTGAATCAGTGGAGAGCGGGCAGGGTATCCCTGTTATTTTTCTGAATGAGCTCTCATCTGAGCCACCAGCGGTGTATCACAAAGGAGCAGGGACACTCACACATTAGACTTTTTTATGACACAGTGACTGCAAGTTTGATTGGAGGAAGAATGGATAGAAGAGGAAGAGGAAGAGGAAGAAAGGTAGGGCACGGCTGTCAACACCTGTGCTGGTTGGTGAGTTGATCTCTGGACGCATGCCGCGTCCTGATTGGCTGATTATTCTTGCAGTCTCTCGCTGGGGCTCCAGGATGTCACGGTACTTAGAGACCATGAGGACAGAGATAAAGTAGACCACAGCTAAAGCAAGGAACTGGGCCTGCTTGCTGTCATCCTGTGAAGAGAAATCACCACACAGTTATGGCACTCACTATTTTGCTGGGTCTGTTCAGCATCATACGTGGTAAAATGGCAAAAATACGTAAAATGCTGCAATTATATATATATATATATATATATATATATATATATATATATATATATATATATATATATATATATATATATATATATATATATATATATAATTTTTTTTTTTTTTACAAAATTAGTTAGGGTTGAAGAAGCTATATAAAAATAACTGTGTCTCAATGATGACATTTTAGACATTGTAATACTTTTTCTGTGTGTTGAAAATTCAGTGTTTTGGGCTTGTCCTCAATCCAGGTATTTTAACATCCCCTCAATAATAAAGCAATAAATGTGCTAAATTCATTTAAATCTTTACTCTACATTTCCTCATAACAATTTTTTTTTAATTCATAAAGTTTATATTTGTTCAATTAGTTCTATTTTTAATTAATTAATTTGTAGTTAAATATTGCTGTCCCTTATACTTCAGTCATTACCATTAAACTCAACATTTTACAGACTAATTAAGTTTTCACAAAAAATTACTGACATTGTTGCATGCTATTTAGCTGCTCCAGGAACATCCAAGATATGAGACAGGAGCCTAATTTTTTGACGCCCCTATATGTGAGTAATTTGATCTTTATACACCCTGATGTGAGAGTATGTATTTTAGCACAGTTGACACTTAACCTTTTGTGAATTTCCTTTTACCCAGCACACCAGTCTATGCAAACAGACAAAACCTGCTTTCATCCTCTCCTTGCAGCGAAATCTGAAAGTTAAACGCATGCACAAACTTACCACGTCACGAAACACCACAGCACGCAGTCGATTGATGTCCACATCCTGCAGAAGGCGATCAGGGTCCTTGATGGGAGACAGGTTACTAGGGACAGTCTCTATGGCTGTCTAAGGCAGAGAGATAACACAATATGACATGCTACTCTGCTCAGTGGAAGCCTCAGTCACCAGTTTTTTGCATCTACTTTTCTTTTTACAGGAATATGAGGAACTGGAATACAGCTCAACTACCTTTTTATAAGAGGGGCAAGACATGCAGCAAGTGGTCCAGGCAGGGAATCAAACCACTGACCAAGAACAATTGTGATAAATGTCATGCCTTGATGGCAAATTAGTCCAAAAATACACCATATTTGGTCTGATATTCATCACACTTTGTTTGAAGTTCTGAATATACGTATTGAGACGGGGCCTTCTCTGATTATCCCTGGTACATCCGGATCATCTATAAAACTGAGCAACACAAAACATGGTTTTCTCTCTTACAGTCTTAAAACACCGGCCAAGCTGATACTTTTGCCATGGAAGAATGTTTAAGCCCCTATTTTCAAGATGTGGCTAAATGACCTAACTGAAACGCTCCACTTGGAGATGATAAGAGATGTTTTACCAAGACCTGGATGCCCCCGATATCAAATCTTGCTACCATAAAAACCAGAACAGTAGATAATTCATTACACACAACTAAATATATCTAAAGATTAAAAGTGCATAAGGGAAGGGCTGAGATGGGAGGTGGAGGGAGGGAAACTATGACTTCAGGTAAACTAAAGACTGGAGGTCACAGTTGTATTTTTGTTCCCATATTTGTTTGTTGTGTCACTTATCTCTATGGATATGAAGAATAAATGTAAAAAATATATATTTTCATTTGTCTATCTGTTTAATTCACATTAACCTCAATACATATGAAAAAAAAAATCATTTTAGTTAGATATCCTCTGTCCTCTTTTTAGAAAAATACTTCTCCATTTCAGACCCAAATATTTTTTCTAGATCATCAGTATCTCTTCATATTTTAACCCTTTGGACTTTTAACACTTTGGGCTATTTTCCCTCTTTTTCTTTTTCTTTATCTTTTATTATTGTTTGGATTGTTCATCACTTTATTTTAAAACTATCAGTCAAGATATATAAAACACAATTGTAAGTATAACAAAAAAGGATCACAAAAAATCAGATTTAAAGGAAGACATGAATGCTTGATAAAAAGATACATGACATTAAAACCAAAGCCCCTGTAAATGAGGCCTGCACTTAAACCTTGAGGCCAGCAGCACTCACATCTTCATCATCTAATACTTTGATAAAAACACAGATAGGAGAATAAATTTAATGTACGAGAGCTGACAAGATGTCACTCCTCAGGTTTCATTGTAAAATGTGGTTAAAGTGTGTCTAAAGTAAAATGCATTGTGTGGATCAGATGTTTAACAAGGCGCACCAGAGTGATGACATCACATCCTACCTTGCTGGCAGTTGCAGCATTTATCAGGATTTCCTGAGTCTTGTTGTTGAGAACGGAGGACTTATTTCCCCTGTCCCTGTGTCTCTGCCTGCATTCAAGACAGCTCCTAACAGCCACACAGCACACTGCACACACAAATGCACACACACACACACACACACACACACACACACACACACACACACACGCACACACACACACACACGCACACGCACACTCACACACACACACACACACACACACACACACACACACACACACACACACACACACACATACACACACATACACTGAAGCTCTCATTTCAGACTCAAATGGAAATTAAATGTCTATAACATGCATGGCCTCCTTTAAACTAATCAGTGTTCTCTGATGACTATTTGTTCCAGGCTGCCGGGACACAGAGCAGGAGTAAAATCAGCAGCCAGACTGATTTCACACTGAGCTTGTGATGAGAAATTGCAAGTTTGCAACAGGGACACTGTGAAGTCTGAAGGCTATTTTCCATCCCCCTGAGCACAACTTGGAGTCAACAATCTAGCAAACACAGGCTTGTACACACATACAAACCCAGAGGCGCTAACAGATATAGACACTGACACATTTTCACAGTCACACACAAAAAAGACACAAATACTCCTTTTATTTAGTCATGATACGTCTAAAAAATATTTAAAATGTCATTAAAGTACAAAACTAAAAGTCATTTCATGTAACTTTAAATCCTAAACGATTCTGAACTCGGCTAAAATCTAATTTGCATAAAATGTTTTCATCAAATCTCGACTTTGTACACACACACACACACAAGGGCAGAGAGGACATAAAGGAGTCCTATGAGACACTCCAATGACAGACACAAAAGGCTACCATTTGCAAAGAGTACATGACTGAACTGCAAATGTTTCCCTCTCTTCTTATGAATTCCAAAATGATGCTCCTTTCTTTTTCCTCTGCTTATAGCTGCAGTAAAACCCTGCACATTTTCCAATTTAGTAAACAATTAGCTGAGGACTCTCAAATTAATTAGCTTAGCTGATCAAACAGAGGATTTTCAGGGATTAGAAGAATTATTAGTCTGTGTGAGGAGAATACTGTCATGGCATTTTGCAGCTCATCAATTTTCCAGTGACTCCAAGAAGCCCACATAAAGATACTGTAATTGTTTCTCCTCCCCCTCTGCACACACTCACATTTAAACATGACATTCAACTTACCAAGTCGGAGGCACTGACGCATCAGGCCACCTGAGGACATGTTCTTCTCAGCCTCAATCTCACTGAAGTTGAGTGAGCTGGAGAACACCAGCACATCTACCATTACCATGAGACGGGACAGGAAAGTGATGGCCGTCTCCGAGGACATGCCCTGCGTGGCTTCGATGTTGTCCAACTCGGTCTTGCACAAAATGCAAAAGAGACAAGTCAAATTAAACAGAATTGCACATGTGGTGTAATCAGAGACAATCATCAGATTAAAACAAACAAATCAAGCCAGACACTTTTTTGTCAGCCCTCTTCTCTTGTGTTTTAAATTACAAAAGGTTTTAAGCATGAATCATTTAGGAAGATACAATCAGGACCAGTTATTTCAACAGTGTTATGTAGAAATATGTATGAATCTGTGTTTTGAGAAGCAATATTTAGAGTCCATGAATAATGACCTCTCTACAGATTTGCACAGACAAAAAATAAACATAAGAAATTAATTAAAATCAATTCCAGCGCAAGCCTTCAAAATAAATCTGATCATCGCAGTGAATTGATAAAAGGCAATTTGAAAGACACAGAGGGGGGTTAATTACAAACATATGAAATCGTACCAAGCTAATGCAGTCAGCATTAATTGTAGCAGAGCGAAGCTGAGCACATAAAGTCTAATTTCCCACAGGACTTATTGTTATGCAGTAAACAACCAGCGACCACAGGCTGAGCAGTGATACTAAACCGCCACTAGATGGCGGCATCACCTTTCAGTGAGGGTAAGGTTTACTTACAGAGGGAGACGTGGCTGCTGAGAGAAGAGGTAGGATCCCTCCACAAGCGATAATGATGTTGTCCACCATTTGTGAGATAAGGTGGATGGTGTTGTGGACAAAAATGATATTCTCATTACTGTTAACGAAGTCCATGACAGATTTGGTGGAGTGGCTGCAGGGAGGAGGTAAAAAAATCTGATTTACCACCGGCACAAGAATTCTTCATATTATGACAGTTTCAGGTTTATTAATGCAAATTAAAGTGTAAAAAATGCATTATTAAACTGTGAATTTCCCCATTTCTGTCTCAAAACAGTCATAAAATTAAACCACAGCCCTGATATGAAAAGGTAATTTGATGCAGATCAAAGAGCTATGTTCACCGCTCTGTTTTTCTCATAAGACTATAAAGCACTCCACACACACACACCTCCTCCAGACATGGACGTCACTCTCCAGAGCAAACAGCAGGTCAGTGAGCAGTCTCTGATGCATGGCTGACCATTTGAACTCTGGGATGCGAAACATGGTGGTGCGTGGGCCGGGGCTGAACTGACGTCGCTGTTCCTCCGTCATGGGTGTCCCCCTGAAACCCAAGTCCACACGGATGTCCCTCTCTGTCTGAGTGGCTGGGCGGCCCTGCTGACTCTGAAAGGAGACCAATTAATCAGAAAGACTTTCATCATCAGATACTGTTTACAGGCCAGATTCTAATCCTTTTTATTCAGAGACAATCAATAGTGCACCCCCTAATGAGATATATGATGCTACTGCTGTCTGATTCTGTATAAATGATGAATTGCAAGATGAAAGGGAGTCCTTAAATAACCTCTCCTGCCTGTGGGCAGAGAAAAATACAACAGGCTTGATGCAAGCTCTAAACATATGATGAATGAGTCAGCAAGGTGTAAAAAAAGACTGTTTGGGAAGCAGCAGCAATGAATTGAACATGAGCAATTATGCAACAGCAGTGAAAGGTTTAAAATTAAAATCTGCCTCCCACCAGCTCTCCATCAGTGACCCAGTCTAGGCTAAAGAGCCCGACCTCTGAGAAAGAGCACAGCTCATATGAGAGGAAGGGAAAAATGAACCAATCCCAGACGGCCACTACAGAGTAATACTTTGTCTATTTCTGCCCTCCTGTTGGCTGATTCCTCCATTTCGGCAGCCCACTTTTCTGAGTCTCTGAGGGATATTGCCCAATGTGCACCAGGCCATCCTGTCCCCATTACATGCGGGGTTGGGACAGAGAATGATCCCTGTGGGTCTGTTAATATAGAAATGTTCACCAAAGGCCAACACATCCTGACAGTGGCAAATGGCCTCCCTGCCTGCTTTCGAATCTTTGACCCTGAGGCTGCCATGTTTCAACAATTCTGCTCATCTTCTGTTGCATTTCCCTCTGGCTAAGCTTTCCTGTTGACAGAGGCTTGTGAAATCAGAGGATCTGTAATATCTATTTGATAAGAAAGCACGGGGAGCCAAGTCAAATGTATTCCACTATGTCAGTACCACAGGACAGCTCAGTTTGCATGAATCAATAACATTTAGCTTCAGACTGACCTGTGTGGTAGCCGTCGTCTGTATCCTCCTCATCTCCTTGTCTTTACCATCATCTGCTCTCTCCACGTCAGAGCTGTTGCCTGTAACATCTGCTGCACTGCTGCTCCTAACAGTTGAGGGGTCTCCTTCAGATGAGGCTGCAGCTGTGACCTCACTGATCTCTAAGCTTTTAGAAGAGACCTCTGTCTCCCCCATGGAGCTGATGCCCTCCAAGCCTGCCTGCAGTTCAAACTCATCCTTCTCAAGGATGCTCGGTAGAGACCCGAGCTCAGAGCTGCCCGTCATGTGGGCGAGCAGGCCCAGATCATCACTGGTGTTAGTGTGAAGAGGAGTATCTGGGCTCGGCAGGACCAGAGGCTCAGCTGGACTCAGATCAGGAAGCAACTTGTCTGCCACATTGCTGAACAGGAAGTTGTTGCTGTTAGAAATGCTGTCTTTGTCATCATCCAGAGTAATGAGAGGTGGTGCATTCTGGTCATCCATGCCCTTGGGCAGCAGCACACTGTTGACATTACTGTTGAGGTTTTTCACTGCAGCACAGTAAACGTTATCCAACAGGGAATCCACCTCCACCAGAGCTCCGTTCTGTGATACTCCAAAAGTTTCAGAGGACAAATCCATGTCATCTATCTTCACTTCTGTAGCCTCTACCTTTTCAGCCTTGATGTCCACCAGAAGGTCATGAACATCCACTCTGACTCCATCTATTGAGGAGTCCATTCCGCCCCCAGACCCCTTGACTTCAGCCAGAAGGTTGCGTGGGTCTGCACTCTCATAGTCTTTCTCACTTTCAGGGGTCTGGGAGTTATCGTCCATTTCTCTGATCTCAACGGCTCCCTTTATGGTGGACTGAGCAGACAGGCCGGAGATGGTGCTGACCAAACCCTTCTTCCCTTTCTTGATGTTCTCCTCCTCTTGACGCTGGTATTCTTCATACATCTTAGCCAAGTACTCTTTGTGAGCCTCATATGTCACCTGTAATGAAACGGACAGGGGGGAAATGTTGGAAATAAATTAGTGATGTTAGAAGCAAGCAGCAACCTCCAGTTTGAAAAATATGGGGCCAATGCACAAGTGCTAAATTGTTCATTGTGTGTCCGAGGCGGGCTGTAGAAAGACCAGAAACCACATATACACCAAGCCAAAATAGCAGACTTTTACAGCACTAAAAATGTATTTAGAGCCTGGTTCAAAAAACAGCATGGGTCTGACACCCTTATTTTTTTTAAGTTACTTTTTGGGGGGCTTTTCATGCCTTTAATCAGAGAGGATAGGTCAGTGGATAGAGATGGAAACAGGGTGAGAGTGGGGAATGACGTGCGGGAAACAGGCCGCAGACCAGACCCAAACCCAGGCCACTTGCTCAAGGGAGAACCTCATGGGGCGCGGCCTAGACCGCAAGGCCATCTGCGCCCCCTGAAACTAATTTATTTGTTGGCAAGCATTGTACAGGGAATGGGAAATGTTTTTTTTCCAACTCAGTGGTCAAGAGGGTTTTAAGATCATGAGTTTGCCCAACCAGAGCTGCAGCTCACATGACTGACATGTCTGACACCTGTAGTTGCTACTTGTTGTAGGCTCAAAGCCCTCCTTTTGAGTCAGCAATATGGCCCCTGAACACAAAAGGTGTCATTACTCTGTATCAGAAACAGATGGGTGACATCACAGAGACTACATCCATATATTATACAGTCTATGGTTGGAAGCTGTTTGGAGGGTTCAAAGCCTCTCGGTCTAAAAAACAGGAAGCTGACAGGTAGCCTCATAGTATACTGTATAAGTCCTACTTCAAGATTTTTCAGAAAAGGAGAAAAAATACTTTTTAAGGTTTATATATAACTATAATCAATTGTTATAATACTATATTTATGTATTTCTACTACTTATATAATTATAATCAGTTTATCCTACATTTCATTGACTATGGTAATGACGCAATGACGCTAATGCAATACTTTAATTTTTACACTTGCATTATTTATAATGACCAGCAGGGGGCCACTCTCCTTTTTTCTGCAAAAAAAGCCAAATCAGATTATGTTGAAGTCAATGATTAATTGGCCCCAAAACACGCTTCAAATAACATTTCAGCAAACATTGTTTATGGTATCATTCACTAGTCTTCAATTTTTTCACCACAGCGTGTTGTTTATTTTGTTAAGATCCACAAATTAAAACACTGACTAAAACACAGCAATAGACAAAACACAAACCTTCATGCCTTCGATAGTTAGTTCATAAACCAGTGGGTTACATCACTGTGGATACATCCACAGTCCATAAACCAAACTCACCTTTGAGTGGGCTATAGAGAGTGTGTCCACCCAAACACGCCATCCTCCCCACTCATACTTGATGGCGTGGTAGAGAAGAATACGGAAAATATTGTAAACCATCTCAGAGATCTTCTGCTCCTCTGAGGTTTTGGGATTGATGTAGCCCAGAGAGAACATCCAGTCTTGCCACACAGAGCACTGAAGCAGACACCTGCAACACAAAAATGACGATCAATAAATGAAAATGTTATGTTTGTCATTTGATACGTTTAAATGAGTTGATTATTCTTCTTTAACGTCTTTTGTAATAGAAAAAAGATACAGGTTATAGTTTGCATTTGAATATTCAAATTGAAACATAAACTTCTTCAGCTATTTGTTTATTCAGTAGTGGAATCTCACAAAACTAAAGGACAGAGGACATCAAAAAGGAGTGGACAGCGTAAATCAATTAAGTGGATTTGTTTTTTGATAAAACAGATTCACTTTACAAGAAACTTCCTGCCTTTTAATTCTGGGTTAACCATGCTGTTGATCCAGGTCAGTGATTTCTTAAGATTTAATTGCAATATGGCTTTAAACAAATGTGTACGCAACAGCAGGAGAGATTGGCAGAGAAAGTGTAAAAGAGGGAGACAGACAGAAAGCTGAATTAAGCCACTGTCGAAACGCATTAGAACATGTGCACAAGTAAAGATGATTTAACACTAGTATGAGCCTATTTAACATGATTTTAGGAGGACACTGAGCTTTTATCCATTTCTTTGATGTATTAATCTGCAGGATAATTGAAGGAGCAGGTAAAGCAAAAGTTGAGCTCACCGTCTGTTCTCTCGGCTGTTGCTGAACAGTTTGATCATGTCTGAGAGGAAGAGCCGCCGAACCTCCATCAGCTCTGTGCTGGCGGTTGAACCTTTCAATATGGTAGCTACTACTTTAAGAATCACTGAGGTCACATGCACACAAAGACAACAGCATCAGTGTTGTGTTAAAATCACACAAGAACAGAGTACTTTCAAAGAGAAAAATACACGAATGTGACCAGAACTGGACTTACTTGGGTTCTGAATCTTGACTGTGGAGTCAGGCTCAGGATGGGGTTTATGAACTACCTGTGTGCACACCTGCTCAGTCAGAATCTAATGTGGGAAGCAGGGGGAACACATCAGTCATATATCCAGTACGGAAAGACCAAAGGTGCTTTTGTACTGTGACATGTGAGAGTAAAATGCTTTGTTACCTCATACAGAGTGTTGTAGGTCGTCACGGTCACAGTGTTGGTGTGTAGCATGAGTCTCTCCCCAAGGAGAGTGAAGAGGCTGTGCGTGTGCATGATCTCCACTTTCCTCCTGTGGATGAACACACAATCGCACACACAGACACACAGACACACAGACACACAGACACACAGACACACACACACACACACACACACACACACACACACACACACACACACACACACACACACACACACACACACACACACACACACACACACACACACACACACACAAACACACACAGATGTGACGGTAAAGTGCCTTGTTTAGAGCTGCCTAAGCCACTGAAGGATCAGTGAGTACCGTCTGCTTCCTTCCTTATTCTCACCTACAGGGAGCCTGGCTCTGGAGACAAGTGTCAGGAAGTGCCTGCTGTCATAAATTGGGGAATTTTGTTGGAGGTTTGTAGGATAACGAAGTTAGTCTGTCACTAGGCATAGCTCCAAGAAACATCTGTGTACCACAGGTGAACGGGCTGAACAGAAACAAACTGATTCTGCAAAGAGCACGAGAACTGCTGTCACAATGTTAAAGCGGAGCTCCTTCCATGGCCTCCAGATGAGTTTTTCGAATAAGTCGACATTTTTTGTGTGTGTGTTTTGCAGAGGCTAGCAAATTGGACACTTAGGGAGGAGAGGAGCATTTCTCTCAACTGTTAAAATATGGAAATGTGGGAGAAAAGGGCAGAGTGATGATGCATAGCAAGCAGAGGAAGAATTTGTGCAAGTCAAAGAAAACGTCTGAAAAAGGGGAAAAATGAAAAGCTGGATCCAGACCTTTTCTCAAAAGCTTTCATGTGTGTAAACACAGATAGAGTCACTCCCATTTTCCTGAAGGTAGCTTAAACCACCATCTCAGACAGTATAAGTATAAGGGCTCTCCTTTTAAAACATGAAAATTGGATTTGTGCTTTTAAATGAGCAGAAATCAAATATAGAGTAATAAAATGGATAAGTTATTCACACAGCAGGAGGTACAGTTAGTCCCTACAACTAAAAGCTTCAAATCTAATGTCAGTGAGGGTTTATCTTTTAGTTTTTGGAAAGAGTCCTGGAAGTAACAGACAGAAACCTGAACAGAGCAGGCAGCTATTCCACTTTTATGACCCCAATAATATTAACCGGCAAAACAAACCTGAAGATGGCTTATTTTAAAATTGTTAGACTTATTAACCCCTGCAGATCCAACATGATCAAACATCAATGAACTAATGACTTTAAAATGAGGGATTTAATCATTAAAGAGTAATAACATCAGCAAATAATTCAAGCCACATGTTTAATTCTTTATGAGTGAATCCCATGGTGAACGAAAAAGGAGCTTTAAAATGTATGAAAGATATTAAGCTAGGAGTGAAAGGCAAGCTTTCACGAAACCCTCATGTCTCTTGAGTATTTAGGACTTGTTCTCGCACCTGGGGCAGCCTAGATTTGCACTCAGCGGGCACCAGTTAACACCACAGCAGCTGGTGCCAAGCCGTTCTGAGAGGCAAAACCCCCTCATCTCCTCCATCCATCCATCCCTGCATCCTGCATTTTGAATGAAAGCCTCCTCACCCATAGGCCGCCTGTCCTTCTTTAAAAAATGTGCAGCTCATGGATGATATGCTGACATCCTAGAGGGTAGTTTATTATTGATTTCACCCAGGGGGGATGGTAACTTAGAGATTTCTTGTCAATTTCTTATGAAGTAAAAAATGTTATGGTACAGAAGGTAGATATTCAGGTGCTCCTTGTTTGCAAAGCTGGCATTGAGTCAAAAGATTTTTGGCTCTTGTAAATATTTTCAGGGGAGAAGAATGAACAGATGAGCCCCTACTTATGGATTTTTTGTTTAAATCTGCTAAACAGCTATTGGAGTGTGATACTTACTTGTGGCCTAAATGCTTGAGGAAGTACCCGAGGACTTTGAGGGATTGTACTCGAATGCTTTCACTCTTCGAGGCCATCAGCTTGTAGATTACCCTGGAATAGACACAAGCAGCAAGAGCTGGCAACAGCACACTGTGTTGACAGAATACATATATCCCTGTTGATGAAAAGGCTCTGCACTGGTTAGCTGACAACCACTTTCCTGCAGAGAGAATTTACATTAGGATTAAATGAAAGCCCTAATGAAAGCAGCAGTCTTCCCACAATGATTTCTTGGAACTCACAAGGAGTGCATTTATATTTTATAGGATCACATGGGACGGACTTGATCATCTGTGTCATTTTGTGAAATCAATATGTTAATCTTGTTACTTTTCCATGCATAGTTTTTTTTTCCTCTCTTGCCTTGTAAATTATTCATACATCTCATAGGCACAGAGCAGCAGCACAAGTGTTGGGCGCTCAGGTTTATTTTGTGAAATCACCTCTTCATTTTGTGCCCGAGCAGCCAAGGGATTGTGTCTCCCCCTGAAGGGCTTACCGTATTCCATTTCTCTGGTCAAAAGCAGGGATCATAGAGGCTGGATGCTCAGACATGAGAGCTACCACCAACTGCAATACGTCATGCAGATTCTCATCCTGCAGATGAACCAGGAGAGAAAGAGACAATGAGGCAGAGAAAATCAAAACCAGAGCCATTGAAGAAGAAGAATACATTCTTTGTTCTCTCTAAGACTCTGTTACTGCAACTACAGCAAAGACATTATGTATGAGCCTGGCTGTTGTCTCAGCTGCTGTTTCACATACACCTGGTCCACTGTTTCAGCTGACAAGGGGGGTAGAGGGAGGGGTGTACTAATCAAAATGATTCATCTCCCCTGGCTGGTTAGTTTAAGTGCTGGAAAAATAAACTTCTCTCAGACTAGAAACTCTTAAGATGAAATGTGACCTTGAAGCATTGTGCAGAATAATGGCACACTAACACACTGAGTGGATTCACTTAAGAGTAGGGACAGACTCTCGTGTACCTCGTGCATTGTTAACAAATAGTTCAGGATGCTCTGCAGCTCATCCTCCTTCACACCTCGGTCCTAAAAGTATGCAAAAATAGGAAAACAGATCATAAATTAAACAATGGTCCCAGCAAATAATTAGATGAGGGTCACTGAATGACAAATATCAAAATATTTTCCATTTTGTTACTGTGGGTGGAAGAAATTACTGGAGGAGAAACAGTGAGTGTTTCGACCTCCACACCTTAGGGGAGCAATTGATGCAGCTGTCTGGAGAATTGAAGTTTCTACAACAAAATAGACTGAACAGATAAGTTTTGTTTGCCCAAGGCTTGGTAAAAACATGTAAACGGTAAGCTTGTTTTTTGTCTAGCAATGAAATGTCTCTTATTTCCTTCATTTCCTGTGAAGCCTGTTACACCACAAATACATTATCGGCCAAAATTATTAAAACAGATCTGAAAATGTTGACTTTTTTTGCCTCCAAATCATCATCACGAGACATGCAGGTGGTTGCTCTGTGCACAACAAACATCAGATGAAGTAAGTCTGACTGTTTTTCTCTACTTTTAACTCTGATATTCAGTTTGTGCACTTTTTGCAGTAGTTACAGCAGCACATGTCTCTGACATAAAGTTAATATTTTCCATGAGAACTTCAACATAAATGTTAGTCCATGCCTTGTGCAATTCAAGTCAAAGTCTTTCCTTTAAATTTTCAATAGATCTTTCCACTTAATTTTCCAACTCACCCAAATTTGCTGAGATCAACACTTAAGGAGTTCAGTCTATCATTTTCAGTGTTATTTTTTTAAGGGAAATAACTTAAATCTCCTTGTGATAGCTTTATTTAATGTTATATAGAGCATACTGATGACTTTGTTGATATTTAATTATTTAATTATTATTATATTATATTTAATTCATTTTATTGGTACTTTATAGGTCAATTCAACCTAAACAACTGAAACCTCTTAACCCTGTAAAACCTGACCCATCAAAAAACTAGGCAGAAAATTTTAATTTGATGGAAAACAACATGCTTATTAACCCTTTAAATAAAACCCACAATGAAAGCATTGCCATATCATGTTGTTAATGATATATTTTTGTATTACATTTGATAAATTAAGCAGTTTTGGCAACTATTTTCGTAAGGTCTTTAGTATTCCTTCAGTACAGAAAATGCTTATTTTAAAGAATGAAACTATTTCAAAGAAGGAAACTTTTAATCATGTTGATTAAATGGAGGTCTTTGAAACTCATGTATAAAATACAAAATGTTCTGTAATACAGGGTTAAATATGCCAAGTGTTCAAATATTTTTTGCCACTGTTTTAAATATATATCTTTAAAGATAGCCCTCTATACTTAATTGTACTTTGTTTAATGTATTATAAAGTCTAGAACTGTAATAATTTCAGAACTGATTAGAGTATGAAAGCAGATTTCCAGTATCACAGCAGAACAACAAAACACACCTGTCATACACATCCACAGCTCACAGTCAGATTGATATTCAGTAAGCCAACAGGGAATCAATTCTGATTAACTGGAGCAAAGAGGAGGATCAATTTGTCTCATTTGTAAAGCTGGAAATAACAAATGTTTGGTATCTTTACCAGATAAATGACTTATCTGCTTAAATAGTTATCAGAACTGTAATTCATTAATTTTCCCTTGATTAATGAGTTCATTAAATGTGTCAGAGCACAACTGGTTTCCTTCCAAGCACATGCTTGTAGAAGGAATGAAATAAACAGCTCTGAATGTATTAAGGAGCAGACTGGCAGAATGTTTTTAAGGATAACGCAGAAAGAATTGACAATCTCCAGATTTCCTCTGCACAGCTCAAAATCAAACGGTGTGAGGGGCTGTGAGGCATGAAGACAGGTGGGATATACCTTCAGGATGAGTTGCTTGAGGAAGAGAAGCATGAACGCCCGCAGAGAAATTATTTCTTTCTGGGTCGGCCGTGGACCATCTGTAGTGGGAGGGAGAGAGGGAGATAAGAACTATACCTGAGAGAGGAAATATTTTAACTGTCTTTTCTTTGCTATCCAATTCCTTCTCTATGTTGTAATGTTTTTATTCACTGTTTGTTTATTTTTCATGAATCCAAAATCCTTATTAATGCTCTTCAGATAGACAACAAATATTTCTCTTACAGATATCTTGCTTTTGCCTCTTCACATTCAGAAAAGCAAGGACAAATTCTCTCACAGTGTGTTCTGTACTTATTTACAGGATTCACCTTCGCAGAGAGATTGGCACACAGAGCCCATCTCCCACTAAGAATCTGCACATTAAAATGTAACAGAAACTCTTTATACACATAAGATGCTTTAAATTCAGGAAGGGTCATTCCGACTATTCAACCTAAAGGTTTTTATCATTCAAGCTGCATCCAAACTCAGAGTGTGCATCCAGGTCTTAGTCACAACATAGATCCCAGGCAGCAAAGCCCAAGGTCACCGCAGCCTCACTTCCCATCACACCGGCCAACATCTCATTAAAACTACCCAGAATGCCGCTGCCAACTTAAGGTCACTTTGGCACACAAGTAAGGATAATATTGCAATCCATCCCTGTCATGGAGCTCATTCACCATCTGATGACTCCAAACCCTGCCAGCCGGTGAATGTATGTCGTGCAAATAAAGAGGAATGACAGAATATGACAGATGTTATTGATTATCTGTCATATCGCAGAACTGCTGCTGCTCCTGCTGCTTCGGTTTGGCTGGCACAAGGATTAATTGTGACTCTGTCGGATCCTATTTGACACGCTGAGCTCTTTGTTTTTCAACCAAAAAAGGTGTTTGCTCATACACTGCATATTAACGCTGATGCAACAGGCTGATCAATACAAAGCAAAGCTGTTCAATCAGACACATCAGAAAATGCCGGATGTGGCATACATTACTGCACACAACAATACAAACATGAATCCTCTTAAGATTAGCAGCACTTTCATTCTAGCACAAAGGCTCTATTTTGGCTGTGAGAGCTGGCATGCATTCATTCACTTCTTATTCATTCCGTGCAGCCGGCCAGGTAGAAACACAGACAAAATCTTTCACTTTTGCAGAGGTGAAAGAAACTGGGCTCAACGCAACAACAACAACAACAGTCTTCCAGGGAGATTTTTGGTCAGTTTGCCAAACGTCTTTCTTCGTTTCCGAATCTGATAAACCCCTCAACCTCAGCCTCAACTGGACACATGTTCTTTTTGAATCCGGGACAGTGTAATGATGACAGATACAACAAAGGCAGACACCTGACCATCCTGCTGCTCCAACAGCAAGTCAGTGTAATCAATGATGAGGCTCCCTGAGGTTGCAGGAGGATGGCAAGTGCCCCTGCATCGTGGCACTGATTAATAGAGAGCGAGAGGAAAACCCAGCGCAGGGACTGAGCCTGACATGGAAGGGATGATAAGAACATTATTACGGCAGCTACTGCATCCAAGTTATTCACAACCAATTATGCTCAGCGGCAGCTCTGCACAGCTCCTGGTTCTCATTCACGTATTGCTTTACTTCCTGCATCCCAAGGGCACCAGGAGAAAGCATTTATTGAAAAACAATTTATGTCCATGTGATTAATGCAGGAATGCTTATTTCAGCTTATGACTGATGATAATAAAGTCACTGCATTTACAACCTAGTGTGGCCCATACACTCATGCCAGTGCTGAAACAGCGAACAGTGAATATATTTACATTTCTAGGAGGCTTTCAAATAAACAAAGGCTGACAAAACGCTTTAATGTAACAAACATTGTTAATAGCAGCAGCAATAATTGCCTTGCAGAATTCTTCTGAAGTTATAACTAATGCGAGTGTTGCCTGTTTTCTGTTTGAAGCATCTGCAGTGTGTCGACTTGAAACAGCACAGGCTCAACAATTCATAAAGTCACAGAGGGCAAACATGAAGGTGAATGACATAAAGAATAAACGTGGGAGGCCTCCATCACTCTCTCTGAACACCTTTTTTAATACATCCCATAACCTCCACTGGATTCCCCGGGTTATCTGTATCATTATTGTTTTTGTCACGACAAAGAGCATTTCAAGACACACCCAGCCAAGGTGGAAGCTCCACAATACATTAACAAAACATTATAAAAAAGCAGTGTATTTTTACACTTAAACTACAAAAACACATAGTATCACACTTTGAGATTAACCTTAAAAATCATTAACAGGGAGCAATCCACATTTTCTTTTGGGACATACACAAAAATCGAACCTACTATGAGTCTCAATCAGATCACTGAAGCACAGACATGTCTGTCTTTGATGATTTCTCCTGTGATGGGAATATTGGGCCAGCTCTGATAGGAGGCGGTGACTGGCCCAACAGCTCATTACTCATTATTCAGTAAAACAGAGGCAGAGACAGACACAAAGGAAGAGTGATAAAGATTGAGACAGATTATGCGCTGGCTTGTGGGTACATATGAGGAACGGGGTGTCTGTAAGTGCCTGCAGTGATTCTGTGTATAACTGAATGATACATGGCTTTAATTTGAAAGCACTTTGTATTAAGACCTGAGGAAGAAAACGGGAGGCACTTCCAGAAACAGAGCACAGAGGAGTAGCTGGAGGAGCTTGGTTTTAAATGTGTCCTGTGTATCGCTATAATTGAGCGCTTCATTATCTACTTGGCTCTCTCCTTCTTGGTGCGTGTCTTTGTTTGGTCATTTCTCAGTTTAGGAGGACAGAGAGAAAAACTGACCTGCCAAATCAAGCGTGGATCAATGGAAGTGGGTCCACTTTGAAAATTACCAACAGCAGGGCGGTAATCCATTTCAAGATATGCCCTCTTCAGAATTTCAGCTATTTCCCACTACAACCCCCCTTGAACAATGGGCGTATTTAAATGGGTTTGTGAAAATCTTGTTCTGTATTGTTGATCCAGAAGTCGTAACTATAACTCTTCAAGTGAAGAAATGTTTGCACTTTTAAAAATCGTACCCATAAGCATGGATGGTTGAATGTGTTCATCCTGCTTTTACAACACTTATGTTTACTAAATACTAAATGATGCTCTTCAGGCCCAGAAACAGAACGATACTTAATTGCTTTACTTCTGATTGGTACCACCTTGATGGCCCACAAATTCTATCAGTCCATATGCAGATTGCAACTTCTCACTGAGCACTGACAGGTCAACAAGCCTTCCTTGCTGGCACTGCCCCCTTTTAAAGGTGCAGATAATCATTTCAGTCCCAAAAATGCTACTTTCTCTGCAGAGTACCCATCCATCCATCAACCATTACTTATCCCGGATGGCTGGGGCAGCAATGTCATCAGTGAAGACCTACGAGTTCGATCTCCTGCCACTTCCACCAGCTCCTCTGGGGGATACCAAAGGTTTCCAGGCCAGCCAAGAGATATAATCTCTTCATCATGTCCTGAGTCTACCCCAGGGTCTCCTCGCAGATGGACATACCCAAAACACCTCCCCCAGGAAGGCATCCGAGAGGCATCCACACAAGATGACCAAACTACCTTATCTGGCTCTACTCGATGCGGAAGAGCAACCACTTTACTAAAAAGCCTCTCCGGGATGTCTGAGCTCCTATCTCTAAGGGTGAGCCCAGACACCCTGCAGAGAAAGCTCATGTCAGCCACTTGTACCCATGGTCTTGCTCTTTTAGCCACTACTCACAGCTTGTGACCATGGGTGAGGGTAAAAACGTAGATTAACAGGTAAATTTAGAGCTTTGACTTCTAGCTCAGCTCTCTCTTCACCAAAATGGACCAGCATAGCGCCCACATCACTGCCGACGCTGCCTTGATCTGTCAATCTCTTGCTCCCTTTTCCTCTTACTTGTGAACAAAACCCTGAGGTACTAAACCAGTTTCTATAACCAGGGATTAGGCTGTCAAAGCCTCCGCCTTTGACCACCTCCCAATTCACACTGAACCAGACCTCTATGTCTTCTCCTGCAGATGGTGTTTTAATAAAAAGATGAAATCATGTCACCATTTTGAGCTTGTCCTGACTGGGCCCCATGAGTGAAGGCCTGGCCACCAGGCAGTCACCTGCTAGCCCCATTCCAAGGCCTGGCTCCATGACGAGGCTCTAGTGACCCTCCGGCCTATTCTTGTTCTTCATATGGAGTCTATAACTGCACTTTGTTGGCCCCTCATCTAGGACCAGCTTGTCTTGGGAGATCCTACCAGCTCCTAAAATCTACCATCATGTGCCAAATGACATGGTGGCATTGCCATGGACAAAGTAAAACAAGATACAATCCTTTTTCTCATACAACCTCCTAATCCACAGTCATCTACCATACGTAAGACAGAGAATGTTCCAACTGTCCAAAAGCCTTTTTTGTGCTTCACTTGCCAAAACAACTCTACCCGGGCACCAAATGTAGGAACTACAGCAAGGTAATAGTAGAGCATCCAGTGCATTGTTTTGTGTTTTTACAACCCATGCTGACATCTCTGACTTTGAATGAATCCAAACACTACTTTCTTGTGCTACTGTTCTGTGATGCTCCTATACAAAGGCAAACTATACTGCACTGCCTGAGGCAACACAGAGACAGATTTCCCAAACATGTGTTTTGACATCAAAATCTGTTATTCAGCCATGGTGAAAACAACTAAAGAATACAGCTGATGGTGTTTGATGCAGCAGATGAAACAGAAATGAAGCACCAAGAAATGTTCCTGTGATGTACTGGCTAAATATAGCTCATCTTTCTCAGACTTGACTTCTAAATACACTAAGCTTTCATCACTTATTAAGCCTTGTAATATTCCCTGCAAAGTGTTAGGAGGAACTGTGCAGAGCGTAAAAAGGATGGGATGAGGAGGAAATTAAAATGAAGAAAAGTAAGTGTCAGGTTCCTGTGGGCAAACCTAACGTTGGGATGTGTTTTTATATAATCCAACGTCAGCCTGGAATTCCCCAGCAATGAATGAGGCAGATATCAGCACCACAGATCAAGAAAGTACACCAATGTGCTGTATATGTTAGTTATATGTTCCTACTTCCTGTGAGAATTTATTTTTATCTGCTAGAGTTCAAACATCTTTTTTCAGTGCAAATATGCCAAAGGAAGAAAAACAGCCTTCCAGGAATCAACTTAGACTGAAGTCAAGAAGTACATCAATGCTGACAGAATACTTGCTTTAACCTTCATGACGAGGATTTCATCAGACCTTGGCATGTGTAAACTGAGCTCTCTGTACCATTATAAAACAACCTCCATGCTTCAAGTCAGACAGTTTTGGAGGAGAATGATGGAGAGCAAAAAGGGAATGACAGTTCAAGGACACTTTTCTCCTCCAGCACAGCCTGCTTGGTGCCATACCGCTGTTTCGTAAAAAAAAGCATGCTTGTCATACTACGGGCCCAGGTTTCAAAGGCCCTACAACCACACTGAGCACCCAAGGGGGACCGCAGTATTGATGTGGCGTGTCTGTCTCACTGTCATCTCCTGTGATGGCCGCAGTCCTAACAGCTGACAGGCAAGTGCTTCCATGTGGGGATGAGTCATTTCGAATGTGGGGGAGCTGCTGCCATTTTAAGAAGACACTTTGATAGCAGGCTTGTGACTGTGATTGTGATTGGTTCACTCCCAATGATTCCTTTCCCAGAACACTGAGCTCCTCTTGGATCAGACTTCAGATGGGTGCTGAATACTCTATATAAACAGGGGCCGTAATCAAATCATATTCCAGAACAACAGAATAAACTTAGCTTGACTCAAACATAATTAAAAAATGTTAAATGAGCTTACCGAGACCCTTCGGTATGATGCCGCTGTTGTCTGCAGGGTTGACAGCCCAGTAGTAATACTTGAGCGTATGCATGAGTTGAAGCACCGTGCCCACTCGACGAATTGTGTTGTAGATGGTTGCTGTGCCAATGAACTCAGCGGAAAGGTAAGTGTACAGAGACAGCTGTACCTGAAGTGGAAACACACACATATAGAGGTAATCATGTCATCCACTGCACACTGTAATTAATTTCCTGAAGCGCAGACCTTTTTAGATTGATCAAGACATTTTGCCGTTATGGACTGCACAACATGGGCTTATTATCCTGGCAGGTGTTTGCTAGGAATGGTGACTGACCTTATATTACTCAATTTCGTAATTGTCGCAGCTCCACTCTGTTCAACGATGATTAGAATGTCCTCTGTAATTAGCAGCAGAGCTGACAAGAATCCTTAATCCCACACCAGTCGTAGCTGCTATAAATACTGAGGGCTTTTTCCCATATGTCATAAATTATGGGATATTAACGACTCAAATGTGAGTCATGATGAAAGGCTGCAGTGTGCTTATGATATGAGCATGATGTGATTTAGTTTGAGGGTGCTGAAATGACACACGGGAGATAAGTGAACAGCCTGCTGTTGGTTACATAATTTCCACAAAAACAGGAGAGTAATATGTGTGCACACAATCTTATTTGTCTACTAGGACAAGGTCAGTGGGTAATTAATGTATACAGCACACTCCCATCATCCACTCAGCTGGTCCTCTTTGGCCTCATGCAGCAAATGGGGACGGGAGAAATGTGGCCTTGGTGGCATGTCTTAAGGGACGGAGCCAGCGAAGCTCTTTGTGCATTTGTAGCTAAAAGTGTGTAACCCACTTCATTACCTCGCTGGATTTAATTTTTTTCTCCCTCTTTTGCTATGCTCTGTTTTAGAAGAGTGTTGCAGGCATGCCTCCAGACACTTTTTGTATTTATTTCCTTTTTTTATTTATTCATGGTTTGGCCCACTAGCAGCATTCCTAAGGCAAATGTATTTGCCACACAAACTCAGCTCCTTTGATATACCTCATCCCATTTTTTCATGGGCCATTATTCAAAAGGAGGGCGGGGAAAAAAACTCTGGAACACTTAAAAAAACTTGGTTGGTTTGAGGACATGAAAGTGGAAGCAAGTGATGAACTCCATAACTATTTAATATTATATAACTGTGAGAATGAAGCTAAAGCGTGTGCTCCACTCAGCCTAATTTTAGCATCGTCATGCACTGGTAAAAGATTTGATCAAGGTCAGCTTACCGGGTCAAGGAACATAACTAAAAACGTCCTTTTATACTATAAAAATAATCTAAGCTAACACGGTTTCTTCATTTAGTTCATTAAAAAGATCTTCTTGCACATATCTACTCCTCTCACTTGCTGGGAGGGAGATTCTCACCTAACTGACGCCACAGTGAAGCACACCTGACAACACTGCTTCTTTGAGGCACTCGCAGTTTTAATTTTGTGTTTCCAATAGCAATCAAGGATTGAAAAAAAATCATTCTGGAGTTTAAGAAAAGCATATGCATCCACAGGAGCTTGGTCACATGTCTCTTTACTGGCCAGGTTATCTGCAGGAGCTCACCTTAGCAGGGGTGTGGATCCAGATGGCAGGGTTAAAGAGGATATGGTCACACAGCTGCTTCAGCAGCGGAGCCCCGTGTGGCAGACCATCCAGATACTTTGCAAATGAAAGGAATTGCTCCAAAACAGCTCTGGTGATGTGTGCGCGTGATGACTGTGGGAAGAAGCAGAGAGCTAAATGAGACAGAGATCAGGCTGGTCCAGCTGGAAGCATCATGGAAATAAGAGTTATATTAGGATATTAGGATCGAGAGAAATGTGTTACAATCATTGTGATTATATGTCTCTACAAGAAAAAAGGCAACAGTAATTGCACCAAATAACAGCTCTTTCTGAAAAATCTGGACATTTTGGGCAGATCAGCTGCAGAACATCTGTCAGATGAAGTGGGTACTACTGTTTTCATCCTCTTTTAACTTTAATATTTGTCCACCTTTTGCAGTAGTTACAGCAGCACATGTCTCTGGCATAGTGTTAATATATGTCCTTGAGAACTTCAACTCCAATGTTACCCCATGTCTCCTTCAACTCAAATCAATGGCCTTCCTTTGAGTGTTCAATAGATCTGTCCACTTTATTTTCCAATTCAACCAAATTTTCTGGATGAGGTTGAGGTCACGACCATAGACTATTAAAAAAATGGACGTCATCTTGCGAAGGGAGGTCTCCACAAAAACTGCTCCCCCTGGTGGCTGGCTGCAGTAAAGGTAAAAAAAATCTGGCTCTCTAGTAATTCTACATGAAATGTAGTGACACTTCAAAAAGTTAATTCACCTCGTTGAAATGTTTTTCACATCCAATTGTTGTGGGGGTTTGAAGATATTATTTGGCTGCCTTGAATTCAAGTTCTCTTTATTCTGAAAAGTCTCGTTTTCATTAGTTATAAAAGGTTAAAAACAAGGTTTTTCTTGTGCATTTTTTTGGGGGATTGTAAAATATGTCCGGAGGTAGTGTCAAAAAGTGATTTGACTCTCAAAACGAAAAAAATATATGTATCATTTGTGTCACCTGGCTTCACTCAGATCCTCCCAGATTCCCTCACAGTCTCTACTGCGCAGACTCTGGCTGCACAACGGCTACCAATGGCTACACGTGTGACGGGGGTATTTTGGCTTCAAAACCGTACAATGGTAAATGGTGGAGCCACGCTGTTAACTCTATATACAGTCTATGGTCAGGACTTGAAGGGACCAGTTCATCATTTTCAATTCATCATTCAATCATTTTATAAGGAAAACGACCTAAATCTCCCTATGATGGCTCTATCCTAGCAGCGTTTCAGTGTTCTAAGGACCACTAGCAATCTGCCAGGGCCCACTAGCAGTCTGCCATGACTGTGATTAAATTGTGTTTTTTTATGAAACATCTAAAAAAACCCGTCAAGTTCCCTGGGACTCACAAAAGTTTCTTTGGACTGTATGATGTGAGTTAATTATACATCTGTTTGCTATCTGGGGTTCTGTTCCAGGATGGTCTGTGGTTTTTTTAGAGGGGATTAGTGGTCCTTGGTCTGAAACAATTTGACAAACACTGGCTATTGAACGTGAAGATGACTGTAGATATCTTATTAGTTTTTATTTGCTTTTTACGGCCAATTCAACAAAATCAACTTAAACCTTAAATATGTCAAGTGTTGTAGTAACGTTGGCAACCACTGTATATGTGAGCATTTACTAACACAGATTCATTTTATGTGATCTCTGTCGAAATCAAACTGTTATAAGAAAATAAAAAGACAAAAATGGCTTTCAATACCGTTTTTCTGTGATTTTGTAACTTACCTGACTGCAATTTTTCAGTTAAACAATCTTGTTCTGGCTAATTAATTTGTGCTCTGTTGTGCAGGTTAGCCTGCTGGCAGATTCGATTATTATGTCTTTTTGTTTATCAAGTCTATCAAATAAGAAATGGACTAAATAAAAGCAAGTTGCAGAAGCATGACTTTGCAGAGAATTTCGATAAATATTGTTCGTGCTCCTGTCTGGCACCTCGTCTCTGCCCAGGTGGGGACTCTATGAGGGCAGGAGAGGGGGGGAAATGAAGGCACAGGGAGAGGAGAAGGTGTGGCATAAACAGATCACGAACAGATGGTGCGATATGTGGAAGTGTGAAACCTGGCAGCGGGAAGGAAGCAAGAAAAAAAAAGCATCAGCTCTCAGATGCCGGCTCTGCCTGGCTGTTAGTTAACAGCAGCTGAAGCCAGCAGGCAGGCAAGACACTGAGTGACAAAGTGGAGTCATTTCTCAGGGCTCCAAAAGAGCCGGCACTCAGGGGAGGCCGGCAAGCTGCTAGATCTGCATCACAAAATGGGTAAATAGAGATTGATGTGGAAAGTGAGAGAAACAAAGGGGGGGAAGAGGAAGAGAAGTTGTCTCGTGGTGTTTTTCTTCAAGTTTTGTTAACTTCAAAGTCAAATTACACACAGAGGCAGAGTAGGATCCAGCAAATAAAGTGTCAAAAGTTAACATTTCCTGTTCATCTACTTTTTGAGATAGGAAATTAAGATAAAGATGTACGATGTTACAAGTCAGTGCTTGAAGTATGAAAAACTTTTGCAGTGGATAATATGGGTCGCTGTGTTTACATCAGGTCTCGTGTGCAAGGTTTGGCTTTGTCAAACCTTCTCCAGCAGGTATCCGATCACCAGAAAGCCCTTCCCTCCAAGCATCTGCTCTTGCATGGCCACAGAGCTCTTCAGCAGCTCCACCAGGAAAGCCAGGAGTGTGGCACTGCAAACCAAGAAGACATTACATCTCACACATGGAAAATACCCATCTATCCACACTCTCATCCTGTCGTGAAGGGGCTATCCTATAAACTACAGCAGCATGAAAGGACAGAGGGCTGAGGGGAGAAAAAACAAGGTCATTTTCAGAGGATGTGAGCAATCAGCTGGGAACTGTAGCTCGCCACTTTCAAACCTCTTCAGAAGGGTCAGCTTCTTGGGCTCTCCAGGGACAGAGAAAGGTCTGGGAGCAGGTCGAAACAGTCCGTGTGTATGTGTGGTGTGCGTGTGTGTGTGTGTTTGTGTGGGGTTTGGGGAACAGGTTCAAGGGGCCAAGGCACAGCACTGAAGATGATTTTTTCTTTGTTGCAGGGCTTTTCAGTTGAGGGCTTTGGCTGAGTGACAGTGGTGCTTGGTGACACTTCTTAATCGGCTTTTCCCCACATCCTCTAGTGGCCTCCGCTCTAGCGCAACAATCACAAGGACACAACCACTCCTGTGCAGGCTTGCCCACAGATACTGCACATTTTGTTGTGCACAGAAGCTCATGAGATTGAATGTGAACCTCCTTTTGCTTGTTTGACGTTGTCTAACCTTTCCTTCTGCTTTAATTTGGCTCTGGCTGAGCCAAAGGGAACACAAACAGAACTGGGTGACAGTCAACTCTGCATGTGCAAGGGGCTCAGCTGGTGGAGAGGACGCCGTTTGTGCAGAGGCTGAGGTCCTTGTTGCAATAGTTGTACGATCGATTCCTTGTTCCATCATGATTTTGTGCATGTCTCTCTTAAGCTGTTTTATCAAGAGGCAAAAGCCCCAAAAAACTCTGTTTTCTTGGTTCTGTATCTCTCCTCAGCAGAAAAAAACAACTTTCTTACTATACCGCAGAGCAGAAGTGACTGATGTTACATCACAGCTGTTTTGGATGAAATGTTTTTAAACCACTAATCGAGGATGCTGTTTAGTCATCCACAGCAGGTCCACAAGCTCTGTACTGAGTTAATTGTTGCAGAAGCTTTGAACTCTGAGGCTCAGCAGGATTTAGAAAGACTCCATCTAAAAGCCGAGGCAAGGACAAAGCAAGTGTTGGGACAGACCCACTCCATGCTAGCCAGAAAAGGGGGACAGTGAGCCAAGATGAGAGGAATCTACAGAGGCAAAGAGCTTTAGGCCTCAAGGGTTTGCGCAGCTGTGTGGTCACTCCTGCACCGAGCGAGTCATGCTGCTTGTCGTTGAACTGACACAGGATTAGAGAGAAGCTCAGAAACCATCCAAGGGACAGCAGAGAGGCTTTGGACTGACCACATCAGGATGGTGGGGAGGAACGTGGATTCAAGCAGCAAGACAAAATAATACTGGAGACTGAGCTGCTGCCTGACCAAGGCCGGGATAACAAACAGAAGGTAATTCATGAGAGAAATAATTCTGTGTCCGTATTAACCAGAGAAGATATAAATAATGCAAAAAAAAACTTCTTTCAGAGACACAAGGATGTCTTTAAGCAGCATTTCCCTTTTGTTTTACAGCATCTGTAGAACACTCTGTCCTTGAGTTTTTAAGACTGTTCCTCTCACACCACCAAAATGCCAATGATCACAATCCATGAAATGTTCCACCAAAACTCTCATTTGAGCTAAAAAGATGGATAAATATATATTGCTATAAATTTAAGTCTTTTTTTTTTTTTTTTACTTCAGTCCGTTCCTCTCCCTAATTTCCAATCAGTCCCATAAGCAATTATAAAAGGATTCAGGCTTTGAGGAAGAGAAGTAAGTTCATGCACAGTAACTTTAAAGACAAATTGAAATCTTATCAAGTGTTTTTGTCTTATTTTCAGTGGAAAATGTCTTTTTAGACTTAATCTGAGCCACATTCACCTAACCAGTCCAGAAAAATATCTTGTTCCCAGTCACTTAAAGACAAAAATACGGTCTGAATTGCTCGTAACAAGTTAAAAAAATCTGCTAGTGGAAAAAGACAAAAGTTACTTGTATCAAGACATTATTCTAGTTTCAAGCTTTTTTTTATTCCATTGGCAGATTGTTTTTACTTGTTACAAGCAATTCAGACCACATTTTTGTCTTTAAATAACTTGAAACAAGACATTTTTTGGATCAATTGAATGTGGCTCATATTAAGTATAAAAAGACAGTTTTACTTAAAAAAAGACAAAAACAATGGATAAGATTTCAGTTTTTTTGCAGTATACAAATGTGATTAATTTGCAAAATAGGTTTCCAAAATCTTAAAATCTTATATTTTCCATCTCTGCCTCTTACCAAACAGTGGCTTCCACCTGGCAGTCATTCAGCTGATGGTAGTCAAGCTGAGCAAAGAGCGGGAAGAGTACCTGGATCCCACCAATGGAGTGGATGGCACTGTGGATGGAGTGAGTCACGGTGGCTTTTACATCCTGTAGGTATTCACAAACACGAAAAAAACACACTGAGTTCAACAGGTGTAAATGAGTCTTGGTGAAACAGTTTGCTTTAGGAAAGAATGCTGACCTGGAGCATGAGGGCGTGCGGTGAGTGCACAAAGATGGAGGCGTTCTCTTTGGGCGAGGACTCCAGGCAGAGCTGTGCGTCAGTGGCCTTGGCGTTGTAGGTGAAGGCGATGGAGCTGGCCAGTTTGCTGTCATACAACACCTGCTTGTGATGCTCTGCTAAATGAATATCGCTCTCTGATTTGAACTTGAATGTGCTCTGCAGGGGAAGAAGGAGAAGGAGAACAAACAAGAGAGAATAAGGGGGCGATAAAGAGATTGGGGGAGTCAGAGTGATAGATTAAGTTGCTCCTTTTTGCATATGCTGCTTATCACCGTCTCACAGGTGTTATCTTTTAATTATGACTTGATTAAAAAATATCCATCAAAGAATGTAAAAATGTCAAGATACTTTTTTTGGATCAGCAGCCACACACTCTTTAGAGGTTGAAATGTCTTTCTCGACTCTAAGTCAAATAAAGCACATAAAAAACGTACACATATATGCTTTTAATGATGCAATCTGTTGCTAACACAATCTAAAACCAGATTTGGTTGTTTTAGGGTAAGTACTGATATGAAGCTGCAGCATGGTGATAAAGAATGAAAAAAAAATGACGTGCAAGCTGCAAGAAAAGGGAATATACTTCATTTATGTTATATACAATTATCTTAACGTGTCTCATGGGGGATACATCATAAATATCTTTTAAAAGTATAAACTGTATATCAATACGGACGACTTAAGTGTTTGCTGACTTTGAAGCAAGAAAATCTGAGGGCTCCCCCTGCTGACTGCCTGCAGTATGCTCCCTCATGTTAATGGATGGAACATGGGTGAAACTATAGCCCTGTTTCCATCAAGCAGTCCGGCATAGATCGGTACAGTTTGGTACAGGTTGGCTCGGTTAAGCTTGGTCTTGTTTGTGTTTCCACAGCCAACCGTGTCCTCTTGTGGTAGGCGGCATGTAAGCTGGATGCCAACAGCCACATCAGTAACATAATGGTGTGACGCCATAGCAGCGCGACAGTGTACCCCGCTAATAAATCCAACAAAGAAGAAAAATGCGACACAGTAAACAAAGCTTTTCATCCTCTTTGTGATTGCTATGTGGTTCTTTGATACAATGTACAATCAAGTTTTGTTTCACAGAAGACTCTGGGTGCGTCTCAAAACTCCAAAGTTCCATGCTTCCTTCCTCCACTTGCGTTGTTCACTTGTGTCTCAGTCCTTTCCACCAGAGATGCATGCGAGATATGCGAGGAAATGAAGAGAGGAAAGAGGATGGAGGGGATTCGTTTTTAGATCAATGGGACATTCTCTCCTCCGTAGCGTCACATGAAGCGACGTGTTTCATTGATGACGGCATCAGCAGATCACCTAAGGATCATTTGTCAGTCAGCTCTAACAGCCGTTTGTGTGTCTGCACATGTGCGCTGTCATAACTCATAAAACATTAACAGTAATAGAGCTTTGTCTGTTCCTTTAACCTGTTTAAAAAACATGTTACCATGAAGAAAACCTGCTCTCTGTTTATTCTGTGTTCTGTCACTTTACCGGTAAAATGCATAATTGTTAGATTATATATAAATTATTTAGCCTTAATCTAGAGCTCATCTGATCGTGTTATTAATATAACCTAGTTTATTGGGTTCCAAGCAGATATTATTTATTAGTTTGAGTTTTCAGTTTAATCCTCAGTTATATTGATTTGATGATGGTTGTGTTCAGTAATTTGTGCTTTAAACTTACAACAAACACTTTATTACCAGATTTATGACCAGTTTCTGAATGATCCTCAGTGTCTGTTTTCAGCAACTCCGTTGTGTTTGTGAAGTTTCATGTAGAGAAGTCTGAAGCTGCAGCGTCCAATCAGAGAGTGATATTCCATATGGGGGCGTGTCTGTCAGTGAAAAGACTTCCGCAAAGCAAGCTCTCCTGTTTTCTTGATCTTTATCGCTTTGGGACAGTCTTCAAAATCGCGACTAATAAAGTACTTCCGGTGACGCAGAGGACGTAGGAAAGAGGAGGCACGAAATTGATGCATTGAGACGCACTCTATGTGTGGCCAGGAGAAATGCAGCTGCTGTCGCATGGTAAATGTAAGTTCTTTCCACCAATCAACGGTCTGCAGTGTTGTAGCTCCACCTTCCAAGATTGGATTGGTTTAGTCTGGCACCCCTGCGGAAGGGTGCCAAAAAGTGGGACAGCTCATCTCGGTTATTTGGGGATCTATCCCAGGACAAGTCAGTAGAAACGCCGTAAAATGAATGCCGTGCCAAGACGAAAAGAACTGAACCACTTGGAAACAGGGCTTATAAAAACATCATGATTGACAACTCTCTCAACAAATCTTCATGCACAGTATTTAGGCACAAATTTGTGCGTATGCACTGTTTGTAAATGAGGCCCTGTGTTTCTAATCTGTCTTTCCTCTGTTTGACTTTCAATGCATATGCTGGACTCTTTCCTTTTTAAACTCTTTGGGAACTTTCTGTGTGTTGCATGTCCTTCTACAGAGTGCAATTACTGGACAGACCTTGGACAGATGAAAAGGTCCAGTTTTGTTTGATTCAACAGGAGATTGTTTCCCCTGCTTTAATTTACCCCAGCATTTACTCTGCCTCACTCTCAGAGAGACGCAGAACAACGGGTAATGGTAAAAAGAGAACGGAGAGTATGCAGCAATTCCTTTATATCACTGTGCAGACATTAAGATTAGAGCAAACACATAAGTTTCTTTGCAGAATAAATATCGTCTCTATTTAAATACACTCTGCATTCATAGAGAAGGAGTAAGCGTGAGGAGAGTTTACCCAGTTTGGCTGAAAAACACAATCGAATTAAAGCTGACAGTCTGCAATTTAGCTTTCCGTTACTGTGTCACTTCACATCCAAAGTAATCAGACTCTGAGAGAGGACATTCTGCAAATACTTGGTGAGAAAACAACATTGGCTCAGTATTTATTTATTGGATTTATTTAATGAATTCCAGCTTCTCACACCCACATGCCAGAGAAAGAAAGAGGAAACTATAGAAACACATCGAGATGATTCAATTCTGGTCCACGGGTAAGGAAAATCTTATGCTGGTCTTACCCACTGAGTTATCAGGCCTGTGGAAGAGACTGTACTTTGCTTTGTGACTAAAGTGAGAAATTAATTTTAAAGATCAGTGTTTTTTCCTTTATGTTTTTAATGCCCCATGTGTATTTTGGAATGGGTTTTTGTGATGAAGCATTTTAATATCTGAATTTAAAAAAAAATAATAAAAAAAAGAGCTTCCAGCTGTAACATATTCATTATGACTTGCAACAAACAGTCGATCAATAACAGGCTGGTCTTAATTTACTCAATCAATTAGCTGTCGACAGATGAGCTGAATTAATTTGCCAATGCAGTGTGAATTGAATCTGCTTAATAAGGAAATCAAGTCCTCTAATCAGGGGGTTTGAATTATTAATGAATGAGAGAAATGTTTTTCCTTCCCGCTCTGACTCACGGACAGTGAGCAGTTTTCGATAAGATAAAGAGAGACTCAGAGAGCTGCAGCACCAGCAAGGAAAACAACCATCTGCTCCTAAAGGGGCTGTGGATAAATACAGTATGTTATGCAACACAAGAAAACAGGGTCCATGTGCCAGCTTAACAGGCTGAGCTAAATCTGGGTTTGCTTCAGTGAGGGGAGTGAATGGATGAGAAGGTGAGCTGACTCAGGCTGTCAACTGTACAATAACTGCAACTTATCCTGAGTGTGTCCTCGGCACAGCCTTTTGAGTGGGTGTCAAAACTACTGTGTTTCATCATTCCTTAAACTGAATACAACAGGACAGCATCTTTATCAGCTCAAAGAAGCTGAAATCTTGAACAGCCCAGTTTCTGATCCTACAACTTTATCATCCGGTGTCTTTTATGTTGTCCTTTAAGGAGGGTAATTCTGTTTCCACAGGGTAATGGTCAACATTCATGTGTATTTACTGCTGCTGTTACTGTTCCCTGGCAGCATTATTCTGGCAAGAGTTTTATAGGCGAGTTTGTGAAACTGAGAGGGTTGAGCCACATTTAATAGCCTATCTCCTTCCTGTCAGATGATAAAAAAGGCATGAGAGGTATTCTGCTCATCTGCTCTGATCAAATCCACAAGAAGCCAGCATGCATCTCATCATGCAGTCTCTAACATCCTTCAAAAGTTCCTCCTCATGAAACCAAAGTGAGAAGAAATAACAAGCCTCAGTGCCCTGCACTTCAGTTAGAGCTGCGCTGCAGTGTGAAAATAATGATCTCATGGGTTGTGGCCACAGTGACAAACACTGTAGCATGACAGCATCATTTCAGAGGGCGGCATCTCATGTGAAGAATTAGAGCAGTGCTGCCTTCTTCCTCTCACAGCACTGAAGGCTGTCAGTGACCAGGGGCTTTCCCACAACTCTCTGAGAGAAACAGGGAGAGGCTTGATGAGCTGGAGACACCACGAGTGAGGAACCTGAAGTCCTAATGTGGCCACACTGATACAACAAAGAGGATGATGAATGCAGAAATCCTTTCTAACTAATAACAATTAATAGAACGTACCCTTGTTATGATAACCTGCTTATATTTTATACACTGCAAAAACTGAAATCTTATCAAGTGTTTTTGTCTTATTTTCAGAAGAAAATTCCTTTTTATACTCAATATGAGCCAAATTCACATGACCAATCCAGAAAAATGTCTTGTTTAAAGTTATTTAAGGACAAAAATGAGGTTTGAATTGCTCGTAACCAGTAAAAAAATCTGCCAATGGAACAAGAGTAGTCACTTGTATTAAGACATTATTCTAGTCTCAAGGAAATTTTCAAGCAATTTTGTCTTGTTCCATTGGCAGATTTTTTTACTGGTTACAAGCGATTCAAACCTCATTTTTGTACTCTGATAACTTGAAACAAGACATTTTTCTGGATTGATAAGTTGAAAGTGGCTCATATCGAGTATAATAAGACGATTTTTACTTAAAAAAAAAAGACAAAAACACTTGATAAGATTTCAGTTTTTTGCAGTGTATCCAGGAAAGAGTTTTGTCATAGAATAGAATAGAATAGAATAGAATAGAATAGAATAGAATAGAATAGAATAGAATAGAATAGAAAATACTTTATTTATCCCCGAGGGGAAATTCAGTCATCTGAAACTAGAAGAACAATAACAAATTCAGTCTTGAGTAACTGCAACTACTTGGTTATAAAATTCTTGCTAAAATAAGTATTTTGGGTGTACAATCTTTACTTTGATAAACATATTTAGCTCTGACTGGGACAAAGTCGGTGTCTTTTAAAAGGCTGGTAGGGAACATTTGCAGACGCTGCATGGTGTCTATGGCTGGGATGTGCTATTCTAACGATTTGATTCTATTACGATTTTTTTGGGTGCCAATATGATTTAAATTGCCAGTCTACGATATTAACGATTTGCGATGTTTAGTTTGCTTTGCTTTTTTTTTAACACCGGACCATGAGAAAAAGTTAAATGATGATGATAATGTCTAGAGACTACATCAGTAGCCATATTTTCCCACAAAATGCACATCACGTGAGTCAGAGAGAAACATTTCACCCTCTGCTGGAGAAAAGTGGTAACTTTTTTCCAATACAGTTTATTAACAAAGACTGAAACAAGGAATATGGATTCAAAAAGGGGCTTTTTCTCCTACCCCTAATGGTGTCATGTACCATGTCAGATTTATATTTTATTTTATTTTTTTATGTATCTGTGCATTTAATGCTTAACATTAAATACAGTAAAATTTCATGACCAGATACGCATGGATAAAATTGCTCTATCCAACTCTACTCTGCTCTACAAGAACCAGGACTGTGCTGCTCCTCAGAGTCTTTTACAGAAATCTGTGAAGCACTGCAGAGCCGAGTGGGTATGTTTTCAACAGGCTGGTCGACGTCACTTAGAACAGTGTTTCTCAAATTGCCAGCACCTCCACCACTAGGCAAAATCACCATGAATTGGAGGCTTAAGACAGACATTAAAAAGAATATCAAATAAGGGGAGAAAACCTCTGAGATGATGCTGTTTCTGTGTAAACGCAAGGCAGGAACACAACTATACTTTTGCGTTTCATCCTAAAACCATTGTTGAGTAACCAGCCCCTTAGCTGCATTGAATACTGTGGATAACAGGGAAGCAAAACTGGTACAAGCACTGGTTGTGTCAGTACAAGTTTGCCCTAGTCAAACATGCATGATGCAAGTTTACGATACATGGGTTTTCTATTTGAGCTCTTGTTCCGTGGTTACTACTATTTTTTGCCAGGGAGGGGTCCTTTGAGAAACACTAACGTTAAACACATATGGAGGAAAAGATCGAAGGCACACCCAGAAAAAATCTGAGGGCATCATTTGAGAGATCATAGTGACAAGCCAACTGGATGACTAACGCTGTGTGTTCATTGAAGCTGTCACTGAGTATCGTCGCAATGGCTCCAGACCAGGCTTTATCCCAGAGCTGGGAGGAGAAAGAAAACACACTAAGAGGTCTTTTAAAGACTGCGTTCCCTTGTGTCCAATGGGAATTACAGTCTTCATGCCCAGCTACATCGCACACAGCTGTGAGGCAATTAATTCCCCCGTACGAATCCTTCAGCCCACAATTTCCTCGACTTCCACCAAAGCTTACGAGCGTGGGCCAAAACAGCAGGAAGGAGTGACATTGTGATAAGACAGCCAGCTCCTGTCAGCCTCAGCGTCTGTGAAGCCAACACTGTGTCTTGATGTTATCTCAGAAAGTCTGGGGATGTTTCAAGTCAGTCAGAGAAACTGTAATAATACAGCCCAAGTTGTTGGGGAGTCCATCTCGGTTCAGAGTGCAATTTCGCTCACAGCAATAAGAGAAGAGCCGAGGGAACAGATTCTGCTAAGAAGTCTGTCAGATTTACAGACATAAACCACAAGATGCAGAAGGAATGGTAACCCAAGGCAGCAATAATCTCTGCATTTAAACTAGCCGCAGAAGTTAGAGTAACATCCAATAAACAGAGCGAGCGTGTCAAACATCAAACATGGATGAGAGGAGTGGGGATCAGAAAATAAATCATACATCAGCTCAGATGTTTTTTTTTGCTGAAGCTCTGGAGCTAAGCTGAAATATATATAAGCAAAATGTAATGTACATATTGCAGCAGATGTTTGCTGTGATTTTCTCTGCATCCCTTGGACACACTGGCATCACAACAACCAATCAGTGAGCTTTACAACTCCCTGACCTTCATCCTCAGCTCACCTGACTGCCTCTATCTGGCTCCCCATTACCGAAAGCCTACACAGCTTCATCAGTTTCCTTTAATTGTCTCCCTGGGACCTGCTCTTCATTATTTTGAGAAATCTGTAAGATTGCTCCTCTGTGTGTCTCCTCACTAATAGAAGGTCCAGCGCCACAATTAAGGGGGTAAACGACAAGTCACTGGCTATTAGTGAAAAGACCAAACAATGAGATCTCCAGGGAATCTGCAGACACCCTCAGACCTGATGGAAATCACAAACAGCCATCTCACAACCTTTAACAGGATGGCTGTTACAATGACAAAGCAAAAGATCGCTCTTCCTTCCTTCCTTCCTCCAATAAAAAACAGTCTCTGTTAATCTGGAGCTGGAGAGCAAACAGAACTTGTGTTAAATGGACAGAGATGTCGTAAAATGTCTACGTTTTGTCTCCTGTGCTCAAAGCTTATTTGGCAGTGTGTGTCATTCCCATAGGCTGACATAAAAATGGACGTCATCTTGCGCGGCTCGAAGTGAGGTAGCCACAAAAACTGCTCCCCCTGGTGACTGACTGCAGTAAAGGTCAAAAAATCAAGCTCTCCAGTCATTTCAGATGGTCTGTGGTCAAACTTTAAAAATTAATACACTTTGCAGAAATGTTTTTCACGTCCGATTGTTGTGGTGATTTGAAAATATTATTTGGCTGCCTTGTATTTAAGTTCTCTTGTTACCTGAAAAGTTTCATTTTCATTAGTTATAAGAGGTTAATAACAAGGTTTTACGTTGCATTCAAAATGATTGACCGCTGTCGTTCTTGTGTATTTTTGAGGGTGATTGTAGGATATGTCAGGAGGGAGAGCCAAGAAGTAATTAGATTCTTGAAAGAAAAAAAAATTATATTTGTCATCCAGCTCCATTCAGATTCTCCCAGAATACCTCACAGTTTTTACAGCGCAGACTCTGGCTGCACGACGGCTACCAATGGCTGTCCACTCTATATACAGTCTATGGTCATTCCTCCATTTGTGACAACACAGGGTTTAAAACTGTGAAGGAACAGCAGGACTTTGTGAGCATCAGGAGTGAAAAGGGAGAAAGAGAGGAGGGGCAGTCTTTGAAAGTGTGAAGGCAGATCTCATTTAAGATGAGTGAAATATTTAGAGATAGAGAGTGAATGAAATAAATGAACTGTACTTTGAATAAAAATGTGCAATCCAAATATTCTGTCAACATGTGATTAATATTCGAGCCGAATCTCCCTCTGTGTAGGTCAGCATCTTTGTAAATTCACCATCCTCTACTCTTTGTTCGGGAACTGGGGAGAACTGGGGAGTGCTACACCTGCTGCAGCTGATATAAGTCGACTCAGGTCTGTATCCTCTCTGAGTGCCGACTGCCTCCCTCTGTGTATTGTGCCATTATTTGCAAGAAGTAGGTAATTTATGCAGCCGTTTATCTGGAAAGAAAAGCATCTCACCCTGGACAGGGACACACAGCACAGAAACCGCAGCAGCGGGGCAGCTCTGCACTGGGCATTGATTCCACGGATTGATAGGCGATGCACACTGCTTACATGTAATCTAATTTAGTCACCCCCAAGTACTTACCTTATAGCCTGGTCCTAGCTGATGAATTGCAAATATCTGTGCGGGGTTGAGGGCTTCACTGAACACATAGACACCTCCTAGCTGCCCACAGAACACTCGGTTTGCATCTGCAGTCTCAGAGGAACCCAGGAAGCATTTATCATAACTCTGCAAGAGAGACATGAGAGAAAAGGCTACGTCGCTTTATGCTTTGGGGCTGGAGGGAAACAAACATATTCACAGAGACAAAAGGAAGAATGGGGCAAGAAGTGAGATGAATAACATAATGCAAAACTTGTGAGAACTTATATTTAAAAAAAAAAATTCTACTTGAGTTTGTTTCTAATTTGACCATCTGAACAATAAATGTTTTAAACATTATGGTCATTTTGACTGTTGTGAATTTGTTTTTTGTCAGGATAACTGACTTCTCCTAAAAGTGTCTCTATTTGAAGGTGCAACTAGTTTTGTATAGATTACACAAAAGGAGCATAATATCACTCACTCTACCTATTTTAGCTGTAAGTGGGCATATTGACTGCACGGTTTTAGTTACGGTTTTGTATGTTTCGGTTGCTCAGCAACTAACTGGGAGCTGTCAGAGTTGGTCGCATTCTAGTTCGAGTCCATTATGCACAGTAGGAAAACTTTAAACTGTGAAACTTTGGGGAGAAAGTTCAAATAAAATGTCTTGATCTGTTGAGAAAGATGATGGTTGCTCAGGTCTTGGGGATGCTAAAAGCCTCACACGGTGGTGAGACGGATGCTTAGACGATAAAAATGTGTCAATAAACGTGTTGACACATTTGGCACATGTGGCATAGTCTAGGTGACGTCACCCATCTGTCTCTGAAATAGGCTGTGTCCAAAATCACTGCTTATCTACTATACAGTGCACTGTATAGTGTAAACACTTCACTATGTGAGCATTATATACCACCATGCAAGTGGTTCAAACAGAAGAAATGGCTGACAGACAGGACCGTGAACACACAGTAAAATAAATAAATAATAAATAGAATCTTATAAATATAATTTAAAAAAGAGTCAAAAGAAAAACAGAAATATTAATATTTCACAGTCATTCTGTAGCTATATAAATGCCATAAAGTGATAAAGGTTTCACTGAAAAAAACGTTTTGAAACGAAGTAACAGTAAAGATAAAGTCTGGCATGAGACACTCAGATCTGTTGTGGTGCGGATATATATTTTTGGTATTTATCCATTATAATAATGCCTAAAACATTTACTTATTGTATTTGATTATTGTGGAAAAATCATGTCACTGTCAGCAGCCAGTGAGTGAGTGTTGTCCGAAATGTTGCTTTAAATTTGCTGCGTGAGTGCACTACATCTAATTCACTACATATTGAGTAGGGAGTAGGGAATGTGTGAATGAATAAAATTCACACTCCGCACAGTGTGTGCCGTCAGAGAAACTGGCGATACAGACAGTTTGGATTACTTCTGTTGTGAAAATGACATTTTTGGGCTCGTTGTATATGTGGTTTCTGGTATTTCCTGGGGTTGCTGTTTGGTTAAAGTGTCCCGCTGGAGTTTTTTTGCACCTTTGAGAGGTACGCTTACAAAGGAGGTGTGTTGTTTAATAACTAGGTGCTCATAAAGACGGATTAGAATGTTTTGAATCTAGTGGTCAAATTGACCTCTGATGGCAATTCTAGTAGGGATGAAATTCTGGTGGGTCTCTACCTACTTTTACTTCTGTTGTTGCATTTAGAGAATACAAAACGATAACAGCAGCAAACTTGACTAAAGAAAACATCTCTGTATTGGAGCAAATAAAAATCCTACTAAAATTGATCACAGGTGAATCAAAACATTTATAGACCTTATCTTACATTAACCCCAGTTTGAACAACCCTTCCTATCTGAATTATGTGTGACTGACTCCTTTTGGGGAAAATGCCTAAAACACAGAAAATTAAACCCTGATATAATCTCACACTAAAAAATCAGAGCAAATTCAGTCCTATTGTAATTCTCAGCCAGAAACAGCAGACGGATGATTCGAGTCTGGGTGAAGTGAGGTGTTTGATGTGAGCAGGCTTGGGATACGGTGCTCAGATAGAAGCAAATTACCTGAAAATGAGAACATTTATATTTTTTCACTACAGTTATGGTAGCAGAGAAAGAGCAGGTGCAGAGGAAGTGAGATTTTTCAGATGATACAAATGATCCATGTTGTTAAATTACAACTGCACCCATCACATGCAGCACCACTCCTGCTGTCAGCTCACAGTTTTTGCTGTGCAGATAACCAGCTTTGTTATCATGCTCTCTAAAGCATATGAGAAGACAGCAGTGTTGCTGTTTAAATAATACAGAACCAGGGAAACGTTTAGCAACAAAAGTGTAAAATACTTTCCCATCTGGTGTGGCTGCAGGTTTCTAATCTAATCTAATCTTTTGCATCATCTGTGGTTTATTTCCAGTCACACTGCACCCTCCTCATCAGAATAACTCAAGTTTATAGTTTCTATTTTCCTTTTAAGGTTGAGAATATTCCTCCTCAAAAACTATCCATCACAATTAAGGTAGCTTGGGTTAATGTGGTGGAATATTTCATGAGAGGCACTCATATCTCAACCTGTCATTTGTGCAATCTTCCCCTGAATACACAGCTACAGTAACAAAGTGAACGTGGAACATGGAAACGTGTCTTAACTATGCAAATTGCTTTTTGAACCTGTCATTTGGAGCCACGTGCGACTCCAGGTTTCATTTGACAGTCTTTCAAACATGCAAATACCACACAGCCGCAGCAGCACTCAGTGTTGGCATACATTTCAAACATGAGTGTTTCAGTCTTTTGATACCAGCACTCTGTGCACACACATGCAGCAGCTTCTGAGATTGAGCAGTTTTAGACTCAATGCATAAATCTGCTCTCTAAATGTTTGATACTCCATCTTCCACCCTCTGCTGCCGCACAGCTCAGTGACAAACCGTTATTCAAATAAAGACTGAAATGCCATGTCAGATTTCTGAGTGAGATCCATGTCGATATGATAAAACTCATTTTCCTCAATGAGCACTTCTCAAGATGTATGCTTTTTTTTCTTACAGTTTTCCAGCCGTGCAAAACGCTGATGTGTCAGCCTCAGTCATCGCGCCAATAAACATCAAAACTGGAGGAAAATGGTGACAGCAGCGAGGAGGAGTGAGAAGAAGAGGGCTTACATCATTTGTGTTGACGTGCCACGCCATGTCTCCATATGACACAAGCTGTCCGTTAACGTAGCATCTGATTTCACTGTTCCTCCAGCGGCTGTAGATGTGAACAATACTGATCATGTACCACTGCAGGTAAGAAGAGAGAAAGTGTTCATCATTATATATTCAGATCAACCTCAAAGTTACCAGAAAGGCACAACCATGTGGTTTGCAACCTAGAATTCTGAAAATCTGCAGAGGAACATGCAGATGAGAGAAACGGCTGAAGGGAGGTAGTAAAACTTATTTTCATTCTGCACAAACCCGGGCAGGAAGCTTTACATATTCGACAGATCTTTGAATCAGCTGAATGCTGACACAGGACAACCATGAGTGCTCTCTTTTCATATTTCTTTAAGACTTCAAGCTATTTTCTTTTAAAAGATGATTAAAAACACAAGACAAGAAAATCATGCTGAGAGTGGGAATTGATCTTACTACTAGCACAATAAGGAATGTAGCCATTTCACCACCTGAGCTAACCCAGCATCCTCAGCACATCTGAGGTTATGTTTATATTAAGAGAAAAACAAGTTCTATCTTCAACCTCAGTTTATTTTCTGAAGCAGAACATGTAGATTTATTATTGATGCACTTCACTTTGAAGTCACATTTAATTTCTTCAAGTTCTCTGTATTTATCTGAGAGTTTCTCTATAAATGGGATGCTGATACAGCAGATCAGCACTAAAGTCAGTTCTCTCTTATATTGGAGCTCTATTCAGATTTTTTTTTTTCCTTATTCGGTGTATTTTTGACTCTTTGAACTGTAAAGATTAAAAAGAAGAATAAGTGCAGACAGATGTCTTAACTCTAGGATCCCTTTAAGGCTTGTTAAATACAAAGATCCTAAAACAGAGCAGATTTACTGAGCTGCAAAGGACTTAGGTCTGTTCAGTGATAAAGTACAATATAATTCCCTCCACCAGGTTATGTTTTTGGGTGAGCTTGTCTGTCTGTTTGTTAACTCAAAAAGTAGCCAATAGATCTTTATGAAATTTTCAGGAAAGGTTCAAAATGGGATAAGGAAGAAGTGATTAAATTTTGGAGGTGATCCGGATCACTGTCTGAATCTAGGATTTTTTTTTCAAGGAATCTCATATGTGTATATAACTCCATAATAAATGGTTGGATTGCTTTGCAAAAAAATACAAGACAAGATCACGATAGTTTCTGACAGATGTAAAAGTATGATCCAGATCCTGGCAATATTCTGGATACTAAGATCTGGATCCGAATATGAAATATGTGCTGGGTCATCATAATTTTTAACACCGTCAGGTAATTTATTATTGTACAATACTGCAGCTAACACCAAATTGTAGCAGAAAGTCTGCTGAAAGGGAGTATAACATTAAAGCAGGACTAAAGAGTTGCGTGTCAATCACAATATTCTTGGCGGAGGTCTGCGTTCTCTGAGTTCTTTTCTGGTTGTATCATTAAATCTTGATATAAAGACATAAAGTGAGAAGAGACACGCAGATATTTAAAATTTCTCTACTTTCATTTCTGCTGATTGTTTTCAATCAATATCAACTTGCCGCTGTGTAAACTCATGAGACAAATGTAACATCACATGAGGTCAACTCCAGCCCGACCACGCACAGCAGCAGGCAGTAGGTCGTCCATCTCTTGTGTGACTTTGTGCCCACTGTTTATTAGTTTGACCCGTGAAGGGCACTGTGAGCAGTCTAATGGAATTACAGCCGTCTCCACACAAAGGTAAGGACACTTAAAAGAGGATTCATGGCCGAGGGGGAGAGTGCAAGGCGCCTGCAGATAATTTAGAGCGGCACTTATCCGCAGATGTCTGGACCCAAAATCAATTAAAAACTTAATTCAACATGTTTTATCTTCCCAGAGCTCCTCCAGAGCGATTCCTGTGCTGTGGCAGAAGGAATGGGATGGATGCTTGTTCCCAGGTGTTCAATGCAGAGACTAATTGTTTGACGCATGCTTCGAGACTCTTTTTTCAGCTCTGTAGGGAGCGCAACACTAAACCGACATTCCATGCTAAATTAGGTTTCGTTTTCTCATCTACATTTACATCCAATTACACCTGTGGGACTCCTCTGGGGGGTCTTTAACAGTTCAGGACTATGTGTAGACATACAACTTAGTGAGGCTAATAAAAGGACAGGTGGTGGGTGGAGAGTAAAGGGTAAATTCAGCCAAAACTGCAGAGTTTAAAAGGTGACAGTTGTGTGTAACTGCTGTGTTTTTATAAAGCAATGTATGTTCTTTAGTTAAATCAAAATAGGGATTCTAATACATCCTATTTACAAAAACATCCTTTTGATGATGGATTAAATGGAGTGTTTGCGCGGTATTTCTCACCTTCCTTGGTTGGAAATCATACTTCACACAATGCTGGAAACCTTTTCCTTTTGATTTCAGCGACGTCACGATCAAGCAGTTACCGACGAAATGTGCAGAGTAGCCAATGCCTTTGCTGGTACGAAAGCTGGGAACAGAATTGTGCAAATTACATGAGCTGGAAAGTCAGCAGGGGAGATAACTTTATCAGCAAGTAAAATGAAAATATATTTTGAGCCATTCTTTCATTTCATTTCTTCCTGAAAGTATTTTTTGAGACGATTCATTTCTCCTTCTTTACAACACCACACATGAATGACTGAAGTGACACAGCCCTGTAATGAGATTGGGGTCAACATATTCCTTAAATGCCTTGTGCTATGCCGACACAAAGCAATTTGCAGGAGTAATTGACAGGTAATTCTAAAAATTCATATGAGGCTTGTAATGTAACACTTATTCGTTCAGCTAAGGGTGAGAGGAAGATGAAGACTCCTTCAAATTTTGCTGCAATGATAACAACCCCCAGGGTCTGATCCCTTTACTCTCATGCTACTGACTCCACAGTGACACTGAATGAGATGCCAGCACAGATAAAACACCACCTTTATATAAAAAAGGCAGACCCTGCACCAACAGCCTTTCAGTACACTGGTTCTCTTCTTTCTCTCTGCTTGGACAGCACATCTTTTACTGCTGACACCCTCTCTACGCTACCGTTGTCTATAGCCGTCTACCTTCTTCAAATCTCCCCACCACCCCCACCCACAGGGACCATCAAACATACGGATCTCTTTGTCAGGCAGATAAAGAGAGCCTGGGATTTTATGTTGTGCTGTGCATGCAGGGGCCAAGAGATATGGAGCCCCACACTGAGCCGGCCAAGTCGCACCCTTGGACGAGCCAGCTTGTGATTACACATCAGGTGGAAAGCAGCTACGTCGGTCCGCCTCTGAAGACAGAATCCCTCTCTGTTGTCTACATGCCCTGCCACTGAGCTATGAGGCCCTCAGAGCGACACATAAACAGGATTAGCTTGGCATATCTCAGCCTTTTTGTGACTGTGTCTGAGAGGAATCGCTGCCACATGAATACCAACAACTTAGCTCGGCCAATATTTCTTTTTTTTCTTTGATTCAGTTTTTGATGTTACACATCAGAGGAACCCAGAACAAGTCCTTCCAAGGTGAGAAGATGCTTTTATTCAAACTGTGTGATCCAGACAGAGAGATGGCAGCAGACAGATGATTCGGTGGAATATCTGTCATCTCTGACCGAAAGGCATGAGCAGTGCTCCCTTCATCCGCCAGCTCCACTGTTTTATCTTTATAATCCACTTTCTATCTAACTCTCATCCACAAATCTTTCTATGTTCCATTGTATTCTGTGATTTTCTCCAAATTCTCATTTAAGAAATTAAAGAAAAAAGCAGCTGAACATCGCTTGACTTTCAAGTTATTGATTTTAGGACTAATTTACCCAGCAAGAGTGTTGAGTATGTGGCAAAAACTAAAATCTAAATTTGAAACTCCACAGCAGCAAGTACCAGTTTGGTTTAGCTTTCACAGGTTTTAATCTCAATAATCTCACCTAATTCAACTCTCTCTGTTAATACTTATGAGGAATTTCTGGAACAAGTGAGGCAAACCGCATCACAGAAGTGTGTGAAAAATAGTTTTGTAAAAGTAGTTCAACCTTGAAAAACAAGCTCAGGTCGTAATCTGCTTAGAGGAGGAAAACACTGCAGGTCACAGAGTATCAACAGCACTCTGTTTTGTCAATGAAGCTGCTGCTTTATAGGTCTCTGCTGAGAGAAAGAGATGATTTTTCATACACGAATCAAGTAATTACACTGATGACAAACAGAGAAAGTACATTTGCACCCTCCTGTTTTTATAATTTTCGATTTTGCAGCACATCTAAATAAAGAGCAAACAATTAGAACATTGTGTACTCACCAGTACAGATATGGTTTGTCCTTGTCCACATTGATGTTATTCAGAGGATCCATTCTGAACCAGGTGTTGAATGTAAACCCGTTCTGATAAGGCCACTTGGCAATAGGAGGTAAAGCAATGGCCTGTGGCGATAACAAAATAGATATTAGACATAATCATGCAAAGGAGAAAACGATGATTAAAATTCTGATGCACTGCATCAACTGGAGAAAAATTAAAGTGAATAGTTTTTAACAAGCATTCATAGATTCTTCTCTTTAATCATGTGTAAATACAAGTAAATTAATAACAAATAGGAAATCTGCAAACAGTCACATCACATTTCCTGCATGAATTAAACATTTTACGATGGCAAAAGCCCAGAACAGCCACGCCTCCTGTTTGTGTTTGTGTAAATATGCTATAAATCTCTAAGATTCTGGAAAGAGGCATTAAAAACAACTTTTAACCACCTGTGAAAAATTACCCTAATGAAATTACTGTGGTGGTGACTCATGACTTTTACTGATATGCTTTGGCTGGAGCTGAAATATGCTAAGGTAACAAACAGCATGCTCCACTGCTCCAACATGTCAGCCTCCAAATTAATGTATCAGCCAGTTCAAAACACATATTTCACTGAGTCACGGTGAATCCAGGGTGGGATACTTCCTTTACACAGTTTGCATTCATAAACAGCACTTCTTGAGCTGTCTGCTTTTAAATTAGGAGACCAGTTCAGGCCTGGTTTGATTTGTGGAAACTTTACATTAAAGAACAATGAAGTATGATCACTAGAGGTGGGCAGATTGATCCAAATATCGATAATATGAATAACAACGTTGGTATTGATATCCAATGATACCAGTGTAAAAAGATCAATACTCTAGTTTATTTTTTTCTCCAGCAAGCACTGACTGCTTCTGTTTTATAAATGTGGCAACCTGACTGTGTCTGTGTCTGTGTTTGATGATGCACCGTCACATGGCTCAGCGGCACCAGGGAAACAAGCAAGCATACTCCAAAAAAAGTAGTTTGAAATCTTTTATAACATTTGTTCTGATGTGATAATTCTCTATACTTTACTATTCTAAAAAATGAGTGCAGTAATGGGAGAACTTTAATTTATTCATTTTTTGTATTGTGGTGTTCAACTCTGTACCTCATAAACAATTTTGTTTTAATTTCACCTTAAAGTGATCATTTTTTGCACTTTATTTTCTTAAGAAAATAATCCCACAGAAAAAAACTGTTTTGTTACTGTTGTATTGTTTCTGAACATAAATGTTTATCATGGCACTCGAATAATTTGTAGTCACCTTTAAACATTGCCCAAATTCTTTCCTTGGTTTTAACAACATCATCAAAAGAAATAAAAACACAAAAAACCCTAAAATATCAAAAAGTATTGGTATCCGTATCCGTATCGGTTTCGGCGATACTGGCCCTGTATTTATTTGGTATCAGATCAATACCAAAATTCACCGTATCTATCACCTCTAATGATCATAATATTAACTTGTGAACAAAAACACAGGGAATATTTTCGACATATGGATGATTTTTATCCTTTGAAAATTTCTGAAATTATCTGCACATTGTAAAAATGTGATCCTTGTTCTGTATAGTTTATCCAATAATTTATCCCAGCAAACTTCCAGCTCCACGAAAGGACACAAATCTGCTCTGTAAAAGAAAAATCAAAACAGCAGAAATAAACATAAAGATGCTTACTGCTGCACTGCGACCAGGAAAGTTGAAGAAGGCATCCGGACCGTGTCTCTGGGGCATCTGATTCAGCACCGACAACATTTTGACTGCATGCCTCGGCTGCACAGGTGATAAAAAAGAGTAATACGACAGTGAGGGTTTTTTCTCTGACCGTTTGGACCGCAGTCGTTACACTTTCAGTTACCTTGTTCTGCAGTTAATCAACTAACAAACAAGCTGCACAGAGAGATCAGTGAGATTGCTCCCAGAGGGCAACTCATGTGACACAAACCCACAAAACACACACGGTGAGGCTTTACTCACTGCCTCTGATCCCGGTTATCACTTACCCACACGCCCGCTTCACCTCGCAGCATGCTGAAGAGCAACTTCAGCTCCTTTACTGTGATGCTGTAGCTGGCCAGAACACCCAACATGTCCACTAGCAAGTCTTTGACGGCACCCACACATGGACGACAGGAGGAGGAAGAGAAAAAGAGGAAGTTCAGCTCAACAATGTTCAACTACAAGCTGGTAAAAAGTTTCTTTAAATAAAACACAGCAGCATATTCTCACTGAGTTCATTTCAGTGAATTTCCATTTCACTATCATCTACTGTCACCACAGTTACATGAAAACTGACTAAATCGAAGGAAATTAGAAATAAATGGATTCATCTGCTGAAACATGACTTATATAAAAGTTTTGCAAGGTATGGTTATAATTTGCACATTTCAGGATATTATTAAAGCACAATTATTTCCACAGACACCGCACACTGTCATGAATATAGATTTGAGAGCAGATTCTATCACTGTATGGTAATGCAGTCATTAGTTTCGGATACTGTACCTCCTCCATGATTAAACTCGGAGTGGTGGAGAAATTCAGACTTCAAAGTCATGCTACAAAAAAAGCTTTTGAAGTTTCTACATCATTACCACTAAAGCAGTTAACCTCTTAACTCCTCAATAAATGAACGCTGATAACAAATTTCACGACAATGTGTCATTTGTAAAGAGAACTTCACGAGGCCTTGCTGCTAGTGTGACAAAAAAAAATCAATGTTTTCCTTTTTTCAAAGATTTTTGGGGGCTTTTGTGCCTTTGTGGAGAGATAGGACACAGGGGAGAGTAAGCATCGGAGAAGATAGAGCTGGGGATGACATGCAGCGAATGGACGAGGGTGGCAGCCAGACCCTGCTGCCAGTTTAAAGAAGTAGTCTCAGCACACTGTGTGTAATTTTTCTTTTTTTCTTAACCACTGAGTTCAAATCTTTTTTAACAATGAGTCTAAAATAGTGTAATTTTTACTTTCCTTGTGGACTTTCACTTTTACATGACAAAAGAGGGATAACAATTATTAAATACATGTTGAACAAACTCAATCTAAAAGCCTTGTATTCTAGTGTAGTTTTTAAAAGATAACCCCGGGTCATATTATTTTATTTAATGGCTATTTGCTCCTTGCAGCTAAAATGAATTTTTCCCTTTAAAATCTACATTCACCTGCCATTTAATTAGGCACACCTGTCTAACTGCTCGTTAACACAAATTTCTAATCAGCCAATGACATGGCAGCACCTCACTGCATTTAGACATATAGTCATGGTCAAGACGATCTGCTGCAGTTAGAACTGAGCATCAGAATGAGGAAGAAAGGTGATTAAAGTCACTTTGAACGTGGCATGGTTGTTGGTGCCAGAAGAGCTGGTCTGAGTCCCGCACAACCATCTCTTGGGTTTACAAAGATTGAGCAGCAGTTCTGTGGGCCAAAATTCCTTGTTGATGCCAGAGGTCAGAGGAGAATGAACAGACTGGTTGGAGCTGATAGAAAGGAAACAGTAACTGAAATAACCACTGGTTACAACCGAGGTCTGCAGAAGAGCATCTCTGAACGCACAACACGTCCATCTTGAGGCAGATGGGCTACAGCAGCTGAAGACCACACCGGGTGACCCTCCTGTCAGCTAAGAACAGGAAACTGAGGCTACAATTCACACAGGCTCATCAAAACTGGACAATAGAGGATTGGAAAAACGTTGCCTGGTCTGATGAGTCTGGATTTCTGCTCCACATTCAGATGGTAGGGTCAGAATTTGGCGTCAACAACATGAAAGCATGGATCCATCCTGCCTTGTATCAATGGTTCAGGCTGGTGGTGGTGGTGTAATGGTGTGGGGGATATTTTCTTGGCACACTCTGGGCCTCTTAGTACCAACTGAGCATGGTTTAAAGTCCACAGCCTACCTGAGTATTGTTGCTGACCATGTCCATCCCTTTATGAGCACAGTGAACCCATCTTCTGATGGCTACTTCCAGCAGGATAACACTCCATGTCATGACGCTGGAATCATCTCAGACTGGTTTCTTGAACATGACAATGAGTTCACTGTACTCAAATGGCCTCATCATTGATGTGCAGCTGACAAATCTGCAGCAACTGCGTGATGCTGTCATGTCAATATGGACCAAACTCTCTGAGGAACGTTTCCAGTACCTTGTTGAATCTATGCCACAAAGGATCAAGGCAGTTCTGAAGGCAAAAGGGGGTCCAGCCTTGTACTAGCAAGGTGAACATATTAAAGTGGCCGGTGAGTGTACATTGAACTTTGTCTGTCAACTGTAACCAAAAATGCAGATCCATTAAAAGATAAAGAGGCACACCTGACTGAACGCTGAATCCAGGGTGGGACATGTCATCTTTACAGTTTGCAGGATTTAAACATAGTAAAAATCCACCTGGAATGGAAAATATCTGCACTACTACAAGTGTGCAAAAAAGGACAAATTATCATACCTGCAATCATGTCCTCCACTGAGCTCATTTTGAGCAGCACCTGCTGGATGAGGCCCACCTCCGTGCTCGTTTGCAGGTTTCGAACACTCTTCCTCAGGATGGCGGTGAACATGCTCCAGATCTCAGCCTGGCAGGTGACGTCACAGTGCTCCAGCAGCTCCACCATGCAGCCAATGCTCTCCGCATCCTGGATGATGAAGTTGGTCTCCAGATCAAACTCACCACCCACCAGCTGCAGATAAAAAAAGAGAAATTTTTCATGCATTTAAGCACTTTCTAAAGTATAATCTGTGTTCTGTTGATGCAGTGCTCCATCCTGAAGCAACATGGATTAAACTCGACTTTCACACTGAGAGTTGCTGACCCAGCTCTCAACCCTGCTCTTGATCAGGTCTTTCCTCCGAGGAGAAATTAACCAACAGACCCTTCACATATTTTCCAGGTCACTACTCTGATGCTTAAGGGCCAGCCAGCACTGGAAGAAGAAAGAAGAGATCCATTTCCACTGAAAAGGTTTTGATCAGAATTTAAGCAGCCATGAAAATGAAACGGTCTGACTTTTAATGAAAAGAGGAGGGGAAAGAAGTCCCTGTCGCCCAGCTGCCCCCTTTGGAGACACAAATGATAATCAGTATTAAGAAAGTAGAAAACAATCAATAATGCAGGTCTTCAAGTTCATCAAGCATGAAATGAGCAGTTTAAAGCAGTGCAGGGTGTAGGTGAAGCACTGACAAGCTGGTGGTGGGCATCAAGGCAAGCAGGTGGAAAATGGGCCTCACTACCTGGCGTATATTAGCGTGATTGACGGGTAATAGCTAAGTGAGATCAGAAACAGTGCAAAGTAGTGGAAAGAGACAGGTCCATGGAGGTAAAAATTGAGCCTCCCCTCAATCATTATCAATCTCTGTGCAATTACATTACGCTGATGTGTGTCACTGGGCTGTTTGGACTTAAGGAATGCAGGGAAGGTTTTCCCTGAGGTGCTGTGGGCGAAAAAAACAAAGAAAACTCCCTAAAAGCTTCGTATTACTCATTCTCAGGTGGGAAAAATGAAAAAGCTTTTGCCTGCATTTACTGAAAACATCAACAGTACATCCTGTAAAAGCACTTTTTTTTTAATCAATGAGCACAGAGAGCAGACAGGCAGTAACAGTAGCAGGAATTTCACAGCTGAGAAACTCAGTGGTGTGGGGTAATGGACGGTCTGAGTTGGCTCAGTGGCCAAAATTTATACAGACGACTCCCATAAAGCTGACAGGCTGCAATAAGTCTGCGCTCTAAATATAGTCACCGAGTTAACTGGTATGGAACATTTATAAACTGGTATGGAAAAGCTTGTTACAGGGATGCAGAGAATTCCTCAGTGCCAAACTGCCCACTTCTTTCCTACCTCTGCCTGGTGCCACTGCGCACACTGCTGCAGAGAGCCAAACACAGTCAGAACACAATACAGCTACTCTCTGCCACTCTGTGGAGTAAAACGTGCTGCATCTGGTGGCTATGACTGATTAGGTGGTGAGTGTTGCATATAAAGGACAAAAAGCCCTAATCATGTCGGAAAGAATAAACACACTTGATGACAGATCTCACATATTGACAAAAGATACACCACACGTCAGCCTGTACCTAATCACACTCATTAAGTATTCAAACAAACGCTGTAGCTGAGAATAAAATCTGTGCAGCACCTGTCAAACTCCCTCCTGCTTAGTGATCACTTATGGATTCCAGAGAAGGTGCAGATGTCTCGCTAACAAAGATGAACACCTTCAGCTACCTCAGCGGCAACATGAAGGAGAGAAAGGCTTTTTTATGTTCAGTTTAATGTCAAGACAAAGATCCTGATGGAGCTGCAGCAGACAGGAAAATCGTGCTGCTTTTATGAACTATTTGTGTTCACTTTGTGTGTTTCTCACCTTTTGGCCTTTTGAGGCATAAAGAATGTCAATATATCAGCTGGTAATGAAGACTTTTCATCAACCCTGCCTGTCAAAGGTTGTTTGTTTGAAAGTTACAATCACCTTGCTCTCATGTTGCCGCCACTGTGACACGTATCACTCGATATTACATCCTGCGGAAGAACAGAGCCACGCAGTCAGGACAAAACCTTTTAAGTCTTCAGCGCTGCAGCCATTAATCAAACTATTCACAGGCACGACACAATCCAGAGAAGAGGTGTAATTGCAGATTCAGATGCTTGGAACAATTTTCACCCATTATACAACAAGAGAAAAATAAAGACACGTAATCGCTGATTACACTCTTGAACACGTAGAGCTGAGCATCTCGGAGCCAAAACAGGAAATCAATGCAGAGCCTGAAAAACCACTTAAGCTCAGAGAAGTCAGGCCCGTAATCAATGTAAAGAAGTAAACGAGCAAATTCTTTGAATAAAGGAGAAGCTGCTGAAGAATGTTCACATATTTCACATCAGCACAACTGAGGTGTTACTCCGCCAAAGAAACATGTTCAATGGATCTCCTCACAATTCAACAACACAGCACATAAGATGACTCTTAGAAGATACAGCTGCTTCACCACTTTGGTTTTATGAAAGACTTATCACCAGGACTGAGAGGAGCTTAGAAGGAAAACCTGACTTAAAGTGGTTGAGTTTTATTAACATGAAACACATACTCAAGAGGGTCCTTCATTGCATGCCATAGCACTCCCTCTTGTTCCCTCTCTTTTTAGATGTTTTCAAATCCACCATGACCTACTTCGTAAGAAACAGTACGCTAAGAGTTCAGCTAAAGAAGAAAGAAAGAAGAAACTTGAGCACAAAATAACAAATCTACACGTACACTCACTAGCCACTTTAGGTAGTCAATCAAACAGTCTCTATCTGTAAAACGCCAACAAAACAAATGATACACAAGTATGTCATAATGTTATGTTTTAAGCATATAAGTGGCCACTTGTTGCAGCGGTTCTTTCTCTGTTCCTCTTTACCTTCAACCCAAAAAGTAACCAATGGATCTTGATGAAATTTTTAGGAAATGTTCAAAATGGGATAAGAAAGAAGTGATTGAATTTTGGAGGTGATCCGGATCACTGTCTGGATCCAGGATTTTTTAAAGTATTCTTTATCATTGTGAGATAGGGCCGTTTTCACCATATGTGTATCTCATGATAAATGATTGGATTGCTTTGCAAAACAATATAAGACAAGGTCAACAAAATTTCTGGCAGATGTGAAAGTACAATCCACATCCTGGCAGTATTCTGGATACTAAGATCTGGAATGTGAAATATGTACTGGGTCATCATAATTTTAAACACCGTCAGGTAATACATTTTCGGTCAAACCTGCAACTAACACCAAATTGTAGCAGACAGTTTGCTGAAAGGGTGTATAAAATTAAAGTGTTGCGTGTTGCTTGGCGGAGCTCTCTGCTCTGAGTGCTTTTCTAGTTTTCCTCCTTTTTTCTTATCTCTCAAGATGTTAAATTATTTCTTATTTTTACTTTATGTTTAGTTCAGCATTTTATCAAGTCTTATGTTGCCTTGAAGTGTGTTCTTGTACAGCCTTATGGCTGATATGTTCTCATTAATCTTTGTTGTGGCTAAATAATGTTGACTATGTCAGAGAGAGTGAGTAATGATGGTGAGACTGCAGTAATGTTATGAAACATACTGTTATATATTTTTGGAACAACCAGCATTGGTTGATATCTGTGCTCACAAAGCCAAACAATTCCTACAGTCATTGCAGACAGCATCACTTGTGTGGTTGTTGTAAGGATAGGTTAATTATCAATTATTGGCCGGGCCAATTATCGGCGCAGGTATTCAGCATTTTGAGGCATATTGGCATCAGCCTTTTGTTAAACCCGAAGGCCAATAAGAAATTCATTTAAAACTGTTATTAGGGCTCTGATGCAGCTATGCTGCTGCCTGGATTCACTACTCTGTCTCTGGCATTGTCCCACCCCTATCTAATTGGTACAGCCAATCTGCAGTCAAAGCTGTGCACGCACTGCTCTCCCACACACAGCGTAGATGATTCTGCTCCACTTAGCCAAGTGGAGAAACTGTGGAGAGCAGAAACATGAAGGAAGAAACATTGCAGGAAAGTTTTGGGCAGCACAGTCTCGCCAAATTGTAATGAAAATCAAGTCCCAACTCAAGTAATGTTTCTGTGAGCCCAATAACATTATGGAACCAGGCTGCTGATAATATTGATATCAAAATAGTCATAGTAGAAGTATATGTGTGTGCGCGAGTAAGAGAGAGTAAAAAACCGTATGAACTCTACTCTGCCCTCCCTAAATGTAGGTGCCCAGCTCGACAGATCACTAAACAGTTCTTAGTGAATTGAGAGACCATTGTTGTTGATTTGGTCATTTATTAAGACTCAACACACGAAGGCACTGGGAAACAGATATAAAACGATATACACAGCCTAAGCAAACAAAGAAAAGTAATTTTTAAACAGCTAGCTTCAGTTAGCGAAAGTCCACTAGCTTAATGCTAAAGTCAATGGAAAACCCCTTTATTTTCGCTTTGACTGCAAATTAATTTCAGCTTAAAAAAAAAAACATACCGGTCTATCTCTAGGTTGGTGTTAAGTAATGTCAGTTCTTTTCCTTGTTTCCATTCAACACTCTGCGCTCTCCTTTAAGTTTCCTCAGTAACCACAATCTTTTCTATTTTTTATTTCATCCAAAGTGACAGCATATCCAATCTAAAACAGTTACTGACTGGTGTTTAATATTCAACTGTAATAGTGTATTAAATAATGAGATCTAAAGTGTAACCTATAATGTGTTTTTATTCCATTAATTTATAAAAGTTCAATCTAAGTTTGCTGCTGGCTAAAACATACCATGTATAGTATGTTGGATATTAATGACTGCTGAATAATGGGAGTTGTAGTTTTTAATCAAGTGTAAAAACCAAAAGCACATATCAGCCATCAACTGACCTAATTATCATGATCAATCACTGATAATTGGGATCACCGAGATCACTACTCACTTCAGTTCTGTTCAGTGATTGTTTTTTTCTTCTCTTTTTTGTCTTTTTCATTGAAATACATGAGTTAGCAGACTATTACAATCACCAATGAATCTAATTCAACCTGGTGCCTTACTCCAACAATTAACTGATGACTGGTGCATTGATCAGTGGAGCAAAGAAAAGAGCTGCCTGAAAGATCTGTAAACCCGGACACGCTTGTCATGAGAGCATGTAGAGAGTGTTTGATGTGAAGGCATGTTGGACATCTCTCTCTTTTAATTACATTTGTGGGCTTTTATGTCTTTACTTTGAGAGGGTAGGAGGGTAAATAGAGGAAAAAACAGGGAGGGAGAGGTGAGTTACATGTGGACAATGGGCTGCAGGTTGGACCCAAATTCATAAGGCTGCCTAAAGCTTTAGCCTCTATACATGGAGCGCATTACCTTACATTAAAACTAAATCATCCATCTTTCACTTATACTGGAAAAAAATATGGTTTCAATGAAGATTCATAATGGTACGTTAAGTTTTTAAGAGTGATGTGAAATTTAAAAGCTGATTGCCTTAAAATAATCAGGCAATTTATTATCCCATTAGTTGATTGATTGTTTCAATAATAGCTAGTTAACTTTCAAAACTTTCATTAGTTGCAGCTCGAGTAAGCTTTATAGCAGACAAATTCGATTGCAGTGGATTGTAGTGTGGTTGCTGAAATGAAAAGTGAGTCTATTTTTAAAGATTTGAGATTTAGTTGAACCAGAAAGCACAAAAACACAAATCTGCAAAAGTTCGAAAGTTAACTCCATCAAAAAAAAGTGAGGTAACCCTGATTTAGCTAAAAAGGAGCCAGCACTAAGTGTTGCTGGGGTCAGCCTGGACTGTCTGTAAAAGCTTAGGACCAAATGGCCACTTGCATATAGTTTCATGGCTCCTCTCTATAGACGAAGAACCTGTCAAAGAGACAAGAGTCTCTGTAACACTCCATTAATTTGGGGAAAGCGCTTCTAAATTAAAGACATATGGCAGCCTGCCTGCAGTTTACCTAATGGCTAAAAACATTCAAAGCAAATAAAAAAGGGAGAGGACATCTTTTCAGAAAAGGTGGAATAATGGCCTGAAAGCTGTTTAGAGGCAAACCAGCAGGAACCAGCTGAGGCTCAACACATGGCTCAAACGATATGTCCTCAGAACATATTGATCTGAGCAGCATCTCAGCTGGGAAGAGGACAAACAAACGTGAAAGATCCAGCTTGCAGCGCAGCAAAGGCAGTTTAAACAATGCTGCAGACTCCACATGAAATGATCTGTTGAAGCCACCACCAGCAGAGGTCTGGACCTGTTTGGAAATCTGTGGGAAGATTCCTCCAACTGTAGCCACTGAATCTCATCTGACAGGAGTAAAGAGGATCTCGACAGCACAGGGAGAGAAAACGATGCGCTGCTGGTTAGATGGTGGTTAAAAGCACCCAGGACCTGAGGATTTAATGGCTGAAAATTGCTCCTTTAGAAAGTAAATGAGTCTGAATGTCAAAGTGAGTACATCTCTGAGTCCCATTAACTTAATTTGCAATATTAAAAAAACACTTTTTTGTCAGATTACAGTGAGGAATGGTGTTTACAAAGACCAAGTCACTGAAATTTTCCTTTTTATATGTTTTCAGTTATTTTACCAAGTTATACTTAATACAGTGATATGCTTAAAATGTTATCTATAACCCTGTGACAAGAAAGTAAAAACAAAACTTGCTGTAGGATGTAAAAGACACAGCTTGCTCATGTGACTGCTGCTAAATTCTTATGTTAGAATGTAAGTAGAAAAGGGTTAAACGTAGCTTGATTGTCCACTCCTATCCTCCACCATCAAAATGATATGTTTCTGTGTCTTACCGACACTCCGCTGCTTAACCAGGACTTGTCTGAAACACTAAAACTGTAGGAAACACTGACAGGAAAAGTCACTGCACTCTCATTTCTTTCGTACCTCTCTGACTTCTACCCCCGATGAGTTTTAATGACAGACACTGCTAGACTTGGACTGTTTACCACGGGTAAATCCAGCCACAGCTCAGTGTGCTGCTGAGACTGAGCTCCTCCGCTAAATCCTTTCTCACTGAGACTCAGAGATGATAGCGCTATCAGTAATCTGCAAGCGCAAGAAATCTCTGCTTTGGGAAAGACAAACGTGTCATAAATTCTGATGCACGCGAGAAACGGCGTTCAAAGTTACAAAATGTTCATTTAACACTATCACAATATGCTCAATGCTTGGCTACTTTCAGATATTGCTTTTATTTATCTCCCAGAATACCTTGGTTAGTCTTGGGTTGTTGAATGAATGAATGAACTGATTAAAAACCTTTTTTCTTAAACTCAGAGGAGAAACTTAATTGGCAATTGCAAAATATTATCCAGTTCCCACAACTCATGAATAAGAACAGGCTGTTACAGATTTAAACGGAGTTGAACTGTTTGGTAAATCATACTGTCCTTAGAAAGTAAAAACTTTGAATAACTAAAAACAAATCTTCAGAACAAAACACCGTCAAACTGATCTGTATTTATACGGAGGTAGAAGAATCATATTATGGATTCTGTGAGCGTTTATCACAGCAGGCTCTATCTCACCATGTGGGCACCATGTTGCTATGAATCTGCCAGCCAGTCTGTGTTTTGCTCCTCTGTTTTTGACACTTTCCATTGGATGAAATGACATCAAGCTTTGCCCTAATCGTGTGAGTAATAAACAGCAAAGCATGTGATACAGACTGATCAGAGATAGCATTATGACCACTGACAGGTGAAGTGAACAACACTGATTATCTCCTCATCATAACATCTGTTAGTGGGTGGGATATATTAGGCAACAAGTGAGCATCTTGTCCTCAAAGTGGATGTGTTTTAAGCAGGAAAAGGGCAGGTAAGGATTTGAGCAAATTTGACAAGGGCCAAACTGTGATGGCTTGATGACTGGGTCAGAGCCAGTGTTGAGCCAGCTTGCACAAAAAGTCAACCAGCTAAAAGTCCAGTTTACACCACTTCGATTGAACCAATTCATAGTTCATTTTTGAACAATTTAAACCTAGTTTATATACCAAAAAACAAACTATATCACATTAATTTTTTCCCATTTTTTTGTTTTTGATCCCTGTTCCTTAAGCCACTTCCCAAAACAAATGATTCCCCTAAACACTATTATAGCACTGCAGACATACTCATATAGTTGAAAAACACTGTAACAATATTGCATGAACTGTCGACAGATTTAACCCCTTACTGCCTGAATTAATTAACAATTATAAAAATAGATTTCTTTTATGTTTTTTTGCATTCTTACAGGTGTTAAATTAAGTGGAGATTGTGAATTTGAATATAGTACACACAAAAGCTATAACTAAGTTATAAATAGTAACGAGAAGTTCATCCCCTGACCAATATACTGTGACATATTGGATCTGATACGATCTTTGGTTTGTGTAGAATATGAATCAATTGGTAATACTGAGATGCAAAGGTCATTTCAGCTACATCAAGACCTGATGTATGTTGCAAATTTGCGACAACAAGCACCCAGGGGTTAACCGTGCTGATCACACAGAGAGTATCATAGTAGATCTGACTTCTCCAGCCATATAACCCAGTGCTCAGCATCTCTCGAAATCTTCTGTCACCTCTTGGACTATGAGCAGTAGTTCAATGCCCAAGGAATAGAATAGATTAGACTAGAGAGCATTTACTGTCATTACGTGACTTGCACACAATGAAATTAGGAGTTGAGATCAGTTCACCGCCTATGAAAATATGAGCACTATCATTTTTACTTGTTTGCATCTCCAAAACTGCAGCTCATGTGAGGTGTTTCCAGTCTGCAGTAGTCGGTGTCTATCAAGTGGTCCAGAGGTGGTCAAGAGGAACAGTGGTAAACTGCTGACAGTGTCATGGACGTCCAAAGCTCCTTGATATACGTGGGGAGCGAAGGCTAGCCAGAGTGGTCTGATCCAACAGACAACAGACGCTGTGGCTCAAATTGCTTAAGAAGTTAAAGCTGGTTCTGATAGAGAGGTGTCAGAATACACAGTGCATTGCAGTTTGTTGCCGAGCAAAACTGGACCATGGAGCAATAGAACAAGGTGGTCTGTTCTGATGAATCCCATTTTCTTTCACATCATGTGGATGGTCAGGATGCACTATAAGTAGAAGGCAAGCTGGCCAAGGCAGTGTGATTCTGTAGGCAGCCCTCTGCTGGGAAACCTTGGGTCCTGCTGTTCATGTGGATGTTACTTTGACACGTAACATCTACCTAAGCCTTGTTGCAGACCATGTACACCCATTGATGGAAATAGTATTCCCTCATGGCTGTGGCCTCTTTCATACTCCCTGCCGCAAAACAAGACTGGTCCGGGAATGGTTTGAGGATCACAGGAACAAGTTTGAGGTGTTTATTTTGCCCTTCAAATTCCCCAGATCTCAATCCAATCTGGCACCTGTGGGATGTGGAGAAACAAGTCCGATCCATGCAGGCCCCATCTTGCAACTTACAGGACTTAAAGGATCTACTGCATCCTGGTGCTAGACACCACAGCACACCTATAGTAGTCAAGTGGAGCCTGTGCCTCAACAGGTCAGGGCTGTTTTGGCAGCGAAAGGAGGATCAACACAATATTAGGCAGGTGGTCATAATGTTACGCCTGATCGTTGCACATCACAGACTAAACTATGTGAAAAACTTAACAGTTAAGTCTTTTTACAGATGTTATAAAAGTATGTAAGCCTCATCTGTTGTAAATATCCAAATCCTACATTTCCTATAACAGGAGAAATGATAACTCATTGTTGATTTATCCATATGGCTGAAATGAGAGTGAGAGACTCAGCAAATTATTCAGAGTACATATTCCTCTTTTGTGTCTCAGTGTTTTTACTAAAGGGTGCAAATTGAAAAATGATGGGCTCCGACTGAAGCCTTTCAGGTGCTACAAGTGTTGGAGTTCTGTTGTGGCGTCAAAGTAGAAGACAAGCTGTCAGTCAGCATGTCAAGTGTCAGCTTAAGCCTTTATCTTTGCACACCCACCCAGCCAATTTGTATTCATGTGGTTTTCTCTCAGACACAAATGGAACTACATTTTCTGACATTTCTTTGAAAGCACCATAATTCAACATCAAAGGAGTACTGGAAGTTCAATATAAAGTGAGTGCATGTAACTGCAAAGTCTCCAGACAGCCACACACACACACACACACACACACACACACACGCAGATACAGACACACACACTTCCAGAAAATCTTTGCCATGTAGAGTCCCAGTGTAATGAAGAGGAGCAAATTCAGCAGCGAAGAAGGCCTGCTGTATGATGCAAATACCCATGTGCTGGTTCAAATCAGGGTTTTGCAGAGCGAGGTAAATTTAACCCATTTGCCTGTTCTCAGGAGAGGGACCCACAGAAGCAGCAAACCTGCCTCCTTCAGCTGCAGCTAATCATATAATTTCAATTAAGAACATCCTCTGGATTATTAAGACGCTCAGGAGCTCAGTGGAGCTGCAGCTTGATGATTTGCACACCGCAGTGAAGGTTATAGAAACACAAACTACAATGTGAGGCATGGGAGAAATACGGCTTTAATTAGACTCTCACCGGTGTGCATGCAGCTCAGACTGGCAGACCTGTCAGGATTTGGTTGCACAAGAGAAGTGAGTGACAGCTGGATCCTTTCTCTGTAATAGCACAGAGACTTAGAGAGAAGGTCTTACCATTGACAAAGCAGAGGTGAGATTAGCTATAATGTCTTTCAGTCACCCTTGTACACAAGTCTGAGGTTCAGTGAACTGCTCACAGGCTTATTGTCACTTTCACCCAGCTGACCTGGAAAGAATGAGATCCTGTGATGCTGCAGATAATCCAGCCCACAGGTTGTCGTTGTGTCGGAGGAAATGAAAAAGTGTGAGGCATTGTAGTGATTCCTGGATGTGCAGGGGATTTGATTCCACCAAGCAGCCATTTCTTATTCTATGCAGGAAAATAAAACTATGTTCTTCCAAAAGCAATTAAGGTGTATTCTTGGTTTAATTCTTCACCCATGTGGCTCCTCTCTTTTATTGTGAGAGTGTTATGAGCCTCAATCAAGTCTATATCTTTTTCCCTCAGAGGGGTTTCATTTGAGCGTCAGAGAATTAAGAGAGTTTCATCTGAGCCCTCCACTTTCAACTACGTCTGATTAGGCCGCGGCTGAAGGCTCCTTGTCGCCATGGTGACAGGCAGAGAAGATTGGACTTCAGACAGCATCCAAAGGAAAGCCCACAGTGGACACTAAAGTGGATAAAATAAGTGGAGCTGGGGTGTTGTTTACCGAGCCCACGGGTGGAAGACGTGAAGGAGTCTCTGAGGGATGGATGTGGAGAGGTGTCCTCTCACATATCTCTTAATAAACAAAATGAGGTTCAAGGTTTAAAGACACATCTGTACAGTGAACATGTGGATGTGTGGAGTATGCTGACTGAATTTACTTTCCCTCTGTGATGTAGTGTTTATGTGATGTTTCTGTGGGTGATGTTTTTCTTCTTCCCTTTTTATTTTTTGGCAGTCTTCCTGGGTAACTCTTCAGACTACTTTCCTTCCCCTTGAATCAAGCTTTATTGATCTCATTCTTTTTTACAATCACACTCAACTTGAGCCTGAGAACTATTGGATACTTAGAAAAATACCTGTGCTCATTCTGGAGGAGGAAATTCAACACATTCTGGAAAGTTTCGTATTATGACCTTGAACAAAACAATTGACTTCTTTCAGGAGGAGTTAAAACAAATATGATTTGTACAGGGCGTAGTAAGTCTCCCAATCTCAATGTTGGGGGTTCAATTCTGGGTCCTACTAACTACATAAATAAACAGACCATAAAATGACTTTATGTCAACCATTTTTCAGGTTGTGGCTTTACACACAACTGGGTGCTTTATTGCCCTGCCATAATTAAAATCACTGACATGCACCACCTTGATAGAGGCAAAGACATGTTCCTCTGGGTCGACCTGTGGAGCTCATTTTCATACCAAAGCCTAAAGGAGAGAGAAAAAAAAACCACACATGCTAAAGTTCCTGCTTCAGAGCCAAAATTTATCCTAAGTGCCTTCCAGGTTGGCAAAACACACTAAACTGCACTCTTTGGTGGAAAAAAAACCCACTATATTAACCCTTTGGCTGGTTAAAACCAAGGGGCAACATCTGGCTAGTAAAAATGAAGCCTATGCAGAAGTGCTAAAAGTTGCTGTTCATCAAGAATCTGCTTGAGGCTGGCTAAAGAAAGACCGAAAATCACATACACATCCAGCCATAACACAGACTTTTACAGCATTAAAAAGCATATTTACAGCCTGGTTCAAAACACAGCTTGGGTCTAAAACGCTGATTTCTCTATTGGCACACACTGTATGGTGAGTGAATTTTTTTCTAACTCTGCGGTTTAGAAGTTATTAGGATTGTTTGATTGTCCAATCAGAGACACAGCTCAGTCAGGTCACGTGACTGCTAGGCACACTGTAGCTGTTCAAAACACAGACTGAAAAAGAAAATAATGGACATCATCTTGCCCAGCTCAAAGTGAGATCACCACAAAAACTGCTCCCCCTGGTGACTGACTGCATTATAGGTCAAAAAATCAGACTCTCCAGTCATTCCAGATGGGCTATGGTCAAACTTTAAAAAATGAATACACCTTGTAGAAATGTTTCTCACGTCCGATTGCTATGGTGATTTGTTGATATCATTTGGCTGCCTTGTATTCAACATCTCTTTTTTCTGGAGAGTTTCTTTTTCAATAGTTTTAAGAGGTTAAAAACAAGGTGTTACGTTATGATGATTGACAGCTTCAGTTCTTGTGTATTTTTTCTGGAATTGTTAAATATGTCAGGAGGTAGAGTCAAGAAGTGATTAGACTCTCGAAAGAAAATGTGGCTGTGTCCACAGATTGGTTTCATTTCCAGTTTCAGGAACAGACAGGTGATGTCACGGAGGCTAAGTCCATGTTTTATACAGTCTAAGGCTAAAACATGATGAACTGCCCTCTTGGTTTGCAAAAACTTGCACATATGTCTGTGCATACTAGTGAGGTCACTGAAAGACTAACTGCCTGGTTGTGTTCTGGTACATTAGCATGGAGCTCTGTCAAAGCTAAGTCTTGCTAACAGACCACAGATGAACATAAAGAAAGCAAAGCCAAGCCCAGAAAAAGGCCACATGGGTTGCAGGAAAACGACAGCATTACTTTCTTCTTGTAAAAACACAGTCTCGCCTTCAAAGCCAGACACTGAGAGTAAACCTGAGCATACTGAGCACAATAACAACGTTCAGCCTCAGAATGAGAACAGCCTGCAGCAGACTTTTAAAACCAAAAAGCATTCAAAGGGATAAAATATGATGCAAAGATGTGGCGTGTAGAAGTAAAGAGGGAGGACAATGAATGGGCCATTCTGCAGCCAAGTGCTTAGCAGCACCAGAGGGAGTTTGACACGAAACACAATATCCATATAGAATACTTGGATTTTCCAACAAGCCCTCTCACTTCACAGCCACTCTAAAAAAGCAATCTTTTCAGCGACAATGAGCCAAAGGCAGATAATGTGTTTGAACCGCTCAAAAGGGAAAGATGTAAAAGAGATGTTATGTAACTGCAATACAATACTTTCACACAAGAAGGGACTGGCAGTCAGATTTTCACAACTATTTTGTACCCAAGTTCATTCTTTTGATTTCACTCGTTTTTAGGTACAGGTTATATTTTCTGTTTGGAATTCTCTTCCAAAGACAGGATGGAGTAGAAAGAGAAAAAATAAAAACAAATCAGATAGTGAGAGTAGTACTGTGCTTGATGTACAGTCATGTGAAAAAATTAGGACACCACTTTATAAAGATAGTTATTCAATAAGAAATGTTCACATAATGATGTCAAATCTTTTTTTTTCTTTCAGGAAGAGAAAGTGGAACCTGCAGGTAAACAAAAATGAACCTTGTTTTACACATGAAACAAAAGATATCAACAAAAATGCATATTCTAACTGGGGCAAAAGTTAGGACACCCTACCCCATAATAGCAGGTGTTACCCCCGTATGCCCATTGCACACCGGATGCGTATTTCAAAGTTTTGCTTGCGACGAGTACACATCTGACCAATCAAAATGCTCATTTTTGACAAGTCACATACCAAAACATTCACCATTGATTGTGTTCGTGTCACAGCACTCAGTTCTTTACCACAAAAGACAACGATTACAAAGACATCATTTGGAGGAGAAAAGCTACAGAGATTGAACACGACAGCTCCAATTTTTTTTGCAATTTCATGCCGTTTATTCACATTGCAGTTGGTGTGCAAAGGCCTTTAGCTGAAATAACTTCAGGGAGACGCTTCTTATAGCCATCCACCAGTCTATGACATAGATCGGAGGAAAGTTTGCCCTATTCCTCAATGCAGAATTCTTTCAGTTGTGAGATGTTTGAGGGTTTTCTTGCATGTACTGCTTGTTTCAAGTCACTCCACCGCATCTCAATGGGGTTAAGATCTGGGCTTTGACTCGGCCAATCCAGGACTCTCCATTTCTTGGTTTTAAGCCAGTCCTTGGTGGATTTACTGGTATGTTTTGGGTCACTGTCATTCTGCAGGGTCTAGTTCCGCTTCAGTTTTAATTTTTTTACAAATGGTCTCAAATGTTCCTCAAGCACCCTCTGGTTCACAACATAGTTCATGGTGGATTCAATGATGTTAAGCTGGCCAGGTCCTGCTGCAGCAAAGCATCCCCAAACCATGACACTCCCACCTCTTTTCCTAGAATTCTGTGCTCCCGCCATACATGTCCTCTGCTCTGGTGTCCAAATAATTCAATCTTAGACTCATCTGTCCAAAGAAAATTATTTCAGAAGTCCTGGTCCTCGTCCATGTTCTCTCTGGCAAACTTCAGTCTGACTTTAATGTTTCTTTTAGAGAGCAAAGGTTTCCTCCTTGTACACCTCCCATGAAAGTCAAACTTGTTTCTTTCTGATTGAAGAAGCATGCACTTTCTCATCAACAATAGTAGGAGGCTGCTGTAGGTCCCACAATGATAATTTAGGATTTTTAGAGACTTCCTGCAGCATTTTGCGTTCTGCTCTTGTTGTGAACTTGCTTGGATGGCCAGACCTCAGCATGTTAACAGTTGTTTTGAATGGTCTCCACTTATACACAATTTTCTGTGAAATGGCTGATTTCAAATTGTTTTGAGAAATCTTTTTGAATCCCTTACCAGACTCATAAGCAGCTCCAATCTTCTTTCTGATGTCCTCAGGCAGTTCTTTTTTCTCACCATGATGCTCACTCTCATTTCAACACTCAGGAGGTTTAAAAAAGGCAAGCCACCTTCATAATGCTGAGTAACAATGTTCTTATCACGTGCACCTGATGTGACACACTTGTGTGTGATTTTAGCTATTTTAAATGGGAATCATTGTGGGGGTATCCTATTTTATTCCTCACCTGACTTCACATCTAATTTAAATAACATCTTGTAAAAAGTCTTAAAAAGAATTTTCTTCAGTTTTAATTGCTTAGTTATATTACTTATATCTCTCATTATTGGTACAATTGATATTAAATATACCGATGCCTAAATATCTTTGAAATAACACAGGCTTTCCTAATTTCTGTCCTTGCCGTCCTCATTTTTTCACATGACTGTAAAGCCACGTTTCCACCAAGCAGTCCAGCCACATCTGTTAAACAATAGCGTGACGCCATAGCAGCGTGATACAGTGTACCCCCAGATGATATCTTCCAACGAAGGAGAAAAACGTAACACAGTGAACAACGAGCAACAATGGAAGACATGCAGCATTTTGTCCTCTTTGTGACTGGCATATGGTTCTTTGATACAAAGTACAATCAAGCTTTGTTTCAAAAAAGACTGTGTGCCGCCAGGAGAAATGCAGCTGCTGTCGCACAGTAAGTGAAGATTCTTTTGACCAATCAATGGTCTACAGTGTTGTGGCTCCACCTTCTGGGATTGGATCTGTTTAGGCTGGCACCCCTACGGAAGGGTCCCAAAAAGTGGGACGGCTCGTCTCTGCTATCTGGGGATCTGTCCTGGGATCAGTCAGCCAAGACAAACCGAACCAAACCGTTTGGTGGAAATGGGGCGTAAGTCATTCAGATGCTGTGGGAATGGTGACTACTTTTGTTGTCATTACAACCAAGTCAGAAATAGTCAATGCAGGACATCAAGATATTAATACATTACACTGCCAATAAAAACAAGGGATTCAGTTTTTATTTATGTCTGTAAAAAGATATGGAGCGTACATTTGAACCTGAACTCCCAGAGCAGCATCATGTAGATTTCTTTGTTTGGGTAAGGAGGAAATTCTTCACATCTCTGCAGGAGTCTGAATTCTATTATTTGCACCCCTGACACATAATGAGGCACAGAAATACATCCCATTCGTATTAGAGTAACAAAGAACATAGGCTCTGACTTATTTAGCAATTTAAAAGCCAAACCATATATTGTCAATGAGTACAATGTGTACATACTTCTCTGTTAGGTGTCATTTAGTGACAGTCATTCTCCACTGCCTAAATGCCACAGCCAAAAGAAAAATAAGAAGACATCATAATGCAAAAATATCAAACCTATAAGAACAAACACTGCTTTGTCACTACAGGGAGACTATTCCACAGAGTTCAGTCAGAAAACTGTCTTCAGGGCCATTCTTTCTTTACTTTCCAAATGTCACCAAAATAAAGGTCAGGCCATTAAAGGGACAGGGGTGTGGAACACTGAGAAGGGGGAGTGCCAAATGTGAGAGAAGTGAGCTTAATGCTCCTGTGGTTTCATTTAGCTTGATGAATGGCCTTCACGTCAATGCTGAACCAAGCTAATGACCACAATCCAAATGCCCTACCCAGTTCTTCTCTGCTCCTGCTGATGAGTTATCCACACCGCAGAGCTGCGGTCTGACAAGAAGTGGAACATTAATTATACATTTCTCTTTAAAAGTCAATCATTGTCTTAGGCGGAGATACAGAAATGGTAAAAAGACAGTTTGCTTAGTCATGGGTCTTTACTTTCCTTTTTTCAAACTGCTTTTTTCTTTGTCAATTTGAAATTTAAAGAACTAAACTTTAATAAAATTTGAGATTATGACACCCTTCAAAATTCAAATTGCTTTGCAAATCATTTGACTGTCCCAAAATGTTGTATGTTGTAAGAGCAAATGATCTCAGGTAATTGTTTGATACTGTAATTTCATGCATCTTAATTCAGGAAACCAATTCTGGTATAGCCTTTGTGCTTAGTGATTCCCTTGTCTATTCTTAACATAACACCAGAGTGTGAAGTGTGATGAACGTGCCATATGTCCATCACACATGTCAGTAGGCAGAAGAAATTCTAGGACAATGGTGACGAGATTGAAGCATTCGAAAGCTTGGCTTCACTTTACAAAAAAGAACACTAACAACGCAAAGTACAGTTAGTGCAATGCTGTAATATCATGCAAGGGTGGGAACACGATACATGGCATTAAATACCAAGAGTGTCATGTCACGTTTTCATCACTATTATGTCTCTTTGTATTTGTAGTGGATCATTATTTTGTATGGCTCATTTGTTGGTCATGGACACCAAACTTTTTGTGGCTTCAGCAATATTTTTACTACTTTTTCTCCTGTGTTTGTCTGTAGATCCTACACGTAGCCATGGCTGCATTGTTTACACGTGATATCAGCTGTTAGCAGCCTGTAGCATGTCAATGCTAACTGGCGTAAGGCCTGATGTCTTCCCACAAGGTGAGGAGAAGGAGGTGAGGACGACGTGCTGGTTCTCAGGTGTGAGCTAAGAAGTGACAACATGGACCTGTCCTTCCATCCATCGTTATTGGGAACGTAAGATCTATACCCAATAAGATGGATGAGCTAGCCATGCTAACCCAGCAACATAGGGAATACCAGAAGGCAGAGTAGCATCATGCTATTCATAGACATGGCTTATAGAGCTAACATCAGGCACCAACGCCACATTGGAAGAGCTTCACCTGCTGTGAGCAGACAGGATCTAGGAGACAGAGATGGAGCATGACTGGAGAAGCTCAGTCCTGGACCCTGTGGAGGTGGAGGCTGGCTGAACTGGAGAATGATGGACAAGCTGTCATCATCTATTTTCTTATGGACCTTTTTGTACTTTATATACACTTTCTCACTTTTGTTTTCTTGATTGCTGCTGTGACTTCAATTACGTTGTACTTGTTACAATGACAATAAAGTCCTATTCTATTCTATTCTAAATTGTAAAGCCTACTTTTTGTACACAGAAAATTTGCAGGAGGACTTGATAAAGGAATCAATAGATCATTAATGGCATTGGTATCAATACCCATCTGATTTCCATGTTGTTGATGTTTTTTCATTCCTTTGTTTTTTTATTGTACTGCTGTCTCTTGATTGGTTCGGTTTCTGTCAATTTACTCATTGTTACTGTTGTTGATGTCATTCTGTACGCTTTTTCAGGAGGTGTTTTGGGAGCTTATACCACAGTAAATCTTTGTCCTGAAGCTGCATAAGCACACCCGAAACAAGCAGACAGGAGAGCGAATTAGAATAAGTCAGCATGTTTTTATACCATAATCATGAGAATTAGCATAGCATCAAGCTGAGCAACAGCTGGCAAGAGATGGAAAAACAGAGCTTTATGTCAATCCTGTACTTGTTTATATGCACAAAAGTGCGAGTGTATAGATCCTTCCTGCATTACATTTTAATTTCTTACTTGGAAAAAAAAAGAAAAAAAACAATGCGAGCAAAAGACGGGGGATGAACAACGAGAGGGAGACCTTTGATGGACATAAGGTCTCTGAAGTGCTCTGCAGTCCACAACCATATCTTGTTTCGGACATGCTCGAGAGAGTGGAACACTTCCTCGTTTTCTGCTTGATCTGGGTTCGTGTTTGTATTGCCTCTGTCATGCAATGGTGTGAAAACTGTATTGATTTATCAAGGACCAAGACTGTACTTCTGCCCAAGTCGAATCCTGAACAGCAAAAGGATTTTGCAAACATACTCATCTCTCATCTCACGATAAAATAACATAAAGCTTTTACAGACTTAAAAAATGATGGAGTGGAATCTGCTGATGAAAACGCACGGTAGCCCACTCTAGCTCATTTCACTACAGACTGTAAAGCAGGTGTGTACATTACAATCATGACCGAGCAGCTCGACCTGGACAAGTGAGAGAACAAAACGACTGCATAATGTCCACGGCCGTCTGTGGGACATCTGCAGAGTTTCATCTGCTTCGCTAAAAATTAGACCTAGTGTCACTAGAGCCACCAGACAGCAGCCACCTGGTGTGTCTGAGAGTCTGAGAGCATCTCAGCCATGTACAGTATGAGTGTGGATCCGCTGTCAGTCTGTTTTTGATGCCCGTGGGTCTGAAAAATAGATTGTCTTCAAAATTTCAACTCGAAAGTCATACATTTTTTATTTTAATTTGAAAAATCAAACATTTCTAAAGATTCACATCTCTAAAGAGGAAATAAAGAGCAGAAAAGGGTCAGATGTATGGGAAGATGAAAAAATAACACTAGCTATCATATCTCCATTGTGCAAGTGGCTGCATAATGAGGAGGGAATAGCATGGCCTGTATTGACAGAGCCTAAACAGTGGCTGTTTGACTGAATTTACATAGAGATTAGTGTAAACCCACTAACAGGCAGCACTGGAAAGAATGTGACCAGAATTAACGACTAACTCCCTGCATGTGACCGGTCTGTGATGGAGACTTCATGGGGGATGGTTGGTGTATTGTTTTGTGGAAACAGCGCCAAAGATTTAAAGATCACACTGTTATGCGTCACTGAACCGCTTGCCTGAAGTGTACAGACATGGCTAACAAGCCCCACGGAAGCTGCAGATGAAAGGTGTTTTTATAAAGATTCAGGCTGCAGGGGAGTGCGTCACTGAGGAGTTGAGTACATCTCTACAGCTAGTGGAGTCGTGCTGGGATTCTCCCCTTCTCTTAATTTCATTAGGAGAGGCAACCATTTATCATCTGTCTGTAAACATCTGTTTGTCAGCTCAATGACAGCTTTGTTTTTCTACCTTCTCATTATCAGCTAAGCTTCAGTCATAGCTGATCAGTGGACCGAGAGTTGACACCCTTAAAGCTTAATTTATCGCTCAATTTGTGTCTATCATCAAATATGCATCCGATACAGCTCCAAAAAGGAAGATTGGATATCAGCGACTAAGGGCTGATCCATTGGACAGATCTGTTCAAGTCAGATTTTTTCTCTTCTGTGTTGACAACAACCATGTGGGTGTATTACGTCAATCTAGCATCCATCATCTTGCCAGCAGCTCTGAAAGCATCATTCAGTATGTACAAGTTTCATTCCTCACTTCTCCACTGCTGAGGTTTACAGTTAAAATGTTATTCCTGTTAGTGTTGGTGATTACTCACCACACATTAACACATTTATAATCCTATAAAATAGCTGGAAAAGCACTCAGAGAGCGCAGACCTCCACCAAGCTGAAGTGATTGTAATGCAACACTTTAGTCCTACTTTAATGTTATACTCCCTTTCAGCAGACTGTCTGCCATAATTTGGTGTTAGTTGCAGGTTTGTACGATAATTTGTTACCTGGCGGTGTTGAAAATTATGATGACCCAGAATATTGCCAGGATCTGGATCGTACTTTTACATTTGTCAGAAATTATGGTGACCTTGTCATGTATTGTTTTGCAAAACAATCGGACCATTTATCGCGGAATAATATATACATATGGTGAAAACAGCCCTATCTCGCAATGATAAAGAATCCTTTAAAAAAATCCTTAATCCAGACGGTGATCCAGATCACCTCCAAAATTCAAACACCTTTTCTGTATGTCATTTTGAACATTTCCTGAAAATTTCATCAAGATCTGTTTGTTACTTTTTGGGTTATGTTGTTCACAGACCAACAGGCAGACAAACAAACTCTCCCAAAAACATAACCTCCTTGGCAGAGATAATGATAATACAGTTCGTTTAAATGTATTTGAAAAAAAAGTTAAATTGATACAGGTATCATAACACATCAGTGTCAGTATTGGCTGACTCCAAAGCCTAGGTATTGGTGGGGTGGCAAAATTCCAGGAATTTTAAAAGTTGGAAACTTTCCACAGCAATTTATGATAATAAACAAGAATTTACAGGAGTAAACTGGAAATTTATGATGTGCAACTGAAATATAGCTAGGGAGTGTGTATTGTAGCATTATTTAGCCTAAAACCAGATTTAATGCAAGTTCACTTGAATATGTATTCCACTCAACACAACAGCACTTTGCTGAATGCAGGGCCACTCCCTACATGCACTGAGCATGATGCCCGCAGCACAAGATCATTAAAGACACCACCTCAGGACTAGATAAAGTCAGGGAAGTTTTGATAAAACAAATCAGGATATTTCAGAATTCCCTAAGCTTAACTTCCCCTGAAAAGAGTCTAGATTTTTTTTTTTTTAATTTTCCACCCATTTGCAACCCTAATTGGAACATCCCTAATGACAGTCAAAGAAGACAAAGAAGAAATTCCAAAAAAACTTGTTTTTCTTCAACATAACAAAATAAGTGCTGAGGTGGGTGATAGGTCAAAAAAAGAATCATACCACTAAATCTATAAGGCAAATCCATAACTACATTTCAACTTACAATTCCTAACAACATGCAAACAACATCAACATATGTCCATGAATGTGCATAGAACTGCAACAAATAGAAAAAACTCATTTATTCTCATTCCATTCTGTCTGCAGTGAAACATAAAAGGTTGTCTTTAATTAATTTTAGTTAACCAAAATGACCGATATTCTTTTTTTTTTTTTGTTACTTTAACCAGTCGTGACATTGGTTTTAAAGTGGTAATTGCTGGTAAATTGTTGATTGTATGTCCCAACTTTCACAGCAGCGCTCTCAATTAAATCTGCAGCAGGTTTAATAAAATATTTTCTTAATTACTTCAATACTTACTATCAACAGAGGATGAAATACAAGGCCATCATTATAGGAGTCTGCAATGACTCACCATTGTATGAAAACATGACAGAATTTGCAGAATAGCTTTCATGGCTCTTTGTCTATGCAGACTGAATGATTCATTTATTTGTATGAAGCAGCTTAACTCTTATTATAATGTATTGTCAGCTGTGCTTACAGAGACGAGACACAGTAAGGTTTCTGATATTGATGAAATTTAAATGCAATGATGGATTAGAGTTAAAGATCAAGTAAATGCCAAATCATTTGCTCACACTGGGACAAATAGGCTTAAAGTAAGTAGTTAATGTTGTTGGCAATTTCTCCCTAAGGCTATTTCGAAGCCAACAACAGGTTGAGTCTGGGTTAATTAGAGCTCAGTTTGGGTATTCATAGGCAACAGCTGGTGCAGATTCTCCTTCCAGAGTGAAAGTGTTGGACGCATACGGCCAAGTTGTGTATCCTTAGGGTCTGATATCATCTGGCCAGGTCTTCTGCAGGAATGTTCTGGCATCTTTGACTCCTAAAACTAGGATCTGGACTCACAATTTGGCTTCCTCCCTGACACAAACTGAGGTATATTTGTTGACAATATGAGTCCATAAGTTACCTGATTCTTTCTCCCCTTGGGGTGGCAGCCAGTTTCTGCTCCGTCAGTGTTCGTGTACATCTGCTAACATCCACCAGTTAGTTTGGTTTGCATGGAGATCAGAAAGTGTGTCTAAACACTTCTGCAATCTGCTGTGAGATAAAGAAGCAAGAGGAAGACAGCTACACTGTGTGTGTGGGTGTGTGTGAGTGAAGTGGAAATCAGGCTGGCAGAGCGAACCTCGAGTCAATATGTTTACTGAGTGGATTGAGGTTATCATTAAAAGTGCAGCTGAGGGCAGACAGGGCAGATCAACAGCAGGCGTACGGAGCACGCTGTAGCTGAGACTTGGAACTCCTCAGCCCTGCAGACTAAGCCTGGAGCAGCATTCAGACTTAGAGAGACAAACTGTGAGGGAAAGAGCAAATAAAAGGAGTCACAGTGCTGTTGTATCAGACAAAAGGCACAAGTACAGAAGCAGGGAAAGGAGAGACTTTCAGGGTGCAAAGTTGAGACACAAATTCATTTACGGATTCGTTTCACCTGCTTGTCTGTGTTCAGGGTCAAAGGTGTGCATTGATTTTCAGGCAGAGAACAAGACAACGTGAACTCTTCATGAAATTCAAAGAGACCAGAACAAACACAGTGAAAGGAACAGGTTTAACACAGTCAGCAGCAAAATGTGATGCATGAATGTGTTTTTGTGTTATAACTACAACACCTTATCTGATGCTTCAGTCTCCTCCACTGTACAGTGACCCTGTCCTGGCAGATTTCACAGAAACCTCTTATATTTCATCTCATCTTGACCCCTGACAGTGTACAACTTCATTAAATGTCCCGGTTTCAACAAGCTGTCATGACACATAAAAACATATACTGTGTGTGTGTGAGGGGTGTCCTGATCCAGAGCTCAACAATCAGACAGAAGCTGATCGGGACATTTTTTACCTGATCTACTCAGTTTTCAGATAAATGCAAAAAAAATAAGTAACTTTAACTATAACCTAGAAAGAGAAAACTGTGTCCAACCACTACTTGGTGCAATACACTAATTCCAATATGCATAATGGCTGCAGAGCTGCGTTCAAGACTAGCATGTTCATTAGAGGGACAGAGGAAAAGGCTGCTACCTGAAGGAACGTACAAGAAGAAGGATAAATATCCACAAACAGGGGGAAGACTAACTAACGGGACATTCTGTCAAAGTCCAGAACGGCCATCCCTTGATGCATCTAGTTCAGGGGTAGGCAACCTCGGGCATGGTGCCATAGCTGGCTAATGAGGCTATTTATGCTGTCACACAGAGAATACTTACAGGAAGGTAGAGGACAAAACAAATAAATAAATAAAAACAAAACTATTGTATTGTATTCTAATAACATTTCTCGAGAAAATTATAAATGTTCTTAAATCAAATTTAACAAATAGCGTTAAATAAAACATGTAAATCATGATGCCGCAAGTGCACGACTGTGACTTGCAAGTGTGTCAAGGCAAATCTCTCGGTAGGTCAGTCTTTTACCTCACATTCACGCCCAATAAGTGGTGTTATAATGGAAAACAAATCAAGTTCCAGTTGTTCTTTCCAACATACTTGGACAGGGGAGTATGGATTTATTGCCAGAGATTATCCGAGATCGAGTGATAAACATCCTTTGCTATGAAAGTGTGGTATGTAGAACATTAATTGTGCAGCTATGTTGGGGACAAAACATGAAAACAGTGTTAGCAAAGTATGCTAAACAGAACAATAAATTCAAAACTTTCTGTAAAAAAAACAGGCAGCAGAGGGAAGTTAGACCTTTTCTCACTGCTTAGTGAATGGAAAACCATTGGCTGAAAGGAAATACATAAAGGGGACTTTCTGATCAACTGTAGATGACTTTATGAAAGAAGTAAGAATTGGCACTTTGGCCATGAGTGTATTTTAAAGTGGCTTAAGTCATGGAAACAGTTGCCTGCCCGGTCTCGTCAAAAGAAAAAAAAAATCAGCGATATTAACGCCAAAACAACAGGGCGCCGATATGATAATTTAGGGTAAAGGGTAAAGACACAAAAGTTTAAAAAAACTGAAAAAAAACTGAAAAAAAAAAACAAAGAAGAAGGAAAAAAGAAGGAAAGAAGAGAATGCATGGCAGGGAGCGTAAGGGGAAAGGTGGGTGGGAAAACTCCAAAAAGAAGAGGGCCAGATCTTACTGAACTATTTAGTAGGTTTATTGAGCCACGAAGGACTGCCGGGGACAGCCAAGAGGAGGAGGCTGAGACAGAGCATCCCTGGTAGTTTGGTGACAGATGAGCAGAGAAGAGTAAGAGGAGCTGGTGAGTTACAGAAGCAGTTCATAAGTAGACTACAAGCTAACCTATTCATTCGGATTATGTCGAGTTTTAACCACGATTAAGGGCAGTCTAATCTGGTGTGTTTGGGGCCGTCAATGGAAATACGTGAAATATCATGAATGAACCAAAAAAAAACAAAAACAAAAAATAACATCTTTGATGGTGAAATGTTATCATCTATCCTTAGTCTGTCTTCAGGAAAAAGGGCAAAAAGATTTCAGAGAAGCTGGTTGAATTTATCACTTTTGACAACCAGCCCATCTCTGTAATGAAGAATGCAAGCTTTGGCTGTCAGTTTTAAGTTTTGATTCAGAGCATGCCCTGCCTGGTTTGTGACTGAAAGTTTAAGTTTGGATTCAGAGCATGCCCTGCCTGGTTTGTGACTGAAAATTTAAGTTAAACTAAGTTAATTCTGAGGAGAAAAAAAGAGATTGTATGTATGCAACACAATGGTTGCTGGACTAAGGTAATCTAAATAATATGAAGGTCATTTTAAGTTACTTGTTACTATTTTTGGAAACTAGAAAAGCACCAAGAGGGCACAGACCTCCGCCAAGCACTTAAGTCCTACTTTAATGTTACATTCCCTTTCAGCAGACTGTTTGCTACAATTTGGTATTAGCTGCAAGTTTACATGATAATTTATTATATGACATGTGTTGCAAATTATGATGACCAAGTACATACTTCACACTTTAGATCTTAGTATCCAGAATATTGCCAGAATCTGGATCGTATTTTTACATCTGACAGAAATCATGGTGATCTTGTCATGTATTCTTTCGCAAAACAATTCAACCATTTATCGTGGAGTTATATACACATATGGTGAAAACGGCAACTTTAAAAAAGTCCTGGATCCAGACGGTGATCCAGATCACCTCCAAAAATTGAATGACTTCTACCTTATCCTATTTTGAACATTTCCTGAAAATTTAATCAATACCCGTTGTTTACTTTTTAAGCGATGTTGTTCACAGACAAACAAACCAACCGACAGACAATCTTTCCCGAAAACATAACCTCCTTAGCAGAGGTAATAAAAATTCAGGGAGCAATTCAGTGATCTCAGGATATACAAGTATCAGTGTTCAGGATTTTGGGTCCAAATATGCTTCATCCATTGCATGTGCAGTTTTAAATTTAATCCTTGAAAGAAATGAAGCAACCAGCTTCAGGGACAGGATTTACTCCATCACTGTTTTCGAATTTCATTGTTGATCTTGATATTTCATTTCATGTTCAAGATGGAAAGTGTCAAACAATTCCACTTAGAGAACGAGATCAGCTGAAGCAGAAACAAATATTTTTGACACAGTAACAAACATGCACCCAGAAATATTTATTCTTTAAGATCTTAAACTAATTTATTCACCATGTATTTTCAAAGACCTTCAGCTCTGAAATCTTTTCCTGATCTGACACTACCATTACAATTATTTCGATCACGGACAGAATATCAAATCGTCAGGCTGAAAGCAAACACTCATAAGTTATTTGTGGTTTATTTAAGAGGAAAGGAGCTCACAAAAAGCGCACAGAAGCACAGAAACCTGACCTGAATATGACGAGTTCCTTTCACTGTCAACTTTTCAAAGGCTTTACCTTGGGAAAAGTGTGACCTGCTGCATCATTTTTTCATCCTCTGCCAATACATTAGGAGAAAAATTAAGTGTAGCAAATCTCAAACAGCACACAGAAAGTTCAATTTGTCTGGCTGCCTTGACTTAAGGTAAAATGTTCAGGATGTTTTCTCACACTTGTGCCCAAATTAGCAGTAATAGCATGCCTGCAATTTCCATCTGCAGGAAAATGGAATAAATGGAAATACATGTCAGGGTTAGTAAAATCATTTAGTCCCGTATGCCACTTCATTGTAGCAGAGGTTATTTAATTTGAAGGTGAATGTGAGGCACAAAGGAGCGTGCGGGACCTGTAATTTGAATGGGAGCTGCTTAATGTTACCTGTATGATAAAAATACAACCCTTAACCTCCCTGCTGATCCACAGATGTAAAAATGAACAAAATTAAAAGATGCAGACAGCGTTTAAAGGCATGTGGGTTGTGAGGGGAGGAATTTAAGAGTTTCACTGGGAGGGGTGGTGCATGTTGAGCAGGTAGCTTTCCCCCCATGAGTTATGGGAAATGATTCAGATCCCATAAGCCAGAGGGCTGAATAAATTGAAAAGTTTGAAGGTGAAACTGTACAAAAATAAAGAAATATTGGGATCTTGTTTGAAGAGTATGGTGTCATTTTAATCATATATCAACCTGCTCTGCAAAACAATCAAAAGTTTCAGTTTTGGGGAAGAAACTTCATACAAGGAAATTTAACACAAACAACAGAAAATTGACTTTAAAGGCAAAATAGGAGGGGTCCTTCAAGACTCCCCCATGTGGGACGCTCTAAAGTGACTGATTGCTGTGGTGATAAAGAGACAGCTGAACACTGAGAGTCCCTGGGCTCCTACTCCTGACAGCAGCTGCCTGTCTTGATTCCAGCACCGAGGACAGCTCCCTTCTTGTGGAACCCGCAGAGAATCAGCACCAGACTTCTGACGTGTCGAACCGGAGGGTCTACTTTAAGTGAATGTGACAGGTTTAGCTTTGTAACACGAGGCTCTAACTTTCTCGGTGTTAAACGCTTCTATGCAGAGTCTACCCTCAGCTCAGATGTCATCTGGAGCAATTTACAGCCGGAGAGAGGAGGCGTTTTATCCGCGACCAGTCTGGAACTTTAAAACAGCCAGACTGATGCAAGCTCAAATGTGGATCAAAGCCCAATAAAGATGCTCTGTTAGCTTTTAAATAGCACTTTAGGACAGAGTTTGAGAGCACTTTGTTCCACTCTGCTAATTAATCGCACCTTTCAGCAGGCCACACTCGCTGGGGCAGGTAGTGGCAAAGAGGTCCATGTCTCAGAGGAGAAAAAGCCACAAATCCCCCCTGCTTTCACTATCTCATATTCACAGCTCACTGTGTGGCAACACAGGCCTGTTTACTATTCTGGTGGGTTTGTATCATGTGGTCGTTCTCTAATCCCCTGAAATGCTTGGAATTGTCAAACAGGAGAAGTGCTCACCTCTCCAGAGGGGGAGAGGAAGAAAATTAAAAGGCAATCTTGCAGGAAATACATCTTGCAAAAAGGAAAGACGCCGGTGCGCTGTGTGAACACATCTAGCAGGACAACCTGAGTGAATGATAGTGCTAGTCAGAGAATACACAGCATGCAATCTGAACACAATAACAACCTCATGGGACAAAGGAAGGGAAATATCCACAATAGAATATGAAAAAGTGCCCTTTCAATAGAGGGGGGCAGACAACATCCAGTGGACAGCACAGGCATCACACAATAGAAAAAAACAAATATTTTTCCATGATGTGCCAAGAACACTGTGTTCATCCGAAGAGAGGATGCAGAGACATGCAGCTGCTGCCCAATAACAAGAATTGTGTAAACTGGCAGCTACCATAACTTAGTTATAAATTTGACCCGAGGTAGACAGTCACCTTGACAGTTCTCTGCACTGCAGCACTCTCCTCTCTTCACCTTTTGTTGACGCAGACGAGCCATGTGATATATAATCCCATAATACAGGACGACTGAAACAAAGGCGCCTTCCTCTCCATCTGTGAACACACAAGTATGAACCCAGTCTCTCTAATTCCCAGCTAATTAAACACATTAGATACAGAGCAACAGTTGTGAGCTGGTATTAACCTTGCTGACCTTCAGACAGAAAGAGTATAGGATCAAATTCTCACTTCACACACACAATGATGCATCTGCACTGTGGGACCAGACAGCTGGAGATAGAGCTAACAGCCAAGGAGGGTTTGTGATTAGTGAGCACAGTTTCCTCCAGCTGAACGCTGCTGTCAGAAAACATATGTTCGCCTGATGTCTTATATACTGTACAGAGAGAAGGAAGGGCCAGCCGGCTGGAATGATAGGCTGGAGGCAAGAAGGAGGAGGAGGAGAGAAAACAAAAATTAAGGCTCCTGCTGATATAACCATTTCTCTTCATTGATAGAGACAGAAAAGCGCACTGCAGTGCAGACACCAAAGGGTGAAAAAGGAAGGGAATGAGGGGGAAACACAGAGATTTTGGAGGGAATGAGAGGCAGAAGATGAAAAGAGGATGACAGCAGAGAGCTCTTGACTCTGTCCTCTTCAGATCACCCAAGTGTCACTTCTGTAACCAGGCTAGGACTGGGACAAGATGTCCTCCAGGTTAGAAACAGGGATCAGTATTCAGGTCACAGAATGGAGGAGGGGAGAGAGGAAGAAAGTGGTGGAGAGACTCCACAGTGTTTACTGCAGCAATTCCCCACTTCCTCTGTCTGCCCACAACACTAATGACACTGTTTCCACTCAGATCATTTATCAACAGTCTGACACTGAGCCGTACTGCTTCTCCTCACAGGGTTTATGATACAGGGAAGCCTCAGATCTGCAGGGATAGACATTTGATTCATATAAAAACAGAGTTGAAGATGTTACGATTACCTCACATTAAATATATGTGGCATTAAATCTTTTTACTTTTGGGTTTGCGTCAGAGCAGCTGTAATGGAGCTAATTAGAGAAGAAAATTCAGGTTATTGTGGAGGAGTAATGACAACTTTAAGCTGATTACACACCGTTAACAGTCTGCCAGCCCACTCTGTTGTTGTTCTTCCTCCTCACCACGATAAGAAACAAATAAAATATGCTGTAGGGTGAGGGCTGACTCCTGTAAAGAGAAAAGTCCTTCCATAAAGTGAAGGGCAGCATAATAAACATGTAGCTGTTTACTGAAAAACGTACACTCTGCTTCATAATGAGGCACGGTTTCCATCTTACCGAGGTATTTTGGGTAATATGCCCTTTTAGCTGAGTAAATAAAGAAAGCATATATTTTCCTTTTTAAAATTCATAAGAGAAATATGTAAATTTTCTAAGCCCTACAACAAAAAAGAGAGCACATACATTACCATGTCAGACCCACTTTCATCACCTAATACAAGCATAAGCATCATGAAAAGCCTCCTCTTTTTTTCTCTTTTTGGACTCTATTTCTCTGATTCCCACGCTCACAGATTCAAGCCCGGGGCGTTTACATTTAAATCCTCCCTAATCTTTCTCCCCTTAAACGCATTTTGTATTTACATGCACCAACAGGCAACCACTGGCGATACTTTCAATGCAGGAGATACCTGATCTTACAGCTCTTTTTCAGGATGAACAGAAGAAATAAGGAGAAGAAGGGAAAAAAAGGGCCCCCACCTCTTCACTTACGTCAAACTCCCCCCTGAGATTCTGGATGCAAACACAAAGTGCTAAACTGGGAGTTTATAGTTTAATAAGATTAAAAAGAAGTGGGAGAATGTCTGAATTCTGCCAGTTTTCAGACAGCTTTATTTCTAGTGGTAGGAATAAAATGATCGGAGTTAAAAATATAGCGCTGAATAGTGTTGTGTTACATTTTAATTACAGGGAAACTGTAATCTGATTTAGTTCAAAGGGCTTTGTACTGTTCATGTGACATCAGGCGAGTGCGGCACAAACGTTGACGAGCTGGCAGGTGATGATTAAATGACAACACTAGCCGTCATTATCTGCTAGATACTGGTTAGAACATCCTCTAATAGCCACAGGATGAGCTCGGTTAATCAGATGTTCAGGCTCATTATGGATGCCTTTGTCGAGGCAATGAACCAAGTGCTTTGCATATTCATGGTCAGGGTGAGGCAGGGGTCAAGTAGCAGACCCTGATGTCTCTGTGCAGGTACATTAACAGCTTCATGAGGACTTCAAAGGTATGCAAGCTGGAGTGGGAGTGGGAGGCAGGCCCCGCTGTCCCTTAGTGCCACTGCAATCCAGCTTCTGATGTCTATCACAGTCAGATAGCTAAATTATTAGGCAGAGTATCATTTTGGGCAGCTATATTTTTTTTTGGCCCAGACTTATAGTAAAGACTGTTACAGACAAATGTTGACTGCAACAAGCTGTTAAACTGGTGTATGGATGCTGAGTGTCTAAGAAGACGTCTTATCAGATTTTTTTTTTTTTAAAGGGGACATATCATGCAGATCCCTGATTTAATACTTACATATAATATAATACATTTGAAAACAAGACCTTTCACCCCCTGAATTTTCAAAAAATGAGATATTGTATTTTTTCTGATATCCTAGAACGAGATTTGATGCCTCTGAAAATAGGTCATTGCCATTTGGCCGTGAGATTTTGACCTTCATGACGACACGAGGATCCTCTCTTTTTATTGGAGTAATCTGATGAAGCAGCTCCTCCTCTGTGATGTCAGTTAGTCACACAACCGCCACCGAGGGATACACCCACCAAGAGCTGAGTATAAACGTATAAACTATACATGTTACAGTACCGGTTTGACTCACCACACTGAAGCATCCTGAGATGATCTGTGTCGAGGTGGATTTTCTTCCTCCTGTGCTGCAGAACCGTCCGGGTCTGACTCTGGGTCCAATACAAAAGGACGTATCCTACACTCTGCCATTTTATTAGTGCTATCAATGCCTTATGCTGAAGTTTTGGCAAACAGCAAACTCGCTCGGTCTGCCCCATCCAATATGGCAATTTTGTAAATACTGCCATGCTGCAAAAACCGCCCCCCTGGCTCTACCCCCTCCGCCCCTCTGATAGAACCGACCAATCAGAGCACAAAGGGCTGTGACGTTGCGAGGTTACTGGAGGTCATTCTCGAAACGGAGTGTTTCAACGAGATCTTCAGAATGGCCTAAAATGAGGATACTGAGAAGGCTATTGTGGGGCAATGAAGGAACTAAGTGACTTGTACTGAGGGCAGAAATGCTTTACAGGAATCCTAGTCTAGCATAGTGAAAATGAGAAACAAGCATGATATGCCCCCTTTAAGTAATTTCTGTTTTTTTTGTTTGTTTCTTTCTTTTTAAAATGCCTTTAAAGGGATAGGAAAGAACAATGGGTGGAGCATAACATAGGGTAAGAGTGGGGAGTGACATGCTGTAAAGAGGCCACAGTTGGATATTAGTGGTGGGGGGGGGGAACAAAAATCGAGATATTGGGATTTTTTGTTTGACAATATCAACTCTTTGTGATTCTTTGTCCAAAAATTGATACTGTTTTCAATTTCAAATTCTTCATTTCAATCTCCAATCTCCTTCCACTTTTCTCCTGCAGAGGATGAAATGTTTCTCTATGACTCGGGTGATGTGCATTTTATTTTTTATGGGAAAATGTGGCTCCTGACATAGACTGTAGACTAGGGCAATCACTTTTTATTGAGGTTCGAACAATTGTTTGAACATGGGGTGAAAACTTAATGTTCAAACTCTATTAACCTGCTCGAAACGCAGGCTGCAGTCTTTACAGATGAATCAGACAAGTTGGCGTAGTTTACCTTGATATCCAACAGATGGCGCTCTAAGAATTCACTACCATGTTTACGCATGCCCTGCTAACCTATCACTAAACAAAGCAAAAATTTAAAATTGCAAAATTTTTGATATTGAAGAATCGCAATTTAAATCGAATTGGCACCCCAAAAATCATAACAGAATTGAATTGCGACAATTGCATATTGTCCCAGCCCTACTGGATATGAACCTGGGCCACCAGCTCAAGGGCATCTTCTTGGGGCCTTTGATAGAGATTACTCTTGAAATCAGACATTGATATGAATCAAAATATCCAAACCCAAAGGTTTCCTTCGCTATCTCAAAGACACGCTGTCAGTCTTTCTGTGATTGACAGTCCACTGCTGCCTCCCTCCTATCTGAATATCTACAGGGCTCTACATTATCACCATGTGTTCGACACAATCCTCCCGGCTCTACACAAACGATAAGTCTCGACCTGAAGAGCTCCTTCAGGCACCAGCTGCCCTTCTCACCACTCTGTCACCTCCACGTCAGGACAGCCACTTCTACCAGTTTCCACACGTCTGAGTCCAGCAGCCCCCCTCCTTCCTGCAGGGTAATTACTGGACTGCTTACTGACTAACCCACCTGCCTGTCCTGTCAGTCCAGGAAAATTCATGGTCATTACCCAGAGACAAAAGGACACGGTTCATCCCATGCTGGACCCCATATGCTCCACTTGGTGACTTTGGAGGAAACAGTAACATACTGATTTCAAATACACAGAAATCTGAAATGAAAGTCAGAATACGTGCCACTCCATCTTGAAATCTTTTTACTGCCCTCTTTGGGTAAAATACCAAAGAGGAAGTCTTGAACCATTTCTGCATTCAAGTCCTGTATTTACAGCAAAATGAAGAAATCTCGGCTCCTTTGTGAGGATGTACCTGTGGCTGGGATCACCTGATATTCTCCTCTCATGCTGTCTGGAATATGAAATCAGTGAAGCTGCATTTTACTTGAGGCAGGCGAGACGCTCGCTGGATCTTTAATCCTCCTAATTCAAAAGAAGGCATGCTGCTGGTGTGCTGACACAAACCATCACACCTTACATGTGAGTAGTCAGGAATCAAAGAGCGAATTAAGGAAGAACACAGCACAGACAAAAGTAGACTATGCATCCTGAAGAGACTCAGGGCGTATCAATGAAAATACAAGAAACCAATTATAGATAGGAAATAGGATTTTTGTTTAAAATCCAACTTGTCTTTCTAACACTTTTACTTTTACTCCTATGATTAACATGTTGTAACAGTAAGATCTATAGCTTATTCTGTTTATGACAGAACTGGTACTATAAGTTTAATAAAACTAGCTGAGTCATGATTTTTCAAACAATTTATATCTTGAATTCATGTGACTACCTTGTCATCTAAAAAATTCATTTTTTTTTTTTTTTCAATTTTTTTTCACTGCACCTTGGTTATAATATGATGTAACTGCCAGATGTTGTTTGTAGCACAATCAAAAGCAGTAAGGCATGACTTTGTCTTGATTGACAGCATGGCAGCCATGCAGCCAATCACATGTGAGGATGTAGGATCTTATCATGAAGTGAAAGCAAAGAGAGAGACACCCAGTGAGGTATGGCCCCTCTCAGTGGTTAAGAAGAAGAGTGGTTCACGTCACAAAAACATGTAAATATGAGCGACATTTAGGGATGGGTACCTTTCGCATCTGAAAGGATACAGTACCGATGCCTGGTACCTGGCAACCACTATTGGTACTCAGCGGTACCAATTTTCAGTACTCTTGTATGTTTGTTTTTAATAATAAAATCTCAAAGTTTTTCCATTTAACATATTTTTTTTCTCAATAGATAAACTTGTAACGCAGTGTTTATGTCCAGTATGAAAATTGCCCACTCTTTCAATCCCTCACAGTCACAGTCACGATATGTTTAAGTACCCAAACATGGTACAGTTTTATTTTACGTAAACTGGTACTTGGTACTACAGACAGAATCCGGTTGGTACCTATAAAAGTGCCCAGCTTAGTACCCATCCCTTGAGACATGTGCAAATGAATTCAGCATATGGATGTCTACTTTTGTAACAGAACAAAAGCTCAAATGAGGTAATTATGAAGCTTCCCATAAAACACTGAATGCAGAAGGATTTATCAATACATAAATCATTCATATTCGCCAGCTTAGGCTAAAATATGGGGCTACAATTAACACCGAATTAGAAGCTGTGGCCAGCTCTTTTTTTAGGAGCCAAAAGCCAGAAGAACCAGCTCTCTGAAAAGATCCAAACTTCCCACCACTAACAGGTCCAGCACAGTGAGACTCAGAGCTGGAGAAAAACACAGACAGGTCTGAGAGGACCTACTTAAAAACAAAAAAAAACAAATAAATAAATAAATGAATTAAAAATGGCTTAATAAGAAAGTTTTGCTTGATAAATAAGAATATTTCAATCATATACATCTGCCTACAACAACTTTGCACAGTCATTAAAAGGGTCTCTATCTCTTTATGTTGGAATGGGGGGGTAGGATTATTTCAATAATCTGAAAATACTGTGGTTGGACTGCAACGATTGAAAAGTTAATTGGCTTGAAATGCTCAGGGTACAGTTTATTGACTTTTGTATGTGACTTGAAAAAGGAAGGTATTTAAAAAAAGATATGCCATTGCACTGAATCTTTGTTCTTACTTCTCCTGTCTTTAACAGAGGTTTGCAAACAGAGAGGCAAAGAGATGTCAGGCACTTAAATGTTGATGAGGAGGAAAACAATCTGCAGTCAGAACCAAAAGTCAGCATTTGAACCTCAGACATTGTGTCATCACCTCCCCTCCAGCATTAAGAGTTAAGCCAAACTACTCCAGACCAGATGTTTATAGGGCTCCAGAGTCCAAACCATTTCATTCACTCAGCGAGGCTGCATAAAAATAAACAGGACAGCCAGTCAGGACAGAAAGAGGTGAATCTTTCCTTGGTTACTTCAACCTCTACCTCAACCCGCAGCCGTCATGTTCACGCTGGGAGAAAATGAAGAAGGAATGAATAATTCAAGCTCAGTGAGGGTGCTCTTTGGAGGAAAGCAGAGGAAAGATACACACAAATCATACATTAAAGAATGTGAACATGTACGCCGCTAAAACACAAAGAAAAATTCTGTCTCATCTCCACGTCAGCTGCAAGGCTTCACAATAATGTGTGATATGCACTGATACCATACATCCAGCCACATCCTGAGAGAGTGGACTCTGTGCGACTGAGGCAGAGTGGGAGCCAATCCTCCCCCCACTGCTGCAGAGATTTTTACAAGCCCTGAAAGCTCCTGTGAACCAAGCCACAGCAACATAAAACAACAGAGCCGAGTGCCATGCTCGGTTTATATTAGACAGACAGACAAAGTGCTTTTCACGTCTCCCTCCAGCTGAATGTCAAACAGGTTATCAAACACCAAAAAGCAGCTAGAACAAGCTCCAACATTTGCATGGAAAGCTGTTATTGACAGTCTCTTGACACTGAAGTGTAGAAGGAACAAGTTGAGAAAATCAATCCAAAAGCTGAATTACAGACAGAGTAAACAGATGCTTGGAGAATATGTGAGAAATAAGGCTGCAGCTTGAAAGTGAATGGATCAGAGATGTATGAACTTACTGCTTCTTGGAAAAGTTGTCAAAGGAAAAAGATTACTGTCATTGCATTAAACTGAGTGTGTGTGTGTGTTTATGAGTGTGTGTGTTGTGATACGGTCTCAGCCCAGTGATTGATTGCTCCATTATGGACTTATTTGATCTGCTGTGTAATTAGTTGCATCAACACAACCTGTCAGCCTCAATCTGCCTCACATCATCAGGCTGCAGAACAGATTGTTGCTCACTGAAAGATGGACTAACATCAACAATGCATCCTCCTCATTCACATGCACTGATCAACTCCAGACAGTGTTACAGACAGGCCAGTACTGGCTGGGCCTCTGCAGGACATCAAACCCGTCTGTCAACTTAAAACACAAATAAAATAAGGTTTGTTTGTTAACGGATCAATGCAGAACTGTGGTAAGAAGTAGAACCGTAAGATACAAACAGAAAAGAAAGCAGCACAGTTTTATTTCATGCATGACACACTGTTTCATCATGTTGCTTTGGCTCAAGGGATTTCTGCACAGCAGGGCTTGAAAATTATTGTTGACCCTTTCTCGACAGCACATTTATTTTGGAATTTGCTGAAGCTAGATTTTTTTTCACAGTCCTGGTTATTGATCAAAAGTAGAAAATCAAAAGTGCTTCTCATGTCAGTTTCTCATTACAACATGGGCTCAGAGTCAATGTTTTATGTAAAACACAGTAAACTGTCAGCTAAGAACCTAATAAAACCAGAGAAATTTCCCCTTAAAACGCTCTCCGGGAGTGAGCTGGTATTTTATCACATTTTGCATTTTATTACCTTTCACTTCAGACACATTACAATCTGACATGATTCAGATCAAGGCAATTAAACAGTTTATTTCATAAAGGGTGGGTTTATACACAGCCGCCCTTATAATGCAGCAGAGGCATCAGGTTCTTACTCATGTTATGTCACATGTACTGTCCTCTTGCAGCAATGTGAATTGAATGATGGAATCAAGTGAATGACACATTCTGCTAGGCACACTTAAAAAAAGGCCTTGGAATCGTAAATTACAGTTTAAGACTAAGTATTGTGTGCATTGACACAAAACAACTAAACGTTGGCACCCTCACCCATCTCCACCAGAGTAACTACAATTCTACAATTTTATTTAGCAGACACTTCTGTCCAAAGCGATGTACACACAAGCAAGAGTTTAGACAGAACGGAAAACCTTAGCGAGTACGACAAAGTGCTACACAATATTTGGCTGCAGGTGCTGCCATTAAGTGGAAGAAGAATCTATTTTGATTGCTGCAACAAAATAGGTAAACCTCTGACAACATTAAATAACCAGTGCTTAAAATTCTCAAAGATCTGGGTCTGAGACCTTCTGGCTAATATTACCCCTGAAGACAAAGAGGGGAAGGATCAGCTAAGTGCCCAAGTGTTCCCTGAACAGATGAGTCTTCACACATCTCTTAAAAGTAGAAAGGGACTCTGCGGATCAGATGCAGTTAGGTAATTCATTCCACCATTTGGGCACAACAGAAAAGAGTCTGGCTAGAGATTTAGAGCCACATTGGGCTGGGAGCACCAGGTGTCTTTCACCACTGAAGGACACCACTAAATAAACTGTTTAATTGCCTTGATCTGAAGAGAGATTAACAGTGGGGTGACGTGCTGTTTTGGGCTGGTTAAAGACCAGGCATGCTGGTGTATCAACAAGATCAAGCAACCGAAGCCACATGGACCTTAAAGGTCAACTGGTCATCAATCATGACACACAGATTTCTGCCAGAGTTTGTGGGCACAAGGTGATTGGAATCAAGCAGGACACTGATCTGTTGTTGAACCGGGGGACAAGCTGGAAGGAAAACGAGCTTTGTTTTGGACAGATTTAGCTGGAGGTGGTGTTCCTTTGTCCATGTGAAGATATCAGCCAGACACGCTGATATCCGAGCCAAGACAGTTGTGCTGTCAGGTGGGGAAGACAGGAAAAAGCTGAGGGTCGTCAGCATAGCAGTGGTAGGAGGAGCCATGAGACCAGATCGCTGCACCAAGGAGAAGAGTAGAGGACCAAACACTGAGCCCTGGAGTACCCCTTTCAATAAGTCATGTGAGTTAGACACTTCTCCTCACCATGATACTCTGAAGGATCAGCTTGTGAGGTAGGACTTGAACTACGATAGCACAGATCCTAAGATGCAAAGTTCAGATAGTGTGGAGAGGAGAACTTGATGGTTTATTGTGTCAAAGGCAGCAGACAGGTCCAGCAGTAGTAGGACAGAGGACTGACCAGCAGCTCGAGCCAGTCACAGTTATTCTGTGGCCAACTTGAGTGCAGTCTCAGGGGAGTGGTCACACCTGAAGCCAGATGGATAGGAGTCAGTCAAGTTGTTCTTCTGCAGATGTTCAGACACTTGGTTATAGACTGTGTGCGCCAGTATTTTTGACAAGAAAGGCAGAAGCGAGACTGGCCTGTAGTTTCTAACATGGGCTGGGTTGAGACCAAGTTAGTACCATGTTAAACTAACTATGTATATTACTATTAAGGCCTGAAGTGAGGGTAAGTCTTTTTTTTAGGACAGCCACCTACCACTTGCTGGACTTGTGGTTTGCACTGGTAACTGCTATGCTGTAATTCATGACCATCCAGATGTATAGAAGTAAGGATGATGGACAGTATCTTGTGATGTCAGCTTGGCAGTGAAGTAAATCAAATAGTTTCAACAGCTTTCTGTATGTTTTTTACCCAAAGACTTCACTGCAAGTGAAATCTTAAATATATTTTTCAATTTCTTCTTGAAAGACTCAGAAATCAGATGCACCCCTGTTTGTTTGTTTTACTGCTTTAGCTCAAATAAAAAGTGGACAGCCCTCAAGAGGACACACATCATATTTTAATAGTGATAAAGCGCCACCATCGAAAAATTACAGTGAGTACAGGACAGAAATAAAGTCTAATCATTACATCCATAAACTTTCAGGGTTTATAGCCACAAGCATGATGATATATTAATAGTGGACAGGCCTGTGATGGATTAACCAGAGTCTAGACAGACAGACAGAGGAGCCAGATGGTTGTGAAACACCAGAGTCACCCCTCAGTGCCAACAGTGGCGTTTGCCCACAGTGTGAGCCCTTCACATCATCTGTCTCCAAAAAGCAGAGCAATTAACCCCAGAAAGGGGCAGAAAGAGCAAACGCTGGATCCTTTTATAATCATACACTGGGCGAAAGTCGACAAATTAAACTAGTTAGAGGGAGATAAAGTCTGTTGTTTTGTTTCTGATGGATGAGAATGTGAAGACAGACACTATAACAGGTAAACTGAAAAAAAAAGATTGAAGGGTTAAAGTCGTTTAATTATGCTGTCCACTATAGAAGAAATAGATTCATAAATCAAAAGCAAAATTACACTCAGGACCAGCTGGGTTCAGTCTCTGCCTGTACTATGATGGCTTTTTTGCATTACTATTATATATCGGATGTTTGTCAATCATTAAAACATAATAAGACCTTGACTGATGCATTTGTGTGCTATATATAGTAAAAATGTATCTATGAGTAAAAGAAACCAGTTTTATTGCAACCATGTAGTTTTGGAACAGCAGACAGATCAGCTATTTCTCATTGCTCAGTGTTTGTAACGCACATCTGCGAGGTTATTTAACAATCTAGCAGTGTCCCAGAATCGTTTTGAAATGATTTTCTGTTCCATACCTCCTGTTTGTCATCTTATTTCCAGCGGTAATATATCAAGTGCTGTATATGCCTCAGACACCGCTCTTTCTGTTCAGTCTTGTCCTGCTACATTACCATAAGTGAGAAAATGAAGTGGTCAATAAAATATATGCATTGTTCCCTCGTTTTATCAGCTTATTATTAACAGCCCATTTACAAGCTGGGCCTGAGTCAAATGAAAATGGTGCTGCTGGAGGGGAAAATGGTTAGTTGTGATGCATAAAATGTTCAAGAGCCTTGTTATTACTATGTAGGCTGCAAACAGTGCTGCTTTAATACCAGCTTTGTGCTGTGTGCTGATAGTGATTTGAATGTGTCTCAGGACTCAGAGGAAAGGTGTCCAGAGAAGAGGGCTGGACAGACAGGAAACGCAGTCACTCAAGCAACACGCACCCTCTAATGTGCAGATGCCCCGAGTGAGACTTGGCCTTGCTCTCTGACACATGGCAATCACACGGCTCAGTGCAGAAACACAGGCACATGGTCCACAACACCACGGATGCAGTGACAGACCTGAGAGCACCAGCTGCCCTCTGACTGAGGATGAATGTACTGACAGGGACCGACTGTCTTCCCCCCCCCGAAGTGTCGTTCTACAGGCTTCTCAGAAACATCAGAGACACGAGGCATTACTTGGAGCTGAACTGGGAGTGTTGGGAGTGAGTGTTTGATTCAATCAGTGGAAACACTTACAGGCATGGAGAATTTTATTTTTAATCAGGTGACTCAGGTAATCCAGTTTTTTGTGTGGTGTGTGTGTAAATGTCTTAACTTGTTAAGAGAAAGCTGGCTTAGCTCTGACTGCTGTCAGGATTAAGTTATATAGCTTGTTACAGCATGAAGTGCAAACGTCTTCCTGTTAATATCTACTGGTAAGTAGGGATGCACCAATTCAACTTTTCATGTCCCAATACCAATACTGATACCTGGGTTTTGGGTGTTGACCGATACTGACACTGATTCGATACAAGTGTCAAATAACAAGCTGCATGATCTACTGTGGGAAAAGATAGGGAATGTTTTGAGTATAAGACAAAAAATGTGTACATGTGGAATTTCTGAAGTTGATATTTATTTGAACTATAAGTGTTTAAATGTTAAACAGCAGTTTGGCCAAAATAATGTTTCAGAACTTACAAAAATTACTATTTAACTGTAAAGTTTTATACCCTGTATACTAAATCGTAGTTTAGCCTTGGTGTCAAGTTCAGACTGATCCTTTCCCACCGATACCTGATCCAGCTTTTAGGGGCTGGATTGGGGCCATATCTGATACCAGGATGGGATCGGTGCATCTCTGCTGGTAGGTATTGTTTGGAGTAAGGGGCAAGAAGCAGGTCAAAGATAAAACTAATTTTTTCTCTGACCTCAATACTTCCTGTTATTTTTACATTTCTGTTTTTAAGCACAAGAAAACATCTGACGGCTTGGCAAACGTGATGTCAAAGTTGCAGGGTCTTCTGCACATGCGGATAAATCTTGTCTCCTTTCTTTCCTATGGTCTGCTCTATGCGTCTGAGTATGACCTCTGGTGAGGCTCAGGCAACCACCACAAAAACACAAACGCACAAAGACATGCACATGCACACACTAAAGTTGACAGTGAAATAAAAAGTGAAGATAATATTTAACTCCCCTAACCCCTTGTGGTAAGCGACGTGTATGCCGAATGGTGATAGCCGCGTCAGTTATGTAACAGCATGACGTCATAGCAACAGATCGGTTTAGTCTAGGTCCCAAAAAGTGGAATGGCTTGTCTCGGTTATTTGGGGACTGGTCACAAAAATAGTCAGTGGAAACACCACAAAATGCATGTCGTACTAAGATGAACTGAACTGGACCACTTGGTGAAAATGGGGCTCTTGTGTAAGACTAAAAAAAGAAAATGGCTTTTCAAAAATAATTGTGAATGTTGCCTAAGTTTTAAAAGTTATGACGTGTTATTAGAAGACAAACTTTTGTTATTTGCAATCTTTTCAGAGATAATTTATCATACAGCTAAATCATTTATTGTGACAGTCATCAAATACAGTTTATTAAAAATGCAATAAACCCTAGAAATTAAAAGTAACTCTGAAAGGTTATTTTTGGACAATTACACACTTAGAACATCTTGATTAGTTTCAATGAGACAAAATATTACAAAAAAGAAAAATAACAAATCCCACAGTGCATCAGAACTTGTATCAGCAAACAAAAGCCTGTTGCATTAAAATCACTGATTAAAATGGGACTCATTTAAGGTTCATTACAGACAGCACTTTAGAAAAGATACAACAGCCTGACTTAATATCATACCGCTATCAAATTAGGTATTTTGTATTTAAAACAAGTCCTGCAGACTTTCATAGGAGAAGCTCTTTGCAAGAAAACAGTAATGTTCATAGAAGTGTTAAATGTTATAGGGTTCTTTCTGTTTAACTGCAGCCAGCTCATTAAAGTAAATGATGTTGTGCAGGTTGCACTTGTTCTAATGGAAGAAAAAAACTTTCCAGCTCATTTTCAGCTTCCATCTTGAGTGTGCATTAAGATTTCTTTTGCAGGGCCAAATGTGTGTACTTAAATCACACTGATAGAGTTGAGCATCTGTGGAGTGCCTATGGAAGCTGGAGGGTTATAATGTCAGCTTGATTAACTGTATGGGACACACTTTCTGCACTTCTTCCACATTTTTCCCTCTGTCATTCTGCTGCTTCATCCTTCTTTGCCTCCAGTGACCCCCCAAACACCAGGTCACATGCTCAATCTCAAAAACCAGCAACAGAACACCGGTGGAAACCTGAAACACGCGTGACTGCTGGCAGCACGGTAGAATCATTCTCCGTCAGAGAAACGACAGCTGTCAGAGGGAGTGGATGAACAAGATCTCTGTCACAACACGACTGCTGAAGACTCACAAATCCATAATATGCAGTGGAAACAGTGAGCTGTATTTGCCAGTCTGCGATGTGAAAATGCAGAATCATTTTCATCAGACTTAAAAATTCCTATCTAAAGCCACACAGTGATTAGTAAAGAAACTCATTCACAAAACAGAGCCGTAGTGTCTGAGTTAGCCAGCGCTGACACCGAGAGTCGCTTCTGCTGCTTAAAATGACAAACGGTGGCGACAGGTCACATCAGCTGTTGCTAATTAGCATTAACTGCATGAGTAAAGTGATGACTGGCCAAATTTAAACTTGGCTGTTTGCTCTCTGCGCTGCAGCCGGTGTCTCTCCTCGGCCAAAATTGGTTAATGAGGGAGGATAACTCTGCCTTAGACCTTTTGTGTAATGTTTAAATCTAAAAAGAGGGATTGATTTGTCTCCTAAACAATCAACCTAATAAGTCATGTGTGTTTCAGGAGTCACATTTCTCTACTTGAATTTGGGAGAAAATGAAAAATTCAGCTGAATAAACATAAGTACAGGAAAAAAGTTGGCAGAATGGTGCTGAGATGGCTACTGAGTGATCAGCAGCATAGAATTGTTGCAATTTGTTACATTCTACGTAATCTATCCTTATTTTAGCAGGGCCGATGAAATACAAGAAACAGTTAAGATGGTCATTTTTAAAACACTACGAAGAGCAGTACAAAAATCAGGAATGAAATCTGTGAAAACATTGTTTATGTGCTTTAAATTGGCACCACAGAGGCACAGGATTGAGACAACAATCTGGTTTGGATTGCTGATTGAACCCTCTTCTGAAACATTACCTCTTTTTAGCTACACAACAAATTCTATTGCTTTCAGGCTGTGTTAGAAATAGGTTTAAACAAAAACAAACAAATAAAAATAGATTTAAGGACTTTTTTGCCAAATGCTAAGTTGTTAAATTGAAAGGTTATGTTCTAAAATCCTCCTAAACGCGAAACAAAATTTAGATTTGTTTTTTTCTACAGATCTTAGTCCACCAGTTTCAAACCATAAGTCTGCAGAGTTTTTGAATCACTTTTTGCAAATCCAATAGAGGAAACTAGCAACTGACTGACTCAAGATACAAAAAGATACTGTTTTTAGATTTTTTGGACAAGGTTAAAAATAAGTCTCACAGTTGTTAATCTCCCTTGTTGCAGAATCATGGTTTGTGAGAAGGATAAATTCAAATATGCAGACAACACACTGCTATACATTACAACGAGAACCAGTGACCATAGTCTCATAAAAGCTGTGAGTGCATTCTGAACAATTCAGTAAGTGTGCCTTATTGTTCTCATATCATAAAGTTAGTTAGTTTTTGAGCCCAAGAGTAAAGACTAAGAGTAAGTGAGCAGCTACGGGTGTTACATTCTAAAAAGTTAACAGCCGGAGTGTAGTCATTGAGTCGGACCTTAGCTTTAAAAGGCCCCATTCACACGACAACATTTCATCTGAAAACACAGTGAAAAAAAATTGCATTTACACGGAAATTCTGAGGGATGTAAAACGCTGTAGTAAGCATGCCAGTTCTGTAGTTGGCGCTATAACTGTCTTGTCAAGAAGCAGCTTTTGGTAGATCTCCACCATCTCCACTGAAGTAGAGTTGGTGTATTGGTGTATTGACAAATACTAAGTGCAGAATTGGAGCAACAGATGCACATTTTGTTGAAAGATAGTCAGCAGATTCAGCAGATTGAGCAACACAAGCACAACACAGTAGTCTGCCGCGATCATAACAACTGTAGTGTTGTACTGTTGTATGCGCTTGCGCAAAGCTGATAGTGACGTCAGTATTTCCAATGAAAATGCCGGCTCACTGTTTACACCACAACATTGGCAGCAGCATTTCAGAAAAGTTCCACTCTGGAGGCCATTTTCAAAAATTTGCATTTTACGTTGGCTGAAACACCTTTCCGTGTAAACGCAAGGCCAAAATGCAACATTACTTTTGCGAATCACCCGAATCCGTTGGTGTGTAAACAGTCCCTAAGACGATTAAAAAACTGTTTCTATTGCCTGAAAATGAATCAAAGACAAGAGGATTTGCGTTACAACAGGACCTGAAAAATCTGTTGATTTAGTCCCCGCTGAGACAAAAAAGTGGACCACTTCACCCCAGTTCTGAGGTCTTTACACTGGCTCCCTGCCTGTAAGGAAATAGATTTTAAGATCATGCTGCTGGTTTGTAAAGCTCTGAATAGTCAAGTGTTAAAATGCATTGGTGATCTTCTTATAAAGAATGAACCATCCACATCACTCACGTCCTCTGTGACAGGTCTGGTTTACAAGCCCAGAGTGAGAAACATACTTCAAATATCTAGAAGAAACTCCCAGAGAACTTGGCTCATTCTAACAAATTATTTTAATATTTAGTTTATCTCATAACATAGTATTGGAGCTTTTATTCACATATTTTAGAAAATTTGAATCGTCCTGTCGTCCAAATCCATGTTAAATGAAGCATTGCTTTGACTTAATGCATAAAAATAGCTGAAGCTTTGTAAAGAACTTGTCAATCTGCATCAACACACTCACACTAGAGTCTCTCACACAACAATGAAGCTCTACTGACTTCTATAAAACTCAGGACTCAACACAGCGCTGTGTTTTCACAGACTTTATGTGCCGTTATTCCAGGGTCAGGAGGTCTAACAATAAAGAAAAGCTGGAGACTGTAACAGTGGCCTGAAAACACAATGTATCCCTTCAGGGTCACTGTCTCTTCAAGCTAGTCTGCTGCTGCAGCCTCAACAACCAAAAAAAGTGTCTCCATCATAAAAACAGAGAGCCCACAGGTGGCTGTCAGACAGGAAAGATGAGTCAGCAATGACCCGGCATCACTGGGGATTTGAGCAGTGTTGGACTGTCAGAGATTTGATGTACAACTTTGTTAGACTTGGCAGTGCAAATTTACTTTTAAGCCTCAAGGACATTTCTGGGCCAGCAGAGGCTCACTAATTTGTCTAAAACTCTTAATAAAGTCAGGCAGAGAAATGTGTTCCAGGGAAGTGGATCAGACACTGCTGTGAAGAGGGCAGGGAGAGCAGAGAACATTGACTCATGGGTCAATGGTCGGTGGACATTTGGGGAGATGATGAGCACAGGCTATTTATATAAAACTCGATCATATTGATGTTTGCTGAGACTGTCAGAAGAAGGCTGAGAGAGCTGAGGCTGGGAAGTTATGGTAGTAATAGAGAGCCTTTTTAAACAGGGGAAACAACAGGACAGCTACACACCTCATCTGCAGGCTATGAGCAATGGTCGCGGAGCTTCACGGCTGATTGGGTGAGATAACAATGACCACAGCCGGACTGTAGCCATGGGGACAATTCCTATTGTCTGCGGTGAAGATCAACTCAGAGCTACCTAATCACTGTAATGCCTGCATTGGGAACATGTTGTTGTAAAGTGCAGGCGCAGCTGCCTCATGGATTTAACTTGGCTGTCCTCTCCTGCCCTGGAGTAGCCACGAGGCTGTCCTGAACTTCTCCTCACCTTCCGTCCCCATACGCCATCCACAACCCCGTGTGGTGGAACAGTGGTCAGTCAAGGTTAACAGAGACCTGCAGCCGCCAAAGGCAATGTGTCACTAGAGAAAAAAAAACTGTTTATAAAAACTGAAACTATAAAACCAGCTGTCAAAAACAAACCACCAGTATAGCACAATTCAGAGAGAAAGATGCATGTTTTCTGGTATTTTCATCATGAAATATAGAAAATGTGTTGTACAAGCTCTATGATGAGAGATTCTTGGTAGGGAGACCTCTGCCTTATGTATAGATAATTGACTTCAATGCTCTATTTACCTGTCACACTGTGCGAGTGATTGCCAAACAAAATTGTTGGTTTTGGTTCCAGTCATCCAGTCTGGGTGTATTGATTTAGACCAGGGACACCTGGTGAAAGCAATTATGGCCCCGTAGTGGAGAAGAAAAGCAGCAGCACCACTTTTGCTTTGAAATGACATATCCATGAGCTCACAATGGAGGCCCATGAACTTAATAGTACACCTCAATTCTGTCCTGGAACAGAGAGCCCCTTATTTAAACTGTGTGGAGGCAGGCGTGTCAGGAGCATAATGACGACAGCGTGCTTTCTAGGACAAAATATGACGCCTCAGAAAACTTATACCTGGCATACAGAGCCACTCTCTTCAGTGAGCACTTTTATCCTGTCTCAAAGAGATGCCTCGATGATACCTGTCTGGAGTGAAATGTGAAATGACATATTGTACACTTACAGAGGGAGACTAGCCTGGTGTATCCATCCATATGAATGAAAATATAAGTGTAAAGTAATTCACAGTGGAGGCCTGACTTCATTCATTCTGTGATTCATAACTCAAATTACTTTTACATCAAATCAATTTTCCACATTGAAATGAATTGAAATACCATTAAGCTTTTCCAGACTCCTAAAAAACGCTGCAATTTTTTGTGACATGTTTTTAACTAAGAAAAATATACTTCTGTATGATTAATATTGTATTTAAACCAAGTGGCAACTTCTAGTCTAAAAATATGAGACAATGCAGAAGTACCAAAATCTGCTGTTTCTTGAGTGTCCACTTGAGGCTGGCTCTGGAGGTACCGGAAGTCACATACACACCAAGACAAAAAGAGCCGTTTTCACAGCAGAAATAAAATGTTTCCAGCACGCTAAATTCACAATCAGTACATATTGCACTGGGGTGAATTTTGCTCTAACTCAGTGATTTAGTAGATATTAAGATCTCAAGTTCGCCCAATCAGAGGCACTGCTTAGCTCACATGACAGTGACCTACAAGCAGTAGTGAGGAGAGTTGAGGCCTGCCCCTTTTCTGATGGTGCTTCAAAACTCCTTTCAGTAACAAACAGGTGACATCAGGGAGACTACGTCCATTTATTATGCAGTCTATGATACAAACACAGTATAACAGAATGTACAGTAAATAATGTTATACATAAGCACAGCCACTTATAACTTCGCACCTGCCCTGGATGCTTTGTAAAAATGTTTTGAGACATTTTGATGACTAGCACAAATTATTTGAACATTCGGCATATTCAAGAGGTCTCAGTTGATTTGTGGAATTGGCTGCTATAATACCCAAAAATGAATGAGAGTCATCAACATGTCACAGTGCTCTAAATATTATAGAATAGAGCCAACACAAACTGATTAAGTCATTTTCTTTTCAAAAGGGGAACACTGCAAATAATGGACTGGGGTGGCCCCCTGGGCAGATCTATTGTTCCTTCTAAGGAAAGCCTATGATTTGAGTTGAAGGAGGCATGGGATAACATAAATGTTTAAGTAAATTATATTGTAATATATATTGGCACTATGACAGAGAGATGGTGCTGTCATTGCAAAAAGTGGACAAACCAAATTTTAAAGTTAGAAGAGGATAAAACCAGAAGGATTCACTTCATCTGGTGTTTGTTGTGCTCAAAGCAACCATCTGCATGTTTCACCATCATGCTTTGGAGGCAAAAAAGGTCAACATTTTCAGATCTGTCAGGTGTTCTTATGATTTTGGTTAGCACTGTGAATCAACAATGAATAATTTCATGATACTAGCAGGAGTAGTAGTATAGTCAGCTGTTTAATTAGCTATGCAATAAGTATGACAAAGGTGAGGCTGAATTTCCTTTTATTTGTTTGAACAAATATAATTTTATGAATCCAAAAAGTAAGGTGAAAGACAACAGAGAGAAAGACAGCAATGGTTGAGATATTTTGCTCCCCTCAACGACAGAATTCACAGCTGGGTGTTACACAGGTCCCTCATTTAAAGACAGGATAAGCTGCATTAACCTATTGTCCTGCCATTCCACAAGACTGTTGAATGGTTTTCAAATGATATTATTTGTCTGTATTTATTGATGACATGTAATTTTTTAACCATAAGCACATTTTGTCTGTTTATAATACTTTACTATGACTTTTTATGTGTTTCTCCTCCTCCTCCTCCGCGTGTTGAGGATATTGCCTGAGGGGAGGAATGGGACTTAGGGATGGGGTACAGATAATGCAGATAGATAAAATCAAATAACAGCCCGCAGCCTTGAAAAAGCCACACACTGTAGGACCATCCAGCTGAGAAACCAAATACGGTCAACACGATTGATAGCGCGAGGCACATATAAGCTGTGTCCAGCGTGGGGAGTTTCTGCTTAGAGCCAGAGAATACAAGATAAAGTGCTCAGACATTAATCAAAGCATGTATTATCAGTCTGGAGCATGATGCAGGGACTCAGCCATCTCCACAGCCTCTCCCTGCTCCTATTCACATTAAGAAGAAGAAGAGAAAGACTGGCACACTGTCCCACGCTGGGCTCCATATAGGCCATCTAATTCCATGCTGAATCATCTTCAACCAAATGCCACGGCAGTAATCCTCCTCTGCTCCAGACTCTGGAGCAACAGTGAGGCTCTCCAGCCAGATGTTCCTTTCAAAGCAGTCCAACTCCCACAACTAATAGCATTAGCCAGAGACACACATTTAGCATCCAGCCTTTGCTTGGAACTGGGATTGAAGGGGCCGTGCGTACGACACAGAGAGGCAACAGAAAAGATACAAAGTGTGCAGTGAAATATTTCTCATCCACTGTCTTTTTGTTTCTACAGCATGTGGGCTTGTATAGTCAGTACTGAGTAGTCAGGCATTAACTAATCTGGATGTCACATAATTCATGATGTTAGGGGTGAGTATTAGCAAGAACCTCAGGATACGTATCATGATACTTGGCTCACAATATGATAATATGACAACATTGTAATACATTGCGATATTCTACACAGTAACTATTAACTATTCGATTAAAAACAACTTTTCTATTGTGTTTGAAATAATGAAAGTCAGATGCAGTGTTTTATACATACACTTAACTCAAAAACATAAAGTGTATAAAGTTTGTCACTTAATCTACTGTGACATTAAACTAATGTTGAAAAAAAATATTGGGTGAAAGACGTGGTCAGTTGGTTAAAAAGCTGATAATTCTTTTATCAACCTACTGCACTGTAAAAATTAAACCTGAAATGATTCTAAACTAACTGACCCAAGAATAGAGAGAAAACATTGATGTTTACGGCCTCAAAACCCACATCAGCAAGTTTAGGAAAAATATATTTTGTATATACTTTGAGATTATATTTATTATACAGTTTAGAAACAACATACAGCGAAGTTGCTCTTTAGCGCCATATACCAGAGTAGAGTTGTGGAAGACATATTGTACTTCCAGCTTAGCTAAAATGTGATTTTTTTTATTTAACAAAATATTGATATTAGGAGTTAAACTATCAATATTTTGTCACAGGTCAATGTATCTGGATATATTGCTGTATCAAAATCTTTTATACCTCTAATGTTAACAATGTCTTTTCTGATGAAGACTGAGTGAAAAGTATTGGTCACAGCATTCAAGTCCTTTTAGAGTTATTGGATGATTGTCAGTGAAAGGATGGCTCTCCAAGAGTTCGAGTTCAGCTCAGGAATGAGCTGAAGAAAGATCAAACTGACAGCTGGATGTACCTACTCAGAAGACAAATAATCCACATAATGTACTTAGTCAGTTGTTTTCATAACATTAGCCCAAGAGACTTAAATAATTCTAGTAATGAGCTATTCTTTATTCATTTATCTTCTAAAGAAGCTTCATACTATTCAGAGACATGGTAAACAGAGCTAACACCAGACACAAATACCAGACTGGAAGGACTCCACCTTCTACAGGCGGACAGGACATGGGGAAGTGAGACTGAACAAACATTCAAAGAAGGCCAGCTCAGTCCTGAGCTGCCCACTGGACCCTGTGGAGGCGGAGGCTGACAGGAGGATGAAGGCAAAGCTGTCGTCTCTGATGGACAACATGTCTGCCAGTGTACATTTCATTCGTTACATATTTCTCGTGGTTAGATAGTCCTGTACATATTTTTTCTGTTACACTTGTTAGATTATTCCATTACACGTATATTTATTGCAATGTCTGTGCAATACACTTTCTTGTTAGCTGCTTTAATTCTGTAAATTTGGTGGGATGAGGATAAGGATAAGAATTACCTTATCGTATCTCATCTCCTCTCATCTCAGCTCATCCTATTTGCTGATCAGTCTGGCATTTAAGACACGTTTCCACCAAGCAGTCCAGGTCGGTTCAGTACGGTTTGGGACGATTTGGTACAGTTAAGCCTGATCCCGTTTGCATTTCCACTGCAAACTGTGCCCTCTCGTGGTAGGCGGAGTGTAAGCCGGATGGCGAAAGCCGCAGCTGTTAAACAGTAGCGTGACGCTGTAGCAGCTTATTCCGCTATTAAATCCAACAAAGAAGAAAAACGCGACACAGTAAACAAAGAGCACAGATGGAAGACATGCAGCATTTTGTCCTCTCTGTGGTAAGCATGTAGCTCTTTTTTTAAAAAGTGCAATCAAGCTTTGTTTCAGAGAAGTCTGCGTGCCGCCAGGAGAAATGCAGTCGCTGTTGGGGTAAGTGATGATTCTTTTGACCAATCAACAGTCTGCAGTGTGTTGCTCCACCTTCCGAGAGCGGATCGGTTCAGTCTGGCACCCATACGAAAGGGTCCCAAAAAAGTAGGCCGGCTCGTCTCAGTTTTGGGGATCTGTCCTGGGATAAGTCAGTGGAAACGCCTCAAGATGCGCTGCGTACCAAGACGAACCGAACCAGTCTACTTGGTGGAAACGCAGCTTTAGACAAAGCGGTTTAAGGGTACTTCTGAGGCTAGCCTCAAGTGGCCACTGAAGGAACTACAGCTGCCTGGACTTTAACAGCTATGGTGCGTTCCATTTGTACTTGGAAGTTGGAATTTCCGGATACCGAGTGGGAACACCAAACAGGGACACCCCCTGAGCATCCACACCACCCCCGAGTTCCCAGTAGGAAATTCCGACTTCAGGGGTAAAAACAGTAATTAAGCTCCTGTTATATTCATTTTATGTTAGAATTTCCGACTAGTGTTTTTCGTAATAAATCAGTCATATACATACTGTTATTCAATGTTTATATGTTATGGCAAGTTTTTCCAACTTTGAAACTGGAACGCCGGAACGCACCACACACAACAGCTTCTGGTGTCAACATATGAAGCTTATGTGAAAGTATAGCACAACTGCAGTACATCAAGTGTCCTCTGGAGGCTCACTTCAGGAGGACTGGAGGCCACAGACATACTCATTCAAAAAAGCCAATCTCTATAGCAAAATGTTGGAAAAAAAACAAGTTCGATATATAATTTAAAAAGTTGTATTCTTGAGATAAACTGAGGAAGATTGTTAAACTATGTCAAGAGGTTAAACACAATTGCAATCCAAGAGATTTATGATTCAGAAAGGAGTAAACGGTAGGAGAGCAAAGGTCAAGTACTGCCACAGTTGTGGGGACCAATGTAAGGGATAATAGGCTCTGTGGTGCATGTTTGTGTTCCATTCTTGAGAGAATTGAGTAAAAGCTTTTATCAACTGAACCGACTTTGTGCATCTTTCTTTAATTTGGATTCTTCTATCACAAAATTAAACATGTTTACAGCCTGGTTTGGTCTATATAGCTCATTTTATATCAGTGCACACTGTATGGAGTATGATCTCTGTTACAACTCATTATTTCCAAAGATATCAAGGTTACAAGTTTTTTGTATTACAGAAAGGCTTGACTTGACCAACAGATGGGTACACTGTGGCTGTTTGCTAGGGAAGACAAAAAGCACACCTCTTTGGTTCGCATAAGGTAAAAAAGTTAAACTGGGTCGACATTTCAAATGAGGCAACCACCATCAATAGGCTTCAAAACTCCAATGGGTGACATCAGAAAAACTACTCCTAAGTTTTATGCAGACTGTGATCTCAGTGTCAAAGTAGCCACAGGAAATTTAAATCATTCAGGATCAACAGTTTGACAGCAGCCATCTATAAGTCACTGCTTTGATCTGAGATCACAGATGACGGGCTACAAACACAGGGAAATAAAGGATTTAAATTGATGGACAATAAAGGAGAAAACAAGTAACAGTTCCAATTTATTTAATTAAAGCGGGGGGAAAAAATAACTTCCCAGATGTCCATTTGTCTCTCATGAATTTATGCATAAGCCACACTTTAGTGCTGAGGAAATCTGACATTAAGTGGCATTTGATTCAGAGGAAGTGCACGACTGATGTTTCATTAGAGGCATGTCTAAATATTCAAGAGCAAACTGGTGAGAGTCGATCAAACTGTTTTTGAAAAGTTAGTGCACTGAGCAAGACCGAAAAACAAGCAGACAGCAGACAAAGTATGGCCAAGTGACTAATTATAAAAAGATCCTGTTAGAATGTGGAAGGGAGGATAATGAGCCATAAAAATGGATGGTGTCTTCCTTCATTACGCTGATCCCTCAGTATTAATTGTAATCCAAAACCCTAACTCGCACTAAGCCCTCCATTATTTCCTCCTTTACTTCAGCTACATTAAATCAGGGTGTGATCTCGCTCTTACAGAGCCCTTTATGCTTCAATATCAGCAGGAAATGGAAACATCCCAGCTGTGCTGAAGCAATAAATATAAACATCTAGGAGATTGATTACACCAATCTTTATCAAAAACAGTTCCTTCACAGGATTGTAAAAAAAGCAGGAGAGCAGGCTGAGCTTTGGTCTCAGGTATCAGACAGTGACACAGGCTGCAGGAGTGCAACACTTCAGGACCAAAGTGGATCAAGTGTAAATGAAAAGAGAACATATCTGAAACAGAACCATCACATCAACAACAACAGCCTCGTCAGGAATGATGTAAAAATCTGTATTCATGGCACACATCATTAACTGCCAAGAGGCGCGTGTGCAACAGAGAATTATAAATCTGTCACTTCCTGTAATACGGACCTCAGATGCCTTCTGCTTCACCAATAAAGTGGGTTACTCTCGCCTGTGTGCGTTCTGTCACTGGCAGAGATGGAAAGAGAAATAGCTTGTACTGAGACCACCGTCCCATTGGGAGCCTATTGTTGTATGTCATAAAACATGGATAGAAGTCTCTGTGTTTGTTGATGCTCTCAGAACAATAGTTTATGTTGTGCTTTCTGAAACAGACAGGTCTATTCTTTCATTCACTTCCCTGGGAAATATGACAGATGGAGCCCAGGTACACCGATCTAAACAACGGTGCAATATTTCAGAGAGATAGCCGAAAACTGGAACATGTGTGAAAGAAACAAAGGGTCAAATAAAGCAGATGAGACGTTATTAACTGCTTTTGTCCAATAAATGTCTGATCCATAGCTTTTCAAATTACAATCTGGTAACATAAGAAAAAAAAGATGAGCAGAGAAAATGTCATGATAAACTTTTCCCACTAGACTCAATAATGAATGAATCACTTTTTCCAATTATAACGACAAAGAGGTGCAAAAGATGAGGTCGACTTTTGTCAGAGTAAAACAGCTGCTGCTATAAAAATTAAATACTGCAGCTCTTTCACTTGTTATCCACCAAGATTTGCAATATTCAATGATTTAAGATTGTACAAATAATTCCCCGACACACAGACGATTCAAATCACAAACACACCAACATCCAATTACACCGCTCACTGCTTTTGATTCACTCCCTCAAACACAAGTTGTTTTTATTCAAGGTAGACTACATATAAGGAAAGATGTTTTCTCACATAACAAAGCATAAACAAGCTCTTTTGTCATGTTTCGGTTTGTTTTGAATGAGACGAAGACTTCCCTCTCACAGCAGGACTGGATCACAGGATGATTGTGGGGAACAGAGCGAAGATTGTATTAGCACCTGTGCTGCATCTACACAGCCATGGAAGTCCACGCCGCAGTAACAGGCCGTCTCCCTGCTGCAGCCGGCAATATGACTTTGCATGTTTGCCTGATAAGAGATGCAGCTCATCTCCATAGAAATGAGCATGTGTGCGCAGGGCTTTGTCCCAATGGGGGACACAACGTATTAACACCTAGGCTGGGATTTGGTTGACTGCCAAAGCACGCTCCACCCAGGAGTAAGCCTAAGTATTCACATTGTTGCTGCTGTTGATAATCCAACATGCTTGTCCCCGGCTCCAAATAGGTCTGGTTAACAATGGCTCAGTAGATATTTTACAGAATACGTCTTAGTGGTGCTAAAAATGGGTTGTATGTTGTGTTTGACATACATCACACAGAGGGGATTGGTGTTTTCTGCAGCATATTAACATATGTGGTGTGAGACTTTCAAAAACATGCTGCTGTGGAATTCATATTTGGTCATGTTAACAGCAACGCTTACCTGAAGTCATATATGCACAATCATCTTAATGAGTTTAAATTAGTGGTCAACCAATGTGGGTTTTTAATGACTAATGCCATAAACAGCACAGCAGGTTCCTGACCTGATTTTGCCTGTTGAAATCCTCCCATGGTCACTGAGGTGTTTGCAGCTGAAACAGTTGACGCGTTCACTTACAAATTTAAAAAACAGTGATCAATGTAACCCCTCTTTCATTTATTTTGTCATTTTACTAAAATTAATATAAAGTAAAGAAAAGAAGCAATAACTAAATTAACAGCGATGATGGTCAAAAACGGTGTGCCTCTACAGCCACACACATCTGCCCTCATTACGTCTACTTTATGCACAGCAACAGCACACATGAGCACACACGCCCCCTGCTGTGGCAGTCAGATAGTTACAAAACAATACAGTTTTGGAGACTCGTACCAACAAAGACAAAATCCAACAAATGGCTCTATCATCAAGTTTATGCAGAAAACATACACAAAAAACAATGAAACAGCAGTCTGTTATCATTGTTCCTTATGTTTCTTTCCGAATTTTTTTCACTAAACATGTCTGATTTTTCTCTGGTATTTTCTTTTTGTTGTTTTTTCCTCTCAGTATGTGTATCTGGAGAGAGCTGTGGACTGTTTTTCACAGCAGACTTTAACCAGCACTCTGTTGCTGTTGTTGATGCGGTTTCACCCCGCTATGTTTGTATCCGTGCTTAGCTGGTAGCACTAAAGCTAGGCCGGTCCATCGACCACACTGCTGGAGATTTCAGCAGAATAGAGGATATTTAAGATGCATAGAGGAGGCGGGAGGCAAAAACTATGAGGAGAGACAGCTGGTGCAAGATGACACAAGCTCTGGGCTCAGGAGAAGAGACATAACCTGTGCTATAACTCATGATTTTCAAACCTGAAGTCTCTGTGAGGACTTTCTAAGTGATCTTAAGACAGTCTCACTTCTAGATACATGGCTTATCTTAATCCACAATCTAAAGTGAGATCATCAGCACCAAAGTAGGTGTTTTCTAAATGCCATTTCTCAGTTTCCCTGTCTGGTAGGGATGGGTACCTTTCACATTTGAAACGATACTGTACCAATGCCCGGTACCTGGCAATCGATACCGGTACTCAACCAATTTTAGGTACTTTTGTGTGTTAATGTGGTAAAAAATATCAATTTGTTTAATAATAAAATATAAATTTTTTCAATTTAACATATTTATTCTTCTATATAAACTTGGAATGCTGTTTTCATGTCCAGCATGGAAAATCGCCTACTCTTCCCCCCTTCACAGTCACAAGGATGCATTTAGGTACCTAAAAATGGTACCTTTTGACTTTACATGAATCGGTACCCGGTACTTTTGTCAGAATTTGGTCGGTACCTTAAAAAGTACCTGCTTTGGTACTCTGCCCTACTGTTCGGGTTGTCCAGGACCATGATATTTTATGGTGTAGAAGTCTCTATGATGGCACCACACCAGCCGACAAAGTTTGACAGTTAAAAGAGAGATCTGATTTATTTTGTGGGTGGAGCTGGTGGATGAGCACTTGTAGGAAATAACCAGGATTCACTAACGCTACAAGTTACCGACACGTCTCAAAACACTGGACTGAGAGTAGCACTGAATTAAAACCAGTTGATATAGTTTGCTTGTTGTCACCATGGACTGTAAAAAAATGGCCATCAACTTTCTCAGCTTGAAGTGACATCACCACAAAAACTGCTTCCCTTGGTGGCTGGCTGCAGTATAGATCAAAAAATCTGGCTGCCCAGTCATTCCAGATAAGCTGTGTTAAAACTTTAAAAAAATTATACAACTGGTAGAAAATTTTCTCACATTAGATTGTTGTGGTGATTTGAAGATATCATTTGATTCCAGGTCCTCTTTTTTTCTGAAAAGTATTGTTTTCATCAGTTATAAGATTTAAGAGGGAGGCTTTGCGTCATGTTTAACAATGATTGACAGCTGCTGTTTTTATGTAGTTTTTTGGGGATTGTAAAATATGTCAGGAGGGAGGGCCAAGAAGAGATCACCCAGTAAAGAGGAAAATTATTGTTATTTTTGTCACCCAGCTCCACTCCTGGCTCCTTGGCTCCAAAACTGTGCAATGGTAAAAGGCGGAGCCATGCTGTCCACTCTATAGAAAGTCATGGTTGTCATGTTTTAAACCGTAGAGCTGTGTGACTGTCTGTAAATGATCTTGTCGCTTTGCATCTGGTAAAAAGTTGTCTTGAATAAGAGAAACAGTGTTAAAAAGATCTGCTCTCCATTCATTTGTATCAAAACACACGAATGCCTTGATAAGAGTCACGTCCTCAGTGGGTGTAGTTGCTCATGGGAAACAGAGTCTTCATCCCAGAAGAACATTAGCTTTTCAGGATAGTCCTCACAGGCCCTGGAAAAGACTTTGTAGGAGTAGTAGTATGTTTCTATCTTTGCATGGAACTACCCACCAAAATGAAAGCTGTTTAATATCTTGTTCATGGCTGAATCCTACACTGTTTTGAAGAGACTTTCTCTTAAGATGCCCTTCAGAGGTTTGTGGAGGAAAATGATGCCAAATTGGATCAAGCATCACTAGAATACCATCTCAGTCAAAACAGCAAAGCAACAGAAATCCTTTGATAGAAACAGACTGCTGATCGTTGGAAAATACTGGCTAGTAGCTCAACTTGAAACATAATACATTTTCAAATCCAAACATGATTTTATTTTGCTGTTTTTTTCCTCATGCACTGAAGAGGCTGAGTTCAGTGAGCTTTTCAAAACAGACAAATAAGCACTGATGTCCTGAACACAAACCTATATCTCAGCCTAGGAAGTGTGCATGTCTGTGAAAATGTAACAGCACTGTTGGAGATTAGAGAAAGTAAAAAAGAAGGAAGAGAAAACAGATAACGTTTCTGCTTATCTGAGTCTTTTTTTCAGGAGGGTTTCCTCACTTCTCCTCATCATTCTGCAGCACAAGAACACATTTGTCCTAAATCAGGGTCGGTCACTGCTGTAAAGTCTCCACAACCAGGAGTCAGCTGTGCCCCAGGTAAACACAACCCCACTGGGAAGGGAAAAGCATCCCAGAATGCATCCTGACACAAATGTAAGCAGCAGCCAAATGATATACCATCAGCATCTCGCCAGAGTAACACTGAGAGCGGGGGAGAGGAAAGAAAAAGATCCCTGGCCTTTGCAGTCATTTGACCTGTATCTCCTCAGTGTTTCCTCAAGGTACTGGCTGTTGGTTACCAATGACGCCACAAAGGGGCTTCACCCAGCAGAGGTACGGTTTGCAAATGTTGTTATGCAGAGAGTCTGACTCACAGAGCTCCTCTTCAGGCAGCAGACTGAACAGAGAGCGACTGGCAGAGGATTTCATTTAAGGGAGCAGAGACAGCTCAGTTACAGCTTATAAGAGGGTAAACTCCTCAACCAAAGGAAAACAGTTATTCTTTTGATTTAAGAAATAAAAGCTGGTATCAAAGACGGATACAATGAGGATAAGAAGGAGCAAGGATATTAAAAGAAAACCAGCAGAGGTTTGTGAAAATTAAACTTAAAATAAGAGTGAACCTGCACTCGGTACCCAAGAGATCAAAACAATAAAAAAAACAGTCAGCACTCAGAAAACGTTAACAATGCAGTCCCTCACTTTGCCCTTGGTGGAGGATGAGAAAAAGTATATCAGCATGCTCCCTGAATAAATCAACAGTTCAGGTAAATCACTTTTAAGCAAACAAATTTGCAAAGAATCAGAATTTCAATTTTCCCCTCAAATCCTGAGAAGATTATCGTGGAGTAGATCAGAGGAAACTGCACTTGGCAGAAATTGGATGGCTTAGAAGAGAATAAAGTGACTGAGGAAGCAGAATTTTAGCATACTGCAGCCTCCCCGTGATGCGTGCGGTTCAAACTGGAAAATATGAAAGGCTTAGAGAAGAATTTGCGAAGGTGAACACAGCTTTCCCCGATCCACGTCGAGGAGTAAATCCCTTAACATAGAGAGTAAGTAGCATATTGGGAACCATCGCAGGTAGATTAGCTGCAGTAATGTGATAGTTAATTGATCCCTGTAGGTAAATTGGCTTTCATTGACCTCCTCTACGCTCAGGTCTGAGTGTGCACAGCTATAGAGGAATGTCTCTGGTACGATTGTAGAGTTTATTCTCCAGGACATTTCAGCAGGACAACAGAGGAGCTCAGGGGTAGAATAAAAAATACACAGCTTTCAGATCAATAACTGAAACACAGTTTTTTACTCTTTCTTTGTACGCTGCCCAACAAACCCAGAACAAACTGGAAAGGTCAGTCGCAGTCCAAGTCACCAAAAAGTTGTGAGGTTTGTTTTTTTTTCAAACCAGAACCTCTGCAGCAAGCCCTAAAGGAGGTTTAAATCAATCCTATGGGATGTGTAAAGGTGAAGATCGTACATGAATTCACACAGCGGGTCAGCTGTTTGGGGCAAAAGAATAAAAAATACAGGCGTACTCCTGGGCAATGCTTGTGAAAAGACACGGAGAACAATGGTGAGAAGGGGAAACTGTGGCATTTTGAAACCGTACCCGAGCCCTGAGGAGGTATTGATCCAGGATTGATCAAAGAGTGCAGTCGACTTAACAGCAGCAGAGGGATGCTTACAGTGAGGGCTAACCATAACTGAATGCAGCAGAGGCCACACACCAGTCTCAATCCTTGTCCCTCATCTATTATTCATTCACAGGTTTACTGATTGCCACCGCACCGCATAGCTGTAGGCCGAGGAAGTCTGACTGTTCATTTGTTTGTTTGTTTAGGGAATAGCGTGAGTGAGTTCTGGTACAGTATGGTCAAGCTCATTTTTAATCACCACTGTAAAGTTAAATTAACTTCAGCTAGCTTTGACTTCAATTAATTCTCTGCTCAGTCTCCCTGAAATGTAATTTAAAAAAACATTTTTTCAACTTTTCAATGTGAAAAAAATAGAATGTTAATTTTTCTGAGTCTCTTTCTTTTAAGAAAGAGACAGTAATTGATATCACACTAGTCCATCTTGAGCAATGGTTCCCAAACTTTTAAGACAGTGGTCCTGGAGACTGACCACTCTCTGCACAGGGAATGCACATATAGGCCAATCATAAAGAAAGACAAAATAAATGTAAAGCTAGAAAAGCACTCAGAGAGCGCAGAACTCCAAGCTGAAGTGATTGTCATGCAACACTTTAGTCCTACTTTAATGTTATACTCACTTTCAGCAGACTGTCTGATACAATTTGGTGTTAGCTGCAGGTTTCTACAATAACTTGTTACCTGACCGTGTTGAAAATTATGAGGGGCCAGAATATACATTTAATATTCCGGATCTTAGTATCCAAAGTATTGCTAAGATGTGGATGGTACTTTTACATCCGTCAGAAATGATCGTGACCTTGTCTTGTATTATTTTGCAAAGCAATCTGACCATTCATTGTAGAGTTACATACACATATGGTGAAAACAGCCCTATGTCACAATTATAAAGAATCCTTAAAAAAAAGTCCTGGATCCAACCAGTGATCCGGGTCACCTTCAAAATTTAATCACCTCTTCCTTGTCTCATTTTGAACATTTCCTGAAAATTTCATCCAGATCTGTTGGGTACTTTCTGAGAGACAGACAGACGGACAAACTCTCTCAATAACATAACCTCCTTGGTGGAGGTAAAAATGGCTTCAGATACTTAATTTAGCTGATCTGTATAAAATAAGAATACCTTGGTGCAAATCTTGCTCTTGTATCTAAATCAAGATAAAAATGTTCTGTTTGCGTAGTTTTAAAAAGGCTATAGCCCATATTTTTGTTTGTATTTGTACAATAATGGACGAAATGTGCTATTTATTGATGCTGCCCATAAGCATTTCACAACTCCCGCTTTGGTAACCACTAATCCACAGGATGAACTCCATCTGTGCTCCCCTCCCAAGTCAACTACAAATAAAAAAATGCTTTAAGAAACAATTCAAAAGCCTCTTTTAAAAAGCTAAAAAAAAAGTGTCATAGACAGCACTGCAGAGCAGATTTGGATGTTTAAGTAAAGGATTGTGGGATGTGATGTTGCAAAGTTCTGTGGGTATAAGTACTCCAAGTCTCTGCAGCAGTATAAGAATTTCAGAAAGGCTGCCTGTGCAAAGGTAGTTGTTTTTTTATAAGGTATGTGGGACAGTGTGAATTTTAGATGTCTACTGAAAAACTTCACACAGAAAGTCTCCCCTAAAGCTTTCACCTAAACAAAAATATCTCTGATTGGTACTGAGGAATACCCAAAGCTTTAAACTTGGCGGAAGAGGGAGAGTGAGAGGTCTGTGTATTTTAAAAGTTGTGAAAAAATGATCATCCATAACTGGGATGAAAACATCAAACAAATAGATCCCACACAAACTAGCAGGGGTTGAATTGATATATGAACTTCAGAGAAGCACGCTGTTGAGAAAGAAACTTAAAGGACATCATGAATAATAAAATAAATATATACTTCAGTGTTAAAAAAAAAATCAGGGTATTACATAATAAACAAAGTAGGGCAGAACTTTTCTAGGAGGTTGATCCAGAGAATGAGGTTAAAGCCTGGCACCTTCAATGTCGACTTTAGGATGATGATCAGTGTTGGGCCGAATGATCTAAGAGGCCACAGCTAATAGGATTTAAAAGATCAGATGAGGCTTAACCACTGACACCACTGTTAGAAGTTATCGAAAGAGTCTGGAAACAAGAATTCCACTGCAGGGGGAGAGTTTCATTTTTTTCTGCTTCACAAGAATGAAACCAAGTCAAACGACAGAGACTGTGTGTGAAAAGGGGAAAATATACTTGCGGCATTAACTACAAATGAGAGCAGTTTACACACATGAGCAAAATCCTCTTAATCTCTTCCTGTCTTGTGCCTGAACCATATTCACCTCTCTTCATTCATCTGCCTGAGGTTGACTCTGCAAAGAGATCATAATGTCATATTGTCATCCACTGATCATAGAAATGTTTGTGCACAAAAAAACTGCAATTGTTTATCATAATCATAGTCAGCCAAATGCCAATCCCAGCTGGGATTCAACAGTTAAAATCAGTCTGCCTGTTGTTTAACATTCAAGAAGCATTTTCAGCAACATCACAAAAGCAGCATACTTCAAAAACATTGCTCAATGAGCTCAGTTTCAGCAGGCAGATGCAGGAATTCGACTTGTTGCATTCATCTGTTATATATTGAGCAATTCTCAGTTCACACTGCATTGAATAGAAACAAAGCTTATTCATACTAGAAATACATTAACAAAAAACTGCCTTCTGTTTTATCACAGTCAGACTCAAAACTGTTTTTTTCCCCTTTTTTTTATGGATTAGGCTCATACCTCTACACCATGCTCAGTCACATGAAAATGACTATTATTTTTAAGGTTATTAAAGATGAATTAATTTCTAAATGAGGATGAAAGATGCTAGTTTTTCCTCTTTCATTAACATGACTGCACACATACTGCTGAGAATGAATCATACTTGATTTTAAAGCAGGTATCACTGAGAAACTTTTTTGCACCAACAATTTGACCCATGCCAGTCTGATATAAAAACATGACGCCCTCTAAAATTTACATCCTTCATAAAATTCAGTAAACAAACAGACAAGGCTTAAAGAACGAGAAAAACTTATTTTTAATAGTCAGCACTCAGATCCACAGATGATCTGCAGAGTCCAATGTGTGACAGTCTTGATTGTCCCTAAAAGCTTTAACTGTTTAGGATTTTGTCTGACCAAACGGAAGAATAACAACCTTCCCCGTTTAAAAACTGTTTCAGCGTCCCAGCTGGCTGAAATTTATGCTCTGGCTCATTCAAACACAGATTCTTCGAGGAAAAACATGATGAGTGCTTTATGCTGATCAGCCAGCTGTCAGCATTTCCTGTAGCTCTACAAACCTTTATTTATAAACCCAGAGGTTATGATAAAGAAATACTCAACATCACAAAAGAAATGACCTCATTCAGCTGGTAACTGTTGATAATCTAAAGAGCGTATAACACAGATTCTGCTGGATTAATAATGATCTCATATAGAGGACCATTAAAAGAGCATTTCCAAAGATACAGGTCAAGTTATGGCTCAAGCTCCCTTTTGTTCCTCCATTATACTGCCATCGAATAACATCAACCTTGAAGGCAAGACTCCACAACCTGTCCTATAACACATTATTTTAATTACAGCTTTCATTTTCAGGCTTCCTATACATGAAAGATTAATGACATTCCCATTTAATTAGCTTCAATAAGGGACGCTTCAATAAGACTGTAGCGTCTGAGCGCTGGGCTCGTTTTATTACTGTCGCACAAACAAAAATCCTGAGGTCGTGAGGGGCAGAGATGTTCAATTCTTATTTAATTAACCTGTTAATGTTTACAGTGAAACTGTGTTTGGTGACGTGCCAGAGCGCCGCTCGCCCAGGCTGCTCCATCAATCACTTAAAGGAGCATTCATGGTGCTGCAGCCTGCAGAGAACGCTTCTGCAAGATGTTGGATTTATTTATTTTCTGTGAGATCTCATTAATCTTCAGAAACAATTACAGGATGTCAGGAAATACTTTAAATTTGCATTCTGCTGCACTTTACTTGTTTGTTTCCACATTTTAAATTTACATAACTCAGAGAAGAACTGATAAAACAGATTTGTTGTGGTGGGATTTGGTTGTGTCTCTAGATGTCCCAATCAGCACTTTTTGCCCCTTGAATAGGATCTGATTTTTTATTTTTCATTATCAACTGATACCGGGTCCCAATCTGATACTCGGGTTTGCAGAGATAAACTAGAAAGAAAGTAAGAACATGAAGTTGTACGCTTTTTTGTTTTGTTTTAATAATAATGAATTGTTCAAAATAATAGCCTAAATATGTATTAAAATTATAAACTCTACTAAACTCTCTAGTGTGAGGCCCCCTGAACTTGTCCGCATACAGCACCCTCAAATCTGAGGCTGCTATGAATGCATCACTTGTCACTTGGTTTTTCTCCTGATTCGATTCTTTTTCAATTTCTGAGCTGCCAATTCGGTTTAAATTGCAGTTCTCCCATAGTTCTGATTATTGGTTTGCTTTTTTAACACCAGACCATGTGAAAAAATCGAAAGGATGATGATGATGATGATGTCTACAGGCTATATCAGGAGCCATATTTCCCAAAAGCTGCACATCTCGTGTGAGTTAGTTTTTAAGTTTTATTCAAGGGATCTGACATCTCAACTTTTTTCCAACCCAGCATACTACCTTCTTCTCAGAGCTCCTCGGACGCTCTCTTCATGGATATTAATCCACTTTTTTAAAGCCCAGAAACGGCAGTGTCACTTTTCTCTGGCAGTGAATTATGTTACATGTTGTTTTAGGATATTATAGTCATACTGAACGCCTTTTAAAAAGATCATAGTGCATAAATGTATTTGCTTTGGACTGTTGTCACGTTCAAGTTTGATATATTTCCACACTGCTGACACTGAAGCCATGAAATTGCTAACGCTAAGCTAAAAGACTATCTCATGTTTGTTTGTTTTTGCCTTTTGAACCTTGTGTCCCTGGACAGTTACCATAGGATGCTGTAAAGTAGATGTTATTGCTGTAACATGTCTGGTTGTGCACGTTTTCTTTAATAAAGCAAAGTGTGGCTGCTGTTCTACATCGGTGGACCATAACTTATCTTATTACTTCAGTGACGACCAACAGGAACGATCAGGTTGATGAGAAAATCAGCCTCAATCCAATACTTGAGTTCAGGACCAGGACAATCCTAGTTGCATCATTAACTAGGAATATTTTCAATAGAGCGTGTTTTCTGAGGATATTTGAGGGTCATGCCTCTCAGGGTTAGCCAGTACAACAAGAACTAACATCGAAATCAGCTGGCAGGTGCCGTCATAAAGCTTGATTTCGGCACATGTATCCAAATTCTTATGCCCCCATAAACAACTCGCATCCTTGACTGTATCCAGCAAAGCATATTTTATGTCCATGTTTCCTGCCTGTTTTTGAACTGCATGCAGATAATCCTGAAATTGCCAGAAAATCCAGCAGAGGCTTGTCACTGATCTCTACTGAATTGCTTTTGTTGCCTACAAAAACTACAGCATCACTGGAAAGCAAGTCATCAGCTCATGACATAACAGCTTCTATAGACCTGGTAATGCCCAGGTAATTATGGACGTCCACAGGCTCAGCTGGTTGACCTTTATTTATGAAGGAGCGAGTGGTAAAGTCCTGTCTGCGGCAGGTGATCAGTTAAGCTCTAGTGCTCTCTGCTGACACCATGTCTGGAAAGAAGTCACATGATCCAGGCTGCCTGCGAGGAGGATCCTTACTAATTCTGCTATACATTGTGTTTCATATAGAAATGGGTTTCTTTATTTCCTTTCATTTGGTTGTGATTCACATCAATTGTTCTTAAAAGCATCTTGTAATCAGGCGGAGCAGGGATCACCAATTACTAATCATATATCAATGCCCATCATCGCGCCTGTTAGAGGATAATTGAAGGAGTGTGCGTAATGCTATTTAGATAATGAAAACAACTCCATTTGGCATGTAGTGATCGAGACGGAGCATATTACAGTGTGAGATCTCTTCTGTCAGTAGAATATCCTCTGAAAATGTGTTCCAGTAAAAGTCTTTGTTGATAACAGAGAAGGTTTTAGTTCAAGCACACAGAGCTCAATCCATCAAGGTGAAGTCTGTCATTAAAGTTATAATCCGTGTAAGTGAAAAACACTCCCCCTTAAGGGCACAGACGACCATGTCGCCTCTCTGGTTCCTCTTAGAAAATGTCTTTTAATACACCAGTTTCACTTTCCATAATACAGGCTCCGGCAGCATAATCTGCTTTTATTACACACTCAGTGATATTCACACTTATGCTGTGCAAGCTGCCTGTTTGGAGCTTTACTTATTTAGTCCCCTAAGATCCACCACATCTTGCGAAGAGGTACAAGCAAACTGCAGGAATCACTAACAGAAGCATGTTTGTTCCATAATTTGATATATTGGCTAATATGAAAATAAGCTTACAGACAGTTGCGTACAGGTTGTCAGTGATTGTACATGTTTTTGTGACTTTGCTGATCATAAACTCTGATGCTGGAATTAATGCAAATGGAGCAACACCTCACCTGCAAGCTAGTTCCGACAGTCAACTTCAGCTGCACTGCTTTCACACTTTCCAGTGTCAAGATTTCCAGTCTCTCTGTTTAGCCAAATAAACAATTAAACAAATTAATACTTTTTATCATAACACACACATGAGCACCCAAAATTGGTACCGTTGACTACTGATGCCGATTGCCAGGTACTGGGCCTTGGTGCGGTATCATTTCAAATGTAAAAGGTACCCATTCCTACTTAAGAGGGCTGAAGAAATTTTGTCATCACACCTAAATTTCTGCATTTAAGTCAATCTGCAATTTCTGATGAGGTTCAAACCCTAGACACCAAACACAAATAGTGTTGCAGTTTCTAGGTTCTGATCAATAAAACTGGAGCTAGCTGACTGAGCTGAATTTAAAATAGAACTGGACCACATCCTCCGTGCTTCATGAAGAAAATAAATGTCACTTTAACACCCAAATTTTAGGTCTTCAGGGGCCAAATGTTTGACACTAATATAACAGAATTTGTGTGGAGTATCACTCTAAAGGAGCCAACACACTGTTGGTGAGGACTCTCACCTGAAATGACAGTTAAGGTGTGTTTCACACTGTTTGGCTGTTGCCAGCCCGTTGATAAAAAACTGTAATGAAGCTACATAAAAAGTTTCCTCATTCTATAGGCCAAACCATCATTTCAACATGTGTTATAATTATCTACATGGTTGTGTATTTGCTTTTCTATGCAGGGCTGGGTACCACTGCTGATTGCCTGAATCAATTTGATTCTGATTCACAAGGTCTCGATTTAATTCAGTTTGATTCAGGACCTGTTCATTGAGGACATTTCAATACTGATTTTGTTCAAGATGAAGGATTTTTACTGAACAAATGCTGTTAGCTGTAAAAGGAACCTTTGCATGAACTGTATTATCAGGGACCAAGGTAAAAACTATTTGTATTTTTCTTTAGTTTTTTTAATGTTTATTTTCTGTTGATATTTTTGTTTTAAATTTCAGTTTGGTTTTAATACGTTTTTTAAACTTTTTTTTTGTAATATAGGGTTGTTGTCAAGGGCGGGTTTAAAAATGTCAGAAAAATCATTGCGTGACTCAAACTCAATCATTCCAATCCAAAAATTTATTCATCAAAGACAGATGAACAACTGACCTCATAAAAAAATAAAATGTGTCGCTCTGTGTTATTCTGCCAGGCCACTGGGCAGATGGTAAAAAAACAAAATAGTGAGTTCATGTATGAGATAGATTGACAAAGAGGACTAGAGACATTTTCTCTATGATTTCAGTTTATTTAAGTTAGTTTTGTAAACTTACCCTACAGTTTGAGTCAGTATTATTGATGTTTTTTATGAATATTCATTTTTATTTTAAAATAAGAAAAATGCTTTTTTCATCTCTAGTTTTAGTTATTTTGTTAGTTTCCATTAACTATAATAATCTTGTTAGGAACATGTTTTTTTTTTTGTTTGTTTGTTTTGTTCTTGAGGGCTGGATAGTATCTAAGAACAGATGCCCTAAGTTTCAGAGCGTACATTTTTCAGTTTTTATGTGGTTTGTAGGTTTATAGTGGTTCTACTTAACCTGACACGCCAGACGGACAGTTTCAAATATCCGCCACGGAATTATTTCACAAGTCCATCTGGGTAGCAGCTCTTCCGATTTGTTTTCAGAGGCGGGACTTTAAAAAAAATCTGCAGCTAGTGATTAGACGACCGTTCTGATTAACACACTCACCACAGACCAATCCACATCAAGCCACGGTATGACGTAGCTTATATGAGCCGATGCTTTTGAGAAACAATAGATGAACAAGTACTGAATCACGAGAAACAGCTGTGAAAAAGGCGTTAGACGACAGCTTCCGTTTTTATAAAATCTAACTTGAGAATCAAAGGAACGCTGAAAAGTACGAAAGTCTGCTGACGTCACGTCTGCTCCCACAGCTCCCGCCTCTCTTCCCTGATTGGGCTGGTCATAATTTAGCTGAGTCAAACCGTAGGTCATTGGAGCCTGGCAAGATGGACCTGCAGGAGTTCAGAAACTGAATCAGGCAGGTCCGTCTGCTCTGCAAGGTTAGGTTCTACTTATTGTACTTGTAGTATTTTACCTACATGCTGCACATCTAAAATGTGGCCTTACTTTTGTCCAGCTCTCTAGAGTTTGTGCTCAGGGGACACCCACAGGAAAGTGTTTTTTTTACTTGAAACTATAAAATGGACTTAGTCTCTGCAATGTCACCCATCTGTCAGAAGATTTGAAGCAAATCGTTGGTGGGAGCCATATTGGAAACAGGACAGGCTTTGAGCCTCCTCACTAACAGCTATAGGTTGCCCGCCTATCAATCAACTAAGCTGTAACTCTGATTGGGCGAACCCATCATCTTTATATCTTAGTTGCTGCTTGGTATTTACTCGACTTGACTTTCAGTTTTGTGCCCTTCTCTTTAGCCAGAGACCTCTTCTTTAAATGATTGCTATCATGTTACAATTAGCCAAATGGAAACGCTCCACTCTTTCCATTCCATCTCTGAGACAAGGAGCGGACAAATTGGCTTAGATATGTGTACATATAGGAATGAGACAAATCCACTTTGTTTCCACTTTCATGTCACACAACAACCAGCAGTATTGTCTTGTTTATACCAAATGTAATTCGGTGTCTGACCTTTTGATCAGAGTGTGACAGCAGCCTTATGTGCAGCTGCTGATGGCTGTGAGTGAAAAAGGCATAAAGCTAATTTAATGCTTTGTTTTTGACGTCTGTGGAACAACAGTTTGATCCAATCATCTGATAAGAAAAGTAGAATAAATAAGCTGTCATACGCACTGTCATTTTTCTATACATGTTTCTGATTGTTTTAAAGCTATTCCAAGCCAAAGAGAGCATCCACAACCCACAACATTCTAATGAAATATGTTTCTGATATCCCGTTGTTGGGATATTTGTTGTATGTCAACCCAAACACAAACACACCACTGTGTGTTGGCTTCTGTTCATATTATATTTGGAGAAGCTCCAGCTCCCTGTGAATGAAAACAAATTATTCAGAGAATTAATTAGTTAATGTTGTTCTAATGAGAAAAGAAACACTGGCACACAGTGAAGCATGTACATAGATGCAGAGCTGAAGCTTCTGGAGCATCAGAATTTAACGCTCCATCCCATGAAGGGGTTTCCACCTGATTCAGTTAAAGTGTACCGAATAAATCTTGTGTCATGCCTCATGCCACATCTCCAACATCAAAGGTAGGTTCCTCTTTAGTCTCTCATTTTGGCAAATGAAGCGTAATATTACATCCATTTTATCAGCATTTTTCCTTCCTGGCAGTTGAACAAAAGCTGCAGCTTGATAACACTTTGGATAAAATCAGATTTGGACACTTTTCACGGTAGATATTCAGACACAGATCCTCCTACTGGATTTCTCCACTGTACTTGGTGGTGGTGGAGGAAAATATTTCATCACTCTACAAATTAGACCTCATGAGATACGGTTAAGGATCTCCAGCCCATCTCCATGCAACAAAAAAATCACCTGAAGTTACAGCTTTACATCTTTGTCGGCCATGACTTCTTACAAAGTTGCTTGCTCTCTCCACTCTCTGCTCCAGCTGCTACTTTCCATGCACATTTTGTTATGCAATTCAGATGAACAGGCAGATGTGTGCACAATTACTGTGTCATCTTGTCCCAAAAATGCTGCATTATATCCGGCCCATTTATATGCACATAATTTAGATAGAGCCTGCTTTTCTGTTTGGAAACAAGTCAAGTAGAATCAAATTGCTAAATAGCTAACCGCAGTGAAGTGCTCATAACCTCTGTTAATTAAATTTGTAATTCAAAAGTTTGAGAGCAGTGAATTATTGAGAAGTGTTTTAATAAAGTGCACTCTTCTGTATGTATAAGGACGAGCACAAAAACACAAAATGCAAACATGTCAAACATGCTGTGAAGCAAAAGGCCTCTGTGATGTGGTTGTTAGCAGAGTAAATAAAACTGACATCAGATCAGTGACCTGTTCAGATAAATGTGCAGTTTTATGTCTAGACAATCAGTGCTGCAAAGATAATTGTAGAGTGTAGCGTGTTATTTCTTGAGCACATTTCCTGTGAAAATAACACCGCAAAGTGTGAAAGGGCTAAGGTGTCAGAGACAACAGTCATGGCAGAGCATCTCTTCTGTCTGCACATGCCAAGGGCTACAATTTGTCCTGCTCTACAAAGTGGATTTCTGTTGTGGCGGAGCAGGTCGTAATTAATCTCTAGTGTGCTAACAAGGAGAAGCCAATTCCTGCAAAGAGGCACTGCTGTGTTACTCAGGCAGTGAGTCAGAACAAGGCTGGATTTATGGTTCATGTTAAAAAAAATTTGGCCAATCTGGTTTTGTGTCGGTCCCTAACCTTTTGACACTGAACAACATTACCTTTCACTTAGCTGCAAGTAAAAAGAAAAAAATGAGTTATGGTAACAGACCCTCAGGTCTTTTTCAAATGTGAAGGTGATAAAAGTGCTGCCTTGGTCAACAAGAGTGTGAAGGAGAAGGCTGTGACCATCAAACTCTTTGTACTGAGTAGTGAAGAGCAGGTCCAGAATACACAAACAGCAATAACTCTTTCTACAAACACATCTCAAACCTTTTGGAAATTTTAACCGATAACATCCAGCATCCATAGCCCATGTCCTGTTGTGAAGAATCTCTGCTGGGTTTACCCCCCTGAATCCCCTCCTCTCACACACAAACACACTCACACACACACGCACAGTAGGCAGCAGATGACCCCCCGCATGTTTCCCCTCTCCATCAACATAAACGAGATGCTCTCACATTCTCTTTCTCGTTTCACTTTCATCTCAGCAGGAATGCACTTTAGCTCCACTGGCATCATAATCCAAACCAGCTCACTTGATCTGCATGAAGTTTGGACTTAGTTGAACTCATAAACTTGACCACTGGCTGCAGCATCCTCTCTCTGATCATACCACCTTGTCTCATTGTGCATGTAAGACTTTTAAATGCTCTGCAGTGAACTCGTATAACTAAAACATTAATTGCACAGTTCTAATTTACGAATGTCATTTAATTCAGTCTGTAGCCGACTTGTTAGTATTGCAACAGAAGAGCCTTGCAGATTAAAGACTGGGCAACACCGTCCAGTCACAGTGAAAGCAGGAAAAAAACGCTCACTTACCAAATTCAGCACCGTCTCAACAATGTCCCGGTTGCTAACCTCTCCAACTTGGATCAGTCCAATGAGAACAGCAAATTTCGTTTTGATATTCCGGATTGGAAGCGACGGGTTGATAATCCCAGCCGGGAAGACCACAGAACCTGAGCCGGACATCATTACTGTCTCACCGGCGGACGCGGACACAGCCGCCGCGTGTTGCCTGAGTCCTGGAGGAGGTTGTCGGTCCGAGAGCGACACAGAGCCCGGCATTGTCACCGGTCTTTCCCCCTGTCAAGCGCCTCCCACGCCGGGAGCTTCTTCGGTGGCTAGTTTTGCGTTTTCCCCTTGAAAGAAACTGGCTCACCGCTCTGAAGCATCAAAAAGAAATGAAAGAGAACACTCGCGAAGCCAAACAAAATGAAAACACACACAACAAATCACTCCCTGTCAGTAAAGTCCACTCCTGGGAGTTCCGGTGAGGGAGTCCGGTGTGTTGTCAGTGCTGGTCGGTTAACTGAGCTGACTGACCTGTGCTGAGCACACAAAGATGTGTGTTTGTACCGCCGCTCTCCTGGAAGAGCGTCTCAGAGCCTGTGCTGCTGTCACCGCCATGTTGCCGCCCCCTGCCTGCTGTTCACTCTCAACACGCCTGCGCTGGATGCATTGATAAAGAACCGGAGACTGACCGCTGACAGGTGAGACGGTTCCCAGGCGGAGCACCGGGCAGGTGGAATGAACTTAGCATGGAGTCACACACATGAACGTCGAGACGAAAAAGTGATAATGTCATCCCAAACAAATAAGCTGTCATGGCCCGTATAAGTTTCATGTTTTTCCTTTACATCCAACATTTTTATTTACATCTAGTGTTATTCAGATATTGTGGTATCCGGGGAGGTAAATGAAGCGCGCACAGCACCACCTCTGCGCTGTGCTCATGCGTTGGGCTGAAAATACAGAGCACGTGGTTTCAACAGCTTACATTATTTCTTTAGGCCACTTCCTGCAAATGACATAACCTGCAGAAGAGACAAGTATGTGCACAGGAAGTTCATGGATGTTTCTTTGAATCTGGAGCTCCATCACAGTAAGAAGGCTTTTTTCCCCAAGCTTTATCCATCTACTTTGTAGAGTTACCGGTCCTGGTAAGTGTAGACTATACAGTTTTGAGTTTTGCTGCTAGCTAGCTTATTTGCACCGATGGGAGTTCTGCATAGCCACTTGCCATTTGGAATTTAAAAAAATATTTATTATAAGTAACTTTTATAAAGTTTGTCTTGTGATCGGTTCGAGGAGTCCAGGCACACACAATCATTGAAGTCCAACATGACAAGAATTTTCCACATCCATTAGCTTGAGAGCTAATACCAGAATTTTCCAGAACAAATATGGCCGTCGGTGGTTTCTGTTTAAAAACTTGTTGATGACTTAAAATTTTATTTTGTTATTATTTTTCATGTTGATATTCACAGGAATTAACTAATAGAGTGTGACTGGAGTTCTTTGTAATTTCACCCCACAAAAAAATTAGGGATGCACGATATTATCGGCACAATATCGGTATCAGCTGATAAAAGCTTAAAAACACGTTTATCGGTATCGACAGATATGAAAATTTCTGCCGATAGTCACAGCTGACAAGGTGCTATTCAGTTACGATTATTATTATTTTCCATCTGAAAAATAAGCTCCTTAAATAAAATGTAGCACTTCATTTATTTGCACTGCAGAGCTCTGTGTCTGTCACCAGGTTGTTACAGTAGCTCTAAAATAATCAAATGCAACTTGGTTATGTTTAAAAATGCATTGTACATTTAAAGTTCATGTGATCTAAAGAAATTATTTTTCTGTATTTCAATACTGAATGTCTTGAGTTTGAAAAAATAATACTTTTCTTATTTATGGTAAAATCAAATATTTTTTGTCTTGTTTTATGTGTGTTTCTTAAACAAATAAGACCGTCACAATTAGAGTAACATATAAATTCTAGTACAGGAAAGACTTAGCTTTCTTTACAGTGAAAAAAACCAACAAACTTGTGATTATCGGTATCGGCCAAAGGGGGTTTCGGCAAAAATCCAATATTGTGCATCCCTAAAACAAATTGAGACAAGTTACAATGTAAAGTATGATGTACTGTACTTTTTAGGGGTTCTTGTTGTGACACAGCAACTAAAGAAAAGTACAGTAGTTACTTCTGCAAGCACCACAGATGCCCCCTCATAAATGAAACTAGAGGCAACTTTTTTTTTTCCATGGCCAAAAAGGCCCTGTTTTCCCACAGCCCAGAAATCATCACATTCTCACTCATTCCAATAAAAAATGAAATAGGCTGATCAAAGCAGAAGCACAGCTTATAGATGCCACACATTTCCTTAAGTCAGACAAAACAAATAAACAAAAAAGATTTTGGAACAAAATCTTAGAAATGTGTGAACATAGAGCTGTGGGAACATAGGCCCATTCCTATTACATAAAGCATGACCAAAAGCTCAACCTTGAGTCCAACAAACCATGTAAATGCTAGCTGAAATCATATTAACACACATCTGAATAAAAAATTGCATGCAAGCATCTTAAGAACAAAATAATTACAATGCAGTCCTGTCTTTCCATCACACAAGAGGGCCTGTTTTATCAGTTGAGCTTCAGGTGTGAGGCACAGAGGTGACCCCGGATAGTCAAGTACTCAGAGCAGTACAACAAACAACAAATCCTATTAAACTAAGATTAATTCCTGGGCCAACTACGGGTCAAGTTTTTTTCTCAATGCACCAAGTAAGCTTGCATCAGAGTCTGATTGGTGAACCATTGAACAGGCCTGACAGGCAGAATTTTTATCACACAGACAGTAGTTGGATAAATTGTTGTTTCACTTCACGTTCTAAATCAATATTCAAATCACAAATTTCAACCCAGCATTTCTGCCTCTAAGCTAACTTTTTTGTGTAACCTCCAAGAAAATGTATGGTTCCTGACCTTTTCTAGAAATGACGCTTATTAAAGCCTTGTCTTTTTTACCCAAAGTTATCTGAAAAAGAAGTATACTGCACGTAACAAGACACATAACAAAAGAGCAACAAGGTTTAAGTGATTGTATAAGGGACTGGCATCAACAGCTTGGCAGCAGTCCTGTCCTTTCTCTGACTGACAGCCAGGAGCTGAGCTTGCATTTCATGACCTCTTTAAGCTGAACTGTGTCAGCTTGGCTCTAAAAGTGGTAGAAATAAAGACAGGCTTTGTATAGCTGTCTCTCTTATGTATACCACTGAATGGCTAATGTCCTTTATATTTTTTATTCTGTTATCTCAACAGAATTTCCTATCAAGGTCCTCGAATGTCATTTCCAGAAACTCATCCCTCCTATCCTCCCATCTCCTGTTAATCTTTCTGGCCCATGTTCCAGTGAGAACCATAAATGCTGCCTGTGCTGAATAGAGGTCAATGGAAGGTTTCTGACTTTGCTGTTACACACCAAGAGCATATAGGAGCCATATAGGAGGCACAGATTCAGACTCAGTGAGCTGCAGCAATGCTCTTGTAATAATTACTTCAGTAAAGTCTGTTACAGCCGCCTCTCACTTCACTTTGAAATGTTTTTGTAATTAATTCCATGGCTTAGAGCTAAGAGGGATTTTGAATTGATACCATACGGTAATACTTGAAGTCATCAAAATAAAACTTTTTAAATTGGATACACAGTAAGCATTACATCTTTAAAGACTGACAATTTACTAAGGATTTGATTTAACACCGATACAAATACTCGGAACAAGCTCTGTGTGTATTTGTTTTTCCCAAATGAAAAAACAAGCATAACTAGATTCATTTGCTTCTGGAAACAGAAGATGTCCATAGTTAGGGCTGATCAAAAAGGGCCATCTAGTGGGCAAAAAAGATAAATAAACTGGGTAAATGGAAGTTTTCCCTCCCATCTCATAGTAGTTTTTTTGTTTTTGCTCTTTTGTTGTTGTTTGTTTGTTTTATTTTTAAGGATGGAAAAATGTTTAAGCTTTGATCCCAAATCACAGCTATATTTTTTTTACCTGAAAAATTTGAAGACTTAAATCAGTACTCCCTAAGTATCATTTCTTTTTGATATGCCTGTGGTCATGTGTTTATATTATTTATCCACTAGAGGTCGCCCTTGTCCAAGATCAGGCAGATATACATGCCAGTTAAAGTCAGTGAAATGTACTATATGCCAGCATACATGGTTGTGAAATTCTTATACTATTAATGTTGTAAAGAATCTTACGCTGCATTAATTTTCCAAAAAACACCTTCAGTCCTTTTCACAGGTTAGCAGATAGCTAATGAATAATTCTTGCAAGAATCAGTGGCAACATTTTATTTTTATTTTGACAGTTTTATTTAAAAAAAAAAAAACAAAGTGTGTCTTTTACTTGACTGCACAATCCAGTACCTTTAAGCCGGTATGACCTGAGTCAAACCTTAAGTCATTCATTTCACAACCATACGAGGTCAAAGTTTAATAAAATTACACCCATTCAGAAATGGCAATACTGAAGCAAAGTAAAACCAGCTTACAATTTTGTACCATGTGTATTACAGGAGGGTTGACACTGAAATAATCAATATATAGGATATTAACATATGTACTATTTTACCCTTCACTTATAGACAATATTTACATATTGCTTGCATGTACAGTTTATTCACACACATATTTACACAGACATTTGAGTCTATATTATAATTATAGCTTAAAATCTGAGAGAATTATATATTCATGCTTCCCAGAAGCATTTAAGAGCTTCGATGTCGTAGACATTGTAGATTAAAGTAACAGTAAGAGAATATTATCAAAGATAATAATTATACAGGTTTACAAACATGAAGGTAAATAAATCCTAAGTGTAAAGACAATGGCAGGATGATTAATTTCTCATTGAGTGTTTATTCTCAGCACCTATAAGATGTCCTCTTCTGTCATTGTGCAAGTACAGAAGAGCTCTAAGTGATTCTTTAGGGCTTTTCTTCTCAGCTAAAACTGTGCTTTAGTTCTGGGGTTCAGTCATTGTGCCTGCCTGTCAGCAATGTATCAAAGGCTCAGTCGAAGTGTCAAAGCTAAGGAGACACAGCTGACAGAGAGTTTCAGATTTTGGTCTCTGGTCCGTCTGTGATAAGTGGCTGAAAAGAGTTACGGACCCGAGCAGCTTCTGCTGCACACAGATGACCAAAGGCTTTGTTGTACCAATCTGGAGTCCTCCCCCTGAAAACAAAACAGCAGATTTAGTGTGCATTGATGTTGACTGTGTGTAGGAACACAAAGTAAGAAAGTGCCCTGAGGTCTTACTTCAAGTCCACTCTGCAGATGTGAGTCAGTCTGGACTTTCCTGAGCCACATGGCTCTAGCAGGTAATTCGACTCCAGGACTATTGCTCGTACCCCTCCGAGAGAAGGACAATCCTCATGCTCTATCGACGAAGAGACCAGGGAGCAGGCACCCTTAGGCAAATCTGTCCTCCATGACCTTAATGCGACAGGAAGTAAATTTAGTATATATTCAGTATTTCAAGAAGGGTCCACTTCCACATGTTTTACTTTGTTCAACTTACCTGATGACTACAAAGTCCCTGCTGGAATGAGGAGGCATTCGGTTCAGGACGTACTGAAACACTTCTGTGTTCTTATCCAGAGTCTCACACACTTTCCACTGCAGCAGGTCCACATCCCACAGGTGGCGCTCTCGCAGCACTCGGTTCAGCACTACAGATGGTGGCGCTTCCACCTCCACAGACACTTTCCAACGTCTCAAAGGATTCCCATCTCCAACCTACAAAAATCCCCATGCTAAGTTGTGGTTCTCAAAGCAGAACTACGATAAATTATATTTTTTGTAGTACTATGTAGGAAAGATAAACATGAACACCATTCAAAGTAAGAACTCCAACCTTCTTATAGTAGAGCTCTGTGTTATCAGAGCTGCTGCAGGACACCCAAGACTTGGACTTCTCCCGGGCCTCTTTGAGCAGGTTCTGATGCCTCCCCTCCATATGGGTTTGGTATGTTCCATCATCATCCTCCAGCTGCTTGCACAGCTCGTCAATTGTTGGTGCATGCAAGTCAGCCTCCACGTATGAATTACGCGACTGAGTAACCATCTCATGAGGGATCTAATGGATGTATAAAACCATGAGGTAAGACTCGAGGCAATTACACTTGAAGGCATTCCTGTGGATATTGCATCCAAGCTTGAAATTCTTGCATCATTTCAACTACAGGTTCTCCTCTCACCTCAAAGAGACGGTTACACTCTGTGATCATATGAGCGAGGCCTTGTGTGGCAGCTAAGTTTTCATTCAGGTCCTTCTGGTCTGGTCTGCCGGTAGCATACTTCTTCTGCATAGCCCTGGAGAGGTAAAACTTATTAGTCCAACTGAGTCCACAAGTCAACGTCCCTTTGAAACGCAGTATATAAACCCTTTCTCTGCTCTGCAGGAAACCTCTTTGATCCCTTCAGCAACAATTTCTACATGGTAAATTAGAGAGCTTTGCTTTGTTTGTACACAGCATGGCCTCATAAAACACTGAGCTCTAGAGAAAGAGTGCCATGACTTTTAAAAAGTTGCTCAGAAAGAGAGTAATCTAATGCACCCCTTGGGGCTTAGAAACCCTGTAACCTATTTTATTTCTGTCTTTATGGAGTCATAGGTGAAGATAATCATGCAGGAGGTTAATAGAACGCATGCTTGTCTCATTCATTAGAGTTTTTAATAGCACAGAGCAGCAGGAAACTAGGAGACGTGATAAAAGTACCTCGGAGAGAGATTGTCTTTCTTCAGTATGTTGAGATGAAAGAGGGATGGAGCCAGGCACACAGCGATGTTCATGGGTGTCATTTGGTTCTCTTCCACAGAGGAAGTGACATCACTGAGGAAACAGAGCAAGGTCTGCAGCACCTCCCTGTTTTCATCTGACATCAGCATGATGGCTGCCTGCACAGCCTGCAACCTTTGATCCTTTGGTACATCTGCATGTGAGAGAATTGAGTCTCATTATTCCTGCTCTGAACCCAGACTAAGAGAGGAGATACTGAACTGTAATTCGTATGATTTATAAAAACATCTTAACTCGACAACATGGATTAAATGTATGTGATTTCACAGTCCCTCCTTGAAATAAAGTCAGCTTGCACAAATAAAAAGAGACTTACACTGGTAGATGTGCAGGAAAGTCTCCCCAAGCTTGCTGGTGAGCAGAGGCTCAGGTAGATCTCTGAAAAACTGCTTCACCATGTCAGCCACGTCATAGGCAGACTGATCCTCGTAGTTCACATTGTCTGGAGAGCTCTCATTCATCTGCCTGAGAGCTTGGATTCGAGACTTCACCCCTGACTTACGAAAGAGACCAACCTTCAGGGTGAAAGAGAAGTGTTTGTGTTAACCTAGCAGCTGAAAGGAAGAGGTAAGTACATTATACATGTCCTCTCTTTATACTGTTAGTTTGTATTGATTTACAACAGGCCTGTCAAATCCAACCCTACACTACAAAAAGACACATCCAACAAGTCATGTAACATGTAACTTGAGAGTTTGTATACTGTGCCTGACCTGGTCAAGACACTGGCTTCTCAGGTAACGAAGTGCCTGTTGCAGGCCAAGAGGCAACGGCTGTCCTGAACGCTGCACATGCACGATAAGAGGAACCCCGAACACGTTCTTGTCCTTGTAGTCTGGTACCTTCATTCTCTTCATGAACTTTGGCACAGACCTACAGAGAGAAAAATACTTTATTACATGCACCACAAAAAAGTGTAAACAAAGAACATCCACAAGAACATACGCACAACTTTAAAACATCTTTAAAAATACTAGTTAGAAATTTGATCAGGTTTAAATTAGCAAAGAAAAGATGTGATTATTCCCAGAGGGGATCTTTGAAGTTAGAATGAAACTCACCAAGTCCATCCATGTTTGTTGGACATGGAGTACTTCTCCATGATTGCAGTCAGACGCAACAGAGAAAACTTCTGCAGTAAACTCAGCTGTCCTGCTGACTGGTTGGTGATTTGCAGGGAGGCCACTGAATGACTTATGCGATTAGAAATCTGAAAGCTTGGCCATCTTAACCTGCAAAAGGTATATGAAGAAAACAGAAGGAGAATTTAAACTAATGCAGTTAAATATGTCTGGACTTGCAGTACAGCTCACTGTCTTAGTGTCTTACCGATTTGGTCTCGTGAGTGAAGCACCAACTCCTGAGTCCCTCCTCTCCCTGAGACGTGCAGACTCTGTATCTGCAAGCGATACTCTGTCTCCGTCTCCATAACTCGGTGTAGTCTGGCTTCCTGTCACAGAATTTCCCTCAAAGTCTAGAGTGATCTGACTGGAGGACTGGAGGTCCACTGTACCCTCTCTCCTCTCACCCTCCACCCGTACAGACCCTTCAGCAGCCGGTAACACATTCTGGGACCAGTGGTCCACAATCTGCTGTAAGCCGTTGACGTGCAGCAGGATGTCGTCAAGATGAGGAAACAGGTCCTCTTTCTCCAGGTCTATCAGGTCTCCTGTGCTGGCGTAAAGATGTGAACCAGGAACGTTATCATAAACACTGATCCTGCTGCCTCTGGTACAGCACTGGGTGACAGGTCTGGATTCCCTCCTGCATGAAATGAGTGGTGGGGGGTCCAGGTGCACGCTGCCTGTGTGCCAGTTGATAGAAGCGCCGTTGGTGGGGGACAGGCTCTCAATGGACAGTGCTTTGGGAAAGGTTCCCGGCTTGTGGTCTTTGGGAATGTGAACCACCAAGTCTTCATAGGAGCAGGACTCATTCTTGCGGTTTTGTTCTGCAACTCTATTCACTTGTGTTCCTGAGAAAATGTCGACATCCTCTAAATACATGCCGCTGCGCTTGTGGTCGGCCCGGTGAGGCTTACGTTCCTTCAAGCTGGGTGTGCTGACAGCGCTGCCGCTGGAATGGCTGCTGCCCTCACTGCTGGACTGGGACGGTAGAGCTTTGTTGGACAGTGTTTCTGAGGCCTCGACATCTCCGTTTATAATCTCAACACACCGCAGTGTCTTCAGTGCCTGGGCCTCCTGCTGCAGCACTGGAGAGCTGATCACCAAACTCTTACGACCTCTACCCAGAGTCCCCCTGGAGCGCAGGGTCTCCATGCGCTTTAGGAAGTCTTTGGCACGGATTCGGCTATTCTTGCCGTGCTTGTCTGTCAAAGAGCTGAAGTGAGAAATGTCTTTGGGGATGTGAGGCATTGTGAGGGAAGTAGAGTCTGGCATTGCTGCAGAATCTGGGCAGGTACGGTTGGAGCAGTCTGAGTCCTCTGTGCTGAGGCCCCTGTGACCGCTGCCGCCGCTGCTCTCACTGTGCAAAGAAGAGATCTCCGGCTCGCTTAGGTCTGTCAGAACGCTTTCACTGCTGGTTGTGGTTCTCAGAGGAACGCCATCCCTGGATGGATGAGCCTCTCCGTGGTTTTCCAGTAGACAGTCAATGTCTTGGAGTCTGGACCAGCGCCTGCTGCTCCACTCAAACGTCCATTTGTCACTGATAGCAAACAGGTCTTCTTCATCAGAGTCTTCACTCTGGGGGAAGACAGCTTATGTTACATCATTTGCTCCATGATTTAATTAGCTATTTTTAGACTTGTAGAAATGAATGCTGCTGTTTAACTTCTTCTAATAGGAATTTCATAACTGTCCAACACTTATTCAAACAGATCCACATGTGGCTATATGATAAGAGTCTGACATTCTTTGCTCATATTTCAAACTTTTCCCTCATCCCTGAAAAAAATGAGTCATGCAATTTTTAAATTTGTGTTTTCAGAAGAACAAATTGTCACAAGATCAGATGTTTTTTTCAAGATAAAGCCAGTGTGGCATCTCACGCGTCATCTACGCCCCGAGGAACGTTCAAAAAAGAACTCAGGAAATAACTGAGGATCTGCTCTGAATTAATAACATTACACAATCAGCCAACAGTGATATAACACTAGACGAATGCTTCCTTTGACTTGAGGACTCTTCCATAAATAGACCAAACAGGAAAAAAATCATTAATAAGAGCCAGCGGGCTGCATTCCAGAGTGGGGACAGATAAAAAGCTGTCCTTGCTCAACATGCATGAAGCCAACAATGGTACAATCTTAAATATCACAGAATCTGGGGTAGAGGGATAAAGATCATATTTGCTGTCGGTGCAGGAAACAAATGCATTACTTGAGGCGACAAAGGCAAGTGATGTTTCTCTTGTAGTTTTCACACTTTTCAAATGACAATGTGTCATCTGAGTCAAGAAAAAGCTTTCTCAAGAGAAACAAAACAGACAGAGGCTCTATACGTAACACAGTGTTATATTTCAAAATAAGAGAGAAACCTTGACATACTTATCCCTTAACCCTTTGCTGAAAATTTACACGTTATCACCAGTAGTTTTCTGTTTTAAGGTGTAGTATTATGCTCATTCTGTGGAAGCACTGTTTTCATGGTGAAGTCAGTCATCTTGAGCCCATACTTACTTTCTTTTTGGGAAGGTTGACATCAAGCTTCATAGAGGCACACTTGTTCAGGGTGTTGAGCCGCCTGGAAAAGAACAAATGGCCTCAGATTTAAACCAGAAGAGTTTTCTAATGAGCGCTGCAGCATTAAACACTAATCTGTTCCTGTCATTTGAGCATTAACTGAAACGAGCAGACCCAGAAGGAAATCAAGTTTGTCTATGGCACAGAGTCACAAATTGATCTGTTCTCTTTCCCTTAGCATTGGGTCTGACTCATTTTGTGAATAAAGACAGTGTTTAAGAGTTTGAAATCCAAAATACTGGTTTAAATGTCATCAAGTATGCAGCTTGAGTGTTGGACGATGTGCGTTATGATTAGAGGTTTTGTGGGTGTGTAGCTGGAATATTTGAAGTCACAGCACAAAAAAAAGCTTAAATGAACCAACAATAGAACAGGGAAAAGATGACGGCATGACAAAACACACACCAGCTCAAAGACACTCCTTTGTGGTATGATAATAACAAGCTTTAACAGTTCCTTATACCGCTAACAGTCTTTTTACAGATTGACTTCATTGTTCTGAGACAGTAAACGGCCTCACATGGAGGCTGTAACTATCTACCACTGTGCTGTAGATGACAGGGGTTAGCCAAACACCAGTTCTCATGATTGTTGCTGAGATAGTGGGACCTGACTGAGGGGTGGATTTTGAACTGGGGGCCTTTTATTCCACAGGCCTAAAGAGCTTTGAATGTGGTTTCTAAAATAGGAGTCAGCTCAGCCCTGGATCAGAGAGAGCACTCACATACATGAAATATCCATCACTTTCAGCCCTATCAAAGCCCCTGCGGTATGTAGGGGGGTACTTAGATCTGCACGCTCGACTGTAATTGCGTAACTGACAACAAAGACATCCTAACGTTGCTATAGAGATGCTGGGGAGTCATGGGCAAAATCACATCGGAGGTGGAACTGTTTCCAATTGTTTTCTATTTATCCGTGGCTAGTTAGGAATTTAGATGAGTTGCTTTGGGGTTGTTTAGAGTTGCAGTATATTGAGCTGTGTGAGGAAACCCTTTCCCTGCACGACGGTTGCTGTGGTGACCCGGGTAACTAAATGCTGTTTTCATCTCGCCTCAGAAAAAGAACATGAGTTTTCTCGCCCTACAAGGGAGGGATGAGGAGCCACCAGTCGTTGGCTTAGGGGAGGATAATATTCTCAATGCTGTGAGTCATATTAGGAAAAAAACACTCAAATCTTGAGTTTATCATGTTGTTATGACTAAAAGGAGATTATATCAGCATTTCAGCCCTGAGAGATAAAGGTCAAATGCTTTTATGAGATTTTAAATAAGGGAGATGTGGTAAAATTAACAAAAACAAAAAGCTATGATGTGTTTGGTACAGGGATTGTCACATACTTCCACTTCCTTTCATCGTTGATGTATATGTGGCTCTGATTTATCTGACTCATGTCTGATTACCTGCACAGAGGCTCTACAAGATCTTTGTCCAGGAAGTCATGATCTCTTTTTACAGGAGAGATGTCGATGGGGAACTGGGAGTCTGCAGAAAACAGAAAAAGAAAAAGAGAGAAAATTACCACACTGAAAATAGCTCTGATATTTCTGTGTTCATGAATAGGACAAATGAAAATAAAGATCTGGAAAGCACATTCTTTCCAGCAGCACATTAAAGTCTTGGAGACCATCAGGCTGGTCTTGTATGTAATGCTAATGAGAAGAGTCAGAATTTGCCTAAATAACAGCGCTCAGGCTTGTGCGGGCATTACGTCTTGCTCTGGGTATGGGCCTCCTCTTACATAACTTAAGCGACTGAATCCAGACCCTCTGAATCTGACATTCCAGCACATTCATGAGAAGTCATTAACTTTTTATGAAAAGCAGAGGCTGCTCTGAAAAGCTTGACAAGGCCGTGGCTGTTGCGAAGACACTCAGATACACTGTCTGCTTTGAAACATGAAAACATCCAAATAGCAGATTGCCGATTGCATCATTAATGTCATTTCTAATACGTAACGCCTCGCATCAGCAGGAACATCTCGTGTTATCTGCTGTGTGCTCTCACAGACGTTAGCAGCGCTCTTTTCCAGAGCTCTGTTACTAAAATCTTTCAAACTGTCGGCAAACAAATGTACTGCACCAAAGCACATCAAAGTCTGGCCTCCACACAAAGATCTGAGGGAGCAGAGCTACTTTAAGCTCTGATAAAACCCATTTTTTCCCGTGACTTCAGTCTTTAAGCACAGAAGACATGTTTATATAGTTATCGTGGCTTGAAAAAGATTAGACTTTTTTAAAGCGGCTGATGTTCCGCTCATTTTGTGGTGTCTGGGGATCTGTCTGGAGCCCTTGCTCCAAGGCTTCCTGAGGACAGTTGTGTAAATGAAGCTCACTGTGTGCAGCTTGTGAATGCATGGTTTTATATACAGCTTTGGGGACTGCTGTGAAAACCAGATGACTCTGTGTTGCATCTTTGCTCATCATTAAAAAAAAAGTCAATTCAAAGCGTTTTGTTTTGCATCAGCAAAGCAAGTTAAAATAAAAAGTCCATGTATATGTTTATCACTGAGCCCCTCTATTAGTGAGCTACCTCATTAATCTCTGTCTTTTAACCAAACAACTTTTCCTCCTGTGTGATTTATATGTGTGGGAGTTGAAAGAGCTTTTATTACCTTCAAAGAGCTGAGCATACTGGGGGAATCCTGCTGCCCGCAGCCAGTCACACGCCTCTTTTGCCTCAATTTCTGGAAAACACAAGACACAAGACGGATTGTTTTAAAAAACAGAGAAATTAAAAGTGAAAGTTAATCACAATGAGTCCTTTTCATTGAAAAAGGGCGTGAGTATCAGAAAATGCAGTCATAAACTCCCCCAGGTTGACCTGGGTTATTCTCAAACTGAAACTTCTGTCTGACATGTCTGAGATGGTGTGATGACGACATCAGGCTCAGACTGATGGATGGACGCACCCGGCACACATAAAAATAACATGAGATTGAAATAACGTGAGATCTAAACAACATGAGATCATAACACTATAAGATTGAAAAAAAAAATGAGATTGAAACAACCTGAGATGAGACAAACATGAGAAACAACGTGCGATCTCACATGAATTTCAGTTGTGAGCTTAAAGAAAAATGTCTGTGATAAAAACAAACTGAGGAAATTAATTTAAAGGTAAAATAGGTGAAATGAGAGCATCATCATTCACTACACAGACCCAGAACTGTTTAGTAGAAAGGACATTTCAATTATAAGAAATAAAGACAGACACAAAACTTAAGACAAGTTACAAACATATATATCACATCTGCTTTCAGGTCCCTGTGCCGTCTGCAGACTCCTGATCTGCTGATGACAGGGACAGGAAACAGACCGTTGGCGCCTTTCCATTAATGCTAATAGAGTTTGGTGTCATTTACCGCCTGAGTGAGATGCACTCTCTGACGCACCAGTGCTACAGTACACAATCTGCTCTGAATGAAGAAAAAAACACAGAAACTTGTTTGCTAAATTATCAAAACAAAGAAATAAGGAGGCTTGTAAACATTATATTTCACCTCAAATATAAAAAACAGAGGGACAGTACAAACAATTTGTCCTCACAAAATTGTAACAAAGAACTGACTCAATCAGGTGAAAAACTCAGAGTATTTTAAATATAATACTGATGTAGTTACAACATTTGCATTTCTAGGCTGTAAACTGTAGGTTGGCTGAAACCAATTTAACATATCACATACAAGGCTTCAATAGACTGTTTTCTGTTTCTGTTTCTGATGTAACCTAGAAAGCAATTTACTGTATATCAAGAATAAAAAGTTTGAAAATCTGGATACATATGAGTGATTTCTCTCAACTTCCAGAATATATAGAACATTATCCACTTTAAACGTAACACAATATTGAATACAAACTGAGAATTTTACATGAGAATATTCTTACCACTTCCAGTTGTTCTTTGTAAGTCACACAGTCAGTCAAATTCTCACTGCCCTTTCTTTGAAATGTAACCACTTTTCTCTCTCAAAAGTTATCCAGACTTTATGAGCAGAACCATCACATCCATGTCTCTCCCTCTCATCACACATCTGAGGTCTCAGCTCCTCTGCGGCTCTCTTTCTGTCACACTACAGCTGAAACATGAACCGCGCTCATTCACCGCACAATACTGAGTAATTACTGCCACTGTAACCTCCCAAAGAGATACCGCTATCAGCCACCTCTCCAAAAACTGGGACTCACCTGCTCCGCTCACATCTGTGTCACCCAGAAAATCAATGAAAAGTGACTTTGGTCTTCAGACTGAGCAGCAACTGAATCAATATTAACAGTTCTCCACGTCCTTGGGCGACAATAGCAGACTACTGTTTCCAGCAGCTGATGAGTCAACATGTGTCTGCTGCTCTGCTCTGTTCCCACCTGTATCACCAGGAGCAGGAGGCTTTCTGCTCAGCCAACCTCCCCTCCCAGGTGGATAATATCAGGTCTGTATTATTCAGCTACACAGTGAGAGCGCTGCCAGGTCCTCTTGTGTCCCACAGCCGCAGGTTGGACCTCTGGGAGCACGTAACCTGAGCTGGGAATTCCTCTCTGTTTGGCATTCAGTAACACGATACCGAGACATTCTGTCCTCTCATCCTCTCTCTAAGGAAATCTCCTGTGGATAAAAGGCTGGGCGGGCATGGTGCCAATAAGGGAGAACTTGTTTGCTCTCTGCAAGCTTTAAAACTGTGTACAGTATAAAATTACAGTTTCACAAAGAGATGTTGGCGCTGACACAAAAGCCCAGACTGTCAAACACTGTGTACTGCTAAAGGCCAACTCCTCTCTTTACAATTCGCTTTATGCAACGTTCACTATCACGAACACAGGTTATGCAATTCATCGTTGAGATATGACATGTTTCAAAGTGCCGCAGGGAGACATGGCACACTTGGATGTTGATCGAGAAGAGCAGACTCAATCGCTGCCAAAAGGATGACGGTTTTAAAGGCTCGTTCACATTCTTCTCTTTCAAAAAATTTACAGCCAACCACATGTGGCTGAAAACTTTCCAAGACTTTGCGATGTGCTTCGTTTCATCATGAGGAGCATCTGTCTAACAGAGAAGCTCCCTGGCTACAATAATCTTCTTTCTTCGAAATTAAATGCATTTGCTCAGGCTTATTATAAATTAAGAAGCCATCATCATTGGATGATTAAAGCCACCAAGTCACTCAAACTCCTGGTTCTTCTGTACTTACGGGATATTTTCATCATTCAGCCGGAGTGCTTCATATATCCCTCAAGACTTCAGATTGTCCCTCAGCATGTCAGAGCATCTTCATTCCCACGCTGAGCCACATTCCTGCTCTCGCTCTGAACACAGTTTGAGCTCAGATCCTCAGCTCCTTCTTACCCCTTTCTCTTTCCATCTACCCCCAACCACCATGTGCCTGTCCCAACACTAAATCTCTCCTTCAGTCCTCCCCTTTCTGTGGCATGTTCCCCCTCCTCCTTCCCCCCTGGCTCCTTGTGCCCAGCCCTCCTACCCAGCTCTGCCCACGACAACTCTTTTATACCCCACTCAGCACATTTTTGGCAAAGACCTCAGCAGCAGCGTTGCCTCTGAATTCTGGGAATCTTCTTGTAATTCAAGGCCGTGTTTTTAAACGGCTTCCATTGCTGATATGTTTCTTTGTTTTTTGGGTTATTTTGGCACAGATTACATGAAGTCAGCTCTCACAATCTTTCAAAAATATCATCCAAGAAGTGTTAAACTGTGGGAAAAGTTTCATTTAAACAAACAGAAGGGAAGCAGCGTGGTTTTGCAGGGTCCAGATGTTGTTCCAGGAGCTCGACGAAATGGAAAAAAAGCGTAGGCAGCTGAAGTGGGGGGAAAACCGTGACATAAACTGTCAGCAATCAGCAGCAGTGAATCATGCTGAGGCACACGGCTCACAAGACTCAGCGCTAACATCATCACAGTGATATATTTGTCTGTTTCACCTCCGTAGCTGCCTCTTTGTCTGAGGAAAAGTGAATGAATGAGAGGAGCTGTGTGATCCGTGTCACCTGAGACAGTGAGGTGTTATGTTTCAAAAACAAAGAGAAGCTTATAGCAACTATATGTGGAAAGACTTCCTGTTTGTTGGCTGCAAAGAAAAACAATCTCTGTCAAACTAGAATCATGAAAAATGTATTACCATATGTTTTATAAATTTATTTCTTGTTTAAAGAATGTACTGAAATATTCTACTATCATCCAAGAAACACAAACCTTACTGTGCCTCCAAATGACATGATGTAATCATCTATATTTGGTACTTAAGTGTTTTGAACTTGACATTTCGGTCCAACAACAAAAGCACACATTTTCTGCATTTTTCTGGGGTCACTGTGTGAGTTTGTAGCTGGGGGTTGAGTTTCAGGGGAAAAAGAAGCCAAGACAAACAAAAATTCACTTGCAAGATGAAGTCAAAATTAAATCAAAGGAAGATAAAGCAGCTAGTTATAATGAATAAATCATATTTTCTATCTCATCTGTACTGCAGTCACCTGCCACTTGTTGTGGCTGTAGTTCCAGTCAATAGCTACCGCCGTAACACTGTAATGATACAATGCTCTACTACCCGAATGTAAATAAGCACAGGCCAATGGAATCCTGGAGCACAGCTTTGAGAAGAAAAATTAAGATAAAGTTTTAAGTTGGCTGTGTCTGGTTAAAGGGGCTGTGAGATTGGAGATTTAACAGTATGTTTTTTTATTCAAGAATACTTTTTACCAGATACAATGCAACGGGGTAATGTATTTATCAACAGATGCGCTGTTGTTTGAAAAATGAAAAAAGCAACTTTGTAAACTCTATATTAAGCACTACTTAAAGCCCAGCACTCTGAGACATGTTCCTAATGTGAATCCTGGTTATGTCCAACCCGTGCTCATCTACCAACTCCAATCTCACCAAGCGGAGATGACGGAGTATATCTAAAATCAAAGCTTCTCAAGATCACTTAGAAAGTCCTGACAGGAACTTTAACTTGATTAAAGCAGGGCATAACTGACATAGGCGCATGGACGTTTAAATGGGTGAAAACTAATGGATGGTGGAACTAAAGCTTTGCTAGCTTTCGGCAAACTTGTCAAACCACTTTAACATTGCTTACCTGCAGGCTTTGAGATTTTATATTTAGCCGTTATAAATTAATTGAGCTCCATTTGCTAAGGTTGTTTTGACTGTCGACTAGTCTACTAGATGGAATCTAAATTTCCATTTAAACAAACTGGAAATAAGTCACATCAGAACACCTCTAATTCCTACAGTTTAAGGGTGCGGTCACTACCCCTATATGAACCAGCACATGGCCCGCCCACATCATCGTGAAGCGTCTGTTTACATGAAGCACAATCTCATCAGTCAGCACAATGAGACACAGAGAACTCTGCTGCAACTTTAGAGACTTTTAGACTTATGGTAAGTTGTTTTGGCCCGACATGACCCTCCAACACTCCTACTTTGTTCAAAATGATTGTCGAGAGATGCGCTTGCAGTGATCATATGTCATGGATCACACGCGCCGTCCGCATGCTTGTGTTCATGCATGAAGTAAACCGTGCCGAAGCCCACCTCTCCAAAGCGAACCAAAGCAAAGAAGTGAATCGTGCTCAAGCACGGCGCGTTTGCGGTCACAGTGGCCATTCGAAATGTGCTTTAGGGCTGAAGCGTGCTTAAGCACGGCACAGTTTGCCAGTGTGACCGCGTCCTAAGTCTCCTTCTCTGGCAAAGTAGAAGTCCTTTATCATCTGCGTCATAAGACTGTCATATTTTCCTTTTCTATCAATTTAGAACCCGATTTGTACATTGGCATTTGTGATGACAGTCCGTGATGTATCAGGAAAATCCATTTTTCTGTGTGTGTGGAATGAGCAGCACTTTAACTGACTGGGTGTGCTGTGGCACCACAATTACATAAGGACATCACAGCTCTCCATCATTTCCTGAATCATAAGTACAATTCCATGTGCGGCCCTCTTCTTCTACGCCTGTTTCTGTGACGTTTTGTCCATTTCCCCTTGTAAAACACAGCTCCGGAGCCGGGACTGCATACAAAGCCGTGAGCACAGACAGACTGACGCAGGCAGGCCACTTAAGCCACCTTAACAAACCTTATAACAATAAATACACTCAGCGTACATCAGAGCTTTAAAAGCACTCTAAAACAATCTGCTTGAATTTACTGTGCAGCCTTTACAAATGTGTGTCCTGTCCTCCCCCTTGCTGCTGAATGAATCAGCCAGACAAGCCAGCCTGATATATCCATCAAAAAACACACAGACTACTAACTGAGACGCTCTGTATCAAAAACACCTGGAGAAGGAGGGAGATAGTCGGCAATATGAGAGAAAAAAGTCAAAGTGGGCCGGCTGGGCTGGCTGAGAGGTGTCGTCACGCTGGGAGGCATGAAGCAGAGGCCTCTCTCCCCCTTTATGATGCTAATTGCATACAGACACCCACTCACCGTGAGCAGTCAGCCTTACTGTAAAAGTTAGACGAGACAGACAGCCAGGGGAAACACACTGCCCCCTCTGCAAGTCTGCTACAAAAACCACAACATCTGATGTCTCATGCCAGAAATAGCCTCACATTTCCTCCTGTCTCACAGCGTGGAATTGTTCACAGGGGAGCAAACAGGAAGAACAAAAAACTGATGAAGGAAAACAAGAGACGTACATGATGACCAAACATGATTGTAGACAGGATACAAGGAGCTCTGCTGAGGGTTTGTGAGGGTTCAGGTAATCAAAGGGGAATGTTGGAAATGCTAAAGGTGGATTAAAGCTGCCCCTGATGTCGTGGGAATAAAGGCAGCCCATTTTCAGGAGCAGGTTTTTAATTAACAAAGCTCTACATGTCCCTCAGACTCCAGCGTCCTCAGCACAATAGGACACAATCATCAGCGTAACAGGAGGTCCTATTCGCTAATATCACAACACTTCTCCAGTTTGCAGTATTCTGGTCATCAGATATAAACAGGTAAGGTGTTCAGACAAAGGACAGAAGCCAAATCAAAGAGATGGTCTGTCTGCAGAGGTGAGTAGGAACACAGCTCCTTTGTTGATGTGACTTATTTCCTGATGTAGTGATTGGCACATGAGCTGGCCCCGCTCCACAGTCCGAGTAATTACAGAGAGCGCCGCCGTTGAATCATTCACTGACTTCCAGCCCCCTTCATTTGACACACAGGGGACCTGTTATCCTGCACCCGACACGGGATGCAGGTTTTAAATGATTGGCTCCAGGCTGCGTTGCTAAGACAACAAAGTGAAATTTCCTCAAATACAAATGAGCCAGCAAATCCCGGGCCTGCATTTGCCCTGTGGTCCAGTGTGACCTGCGGAGAGCTGCATTCAGAGGACCGCAGGTCTCCAGTGACACGGCGGTTTGTAAAGCAGACAGCAAGGCCTCCTGTGGGACAGAGACTTTGGGACAAACACAGAGTGTACCGGCCAGCACAGGAAACGCCTGAGCCAAGGAGGTATTAGCATTCTGAACCTGTGGGTCAGGGTTTCACCAACACAAAAACATGCTTCCTACATTTGAAATCAGCTTTCAGAAATAACTATTGAAGTGATCAAAGAGAGAGCAGACACACATATTCTCACTTAGCCTGATTTGGGGGTATTTTTCAGGTAAAAGGCTGAGGTCCACCTTTACTTCACAGCACACACACAAACACTCACACACACACACACTCACAGCAAGAGCTTATTGATTCTGAGAGTAAATAACATGACTCTGTGAGCCGGAGAGCTGCTGTTGTTGACCGTTGCCAAAGCCTGCTGGGTCAAAAGTCATGTGAGCTGTGTTTTTCTCTAGAGGTTCTGTATTCAATTCAAACAAGAGCAGCACAGCTGTGGTAACACTCGCCTTCACCTCTGAAGGACACCCAGAGAGAGGAGGCTTTCATCTTCAGGGGCAACAACCCTCAACTCACTCACTTTTTCTTTCTTTCTTTCTTTCTTTCTTTCTTTCTTTCTTTCTTTCTTTCTTTCTTTCTTTCTGCCTTTCTCTTTCTTTCTTTCTGTCTTTCTTTTCCCCTGTCTCCCTCTTTCACTTTCTCCCCCTCTCTTTCTGTTTCTCTTTGTCTCTTTCTCAAGTGTGGAAAACCCGGAGGGAGGCTTTCCATGTAACTTCTGATAAAACAATAAAAGGTGATGATGGTAAAATGCCCAGACGATCATTCACAAGCTCTTCCTCCAATTCATTGTTGGTTACCAGTAATCTTGTTTTAATAATAAAAGCAAAGCTGGTAAATCTCTGTCAATCCTTTTTGAGAATCAGGAGGAATGAGTATGGGGTCACATGGTTAACTGATGTTGTACAAATTGTTAAACAATGGAAAACCCCTTCAAGTGTTTCCAAAAACAGATCATTTATGGGTTAAAAGTCACCAAAGGCATTCAGGGAGATAAGGAGGAAGATGAATAAACCCATAACAAAGGATTAAGGGGTTACTTTGGATCAAAACTATAGCTCTATGGATCTGAAATAAAAGGCTCTGATCAAAGCTCCAGCGCTCAAACTGTCAGGTCTGCACTTTATCCAACTCAGAGCAGCGCTTCACATTCGCTCAGTTTTGAGAAAATGTTCTAACAACCACACGTTGACTCCTCACAGTCATTTAGCAAACTGAGGGAGGTGCGGAGTGTGTTCCTGCTTCACAGACAGGTGCTCTTCTTCTTCTTCTTCTTCTCCTTGTTTGCTCAAACTGCTGGGTCCCTCTGCACGTGACTTCAATAGAAGCCTCCTCCGCTAGAAAAAGAACCTCTGACCTCAAACTGCAAGAAAGGAGGAGACATCTCAAAAGTTTCACCATCCTCAAGTACAGCCGCTTGACCACCAGCTTCTCAGAACTGTACACAAATCAATCAGCACAGCTTTTTGTGAAACACACGCTGCAGTCACTTCCAAAACGCACGCTAAACACTTCCAGACGCTGGACTGCAGCCACTTTCCCACGCACGTTCAAGTGTTTTGGCAAGGCCTTTATGAATGATTTGCTTTCTTTGGTGATAAAAAACACCAACTTTGGCTTATGGAGATTTCCTTTTTCATTTCATCGGAACATACCTCCCCAAAGGCCTGGACTATTGATCTTTGCAGAGTTATGATAGTGGTGATAGTCCAGATGAGGTTATTTGTAGAATATAAACAACACAGTGAGGGATGAATAACATAAACAACACATACGGGATGAGTAATGCAGGCTGGTCAGTGATAACACACATCAAGGGCTCATCTTTTATCATGAAACCTGAAAGCATTACTCTCCTAAATCAGACATCTTATCTTCATGTTTCTGATCCTTATTCCAACATATGCTTTATTAAAGAGAGCTCCTCAGACACAATAACACAAAGACGACTCTTCACAGGAAGCATAAAAGCAATAAGGTTGCATGATGTAACTGATAAAACCAGGTATTACACCTCTGGGTATCCATCGGTTTCTCTTTGCTTCTCTGTCCTCTCCCCTCTTTCTGAGTCAGAGTCTCCTTTGGGTCCACTCCTGCAGAGCTCCATGTGGTCATGCAGTAAACTTAAGTCCTACCACAAGTCCTCAGAGGTGTGTTTATGTGCTGTCTGATCTGAAGTCCATACATGTTGTGTTTTATGTAAAGAACAGCGGGCTGCATGCCTCACCATGTCATGCTGTTTTTCTCACTCCTAATTTACGGTTGTGTGGCTGTAATTCTTCCTTCCTTTTGATAGCCTATATAAACACTGTAATTTGGTTTTTCCAGGAGCACCGTATACCACATGACTGTAAAGTTCTGACAAAACACTCAGCCACATGACCCAGAACCCTGAGTCAAACATGGAAAAAGACGAACTGATGGAAAGTTATCGACACATGTTCCACAAGTCCTGGTAGAAACACTAAATCAAGAGTCTGGAGATAAAAGGACATTTGTGTTTCACAGATGCTAATAAAGAGGGGAAAAGTCTGTAAACTTCAAAAATGTGTCCCCACAGCTGTGTTAGGTACAGAAGAATCTCCTCTGAAGTCAAAACCATCAGGTCTACCAACTGCTCATTTGGACCACATCCCAGAGGGGACGACGCAGGGTTCAGAGGGTAGAGAGGGGGTCCAGTGTCAGAACAAGGGCCTCTACCTACCGTGAGAAAGGCCTCTACAATAAAGGCATGGAGCCATCCCTGGGGATGTTGGTCCTCATTAACGACATCAAAGTGAAGGGCCACCAGGAGCACACACTTCAAACACTTGCATGTGTCGCAGCTGACATGAGGATGCTGTCAATGTGTTTACCAGAAGTGACCTGTCAGAAGTAAGAATCAAAGAACCAACACGCTATCAGATAATTAATATAAAACACAGGGTTGTTTTTCATGCCTGGTCTTCGCTGTTCAGAGCCACCCCCTGGCTAAAAGGCCAATAAAAGGAAGAGGAAGCAGTTGAGTGTCTGAGGTCTGGATTCATGTCGCCTGTCACTTTTCAATGACAGTCACTACATATTTCTACCACAAGGGGGCAGCCAAGTGCTGAACCCTCATACACTCTTAGCTGAGGGTAGGAAACACTGCATATGAAAATATCCTACCCAGTCAAATTTTGTGCAACAACCACTGTGTCAAGAATAAATACAGTTATATAATTAATAAAAGTGTGTAAGTCATCTCCTGTCACATTTCAAAACTTGCTTTAAAGTTGTTGGGAAATGTAATTCCTGTGGATGATCACATTTGGAAGACACTTCTATATTTATCAAATTATCTGTACAACCATTCCTTTTTTAAATCCAAGGCTAGTTTTCTCTTCCTGACTCACAGAAGGGAAATATTTGGGTCAAAACATGTTAAGTGTGCTGTCAGCTGCATGGAGGTCAATGTGCCTTTTTCACTGAATGAGCAACTTCCTAATCTGAGGCATGTAAAAGTCCTGAGAACAGGAGGAACTTTCCATCATGGCTCAGTTAATATGTGACTTTGTGTTCTTGTCACAGTGCAGCAGAGGCATTTCTGAAATCTGCTCTCAGTGAATGATTAACTCTGCACATGTGGCAGCTGTCAGCCTAACAGAACACTGATACAAGGTTTACACCATAAGGACACGAGATCAGCCTGCCACCTGCAGGCCAAAAGCAGGAAGAGCTTTATCAGAGTGACCTTTATTTCTCAACGGTTGGCCAGATTGACGGTTTGCCCTCATCTGTTCAGAGATTCTTGAATCATTCACTCATACAGCCGGAAATAACTGCTGCAAACCAACTGTTGGTATGTTTGAGCACTGACAGTGTCTGGTGAGAATCACTGCTGTAGACAAACCACACCAAGTCACCGCCAGTTACGTTGAGATCATTCAGAGAAAAAGAATATAAAGTTTAATAATTCAACTCTGTTTTTTTCTGTGCGAGCAAATCAAATAACTTTCTTGGCCTTACCTGCTCAGAAAGTCAGGTTTAGAAAAAAAAGGCACAATAATCAAAACAACTTTATTAAATTTAAAAATATATCACTGGAATTAGGCATCCTTTAAACCAGTTACTCATATGTCTCAGTAGGTCTGGTGAACAACTAATACCATAATGCTATCATGCTCTACTACATGGATGTAAACAAGCACAGATGATAGACAGCATGTCATGTGTGGCACGGTGTGCTAGTAATTTCATCTGGTGGATGGAGAGACTGTATGTAGGCTGAGTCTGGTTTAAAAGGGTGAATAACCACTCACTCAGAGCAATATGTAACCAGCACTGACATGTGAACATTAACCTGCAAGGAGGGCAGACGGCTGGTGGTGCTAGCTCTGCAAACTCATGCCACACATAACAAATAAACACTGCTTTACCAGAGTGGCTGTGATCTTACGTTGAACTATGCTGAATAAAGCTGCAACCCAGTTAATTGTTTTGTAAGTGATTTTCAACCTTTGGATTATTGGTGAGAATTTTTTTTTAATAAAATCTCTTTTAAAACAGCCAAGAAATGAGGAAAAGTTTGAATGATGACATTAAGGAAGAATAGGCTGATCCCACCCCACAGACTCACTTCACTTCATTTTCATTTATTATTTTCGATTTTTCGGTGATACTTTTTCTTCACTGAATCAAGTCAAACTTCTTAGTAATGAAGCCCTCTTTTAAATAAATGTTACTCCTTATTTTAAAGAATTAAGCTGTGTGCTACATTTCTATGACATTGATGTTTGTAATTAATGACAAAATAAATTAAAAGACATAAAAAAAACAAGTCAATTGTAATTTTGGAGAATCCTTCTTTCATATACTGAGTTTTTCTTTAAACGTTGAAAGGGCATTTCAAAACATTATACATTAATCTTTTTTTTTATTTCAAGAGAAAAATAGGCTTGAATTTGCTACATGGAAAAACGGCATCAGGTTTTTGAGATGTTCCTATGACCACTTACTCTCATAAAATTTAGTATTTAATCAAAATTATTTCACAACCAATGTGTACTTCAAACTTAATAAAAAACCGTTGTATCAATGAGTTTACAACTAGGGATGGGTACCTTTCACTTTTGAAACGATACGGTACCGGTGCCCGGTACCTGGCAATCAGCACCGGTACTCAACAGTACCAATTTTCAATACTTTTTTGTGTTTATGTGGTTAAAAATTTCGATTTGTTTAATAATAAAATATAAAAATGTTTTCATTTAACATATTTATTCTTCAATATATAACCTTGCAATGCTGTGTTCATGTCCAGTATAGAAAATCGCCTTCTCTTCCACTCCTTCACAGTCACAAGGATGTGTTCAGGTACCTGAACATGGTACCATTTGGTTTTACTTGAATCGGTACCCGGTACCTTTGACAGAATTCGGTCGGTACCTGTAAAAGAACCTAATTCGGTACCCATTCCTATTTACAACACCTGTTTTTGTCAACTGTTACTAGAAAACTAAGTTTTTTGGGAAAGTATCTCCACATGATGTCCTCAAAAAGTGCTTCATCTAGTAAATGCACCACTCTGTCTGCTTATCTATTTTTGTAGTTTTAAAGTTAATCAAAATTACCATGTAGCAAAGACATGGGTCACAGCAATGTAACACAATCCCAAAACACATCGACATCCTGTTCCTGAAAAGTATAATATATTAAAATCCTCACATAAAAGAGCACAAATCACCACAACAAGCCACAGATTTGATGAGTTCAAGTGTGATGACGGTGGTGTTAGAAGAATACAACCTGCTAATCACATTGTCAGATTGCTTTCCGCTACTTGTCAGGGTTATTTGCTGCCCTCTGAAGGCAGCAAACAAAATCAGCATAACAATCACCTCCAGAACAGAGACCCTCATGAATTAAAGATCCACCAGCTCCGTGTGTACTTAGTAAACAATGCAGAAGGCTACATCTCCACTTATCATCAAACCTCCGTCTGAATGAAGGAGCAGTTATGTTTGTTTCACACACACACGATCTAATGTGCCACATGTTGGAGCAGACTGTGGATGAATAATTCACAGCCTGAGGAGAGGAGTCTTGAGTGCAGAGGACAGAGTCTGACCAGATTCCTCACCTTGAAGAGCCTTTTTTACCCTCACAAAGACAGAACAATACGAACCCTTCTCAGTGCGGGTTTCTGACAATTATCCTTTTACAAGAAGAGAAGGAAGAGAGGAAGAGGGGCAGAGCTCGTCCTCTTAACAAGCTTGAGTGTTCCTGTCCTCTCTACACTCAGCATTTACAATCCACCAGTGTGTGAGCATTTACTTACCACTGGGAAGGTTTTCTCTGTGGACAAAGTGTGTTTAGACTTTAGAAAACTGGAAACTTTGTCTTTGAATTTCAGGTCTGACAAAAAATGCATCCATGGAACAAAATCCACCCCATGCCAGCTTACGACAAATGTGTCTAATGGTACGTTAACCTAAAAGACACCAGCCCATCAGCCATGACAGCTGGATAAAAGCCCAACTTTGTCGCAGCAGGACACGGACAGATTCACCACACACCACACGCACAGCTGCTATGCAGTAACTTGTGTCAATTGACAAGAGATGCACAACTTCCTCCACCATGGCAGAATGAACTAATGGTCTTCACAGGGCACAGACCGGAGCCCGCTGGCTGCACCGAGGTCAAAAAGCCAAGCGGAGAGGCCGTCGAGAGGTCAGAGCGGACAGAGCTTCTTCTCTAAAACACGGCATCTCCCTGATGAGAGGAACCAAACTACCAGAGTCAGCGAGCAAGACTTTAGTCACGGTTGGGCATTCAGCTGCTCAGGGTTGGGGCCTGGTGGAGGCCTTGAAAGAGGATGGTTTTAGGGTTTTATCTTTGTTGGTTTTCAAAGGAGTCCAGCTTGGAAAACGGAAAACCATACATTGGGGCATTCCGATTGGATGATTTGCATGTCCCAGTTTTGCTCATATTTACCTCAAATCAGCTTCCTCTCATGATCAAAATGCACTTTGATACATCAAAATGATTTCCCAATCACCACAATTGCATACTAAATAGAAAAGAACTGATCACAGCCAAGATTTGCAAAGCAAAAAGGAAAGATGGGAACAAAGATTTCTGCATCATCTGAGCATACACCCAATTTAAAGGACTTTCTATTCTAAATAAAAATGTTCTAAGTCAAACATTTTTTACTACTTTTCCTCCATAAAAGTTGGTTTAACTGGTTAAAAATCCAGTTATATCTGATCAGTATGATATAAAGGTGTAGAGTAAGGGTATATCAAATGTATGAGAAGAATGAGCAGATGCAGATATTTTGAAAAATCTGGACTCCAGATGTGCCAAACAGCTCAGAGCAGAGAGCAGACGGCCACGGCGACCTAGCAGCCCATCCAGACGAAGTGGAATACTCCTCCAAAATGTGAGGAATATCTGAAGGAAAGGAGACACATTCCTCCACAATGAAAACAGGCCCTTTCCCCTGCACAACAATCCCACTGTGCAGCTCTCACACGCCTGTTTCTTTCCATCCGACATCACACAGCTGTGCATTGACATCCATCATCTCTCTGAGCCGAGGAGATACACTGGACAGAATTTAGGACACTAGAACTTGTATTTTGACAGTGGCTTATCACAGACTGAATGAGACTGAATGAGACTCCACTGCTGGCTTTGAAATGCCATCAGATCGGAAACATGACTAAGACCCCGCAGGCTTCCCTGGAATTTGGGGTGAAACAATACTGAGTAACTGGGCCCATCACCATGGCCCCCTCTCACTTTCAACCTGCTATGTCAACATGAGGGCCAGCTGGAATGCAGCGGCCACTGTGTGACACATGGAGATCAATCCTCCGGCTTTCTCAGCATGTCCTCCACCTAGTCCCTCAAAAAGTTCCCTCTCTTCATCAACAGGTACAAATAAAGCGTGAGAAATGAAAGAAACATGAGTCATAGAGAGCGTTAGTGCTGCTTTCCGGAGGGAAATGCAGAAAAGCTGTGAGAAAACTGCTTAATTGGAACGTTTAAGGCAAGCCAGATTAAAAACTACAATTACCAGAATTAGACATAATCATGCACTTAAGAAAGCTGATCAAGCAGACAGGGAACACATTAAATCTCATGCTTTTTGAACCTCTCTTTTAAGGAATTAGACATAGAAGAAATAACTGATCTCAGACAAGTTCAAAGAAATGCTACTGAAGAGTTATGATTTTGATACTTTCGCTGAATAAATGGGCTATTACAGCTAAATTGCAAAGAAGTTTAACCAATCAGACACTTTTCTTCAACTAAGGAGAAATAAAACCTCTTTTTAGGAACTTTGAAAGCAGCATAAAAACCCTCAAAAATACCAAACAGTGGAAGGAAGAGTAGCTCTCTGGATGCAGTGAATATGAAAGGTGGTATACTTGGTGAAAACAACAAAACAGACAGTAAACATGCAAAGGAAAAGCTGTAAAACAACATCTAACCTAAGTACAAGATTTCTAAACCCACTTCAAACATGAACATATTTTGGGACCTTGTCACAGTTGACCTAAATTGTTGGTTTACTGTCAAAGCAGACATCTGTAATCTGAAAAACACATGCCAGGTTACATGACTGCACACGCCAGAAAATATCAGATCATAAAGATTTTCTCCCCCTGAAAACAAGCACACAAACACACACACACACACACACACACACACACACACACACACACACACACACAAATCCAGGGAACTTTGAAAACAGTGCACTCTGTGTATCCCTCATAGCGTCACCATCACAACATGCCTCGTGTCGCCTCGGTACGCTGTGGTCATATGGGGAAATGTTCCCGCACAAAGAGGCTGCATTATCCAACTCATGCTCACATTACTGTGACCAGGAGCAAACTATGCTGAAGAAGTTTTTTTACGGATGAAGCGTCTTCTGTCACAAAATGCTGCCGCTCTTTGATCCAGCATGCTCACACCTGCAGGAGCAGCGAGGGGGTTGTCTTTGTCCTCACTATTGTTATTCCACCCTGCCCCCCCTTCTCAGGAATGACCTTAAATCTGCAGGTAAAAGCAAAAGCAGGAGGCTTCAGAAGACGAATGAGGGTCAGGCCATGTTGTGATGATAAAACACCACACAGTGTTCCACAAACACACTGAGGGCTTGTAAAACTGTCAAACCGGACATTCATTGATATCTCTTGTTTACTCTGAGGGCTTGTCTAATGTTACATAACAAATCCTTCAGCTTATCACCTTGCAATGTTCGTTAGAGTGAGTCAATACTAATTATTTACCAGCACTGCTCCCTGGACTGCATGATTGGCTAAGGGGTCAAGTGTGTGTTCATCTGCACTGCAAACACAATCACACACTTTATAACTTTCCCTGAGGTCATTTTAAATGGAGTTATCTGGGATATGAGTAGACAAAGACACTTCAATGATACAAATGTGTCATTTCACTAAGACCATCAGCTGATCCCAAACAATGTTCTTCTTTATTTCCCACCAGGTCACCCTGCATTAGCATCCTCATACTCATGTGTCATATCTGAGTCATTGCGTATTTGCTTGCTTAGCTGTAACACAGCATTCCTGGAAGTTACATAGAACCGAAAATAGACTTAAAATCTCCTAAAAAAATACATCAAAAACCTGAACTGTCACGTCTCCTACCTCCAGCGATCCTCTTGAGTAGCTGCTGCCTGGCAATGATTCTCCCCAGTCTGTACCCAGAGCGTCTGCGGTGATGGTCCATCCTCAGGTAGATATCCTGAGTCTCTGGGGTCATACTCCCAAGACACTCGCTACCCTCGGACTGTGGGAGTTCTCGAAACATAACTACTGCTCTGTTCCCCCAAAACAAGCCCCTGACTCCTGGTTAATACACTCAAACTTCCACTCAGTGTCCCAGCTACAGAAAACTTCACATCCAGGCGCAAAAAGCCTAAAGGGAGCTGAGAGGGACGGCCGAGCAGAGCTGAGGGGGAGGAGTGCCAACACTTCAGTCTGACTCTCTGGGTCATGTGACCACTGAAAGGCCAATAAGAATGCAGCAAAGGGAGTACTGCCCACCTTGCTGGGCTGAATCCAGTGTCTGTGTGAACGCTTGTCAACTTCCCCCTACTCTGGAGGGAAATATAAATACCATTGGAATGCCGATGAAGTGAGTAGAGGGAGCAGAGGGGTGTGGGAGGGCTTACAAAAATAGAGGGTTTGGAGCCGCCCTGCACAAGAACAACTCCTCTGCTGTTGCTGCTCACACAGGTGCCAAGTTTACTGGGCGAGAGTGAGTCTGTGCTGTTTTAGGGAGGAAGGAGAAAGAGAGGGAGAAGTTGTTTTCCTGCTTGGAGGATGCTAATTTCTGCTCTCCCACCCCCACGCGCATATAACCCCCAGCTCCAGCCACAGGAAGGCCTCTCAGCAGGTCTCCTCCAAGTGTCGGCTCCTCAGGGGACACAGAGATTTTAGCTTGAATACATAAGAGTGACCTAGATCCCCTTTGGTCAACAGCAGGAGAAAAGATGGGATTCAGGCGTATCATCAGGTCAGCTCTGGTGGTCTGGTAAGACAGGAACTGATGCCAAAGCTTTGAACAATTTAGATGCAAAACTGAAACTTTTCCCCCATTTGTAACAAGATGTTAACAAGCTGTCAAAAAAACTAAAAAAAAAACAAAACAGAAAGACAGACAGTCACTGCAGCAATATTTGACAAATAGTCATTGAATACTTTTTTTTCTTATTTAAAGGGTCTGCTTAAGGAAATTTTAACAGAATTAGCTTTTATATTTCAAAAAAGTGATGTGTCATTAAAAATGTTGTTGTCCTAATTGTCATATGAGGTGACTCAGCTGACGTGCAGCCCATCACCACTTGGCGGGAGAACAGCTCCAGTCACTGCCAGTACTATCCTGGGACTATATGCACATCTAGTCATAAGAAAGAAGTCGTTCAGAAACAGGACAATTAGTCATAACACACCATTACAGAACATACCATTATGGAATGGAACAAATCATTATGGAAAGGAAAAAACTGTTATGGGACAGTACCATTACTGTGGAAATATGGATTGTACCATTACTGTGCAAAGACCGACTGGTAACAGAAAATTTACTCCCAAGGATTTATAAAGTAATTCTGCTTCTGACCATTATGGAACTGGAATAAACTGCTATGGTACAGCCCATGTGGTTGTAGCATTAGCCCCATGCATAACTGCCAAAAAGTGGCAAATTAACTAACTGCACCATGAAAGTGAAGCAGGTGCAAATATTGTATGACTGAGGATTTTTCTGGAAAACCCCAATCCAACGAATTCAAATTGCATATGCGTAGTTTGCATAAGCAGCGGTAAAAATAAAAAAATAAAAAAACTGTACAAAGTCTAAATTTGCTGTATATCTCAACATAATCATACTTTCCCAAATAGGTAATTCAATCCCTAAATATCTGTTCTTGTTGCATATTTCATCTTTAGCGGTAACACATGAGCACATCTGCTATCTAGCATGGTTTTTCTGTATTTTGATGTAAGCTGTCCTGAACAGACATTTTTGGCGTTAACCTGCAGAGAGGACCGAAGGCTAGCTCTGTTAATTTTATATAAATTGTATTTAATAAGGAGCAATTTGAGCTAATTTGCTCAACACTTGCCTAAATTAAACAATTATTGAGCTATATGCAAACTAGCTCCAAAATAAATCTTCACCTCCTGGAATAATCCTTTTTCCAGAAGGACCACAGCTCATGTTCTGTTATTTAACTCAGTTTCCAACATGGAAAAACAATCCCCTCACACCTGAAATAAAGTCCACATCCACACACATCGACCCGCCCTGCACCACCTGGGCCCCTGCCACTCTCCTTTAGACCATCCTGGCCTCTCATACAGGCCTGCCTGTGTAGTATGAGCATGGCGCCATACATGTGAATTAAGCAGCAATGGGCAGGAGACCAAGTCAAACACAGCCCCTGTCTGTTTCTCTCTCTGGCTGGCAGCATCCAGCGCAGCTTAAGCTCACAAAGAGCACAATTCAGCCGCACACTTCAGAGCTGCTGCACCATTTTCATAAACCTCTCAGAGTTTAATGACTCTCTCCACACCCTCAGGTGGAGCTTTTTTTAACGCGTGATTGTTGCTTTTTAAGGTATGAGGTGGTGGTGGTGGTGGTGAGACACTGGTGACTCATTTTTTACACGCACAAACACCTGTATTCATTCATACTGTACAAACACTGCTTCAGGTGTCACTGCTTCTGGAGAGTGATTGGCGGCATGTTGGCAGCAGCGTGATCTCCTTGAACCCATTTCTGTGTTTCCTTCTTCCCTCCCAGTCTAGACGAAAAGAGTCACAGAGTGCATCACACGTATTACATTACAGAATCAATCACCCACTGCTATGCAACATCGTAATGAATGAGATTAATGGTTTTTTCGTCTCTGACGGCACTCAAATTCCTCATGGAGGATTGTGAAAGATCTTCAGCACTCGCTTTGGAGGTTCAACTTTGTGCTGCATGCCGTGCAGAGTCAGCCGCCTTGTGTCCTTCGTGGGAGTGTTGTGTGTCAGGCACAGGGACTCCGACCCTTATCAAACTTGTTCCAACTCGCCTCTGTCTGGGTCTCAGAGCTCAAATACTATGCAACACGGAAACAGGAATCCAGACTCACGTTACACACACATATACAAAACTATAGTGAGGCTCAGGAAGAGACTTGCTTTTATTGTTCACCACAGCAAAGGCTGTAAATGTAACTCAGCGATGACACATTGAGCCCTGTTGAAATGTCAGTGATATTCAGGGTTTTAATAAAGCCTTCATTCATCTTCTGCTCAGGCGCTCAGCTTCTGTCAGGTGGCATCACAAAAGGGAAACTTAAACTCTGAGTCATGCAGTGGAAGCTCAGGCCCACACAGATGATGAGTATGGAGGATGATGATTTGACTTTAGACACTGCTCTGATGTGGTTTGATTCCTCAGCACTCACATGTAATCTGCACTGGCCGGTCCTGGCTCTGCTGTGGCTTCGTTTCCTGGAGCCTAAGGATTAAGAATAGCACCAGGATGACGGGAGGTTTCCACCTCATGAGCCACCAAATGTCTCAATTCTGAGCTCAGGTCTGGGAGGAAATCGCCCTTTAATACTGCAGGGGCGGTCGAGCTGTTGTGCAGGTTCCAGAGGCTCTGAGGATGAGGTAATGGGTGCTCTGCAATTCTTTAAACATAGCTCAGTCGTGACTTCGAGGATCATTCAATTACTCAGACTTTAGAGGTGTTACCTAATGTAAAAATCCTCACATATACATTGATGATTCTTCATCTGTGAGGTAATGGACATTACAAATAAAACAGACAAGCAATCAGAAAGGGATTTTACAGTTACTGACATTAAGTGACAAGGCACATGGGCTTGAATTTTGCCACTAGAAACTTAATTTGAGTAATAAAATTGAATTTGAAAAGCATGACATGGCTGAAATTAAATTAAATGTTTTAAAAATGAACTTAGAGATTCAAAAGTGTATCTAAAAATGTAGATTCAACTTTTTGAAATTCACTGAAATTCAGCATGGCACAATTATTGTCATCTACGTCTTTAAGGAAGAGTAATCAAGCTCAGTCACAGAAATCATCTTCACGTCTACAAAAAAACTCAGTTTTAAGCAAACCTGATAATTCAGTCCCTGGTCTTTGGACATCATAGAGATGACAGAAAAATGACTAATGGTTGTGCCACGTGAAACTGAAATTGAATTTTGTATTTTTAATTTTAAGGAATATAAAAGTGGAATATTAAGTAGGTTAAATACAATTTTAAAGCAAATAATTCTGTTTCAAAACATTAAATTTGTGCTTTCAAAATTCATAGTAATTCAAATTCAGTTTCTCATGGCACAAATCTCAGCCCATAGTGTCATATCATGTCTACATCACATTGGGTGTCACTATTACCATTATGTGAAGTATGGTTCTGGCTGTGTGCTGTGATTTATTGCAGGTCCAACACAACTACCTCAAAATGAAATGCTATAAAGCACTCACAAAGATCACATCAGTTCTGTCCATGTTTGTTCTTCTCTGAATTCTTAATGTGTAAGTTTCAATCACTGTTCACTTTAAGTTTATAAGCACACATTTTTATCCAGGACTTAGAGCAATGTCTGAAACAGGCCAAGTTTTATCAACTTGGTCAAGCCAATTTTTTAGAGACAGCAATATAAAAAGCCATGACATTAAAAAGGGATGAAGCCACCAACAGCACAACAAGGTTTAAGTCACTGACTAAATTATTGTGCAAGAAGTGACCAAAACTTCCATCACTTGGCTGTGAATAAGCCACCATCTGTGATATGATATGATGGGTTAATATCACTGACTAGCCATCACACCTTTTGCCAGAGCTGGCAAAAAAGACAGTTGCATGACTAACAAGAAGTTACAGTAGAGAACTAACTTGCAGGAGAAAAGAAATACTCAATCTATGACAATCTATAGTCATAATCCTCCTGAAGCAGACTCTTGTGGATAAAGCTGGTTTGCATGTATGAATGCATGAAGAGCTGCTGTGGTTACTCACTGCACCTGGTGGTAAACTCAGGTTACTGCACAAATCCAAGAATTCCACTCTTAACACAAAATCACTGCAGCAGGCACAAGCTTATGATTGTTGCATGAATATTGTCTCATAAATTAGCCCAAAGCATCTTCCAAGGCATGTGAGACATCTATTACATCTATTCGATTTTAGAATTGATTATCTATTAGGTTTTACCTCATCTGAACTTTTAAAGACAAAAGTTTTCTTATTATTATTAAGATAAATCTTCTAACTCATGATCTGAGTCTAAATTGTAATGGCAGCTTCTGCACGAGCTCAAACACATTATCCAGGGAACACAATGTCTTCCTCACTCAGAACACTTCACTCAAGACTTCAGAAACAAGGCTTGGCATTTCAACATGTTCTGGACACAGGTGCATTTTAAGAGAGTGGCTCGGACCATTTAGAATCACGTTGCCCAGAAACTGTTGGGTCCAAAAGGATTCACAGCCTCATGACTGAAATTAACTTCTATGTCAAGTTGAGTGAATGACAAGATTGAACAAGACACATTGACCGCTGAGTCTTTTGTCTGTCATGTAGCCTCCCTTTCATTTCCACAGTGCAAATCTGACCCATTGGCGCCACTGTGCGGTTTTATGAGGCGCGTGGTCATTTGGAAACACTGAGTGTCATAATTTACAATAATGAATGAGCCACGACGTCCCGCACGTGAGCGAAAGTTATGCAGTCATATGTTTAAAATATTATTCAGAAAATACTGAAACCGATGTTTGCTGGGAAAATTAAAAGTAAAGAAGGAACTCGAATAATATCAAAAGTTAAATAAAAATAAATAAATAAATAAAACTTAACGGCTCTTCAACGATCTTTGTACCACTGTGAAGACTTGTATGTAAAAGAAAAAGGCGACTCTATAACATGAGGACGGTTCTGCAGGTCTGTTTGAGCGGGTTACTGACCTGCCACTCTCCGCTCCCTGACATTCCTCCACAGTAAGTCCCAGGCTTTGGACGTGGAGCTCCGCAGCTGCTCGCTGAAAGACCTCCGGAGCTTCAGTTTCGCTGAGTTTCTTCTAGATGTCATTGCAAATCCTCCTCGCGGACATAATAACCAAGTCCTCCTCGTGCCAATGTCACACAAAAACCGTTATGTTCGAGTCACCAAGACCACCTTTACTTTTTTCCAGGTTATAAACTTTCGCTCCTCTGCTCTACGCCAGCAAACCTGACTTTGAAGTCGGCTCTTCAAATGCAGCGGTCAACATTTTGAAGAAAAAAAAACACACATAAATATTCCTCTTCGTTCAAAACGCAAAACAATAAAATGAGTGAAAAGATACAAAGTGATAGTAAAACTTTCACACTTCACACCAGATGTGTGCGTGTACGTGCGTCTGTGTGTGTGAGAAGTCTCCACGCACAACGAGCGCCTCTTACTCCTGCTACCTTCAGGGACAGTGGGACATACTAGGATGGCCAATTTTTCACATAGGGTCCACGTAGAAAACATGCTAAAGAGGTTCAGAGGAGCTGTGGTTACAACAGATATTTAAAGGGGCTGTGAGGAGTTTCAAAGTAATCTTGAAAAAGTATCACTATTCACAATGACAACACCAAATTTTGTTAATTTTGTCATAATGATGGACACAGGAGCCTAACTGTCAGACAGAAAAAGGACAAAGGAGCAGAAGAAAGCTAAATGGGAGAGTGATACAGCATGAGCTAAAGACTAAAAGGGCAAAGTTTTTTGTGATAATGTTCATTCCAACCCACATGCAGCACTTATTCTGCAGTGGTCTGTTCAAACTTGAGAGTTTATTATTTAATAAAATGAAGAGTGAGGTTACGATAGATCTGCTTAGTAGATGAGTGCTGGCAGGAGGATTCACTAACATAACACATTATCAACACGTCTCAGTACCAGGCTGTCAGTAGCGCTATATATGGATGGCTACTGAAGTATGGTACAAACTTACATTTGCTTGATGTCACATTTCAAACAACAGCACTACATAACTGTACTTATAAATACCTTGCCTTGTCGTGTTTTATCTGGTAAGAAGTTGTCTTGAACAAAGAAAATCTGTTCCGAAACAAACACACGGTTGGTTAAAGTCACCACTTTTCAACACTGTGTGTGAGACTCCAGGCCAGAGGGTGTCGAGGCAGTCCAATTAAAACAGATCCTTCTCATAGCATCTTTAAACTCTGCCTTGATGTAACGTTATTTTACCTGGTATTTTTACAGTGTTTTGATTTTCTGTCTTATTCAATATTCAGTGTGACACATTTTGCAATACAGTAAACAAACACATTTTAAATGTGGTAAGGAGGCTCTTACTCAGCATTTTGTCATATAATGTTTAAAGGAACATCAACTTTTTGTACACAATGTTCTGATATGGTAATGTGAATACTAATGTTCCCCGCATGATAATTTATCCCAAGGAACAGAACATTCCAGCAGGTTTCCACAACCCTGCACGTTCTGGTAAGGCCAAAAGACATTAAACATAATTTATCTCCATGAGTGGAATGATATAAAGCAAGTTAAAAGAATAGTCTGTAGAGACAGAGAGCAGAGAGCTAAGAACATGTTTATTTTTTAAATCATGGTCGATGGGACTGACTTGTAGCACATACCGTTTTTAAGATGGGGATCTTAGCCTGAAGAGAGTTAGTTTGAAAGAATGCAGATATGAAAATGTACATATCAGAGGAATCATAGTTTTGATGGCAAATGTTGTTTTCAAACAGCTTGCCACTAAATCCAATTTGCAAAGTAGTTCGCAAAGTATAATTTGTCATCTGTGTTCCATCAATACAAACACAACGATAGGGCATGAAAGAGTAAATAGAGAGCCACATGTTAAAATTCATATATTACCTTTGACCCGTTAGAGGGAAATAGTCATTACAGTCAAAACTTAGATTTCCAGTTTGAGTCCATCGTGCCATTTTTCTGTCCGACAAAGCTTCAGACAAGTCAAACACGGGACACCAAGTCAGGAAACAGAGATCTACATAGAGCACCTGAAGGCATCACAAGCTGCAAACCACTCAACACCCCACCACCACCACTACAAACACACTGAGGCTCTCAAATGACACAGCTCAAGACCCAGAGATCACTTTCCCTGTTTCAGTATCTCCCTCCATTATCATCAACAAGACAAAGAATAATATAATGACAGTTATCTCTACCTGCAGTTATCTCTTTGTGGGTGTCTCTGAAACATTTGATTGACACAGATCTAGTAACAGGCTATTTTTAGGATTTTGGCCTGAATATCTCAGCATAATGATGATGCCTTCTATTAATCTAAATCTCAGTGAAAGTTCAGCAAGTTCTCCCCAGCTAGAGTTAGATTAGGTCAACATCCTAGCAGAAATATGGGTTCAGTTTCAGCACCATTTACGTTTGTTGTCACAGGATCACAAAACCAAACAAAAGAGGAAACCTGAGTTCATGTCTGAGAATAAGCACAATTCATTCTTCAATACAGCTGCTTGGGTAATCTTCAAACCAGAACTATTTTAGGAATTTCTTCCTATTATTACATGTCCATTCAGTCAGAGCATGACCTCAGAGCTATGATATCATATCAGCTGTCTTGTTCGCCAGCTGGGATTACTATTATAACAGCTTTAATACCATTATAAACGCAGAGTGAGCAGCTGAAGATTGACAGTTTCTTAAATGAACAAATCTCCCCTGACCTCAGGTTGGCCTCTCGCTATGAAGCTGAGCTAACATGACTTCATTTCAATGAGGAGACAGACCTCATTTGCCACCAAGTGAGGCGGCTGATTTACAGATTATTACAAGGTCACACAGTGAGACATTTGAGCGCCAGGGGATTATTAATGAAGAGGTTGTTTTTTCCGAAGTGGAACCAAAACCAGCATGTGCAAGACTAGTAAACAGATACATTAAAGATTCATCCTGATCACATCACATCTTTTTTACACCCAAATGTAAAAGTATTTGATTTTTTTCTTTTACATCTAAAGAAACATTTCAGGTTTAATAAGTCACAAGGAAGAGAAGCATGCGAGAAAATACAGCTTTCTTTTTAGGTTCAGTGTGGGTCAGAGGGAGGAATCTGTCCACCAGTGACAGGCATGTTGCTATTTTCAGCCACCAGTAGTCCAGACCCCAGGCTAATATGCAGGGTCAGGGTTAGGCCGAGTCAAGCACCTTGTTTTCCGCTGCTCCGTGAACCAGGAAGCTTACCAACAGAGAGGCTGACAGTTTACACATAAATCCTTCTTGGCATTAACACTTAGAAAGAACTGAGATTAAACATTTTTTCAAAAGTAGGGTCTCTTAAATGCCATTTACTAATCCTCGCTCTTTTATAGTCTGACATTGGTAGAAAACAGGATAATTAATGGGTGTACAAGCTGTCAAGGTTGTAAACCAGGGATCAATCTCAGGCCCAGTGACTGACAGGACAGAGCTGCACAGACGGACAGACGAACCCGCCCCTGTCAGGAAAAGTGATGGAGGAAGCACAGGAACAGTCTTCTGACCTCTTTCAACATGAATCACTAGAGAGGTAAACACAGCCCACCGCTGTGCCTCTCCTCTCTCGGACAATGAGGATGAGGGTTACTGCTGCGAGTATCATTGTGGCGAGATGATGACTGAGCCTCTGTGGCGGTTGGAAGTAATAGCAGATGAGAGGAGCGGAAACATCAATCAGCCGGGGAATGTTTTCTCTCTGCTGACTCACACGTGTTTGTTTTGGCTGAGCAGCTTTTATAGACCCTTGTTTTCAATTCTGAATTTCTAGAGTTTTTAAATCTTTTTTTTAAAACCATCTTTCTCCTTATTCTTTTATAAACACATCTGTCTGTAAACAAGTTATCTGGTGATTTTCAGTATCTTATGTGGAATTCTGCTGCCCCAGAAGCTGAAGTGGGAAAATCCCAGATGTGAGGAAACTGATTTCTTGTCCTCGATTGGGTCATGTTGTTGATGTTGTTGGCCAGGAGGTCTTACACCCTCCTCTCCAATAGTCTGGGAGATTGCTCTTCCCAGCCTAATGGAAACAAGGCTTGGTGAGCAGGGGGGGAGCAGGGAGATCCCCCCCTCCTCCGACCCCTGAAGGCTTGTCCCAGGCATGTGCTATAAATTTCCTGACCATATATTCCCAAGTCGAGTTCATTTTTCCAGAGGAGACACACATGTGGTGTGTATCTGGGTTTAGATTATGGGGTTGAGGAAGGAGGAGTGGACTCTGGTCCTGATCCATTAGAGTGGCCACTAATTCTGTTTTCTTAGAGGTAACGTCATGGTTTCTCTTTGGTGGAGGTTGTTTCTGTAAAGAATCATTTGTTCCCAAACAGATGATCCACTGCGTCAAACCTGTTTCTAAAATAGAAATAGAAAAGTGCAGGTTTTCACATGAATCATCTCTTGTATTTAACCAAAATCCTCCTGCTGCTAAAATTTGTTACATAACCTGACTTTCTGTATGAAACCTCAGCACAAAAGTTTGTTTCAATATGATGAAGTGTCTATAGAAATAAGAGCTCCCTGGGGTCAAAGTTTGTATAAAGAGGCCTGAAGAATGTAAAACTGGCATGACAGGCGTACGTGGCCATTGTTTCATTGAATGACAAAGCATGTAATGCTGTCAGGTCTGGATCTGTTAAAGGCTGTGCTGGCCACAAAAATGCATGGGAAAACATTTACACCAGTATCCAGCACCTGGTTTCTATTAGAGAAATAAGGATCTAATCACTGAGGTACATTTCTGCCTCAATCATTCTCACTTCCTCCATCTCACTCTTCCTCTCTCACATGTAAAAAAAGTTGATGCTTTATTGATCTTAAGTCTTTTTCAAGCTGTTTTTAAGACTCTTTTTTCCACCAGGGATTAATTTCACATCATATTGAGGGAGTTTTCCTCCACTACATGAATCACCTTTGAGTAAAACTGACAGGCTAACTTTTCATAAATTACATCACATGATATACTGTAGCATGACATTAGCCTCCTTGAAACAAATTCAAACAGGAAGTGGATGTTTACGTTTCAAGATGAGCGCCGCCCCCGGGGAGAAACTGGAGTTTAGAGTCTGACAAGGACCAAAGGAGACAAAGACAGCTGCTTTAAATCAAACATACAGTTTGGCCTGTAGTTTCTTCTCTTGTGACAAATTTCTCACACTCACAGTTTTGGCTCCTAAAGCTAAAACAAATGATCCTGAAAACACAATTACAAAAAAGTGGAGAGACTAAGTGTAAAATGTTGATGAAAACAGAATTTGATGGTTGATGGAAATTCAGACTGGTGAGACCACAGGACAGCTTTTCATCTCATCTCTGTCCATCTTGAACGGTCACAAGGTTTTCTAGATCATGTTTTTGAATGATTTTTTCTTGGTGTGGTGCAGTCTTACACTGCAAAAAACTTAATTCTTAAAAAGTGTTTTTGTCTTATTTCAGTGAAAAATGTCTTTTTAAAACTTGAGCCACATTCACTTGACCAGTCCAGCAAAGTGTCTTATTTCAAGTTTTTGAAAGACAAAAATGAGGTCTGAATTGCTTGAAACAACAACGACAAAAAAAAACCTTCCAGTTAGGTAAAAGAAATGTGGTTGTAAAGACTAGTCTTAAAACAAATAGATTTTGTAACCCCACTGGCAGATTTTTTTACTTGTTTCGAGCAATTCAGACCTCATATTTGTCTTTAAATAAGTTGAAATAAGACAATTTTCTGGACTGGTCAAGTGATGTGGCTCATATTTAGTCTAAAAAGACATTTTTTTACTGAAAATAAGACAAAAAACTTGATAAGATTTCTTTTTTTTGCAGTGTAACCTGCTTTTGTGGATAAAGTAATAAACTGAATTCACACACTCTGGTTTTATGTCAGCAATTTGAGCCCATGCAGTGATTTCCACTTCAGAGTCATGACTCTTTTTAACACAGTAAGGACCCAGAGATTGCTCAAGGGTAAGGTTTCCACAAGTTTTATTTCATTACTCAGCTTATTGCAGTGTTTTTCTGAAACATGTTGAAGACATCAAGTTTAAAATGAGCATATACTTTTCCCAATACAATAAAAAACGTTCAGCCCCCACATTTGGCATTTTGTTTTACTCTATTTCTTAACTTAAGATAGTGTATTGATGATTTAAAAAAAAAAAAAACAAATTTTGTTTTTAAAACATTTAGCACAGCAACCCAACATTTCTGAAATTGGGTAACAGAGATACACAAAAATCTGTGTCAGTGAAAACCAAACTGCTGCATCAACATTTGTGCAGACACTTTGAGTATTCCCAGACAAATTGTTTACAAAACTCAAGACATGACAAAAGAAAATCTGTTTTTTTCCCACAGGAAAAAAAATCAATCCCACACTTCTTAAAAAGGTGAAATTATACTTCCCTCATTTGTCTGTCTGTGTAACACAAACAAGTTCAGTTTTATTGTAGTTTTAAGAAGACTGCACATGTTGACTCACTGTAACAGCCTCGTCCAGCTATTCTGCTCAGCTCATCAGCCGTGATAAGCTGGAAGCACAGTGCAGGTATTGTTTTCACGCTGAGACACAAACAGCTCCTGCTGGGCCCTTAACTTTAAAAGTCAGCGAGCCTGAGAGGATACAGGAAGTCTGCTCAGCCTCTGCCTGCTATTGCTCTTTGATTACTGAGCCAAATTGTTTAATCAGGTCTGAAACCACAAGAAAGCTGCAGTGCTACACTGCCCCAGGACAGAGACTCTTTTTAACTGGCTGTTGAGATTTTTTTTTATCAGGGTGCAGGTGGAAGCGCACAGCTATGTAAATCTCCAGAAGCATGGTTAGCCTTGCCTTCATGCAAAAGGACAGAGTGTTTGTTGCGAGCAGGGGCCACGTGTTTGGCCAGCGCGAGCACAAGAGACTAGCGCTGTAGACTCTCTGCCTCCCTGCAACATCTGGAATCTCTGTGGTTTATGTGGGAAATTTGGGAGGCCAGTGACAGAGCCAATGTGGTTACTGTATCTAAACCGACCCTGCGGAAATGTTCTTGGCTTGGAAAATGTGTGTGTGAGAGTGTGTGTGTGTGGTAGGAGCGCTGAGGAACTACAAAGTTAAAGCTCTGGATGAGAAAGCAGTTATTGTTTGAATCCTTTTCCAGCTAAGTTGTGAGCATTCAGAGGCACACACACACAAACACACACTCAGCTATATGGAGATAACAGGACTCGTGCTTGTTGACTGTTTTGCTGCTACTTCCTGGTGCAGCAGGCTCCTGAAGTAAAATGTGTCCCTTCCTGCCTGATTACTTCCTAAATCTTGTTTCTGCCTTTCTTCTCAGTTGGCAGCTGAGTACAGGACCAACCTGTTGGCTTTTGTGTTGTTTTACACACACACACACACACACACACATACACACGCACATACACAGTCCTGTCCTGTCCTGTGACTGGTCTGCATCCTGACAAGGCTGCCCATGTCTCCTACCACTTAGTTTATAAAAGCCAGGCCTAGATTCCTCTGGACACACATCGTTGCAAACAGAAAACACTCTCACCTTTTTGCCATTCTGCAGACGTTTATTCCCATAAGGATTAATTAACTGCTTTGTTTTTAAGCAGCTGCTTGGATATAATTAAGAATCAGAACAATAAAGCTGCTTCCTCCAAGTGGAGATCACAACTGGCAGATAGAACAGTTGCTTTGCACGAGCACACAATGTCAGGATTAAACCAGATGATTTATAATTATAATTAAAATAAATCGTGTCTTAACATGATGGGATTTGTCAAACACTGTGATCTCATCCAGTTTAAAGGCCTTAAAGGCATTATTAAAAGACATTATTGGTCATTTTATGTTTAATTGCAGTTAAAATGTTGAAATGGCAATAAAAACGTCAAAGGATTTCTGAGCAGGGTAACCAAATAGTTTCTCTAATGTTTTCACAACCTTGACAAATGACTGTGTACACAAAGAAAATCTCGAAATACTAGCAGGCTTCTTTTTTTTCCTCTTCTCTTTCCTCTGTCAAACAGCCGCGCTGGCCTCTGCACTCAGGAAACCACAAGTCATTTTCCACCTTTCCATGTGTGGAATTTTTCATGCTCTCGTCATGCCAGCAGCACCCTTTATAGTCGGAGCTGCATCTACAAATGACGACTGGGTTGTAAATTTAGCTCATGATGTCACTGATCTGGCACCTGTTAGGCAACGAAGACGGCAAGCAGAAATAACAGTTAAGTCTCATGAAAATGGATTTTCCTGCAGCATTTAGAGCCTGCATATGCTTCAAATCAAAACTTTCCTCCAACTCTGGGTTTGTCTTTAGATAGACTGAGTGAAGGAAATGCTCTGCTTTATTCAAACACCGCTGTGGAAAAAATATGCTACGTTGTCATTTCTTCTGCCACTTCCAATGCACCGCACATTTCCTTTGCGGCAACACAGAGGTACAACTGCTTCATTCACACATATCCTTTAAAAGTGAGTTTTATTGGAAATGTAAAGTGACTCTTCAAGTATTCCTTCCACAAAACAGATGAGTTTCTCCTCCCTCACATACAATGATCCTAACAAAAGCCGACTGCCTATTTCACGCAGAATTTACAGACCATTTAAAGTCTCATACGTATTGCCAAGCAGTCTCACTGTACAAACATTAAGTCCTTACATGCTGGTACACTAGCAAAAACTCTTATCAAATTTTTCTGTCTTATTTTCAGTTTAAAATGCCTTTTTGGATATAATATGAGCCACGTTCACCTAACCAGTCCAGAAAAACTTATTATTTCAAGTAATTTGAAGACAAAGGGGGGGGGGGTCTGAGGTATGTAATGCTTGTTACAAGTAAAAAAAAAAATCTGCCCATGGAACAAGAGAAAAGTTACTTGTATTATGACATTACTCTAGTTGGAAGAAATATTTTCAAGCAAATTTTCTTGTTCCATTGGCATATTTTTTTATTTGTTACAAGCAATTAAGAAATCATTTTTGTCTTAAATGACTTGAAATAAGAAGATTTTCTGGACTGGCCAGTTTAATGTGGCACATATCAAGTATAACCTGAATTTTTTTACTTAACATAATACAAACCCACTTGATAAGACTTCAGTTTTTTTGCAGTGTATGGTTAAAACATTCAAACAAGCATCAAAAAAAGAACAGATAGTTTGTCAATAAAAAGAAAACTACAGTTTTTGTGCAGTTACAAGTCGATCCAATTTTGAATGAGTAATAACTCTGTGAATAAATCAGTAAATAATAGTTTATCATTGTTTGGTGTTAAAAAATCTTGACAGCTTAAAGTCCCTACCACCACTTGCAAACAAACACCTTTGGGTTCAGCTCTAAGCTGAGCCCTATCACCCAGCAACAGCAGCCAACTCACTTCTAATGGTTCTGGTGCTGAAAAAGAGCAAATCTCTGCAGACAGGTTTCAAAGTCTGGTTGAAAGTCTCCTCAGGAGAGCGGAGGCTGATATCGATGCATATCAGCTGAGTAATTTTAGATGAAAAGGGAAAACTGTTATTCCTCCTAAAAGGATCTTTTCCTAGAGGCATCACTTTGGGAACTCTGGGTTCCTTTCACTGAGTTTGGACTTCTTCTGTCACAACAGAAACGCTTTCATTATACAACAGCACTGATGTCATAATCAAATGGGTTGCAACAGATTTAATAATCCTGCTTTCAGCTCCAAACATCCCAAGTTACAAATGATTTCATTATTCTGACTGCCAGCCCCCCTCTGCTGTTGAACATGATGTACTGATTACAGCTCTAGATGATATGGTTGTTTCATATTCCCTCATTTATTGCCATGGAGGTCTTGACATGTATACATTGTGGTCCCTATCGGGGCTCCAGAGAGACCGCAGCTGTCTGAGGTCACAGTCACCCCCAGCACGCCAGGGCTCTGAGAGCAGCTGGGGAGTCCAGAACTGATAAGGCGACCCTGCTGCAATGCATTAGAGGTTATATAATATCCACCAGTGCTCAATCTATAGCTGGACTGGTGATTTATATGACAACGTATGCTCACTGAAGACACACAAAGGAGAGGAATCACTGGTACTGGATGGTTTCATACTGTGGGAGTCAGGACTTGAGGCTGGGTAATAATTTTCAATCAAGTTAATCAAAATCATCAGGGCCTGTTTTGAGTTTTCAGTGCGCCAAGTGGTGCTCTCCAGGGGACCCAGTGTTTTTCATCTCAGTATTTACTGTCAAAAATGCACAAAGCAAAAAAAGGGGGGAAAAAAGAAAAAACAAAGTCTGATGACTGACATTAAAGAATCAAAGATCCCAACTATGTGGTATATGTAACTATGAAAAGAAAGCAGGATGAGATCTCAATTTAAAAAACTACTTCTCATACAAGGAGGAAATCAGCACATAAAAAAGAGGCATTACTCTGTCCAAGGGGGGCTCCAAACTCAAAACAAACAAAAAGTACCTTGCAGGAGCTTTAATGCACGTTTTTGCAGCCACACCAAACCATCTAGTTTTCTTTGATATTTCCACAAAACATCATCAAGATGTTTTGAATTAAAGGACACAGCAACATCTAGAAATATAACATCAAAAATAAATAAAAAACAGACAAAACTAAAAGTTCTTTCTAAAGCTAAGGCTCTACAAACAGATGAACCAAGGAAACACTTCAAGGAGAAGGTGAATCCATGTCACTGACCTCTTTCTTGCCACAAACACCACTGCTTATCATGTGAAAATAGCAAAGTTGCCAAATCACATTTCAATAAGTATTCATTGGATGTATTTGCCTCCCAGGAGGTGTTAAGTCTGCACAGTGAATATAACTTTAACCGAACTGAGTGTATGTAAAAGACGCTCCTGCATCTGTGCCAATAAAGTCTGCACTTTACTAAGACAACCCTGAAATCAGATTCATTAAATTAACAAGGAAAGTGACATTTAAAACAAAAAACTGTCCACATTATAATACTTAGACCACTCTTTTTATTTCTTTCCTGCAGCTTTTCTCAGGGTGTCATTCATGCCAACATGTGAGGGAGACATAAGGCTTTACATTACTGTCCTCACAAACCCAAAGGAGTCCCTCAGGGATTCACAGAGTTTCGTCTTTGTTTTTCTTATAATCAGAGGCAGGAGATTTCCACATAGAGAGTAGATTAGCATATTCTTTCAAAGTGGGGATCTGTGTAAATGCAAACAGTCTGGGTGTTTGAAAGCACAGAGGCTGAGTGGGGAGCTTTGGCCTGACAGTTCTGGGCCACAGAGTGCTGGTTCAGCCTCACTTGTGTCATTTTCCTTCTGACTGACGCTTGGGAAGGTGATGTTTATCATAACAAAGCTCAGGAACATTTATTTATGCGAGTTAAAAAGTCACTAAGTTCTGCATAACTGCCTCCTCTTGGACCCTGACAGTCGCTCTGTTTATCTTCTCTGCTGGAGCCTTTATTTTTATATTAAACGTATAGACATTTACAAAACATACATTATCCATGCATAAAAGCATATCTACATCCATTACAAAACTCCTGTCTGCTCACTGTATGAAACACTTTTAGGCTAGACAGATTCATCCCTGTTATCAGATCTGTATCAGTGACAGAAACCTGGCTGGATCCGGAGCTTTCATCACTGCAGTGTAAATTAATTCCATGATTAACATCAGATCAGGCAGCGGGACTCTGATGATGAACATAGCCGCCTCCTCTCACCGAAGGAAGACATTCATTTCCACAGAGCAATTAAAGAGACGGCAGGGAATAGATTTCCATACAAATCATACTATGTGAAGGGGAATGAAGCTCTTTTGGCTCATCATCTACTCAAGACTTGAAAAATGCTCCATCAATGTTGAGTAATGCAGTCAGAAAATAAACATTTCAGAGGAGAGGATTAGGTTTTTCCCCCCTCCACAGAGCAAATCCTCCCTGAGCGTATCCATATGTGGTTTTGGGATGGAGCTCTGGGTTTTATTATCTGCCTCAGAAGAAACATAACATAACAACACAACAAGTCAAGAGGCTTTGGGGGTCTGATGGGGTTTTTTTTCATAAATTCTTTGCATGAAATTAAATAAATAAGAAGAAGTAGGAAGACATTCCCTGAAGTGTTTTTGGAGTTAAAAATAGTCAAGCATGCTCGCAATTGTTCAAGAGAATTCAGTGCTGGTAAAAGCATTGGGTGATGTGAGAAATGTTAAAGCACGGGGCACCAGTTCAGCTCAGTGGTCAAGTTGTGCGCCATGTGCAGAGGATTTAGTCCTCATGGGTGGCCTGGGTTTGAATCAACTCATTGCTGCATGTCATCCTCCAATCTCTCTTTGCAGTTTCCAACTCATTTCAGTGTCTTATATCCTAGTTAAAGGCAAAAAAAAGTAGGGATGCATGTTAATGGATTTTTTTTGCCAATATTCAATAATTCATTTAGCTGATACAGATACTGATATGGATATTTTTCTGCACACATAATTGCAACTCTCTTCTGTATTGGAAGTAGCATACTGTATTAAGGTGCGTACTCTTATCACATTTGTTGCGTACTATTTACTTATTGCGCTAAAAAGAAAAATACATACTTGAAACTGTATATTTATTTAAGAAAATTGCTTTTGGAACAAAAAAAATTGAGAGAAAGATAAATCCTACTTGAAAGCTGGATGATACTCTTCCTAAAAAAAAAATCATAATATTACCCACAACCAGGGCAAATTTGACCAATTCACAATTGACAGGCAGTAAACAAAACTTCTGTTCACAGGGGTCATGTGGGAAGTTAAACTTAAAACAAGGGCCAAATATGGGACTACTCAATCTGAACTATTCAAACAAAATCCCCCAAAGTGCAAAAAATATGTGCAGCTTCAGCCCATTATGTTATCGGTTTATTTTATTGGCTGAATTTGGTGTGTTGGCCAATAGCTGATACTTTATTTTTAAGCCAATATCGGCCATCACCTTTAACAAGCCAATAATATCGTGCATCCCTACATAAAAGCAACAAAATAACCCTCAAAAAAGCATTGAAACTTAAAACTTTTACAATGCACTGTGCTATAACTTACATAGATGAAAAAAGAAATCTCAATTTATGCACACTAGTTGAATTTAAGTGTTATAGAAAGTGACAAACGTTGGATGAGTGTTCCAAGACTTAATAACTTTTTGCTTAAAGAGAAGACAAAATCACAATCACAACCAAGCAATCATTGCAAAATTTCGAGTGTTTGCAGAAGACAACAGAAAAAAGCACATGCAAAATTGAGTTAACAAGTTCTTTGAAATCAAATAATTTTTTATATTTCTAGTTTATAAGGCTAATTTCCAAGTTTTCTTTCTATCCAGTTAATTCGCTCACAGCTGTTGTGAAAACACTGCGTACACTTGAAAACACACTTAAAATATAAACCATGCACATATGTGAGCAATAAAAAACTCTGCACATTTATAGCCCAGAATGCCTCTCCTGCTCTGCTGCTATTTTGGATCCGGACCAAAAGAATGTGCTTTCCTCTGCTGGACAATGTCTTTTTAATGAGGTGGACAGTGTTGTTATGTTCGATACCGAGAACCATCTGGCCACCTCATATCCGTGTCATAAAGGAGGTCTCCTCAGCCTGGCTGTAAAATTCAAACAGGGAATATTGTGTCTAATGTGTCTGACTCCCGGCCAGATTGATCCTTTTCATAACACCATAATCCTACAGGTTATTTTATCATTAGATTCCAAAGAAAACATCTACTGAATGTATTAGTTTGATGATTAAATAAAGACGACAATGACAAAGAGATGACTGGTTAACAGAGGAAGCATGTGGCCTGCAGTGAAAATCCTCTTATGGAGGAATGTGGTGATAAATGTATTCAAAGTGAATTTCATAGCCCTGTTGACAAACTTGTTGACGTTATCCTCGGTGGTCTCACACTCAGGTTTCAAGCATTACAGTGAGGAATGACCGGCAATCAGTCACAGTGCATACCACAGACCACACATTAGGTAACTACTGCATAAAAGTGACATGGATTTTTTTTCCAGACCATAATGTCCACTTGTGCGGTACCATGGTGCACAGCAGAGGTCATGTGAGAGTGCAACCTGAGCCTAAAATGGCATCTAACCAAATCCCACAGCTGCCCCCAAGGGCCACATCACACAGGGCCAAATATTTCCCCTCAGCAAAACAGAAACAATGATCTGGCACGCTGCCTAATTTTAACTGCATCCTGCCAAGTGACCGATATATACAGGGCCTTTAAAATGAGAGACGTATGGACATTCCTCAGAGTCTCACACACCTGTGGCCGTCAGTCTGATTAACATTGTTTGGAGCCTGAGCAAAGCCACCGCGCAGGCCTGGGGAGTGTGCAGGAGGTCACAGGGAGATTAACATGATGTTTCAATTGTAGAGATACAGACTTAACGTCACAGATCAAGCTTTAAGAAATTATCCTGATGCAAAGTTCTCTCAGATGCAGGATGTTTAAGAAAGAAGAGTCAACATCTTATACTTCAGCATGAACAGGATGTGATGATTCTCATTTTGTTGCTATGTGAAGGCAATTACGCAACATACAACCTCTGTTATTGAGAAATGAAGCCATATTAAATGCAAAAAAATTGCAGTTCAATCCAAAAGCTTAGAAATTCAAATTAACACCCATCTTCAAATGTTCATTGACAGCAAATGAAACATTTTTACACCCTGACTCAGACAATCCGGGTATGTAGTGCATTCATTTGCTCATTCAAAATTCAAAATTAGTTTTTCTCAAGGAATTGTCGTAAACAACACTCTGCTTCCAAAAGCTTAACCCAAAAGATGTTAAAGTTTACATACCTGCTCCTGCTGCATTGGTCATCTTGTTGAAGATCTACAAAAAAATAGAAAGATTATTAGAACGTGTTTGACAACAAATTGTAATACATCTTTTTGCAGGTAATAAAAAGGATTGGGTTTCTTCCTGAGCTGGTCTTCCTTGTTTCCCCTTTGTGCCTCACCGCTCTGATTTACACCCTTGTTTTCTTGCCCTTTTTCCACATTTTTCCCAAAATTATGCAAAACCTGCAGCCTGTCTGTTTCTGATACTCCAACAGGAAAGTCAAATGATCATCATCCAGCATGGTGCTGATTCAAAACATCTCCAAATTTGTTGCATTGTTACATCTGACTGAGTACAAAGTAAGTTGTGTCTTGCATGTTTCATGAAGGCAACGGCAACCCTGGTGTTGTCATGGAAGCAGAAACCTTCTTGGCTGCATGAGTGACCTATATGGTGGCCACTGAGCTGCCGTGTGAAACAGGACAGGTAGTTTAATCTCTTTGTTGCACGCTCTTGTGGCAGTGTATCGTTGATTTATTCAGATGAAGAAGAGGATTTAAAGTGAAAACAAAGTCACAGCCAAGAAATTTGTCTTCCTGGAACCACCAGGGGTGTCCTTACAGCTTCGCAATCAGCCAGTTGTATGCTTGGGTGTCCATAGAATCCAACTCTCTGCCTCTAACTCAACATAGAAACACGAAAACAGGCCGCAACAACATGACTCATAACCTTATGAGTGTATTTTTACCTCTGTTTAAACATGGAGTTAAGGAGCGGGCCTCTAAACTATGAGGCGCAGCCATTGATGTATCCCTCATTATTGACTGTGAGATTTGGCACAAGCTGGCAGAATTTCATCACATATCTAAGCAGTTGTGTAACAGTTCAAAGGCTGTGTTGAAGGTGCAGAAACCTGCAGGTTCATCACCTGTGTGCTGCCATATTTTCTGGAGAGACAGGGAGATTTGATTGTCTCTGTAAAAGTGATGGATGTCAGAAATGAGCCCCGGAGGAGCAGCTGTAGACCCAGTTTCAGAAATAAACTGGTGAAAACTGGCACTCCACAAACCAGATGCTGGGCCCCAGTGGGGATGTGCTGATTTTAAAAATGGTTTCAAAGATTTGAATGCATCAGTCTGTCTTCTTCAGCAGCCAAGAGAAAGTATGTCTTCTCGGCATATCTGAAGCACTGACCCACTTTAAAGACATCAGCCTGCTTTAGTCCAGTCAGATGGTGGACACATGTCACAGGCTGCAGGTCAGGAAAAGTGACATCCTCCATGTAGGAGCAGCACCCAGCCTCATTCAGTTGTCCTGTTGTCCTCTGCTTACACCAACAAGAGTGTTTATAAGGAGTGACAGGTCTGTGTGGGTGAATGATGGCTGCTGTCCCAGCACAAATGACACCCTGCCTGAGAGTCAACAGGGCAGTTACAGGACCGGTCAGTCAGGATGACAGAGCGGCATGTCCACTGCTCTGTCTGGCTCTGTCAACACTAATTAAAAGTAGGAATCCTCAACCCAAATACGTCTCAGTGCAGCAGTGCACAGAATACAGCCTGGCTGCACCACACTTTGGGTTGAATAGAAAGGTCAAGATGAGTGTGATACACAAGAATACAATCAGTGCCTCTATATTTAGTTTCTTTTCAATCATTTAGTCTTTGGATTTAGTTTTGGGGACTGTTTCATCTTCAAAATGTTGGACTACATATTTTCCAGAGCCCAAAATTATGTTCTTACAGTTCATGTTGCAAATAAAAGATACAGTCACCTCTACTCCTGCAAGACATTAAATATGAAAGACGTTTTAACGTTAAATCTATCACATCAGTTTACCCTTTTTCTTTTGGAATCCTGATGACGTTTCCCAAATTATTATAATTTTAATTGTTTCACAATGTGAAGCAGATTTAGGAATACAAAAGGTGAATTCCAGTTATTGAAGATCCTTCAGAGGCACAGAGGGAGTTGGGTTGTCAACCTGGTGCCAGCGACTTTCAGCGGGTAACTGAACAATAATACATCTTTCACTAAAGCAGTAACTGTTGGAGCAGGGTGTGAAGGCTGGCTCACAGATTAGTATGGTTATTCCTGGACCCAGAGACTGAGATTCAACCTGTATCACATTCTCTTCTTGGCAGGAGCTTCTCCTGGCCTGCAGAGCTCTTATGTAAGACTCAGAGGGGACAGAGAAGGAAAAATCTCTCTGCATGTGCAATGACATGATGTTACATCTGTGTTTTGGGACATCTGTGCAGCATCCGTTAAACCGGCCAAGAATTTAATTAATATTTCCTTTAACGTGTTGTTTTTGTTTATTGAACAGGACAGCTGGAGGCAGACAAGAAATGCTGGGTGTAGAAAGTCAAGGACGACATAGCAGGGAGTCAAACCAGCCGGGGCTGAGGGAGGGACTGTAGCCTCTGTAGAAAAACTTTGAGAAAGATGTTTATAACACTCATGTCCAACTCCTTCCGGACTTATTGCCCAAAAAGCTTATGCTGAACACTGATGTCAACAAGCTAACATGAATTTAGTCTTAAATGTCAGGCTTTTCATGATAAAAATGATGTTTAACTGTCTTCAACATCATAAGCTCTCAGTCCATCAACACCTGGTCCAGCCAGGCAGGCCGTTTCCTTCTGTTCCTCATGTTCATGCCATGCCAAGCCAACCTAAGCTAAGCTAAGTGTCCATTTTATATGACTGGCTACATCCCAGAAAGCTTATATAAATATATGTCAAACAATCCATTCAAACTTAGACCTTTATCAAGTTTGTAAAAGCCTGTTTCTGCCTCATTCTCAGTCTCTCAGATCTGATTTAAAAGATTTTAAAGTATACTGATGTGATCATCAAATATCCCAAAAAAGTTTCCTTTGATCAACATGTGATCTCATTATATCCAAGGCTTCACCGCAGCCAAAATATTCTCGTCTTGAACAGATGTGAACATTCCCAGCTGTCCTCGAGCCAAGTTTGAGTCCAAGCTGTTGTCATTTTCAAGAGGTGGTTATGGTTTCCCTAAAAAACAGGTGGTATCTGAACTTCATTTCATTTGAAGCACTCTTTACCCCCAGACAAAATAATCTTAACTCTGTTTATCTCTGTAACACCCCTTTCCAGTCTTTAAAATCTATGAAATGGACATTAAAAGAACAACATGAAAAGGCAACATGTTTTCACAGTGTGTACCTGGGCACTGAACTCGAGTTCCCTCCTCTAAGCAGGTTGTTTTTCCATCACCCTGCAGCAGAGCCATCAGCACAACACAAAGCACAAGCTGAAAGGCTTTGGGTTTAAACCCGCCCTGCATTCTGCAAATCGCTCAGTTGTCTGTTTCTCTTAGGGCCATTCAATAGTGACATTTATATACTTTGTCCAGCACAAGTGAGTCCTGCTTGTTTAAGAATGCCTAAGCTGACCTTATTCCCAACGCAAACCTCAAATATTTACAGATGCAGAGGGGAAGAGCAGCTGCACGGAGGGGAATGTCAGAGTTTCAGCTGACTGCTGAGGGATTTATCTTAAAAAACATCCACTCCTGCACTAGGATCTTGAGTTTTCTTTATTTGACACCAAAGGTCAAATATGTGACTGTGAAATGTTTGTTTCACAGTGTTTGATTTTATTCACGTAGGAGCCTGATATGAAAGTTCAGGTCAATATTTTGCAAAAGAAAAAAATCCATCTTCTTTCACAAGATTTCCTTTTCAAAATAAGATGGTCAGTTTTTCTTTTTTCTTTTAGTTTAAGGAAAGTTTTTGGGAGGCATGCATATTAAAAACATCTAAGCTTCAGATAATAGAAACTCTTTCTACAACGGAGAAAGTTCATGGAAGTCACCTAAGGAATGCCAGAGCCAGTTTTGAGCTTAAAAACAAACAAAAACACAACCAGTGCAGCTTGAAGTGGAGATAAACTCAAAGACAATCAGTTTCTCAGAGCCTTAAAAATAAACACAGGACAACAGCATCAAGAGAAAACACGTACTCTGCACTATCTGAATGATTCACTTGCAGGAAGCTCTTTTCCTCAGAGAAACTTACCGTCTTCTTGGTTGTTCCTTTCGTTTCTCCTGAGCTGCTGCGAGAAGCCGAAGACCTGTCCTGGCTCGGACATGCCCCTCTCACTGGTCTTTGGAGGACTCGGTCTTTTGGGGCTGTGGTTTGGTTTGACGTGGACTTGGAAACAGCAGCCCACTGCAACAACATCACAACAACAATCACGACTGGCTCAGTTTGTGTCTGGAGAGACTGGGACTGGATGGTCTCAACAGTGGCCAGGGGAAAAGAAAACAAGAGGCTGAGGTCAACTGCTGGGGAAGTGAAATCTCCACTCTCAATTCAGCCTGACAGACGCTCACAAAGAAGCCTGTATGTGTGGATCTTCTTTGGAGAGGACAGAGAGTATGACCTTGTCAAATATCCCAGTAAAGATGTCTTGTCTTGCCCAGTTGCCTGTCATTAGTTAAAGCAAGTAATAGTGAATGCCTGGGATGGTTATGCAGATGCCTGGGAGGCATGTGAGCCCCTCTCTACCATTCCTAATGGACCAAATCATACAAACTCCCTCTAACACAATAGCTCCTCTGTGCCGTTCATACATATGGAGCCCAAAAGAGCACTTTTGTTCCTCGGTGCTAACTCTAGTGGGATATTTCATGAACCACGCCACCATGAGAAGAGCCCTTTTTAAGAACAGAGCCGCATGGACCCAGTCATAAACCGTGAAGTACAATAGCTGTCTGTTCCTGCCACAGCATTTTGACCCCACCGAGGCACTGTACGCTGCAGTATCCCATCGGAGGGCTGCAGTACTACATCATAAAGCAGACTCAAGTCAGAAAGACACTTTTAGGAGGCCTCACAAAGCCTGTAGTGTGGTAGAAACACCGTGGCACTATATCTCCCTGAGAACATACTCCCCTCACACACAGATCTGCTTGATTTGAGAGATTTTTCTATGAATCCAAAACTAAGTGTAAAGCCTTTCTCAAACTGTTCAGGACATAAAGTTCCCTCTAAACACCTGTTGTTACTTACAGGTCTGATAATTCGTTGGGTTTTCTCTCCACACAGCGAACTAAATTGATTCAGCGAATTTTACAAGCATGACCAAGTATGCAGCGAACGCCTCACAGGAATGTGTACAGTACAAAGCGTGACAGAGCACACACCATAAAGACCTGCAGACCACATGCTGCTTTATAACAAAGATAAGTACATGCAGTTAATTCTTTGTTTATACCAAAATATGAAGGACAAACTCGTGTTAGACCTTTCGTTTAAGCTGTGGTGACTTGCAGACTTGGCGTCAGGCTGTGGGGACACTTTAAACTCACCTGTTTCTTGCGGGTGGTGCAGGGTGTGTTGGAGGGGGAGGAGCTTGCACTCAGGGCTTCTTCTATGTCCAGATGAAGCTGGTCTAGTTTCATCATCAGGTGGCACATCGACTCAGACAAAGCAGACTTAGCCTGCAGAGATTCCTGTAAAGAATCAGAGAAAAAAGGGTTTGTGTTAGAGCTTTGTCTGAACAATAAAATCCATTTTGGGTCATAAATCTTCCATTGTTTGGAATATTTTTTAAGGATCTGGATTTGAATACACTTCCTGACCCAAAAAAAGTTGCCACCAAAAAGAAAGGTCACACACTCTAATACTTCATTGGATTGCTTTTGGCTTTGATTACAGCACGCATTCTCTGTGGCATTGTTTGGATAAGCTTCTGCAATGTCACAAGATTTATTTCCATCCAGAGTTGCATTAACTTTTCACCAAGATCTTGCGTTGATGATGGTAGACTTAGACCACTGTCAGTCAGCAATCAGTCAGGCTAACTTGAAAAAAATACTTTGATTTGCTAGGAGCATAAAGGTTAGACTCTGGAGCAATGAAAGAAGGTCATGTGGTCTGATGAGTCCAGATTCACTGTGTTCCAGAGTGATGGGCCATCAGGGTAAGAAGAGAGGCAGATAAAGTGATCACCCATCATGTCTAGTGCCTACTGTCCAAGCCTGTGGGGGCAGTGCTATGATCTGGGGTTGCTGCAGTTGGTCAGGTCTAGGTTCACCAACAGACTGCGCTCAAAGAATGAGGTCAGCTGACTACCTGAATATACCGAATGACCAGGTTATTCCATCAATGGGTTTTTTCTTCCCTGATGGCACAGCCATATTCCAAGATGACAATACCAGGATTCATTGGGCTCAAATTTTGAAAGAGTGGTTCAGGGAGCATGAGACATCATTTTCACACATGGATTGGCCACTACAGAATCCAGACCTTAACTCCAATGAGAATCTTTGGGATGTGCTGGAGAAGGATTTAGGCAGCAGTCAGAATCTACCACCATCGATGCAAGACTAAGGGAAAAAATTGATGAAACACTGGATGGAAATAAATCTTGCGACATCGCTGAAGCGTATTGAAACAATGCCACAGTGAATTAATGCCCTAATCAAAGCTAAAAGCGGCCCAACAAAATATTAGAGAGTGTGAACTTTCTTTTTGGTAGTGACTTTTTTTTGGCCTGCAGTGTATTTCAGCCAAACTTCTGTGATTTTGTTTGAATAAAACTTGCAGTTTATTCTTGCAACAAGTTTCAACTTTAATTCTATTTTATTTTTGGGAAGCTAAGATGTTTTCATGATTGATTTTATGATTTTGATTTGTTGTTTCATCCACATTTTTTAGAAATTTGTCACACTTTTTTCAACAAAATGCCACCCAGGAAAGTTGAATTAAACAAAAACTTGTACTTTTGCACAAGATGAACTTTATCATTTTCCACACGGCCAAGGTTAGGTCAAATTCAGCTGTTGTTGCACTTTAAAAAAGCTTTAGGTGTTAGGTTTTTGACCTATCAGTTTCAAAGATTATCTGACTTTCTAACCTGCGGTACAAATTTGAAACCAGGAGTAAAATTGTGATTATTTGTGAGAGCAGTACTTCCTGTCATCTCCTCTTAGCTCATTTAACATGTGAGCACTTCTCGGTAAGACGAGAGCATCTGTGGACTTCACCATGCTGCCCTAAGTTCAAACAGAGTTACAGGCAAACCCAAAAAAGTATCCTGTAAATTGCAGATGCTCTTTCAGTGGAAGACTTTGCTGCCACACATGGAAATGTGATCTCCTCTGCTGTGTTTCAGGGTGAAAGAGTAGAGGAGGAGGGTCGCAGACATGTGTGCCATACACAGCTTGATGGAATTCCCTGCACCAGCCTTTACTGCTCCCCTGACACACCGTGTGTATAAATAGACCACAGTCACACAGACAGGAGCGGTGTCTGAGGATCTGCAGGTCCTGGTCCGGCCTCATAAATCAACAGGATTCACTTCAGTCACCAAAACATAAATTCTGATTGTTGTTGTGCCTTCTGACAGAGAGGGGACGTGTCAGTGGAGTCCTGGAGAGGGTCACATGCTGAGCCCGCTCGAGGTCTCTGACTGTGGAGCCTTTTCAAGAATCCCAGAAGAAGATACCACATCCACAGTAGATCTCACAGCAGAGTTTTATGGAGGATCATTTCAAAGTTTTTAAAACTGCAGTGACACTTTGTTCCTTCAAGAAGAAACCTCCAGCTGGAAAATAATTGTCTTGTTGAGAAATTTAGCCAACAAGGGTTTCTTTTGAGGATGAAGACAGATGCATCCTCAAAAAACTGGATCTAACAGACATGGCAAGACTTTACTCTTGTCCCACAACTAATAAACGTCTCATTAATGTTTATGAGACACTTGAGAGCAGGTGCTCGCAGCTGTAAAGACATTTTTTCCCAACAGGTTTAACTTCTCCAATGAAGACTTTTTTTTGCAACACGTGTAAGACGTATATATATACACGTCATTAATTACGTGTTCGGCCCAGACTTTAATCTCCAAGCTTCATTGATACCACGTGTAATATAAATTTAAAAATGAATAATAAACAGATGGTCTTACAAAAAAATGCAAACTAATAGGCAAAACATAGATCAAGGGAATAAACTACAGGTTTCAACTGGTAAGTTTATAAAGTCTTTGCATCAAGACACAAACATCCCACTTGTCGATCCTAACCAAGTCCTGTCTAGATTATAAGAGCTTTAAATGTTTGCTCAAATGCCAAGTTTGGACTTGGACTCCGCAAAACAACAACTTCACTCTTGCTTAATCAAAAGCTTGTGGACGAAAGAAATAGCTTAGATGTGTCAATGCTGCTTTTTGACATGAAAACAAGCCCACGCATATGGATAAAAGTACTATGAGGACACCAACCAACCAATGTTTGTCAATAGAAGCATTTAATGTAATCCTGATACAACAGGCTACTTAGTCCTTTACTGGAATGAAAAGATAGAAATAAACCTGAGTTCTGAAAACTGTCATATCCTGAAGATGCCAGGAAATATTTGTCACTGACTCCAAAAGTATCTTGGCTGTCCAAAGACTTTTCAGTTCTACAACTCATTTACATACAGTACGGCCAATTAACATACCAAAAACCAGTTGGAATAAAACCAAGTGTAAGGGACTGACAGAATTACATAATGTCACATTCTTCCTAAATTGTAAGGAATGAAAGAATCAGACACCAGACGATCCGCTCATCCTCCTGACCACCCAGTGTCAGCTGACTGACCCCACACTAAGTGAAAGTGCCTTTTTCCACTCAATCCCTAAAGGAATGACCAAAATCTGGCCAATCCCCCTGCTGACCTCTGAGGCCTGAGGGATCACCTGGGGTCACTGAGAGGAAAAAATAAAGCTGCTCTTGTCTGTTATGTCTGTCCTTAAAGCTAATGCAAAGCAGAGAATATACAGGTTTGACATGGGCTCAGTGTGTTTGGACAACTCAATCTTCTGTGTGCCGCACACACACACACACACTTCTAGACTTAGCATGTGTGAGCATGCACTCCAGAAAACAGAAAAAAAGACATCAGCTTTGAAGAGAGTCTCACATTAGAAAACAATAAAAACTAATCTTTACCAAATTCTAAATGTAGGCTTTTGAAAAACATGAGCAGTGTTTTCCTACATACTTTTATGGTTTCTGTTTCCATCTTTTCCTCCAGGGAACGTGTCATCATCCATTAATGTCACGAAAGTCTCCTGCAACTTGTTTAAGAATCCTGGACACACATTTTTGAGCATAAACATACAAATTTTTACAGTTGTTTTCTCTTTCTGCTGTCAAAAGTAATTGAAATGCCTTTTTATGTTCACAATCCAATAACACTTTTTTCATTAACCGATTTTTTTTATTACATTCAGATTTCCTTTTAACTTCCTTTGTTATTTTTGACATTTGTGTGATTCACGCTAAGCCTGAGCTTATGCTGTGCAAAGTGACGCTTTAACCTTTATTGAAATTATTAGAAAGTTGTGTAGAAAATGATTCTGATGTTAACTTTTTAAAAGTGGAACTTGAGATCCAAGCTGGAATCAAATGAAGATATCGTTCCTCTTTATTAAACAAGATCTTTGAGCCAGCACTGTTGGTTAAATTACCCCAACTTAAAAGGAATGAGGAGGCCGTGTGGATTTGATTTTGCTCAAATGTTTGTTTTAAACAGATTCACATCTGCACATCAGAAGGGGAACATTACTTCAGCTTAACTAAAGATGGTCTATAGCTACTCGACAAGATACTTGAGAAATTCATAGGCAGAGACTTAAAGATTGAGGCTAAAGCCTCAATCCTGCCAACAATGACAAATCCTGCAACAATACTCAAAGGCAAGACACTGATGTTTAGCTTTGTTATTCATTCAAGGTGTAAGCGTGAATATTCTATTCCACAAGACCAGAAAATCAAATCTAAAGCTTGGAATCTTTAGAGGTGTTTGCAGGTGAAATCTTGGTTTCCTGTTTAAAAATGTATATTGATGGAGAGAAAAGGAGAAAGAGCTGGACTCCTAATTAACCCCTGGAATCAGACAAACACAAATGTGAGAAACAGATGCCCCGTTCTGGCCCATGCCGGAGCCAAATCTGGAACACATTCACGCTGTCTCTTTTCAGTGACATCCCCACAAGGTGCTGCTCAGGAATGCGAACACTTCTCCTAAGAATGAGACAAATTCCAGAGAAGGCCCGACGCTCAAGTGAGACACTACCCTTGATTCATCCCTCAGTGCCTTTCCCCCTCGATCCGGCCTCGGCGATTGTGTGAAGTCCTCACACCATGGCAACTGAGCTGGTATGAGTCAATCCTTTAGATAAATGCATTAATGTTATCTTCTGGGGACACAAAATGTGAGCTGACTATAACTTTATCAGCGCAAATTGGCCACATTGTGAACCCCAACACAGTGGCTTTGACATGGAAATGAGGAGTTAAGTGTGTGAGCTCTGGGCTTGGTGCCTAGTTCGCGCCACCCACTGAGAGAGCCACAGATCACCATGGAGGTATCCAAATGTAGCAGCCGGTCATGCGAAAGGGCAACGGCTACCTGGCTACACGGAGGAATAAATTACACTCTTAATAACCTGCGATGCAAAACAGCAAGAGAACACAGCCGCAGCCTCGTCTGTGGAGGAGGATTAGAGGGGAAATGTGGATTTTGGAGGGTTTTTGGTCAGAGTTGAGTTAAATGATGCAGGCAGGGGGGGAGTCGTGAGAAGTCACAGAGTGGGAACACTGTGCAGACAGTGCCCTCATATGGTTAATGCTAACTACTACAAGTCAAGAAACACTGGAAAAGATTCAAGTTAAGGCATTCTGACCTTAAATGTGGTATTTCCACTTTATGAAGCCTTTTTTTTCTTAAGCACTACAAGATCATAGATGCATTTTGCAATTTTCCCTAGCTACAAACACCTTATCATGAACATTGTCACATTTATGACCCCTGCACTGGATGACTGTGGCAGCCTAAAAAAGCTTTCATTATCATTTATTGTATCTTATAGGTACATGAAATGATGTAAATGGAACAGTTGTGTCCTGGTATCTGTCACGTAATAAGTCGCAATGATAGACGATATCTTTTTAAGTGAAACAGCGCGACTCTGCATGTATTTTTCTGCGGAATTAAATCCAACTGATCATTTTTCCATGGAATCAAAGAATCAGTGACGGTTTCGGCCCATCTTATGGCAGCAGATCTTGTGCTGTTAGCATCCAACGCACTGACATGCTGACTGTCTGAAAAAACTGACCGCTTTTCCCTGAATTCTTCCACTCTCTGTGAATGTTTCTCTCCACAGAAATCTGGCGGTATCTCAACAAACTCTGTGATCACACACAGAGGCCAATCTGTACTCTGCCCTGTTTACATGAGCGCCGTTATCTGCCGACTGTTTAGAAAAGGCTGACAGGTGAGTGCCACTGGATGTGCTCCTCCAGCTGTAGCATGAAACTTCCACATCTCTGATGGACGTCCAGAAGAGACTCTTTAAAAAAGCAGCATTGAGAGGTTACAGGATGGTTAAAGCCGGGGTCAGGGTTGAGGCTGTGTGAAAAAGAGACTCTACGTGTCCTGACTTGTTTGAGATAAAGGAAGAGCTTGGTAATTGAAGGCGAAGTTCAGTGCTAAAATGTCCCGTTATGTCAAAACACAGCGTCCGTGGAGGGTTGGGAGAGAAAGCAGGAGCTGTTTGCATTCCTTCTGTGTCTGTGTTTCACCAGCACGCAGTCTACACACCATGCATTATCTCACAGGGTGGTGATGTCAGCTGATCAGGGCTGGGAAGTAAAGACTCTGATCTCTGATACTGAAGTTTTGCAAAACAGAAAAAAAAGACCAGTCTAAGTTTATAAAGCTATATTAATTCAGATTATTTATTATTGTGACTTTCATATATCTGAATTACTTGTAAATAAACACCTCTAAAATTTATTGTAAACCTTACTTGTTTTTGCTATTAACTGTCACTAATTTTCTCTTATAAAAATGTGTGGATTATATCATTTAAACCCAGTTTCATGTTCAGAACAATTCAAATTATTTTTAATTCACATGATAAATTCACATGCTTGTTTCAGATTTTTTCCATTCATTTTGAGGTTTTTCACATTTTAAATGAAGGAAAGAAAATTTCAGGAGCCTTTACTTGTCAAGTGAAATGACTGTGATAAAGTTAGATGTAGTGTGAGTTTTGCTCTGCCTCTGTATTATTATCATAATTATTATAATTATAATAATAATAATTATTATTATTATTATTATTATTATTATTATTATTGTTATTATTATTGTTATCATTATTATCAATTACATATTCCCCTATGTCACCACTTTGCTGTATTTGAAAAACATCACCTTTCAACCTTAGCTGCCATTAGCACTTTGCTTACTTTCAGTCAACATATCTAAGTTAATGTATTTAATTTTTCTTTTTTTAACTAGTAGGATGTTAATTTATAGCTGGTGTATATATGTCTCACAATCTTTATTGTTGTATCTTGTTGTCACTAGAGTGCTTGTGTATATATTTTGTTTTATTGGTTTTATTTTTTATTTTTCAACTGACTCCGTCAATTGCTGCTGTTAACACAACAATTTCCCAGTTTGGGATCAACAAAGTAATTCTATTCTATTCTATTCTATTCTATTCTATTCTACACGTCACTATTTGTAAAGCTTACAGAAAAATGTGTTTTCTTTTTATTTTTTGTCAGGTTACACTATTTTCAAGTTAAAAAAACAGAAACTTAGTAATTAAGTCAAAGATTATCAAACATTTTGAAATGTTGCGTGACGTGTTGTAGCATGCACTTCACTATCACTTACAATCCAAACATGTTTGCAAAATTATTTCTATTGAGCATAAAAATTGTTTTCATCAAACTAATTATCTGCAGTAAATAATATCCTGACTAAAAATCGTGTCTATGTCTCTGGAGGTGAATATGTGGTTAATATCTGAAAGAACAGCAGCAATCAATAACTGTGAATGATTTTTGACACCAGCAGCGTACCTCTGTGCTCCTCCTCTCCTTTCCTGCTTCATATCCATCGTTTCTGCCTGTGTGATTGGTTCCCGCCTGGTTGCTCACAGCTCCCCTCTTTTTAAGTTTGTTTTTGCCAGGGCTGCCTTTCCTGTGATTGACAGGCAGCTCAAGAAACACACAGTCATCCTCCTCCTCATCATCATCACTGTCATCATGACCCCGATCATTCTCTGATGAAGACTCTCCACCGTCAGAGCTCTCATCCACAAACGCGTGTCCTTCAGCTATGGAGGGGAAGGTGAAGTTTGAGAAAGTGATGGAGCTGGGTTTGTGCTTAATGATGCGAGGGAGATCAGAGGCGCTCCGGCCTGAGTCTGGATCAGGGCACAAATCCTCCTGATGTCCGTTTGAGATCACCTCTAACCTCTCAAAGTCTGTTTTCATACATGTGGAGTTTAAGTCCCCAGAGTGATTCTGAACCACGTGGTCTGAGAAGTCTTCTGTGACAGGAACAGGATTTGATTCACGAGGTACAGCTGACACTTGGTCAGGCTGCTGTAAGCACACACCTCCCACACATTCAGATTTGTCATGACTGTCAGAAACGTGAGTGTTCTTTGCTTTGTTCAAGTCCTCATCTGGATTCCACAGCGAGCTTTCAGCTTCACAGAGACGATAATCTCCTCTGTGGTCCGCAGAGCCATTGATCGAGACAGTGCCTTCTGAGTTCAGCTCCTGTGCTGTGCATTTTTGTAACCTGGACTGGTGTCCCTCCAAATTCACCAAAGATGGGATCTCCATTATTTCTTTCATCTAGAGTTTCTCATAATTCAACACATAAATCCAGAGGTGTTTGTGCCGGATGTAAAGGATGGCCATTTTCCTCAAAGGTGCTCCGTCAAAACCTCGTCACTGATAACCTGAAACAAACAGAAAGAAAAAATGTGAATGGAATGTATGACAGATAAGACAACACAGGTATAACCGGGTGGAGAAAGCGTACTTCTCATCCAACTGTTAGTCTGCCTGTGTTCTGAGATGATCAATATTCAGCTCATGTGATAAAGGTGAAACTTAAAGCCGCTAAACTCAGCTCTAAAAACAGCCCCTCCATGTCATCCAGTGAGGAGCTTCCTGTGAATCTCAACATCTGGCTCAACCTGGGCCATTCAAGTCTGGATCTGTTTCACACACGATTGTGGTGACATCACTGCGCAGAGGAATCCGACTGCTCTTCCCCGCTCGGTGATTTACAACTCACTACACCATTCATCAGAGGCAGGAGATGTCCCTGTGTGACTGTGGTTAACATCCCGCTCAACCCTTCATTAAGCCCCTCTTCAAAAACACACCTTGGACAGGTCAGAGACATCTGAGGTAGCTTCAGAAAGACAATCGCATCTCTGTTCAGGAGATGATATCAGCTTGATCAACCGCAGACTTTCCTCAGGAGACGTTTTCAGATAACAGCGGAGCCAGGCAACTTTAAAAGCAACAAAAGCCGAATGCAATCAACGTGTTTTGCCCTGCATGATTAATTAGAGAAACACTTGTTTGTGAAGCTGGAATGACAGCATCTGTTATTTCTGTCTACATGAATGTATTGTAAGTGTAGAAAGTTAATTTATGCAGATGGGCCTTTGCTGTTTCTTGTGAGAAAGCTGCAGTTGCCAGCGCCTTTACTGTGGCCTTGAGACACATGCGCATGCACACACTGGACATACACAGATAAAATAACCACAGGCAAGGACGAAATCTAACTCTGAAGTTACTTTTTATAAACCTTGTTACAAAGACAAATTCTGTAAAATTCTGCACCCCTTCTATATTCCAAACTTTAAGCTCTGAGTAAATGCAATGCTGCACAGCGGCTCCTGTAAAACCTGTCCCTACATGGCGATTGTGAAGTGAGAGTACACGAGATTAGGGCTCCTTCCAAGAAACCCCTCTTTTAAAAAAAGCACTATGCAAAGAGGCTCTCATTATTCTCCAATGAATGCAGAGCAGATTCAAATGAAGGGAAGAAGTCAGTGTGAAAATGAACTGGCAGCGCTGACAGGCCAGGCAGGAACACATCTTATTTAGAAGAGGGGGAGATAAAAAAAGCATCTTGAGCTGGAGAATTTTCAACATAAAGGTCTTGAACAAGTCCTCTCATGCAGAAACATCTATACCCAACATTTCTCAACCTTAAGCCGAGGTATCCGAGCGATCAAGAGAGAAATATTGAGTTTCCAAATGACCTAAAGATGCCAGTTGTTTCAGAGAACAAGAAAACAAAAGACTCACCTGCTGATTGGACAGGAGTTGACAGTTTTCCAAACGGTGTCACTGAGATCACGGCTAAACAGAGACAGTGAAGCTGATCCTCTAAGATCAGGGACTGTCTGAACCCTCTGCAGAGCCACACTTCTGTCCCCATAGGCCTATTCTGCTCAAGGCAAGCTTGTCATCACAACCATCTCCCCCCTCCTCTCATGTTTCCCTGGAGGGGGCTGCAGAAGAGCTCCGCTAGCAGCGACTAAACCATTCAGAATATGCGTAAGAGCAGGGAGAATGTGTACTTGTTGGGAGATGGAAAGGGGTGGAGAAAGGAGACAGAGGAGGAGGGGGAGGGAGGGCAGGAGGTGGGTGTTTGGGGGGGAGCAGCATTGGTTGGCACTGTAAAAGAACAAGGTGAAATGGTTTCCTGGCCCTTCACAAACAGGCTGCAGTGAGGAATGGCTAACTTCTTCAGCTGTGCTGTGCTGTGCGGGGGCGAGGTGAACTGCAGCAGTGACCTGTGGCTGAAAAACACTGAACTGAGGAATGCTTTCAAGTCAAAGGGGAAAGCTGGGAAGCTCCATGATGATTTACTGGAGCATAATAGATTTAGATGATATCTTCATGAAGGGATTTAATGCCCAAATAAGAAGCAAAAGCTTTTTTTTCCTCTGGTTTTTATGTGACATTGTGTACACACAACAGGGGAAACACTGACTTGACATGATGCTACGTAACAAGACTGAATCTAGTGTTGGATGATTCCCATTTTTGCCATGAAAAAAAATCAGAATTACTCTAATATCCAATAAATAAAAATTGCTGTAATAGTTAAGTTAAAAATCCGAAATCTTGGATCTTTGATTCATCTTTTGACTGCACTGTGGTTACTCTTTTTTTCCTCAATACATCATTATGAGTGAGAACATGCACACAATGTTGCACCAAACGCCTTGTGGTTAAACAATTGTTTCTTTGATAATCAGCTGGAGTTACAGATGTGTGTAGGAGGAGCAACATTCAGGGCTCACAGGATGAGCATTGAGAGTAAACATGGGGGCATGTCAGAGCTTTTGCTTTTTCATTGGCTGAGGACTTGTTGTTGCCTCTCCTACAGCACAGTCTCCAGTCTCTAAATTGTGCTTGACTTTATACCACAGGGGGGTCCTTTCATCCATCCATCCATTCATCCATTCATTCATTCGTTTGTTCACTCATTCCTCTTTCAGTCTCCTCACCAGGAGCGAGCTGGTGAAGCTGCAGCCACAAATCAACCCTTGGACTCAGTTTGACCTCTTGCCCAAGGGGAGAAAAAGGAGCGCTGACTGACTTCTCTCTCATTCATAAAATACTTTACAATGTGCCCGTGGCTGTCATTCTCTCTCAGTTATGTTTCAAAGACTCTTCCTGTTTTTTTTTTTTGTATCATAAAAGGTCATCTTTGGTCCCTTTTTTGTGCTTTATCTAACAGAGATTCTATCGATTTAAGTATTTTCCTTTCTTTTAAATCGTGGCGTTTAATTGAAGAATGCAGTTAAGAGGATTTTGTGAATAAAATTTTGCTTCTGGAAATATTCTTTCATAAATTGTGTAATATTAAAAATCCATGTTAGAGCTATGCTGCAGCAATAGACTGCTGTTTGACCTGTGATGTAAGGTATGTGTGCACACATGAAATATTTCCTGATCTTTTGTTCCATCTGAGTGACATTCCTGATGTCCTCATCTGCTGTATCAGTGTTTACATTTCTCCTATTGTTCCAGTGGCTACATGCAAAGGTTACTGAAGGTACAAATGGGCTTTAGTTCATCAAGCTAAAACTGGTGCAACTCAATCCATATTGCTCCAAAAGTGAAATTCTTTAAAAACTTTCCTCTAACAAATAAAAGTAAAGGACTAAATATACTTTCACAGTTTTTCTCTTTCCTTGGTTGTGTGACCCTGAGGAAACTGGCAGCAAATGTGCTGTGGTTTTGTTTACTCTGCCTGAGAAAGGTGCAGGTGCACAAATGAGTGATAAAGAGAAAAGAAATACAGAAAAAGTGAAAAGCAGCATGAAATATGTGTTGACCCCTGAGTGGACTTCACACTTTCATGTTAAAAAAAAAAAGTTTGGGGAGCACAGAGCTGGACATTTGCCATCACTTAATGAAAGCAGCCTTTTTTTCCGCCTGCTCCGTCTGAGCTGTGAAGGTGAACAGTCCAAGGCCAGTGGGAGTGAGAACAGTTTGGCTCAGACACAGCTGGATGTTCCCACAAGCTAACCTGGGAGGACCTGTCTGCCTGCCCGTGGCTCTAACTGGAAGAAAAAAAAGTAGAAAAAAAAAAAACAGGCTTGTTTGTGTCACTGCACGTAAAACCCTGACTTTGCTTCTGCAAAGGGACAGAAGGCAGAGACACGAGGGACAGAAGGGAGGAAATTAAAGAGGGCAAGGTCTTTGTGTATTCAAAGTTAGAGCCAAAAACAAACCTTGTCTGTGCGCTTCGGTAAGGTTTGTTAAACGGTTAGTACCAAGCTTTCTTGCAGTTTGTATCTTTGTCAGATTTGTACACCTTCTTACACTGTCAAGCAGTGGCGTGCACAGACTTTCTGAAGGGCAGGGGCGAAAAGGAAAACAAAGGCACAGTAAAGTGAAGAGGACACTTTATGGGCTGTGTACACAACAGTTTCTAGGATGAAACGCAAGAGAATTGTTGTGTTTTTGCCTTGGGTTTACACAGTAACAGTGCTTTAGTCAACCGAAAACAGAAACTTTTAAAAATGGCCCCGAGTGGAAATTTTCTTTTTAAACATAGCCGACACTGTTGCCATGTAAACAGCAAGAGGGAGTTTTGTGTGGAAACACTGACGTCACGCTCTGCTTCGCACACTTTCATCATGGCAACTTGAATTGTGATGCGCGAACCGGACAACATCAACAGCAACAATGTCAGACTTCTGTGTTTGTGCTACTGAATTTGTTGACTTCCTTCAACTTATCTGTTGCACCACTTTTGCATGCACTTCTCCTATTTTTTTTTTTTATTTGCAGCCATTAACTAGACTTCTTCAGTTCAGTGGAGGGATGTGTCTCTACAGTTATATCACCAACTACAGGCCTGGCATGCATTCTACAGCGTTTTCAGTCCCTCAGCATCTTTGTGTAATCACAGTTTTTTTACCTCTGCTAAGGAGGTTTGTTTTTGGGAGAGTTTGTCTGTTTGTTAATCTGTGAACATCAATAACTCAAAAACTAATGAACAGATCTTGATGAAATGATCAGGAAATGTTCAAAATGGGATAAGGACTAGGTGATTGAATTGTGGAGGTGATCTGGGTCACCGTCTGGATCCAGGATTTTTTTAAAGGATTCTTTATCATTGTGAGATAGGGCCGTTTTCACCATATGTGCATATAATTCCATGATAAATGGTCAGATTGCTTTGTAGAACAATACAAGACAAGACAAGGTCACCATAATTTCTAACAAATGTAAAAGTACGATCCAGATCCTGGCAATATTCTGGATACTAAGATCCGGAATATGAAATGTGTATTGGGTCATCATAATTATCAACACTGTCAGGTAACAAATTATCGTACAAACTTGCAACTAACACCAAATTGTGGCAGACAGTCTGCTGAAAGGGAGTGTAACATTTAAGTTGGACTTAAGTGTTGTGTAACAATCGCAATATACTTGGTGGATGTCTGGGCTCTTTGAGTGCTTTTCTAGTTTTTACTGCATTTTTTTGTGTTCTCAGGTGGAGCATTGTCATAAATGGAGCCTTAGCATGTGTTTTTTGCCACTGAGGAGGGCAGTTTATTATGTTTTAACCATCATAGGACGTGTTTTAGTGTGTTTTGCAGAGCAGGGGGGCACTTAAGTGCGTTTTGGCTCCCAAAAGAGCAGCATGTGTTAATCGACAATTGGGCTGGGGGGGCACCCCTACCGCAAGAGTCTTATATCACCCTGACTTTTATTTTCCAGATAACTTTTTGCTCCTTGCTATTACTATCTTTGCAGTCTAGCAGGACAGCATGCAGTACCAGCTTGTCAGCAATTTACACTAAGAATGCTACACCAGAGGCTATTTGGGATGCAAAGCTTTGGTTGAAGTAAAATTTATACCCATTGATGGTCGGTGAGGTTAGGAACCCTGTGGTCATTTTTTTCCACAAATAAGCCAGTTTCATATCTAGATCTACAGCTACTGTATATTTCACAGTCTATGTGCTGGATTAGTGGAGATAAACAAGCAAGCACCAAGCACAAATCTCTGGCCTCCATCAAAATTGAAACAAAAGGTGGCTGATAAACAAAGCAAAATAATACAAAGCAAACGTTAATTTAAAAAGCCCTAAAAGGAACACCTCAAATCCTGTGTGCCTTTACTAACTTCTCTGTTCTAGAGTCCATAATGAAATATCTTCAGCACCAATGCTATCATATGCCGAGCTGTGTTGAATTAAATAAAATGGAAACAAGGTTTCCTGCTGCACATCACCACTATGACAACTATGTCAAGACATGACCAGGGGGACGAGGACAAGCTGCCAAAGCAAACTGCCAGAGATGGCACGCATACCAAGGTCCGGACAGAAATCCTCAGCCGGCTGAGGAGCTCAGAGCCAACCCCTCCAGAAAGACGCAAATGTTAAAGTAAGAGGATATTACTGTTTGTTTTAGGCTGATTTACAGAGTGATAAGAATGATAATTTCCCCGGTCTGTTCACATTTCAGTTCAGCTGGAAGAGTGAAGGGGATTTAAATGACAGAGTTCATGAACCATTCGCTGAAGAAATGCAACACCTGAGGGCAGAGATTATGCTCTCAATGAATTAGAAATGTCAAACCAGACTGGAAGGATCCACTTTTAATAAAACATGGTCGGTTAAACATTTTTGATTCTGTTTGGAAACTCCTCTAATCTAAGTTTGAGTTTTTTTGTTAAATTTGACTCAGACTAGTGAAAGAAATTTGAGTCTTCATGAATACCTCTCAGTATACACTGTTGTCTGACACACTGTAAAGTGTGTGTAAAGTGTTTTAAATTGATTACAGCAGTTTAGTTCATTTAAAAGTACCAAACAGAAATGTGTCCAAAGTGTTCTTCAAGCATTCAGAGAAACAAACATGTTTTATGCTATAATTTTGCATTGGTGAAAATAATGACTCTTGTTAATAATACTTAGGCAGATCATGTCTGACAGTGTGATCTATAGTTTGGGATTTACTTTAAACCATAAGAATAATATGTTCATGTGTGAAATGTTATGGCATATTCTCAGATTCTCTTTAATGTGAAATCATTATTGTAGCTGCAGCCTTGAGAGATTTTTCTTCCCACTCCACTCCTGTCATTTCACTTGCTGTCTCCTTTCTGCCTCCTTCTCTTATCAGCAGTATCAATCCGCCTGTCAAGACGGGGCAGACATGGTGAAGTGCCTGTGGTCTTCACATGGCACACTCAGATTAAAGTGAGGGGGAGCAAACCGAGCCAGCTGCATTGCTGAAACATGTGGATGTATGGTTACAGGTTTGCCTGCTAGCTATGTTCATATTATTATGACTGCACAGAAAAAGCATGACTCTAGAAACGGCACAGACCAACAGTGTTAAATTACATCTGCTTTGGAAACACTGATAGTATTTACATCACGCCACATTGTACCTCAGGATAGTAAACAAAAAAATGTTGTTTTTTTTCTTTCTTATGTAACAATACAGAACTATACCAGGCTATGGAAAAAAGACGAGCACAATACCAAACGTAAACATCATTAGAAAACATTCCAGCAATACCACAGTCTGACTCAATATCTCTGCAGCTTTTCGACTCCCCTACAGATTCCCAGCATACCACAGACCATGGGCAGATGTTCTGTATTATCACTTCTCTCTGCAGTCTCACTCTGTCTTTGTCCTAAACACTGATCAGATCACCACAGGGTTGTTGTGGCTGCAAAGATAAGAGCCCAATATTCAGACTGAGTAAGAGGCTTAAGCTTTTTGGTTCAGCGACAGTGATCTAACCTGTGGAAGTGGGTTAAAATGAGCGAGTGTTACATGCATTTATCACCTCATAGAAGTAACAAAATGAAATACAATTGAAGAAATGTCCTCAGTAAAACACATTTTTCTCACCACATGAACATAACAAAAGCACCGGGCTCCTAGCAGTGCTACAGCCAGCGACTACAATGTTTGCTTGATGTCACGTTTTAAACCGTAGCACTACGTAACTGTACTGATAAATACCTTACCTCCACGTATTGCATCCAGTAAAAAGTTATCTTGAACAAAGTAAATTTGTTTCGATCCGATCTCCATTTAATTCCAAAACAAACACACACTTCACTAAAAGTAATTTATGACAGTGTGAGACTTCGGGCCAGAAGGTGGTGAGGCAGTCCAATTAAAACAGATCCTCCTAATAGCATCTTTAATTTGTGTGAGATCAAGTCATAACCCTGTAAAGCCTGTAACATTAAAAATAGTAACATAGTAACTGAAATGTTATTAACCCTTTTAACAAAAGCCACAGAAAAATTGCTCTATCATTATGTTTAAGATAGCTTTTTTCACATTTGATAATTGAGACATTTTCACCACTTTTTAAGTAAAGTATTTAGGAAATATGCATTCTTTCAATTTTTTTTATTTTAAAAATTAGAAACAGTTTGATAATCCTCAAGCAGCTAAAATAATTATAATTACATATTTTAACTGGTTTTTAAGGAAACTGTTCATCATGTTGATAAGAGAGCGATCTTTGAAACTAATGTATCAAATACAATGCTTCCACATTATAGGGTTTAAGGACAAGGCCACCATGACCTTTCTGTCAAACCTAACTACATGTTAAAACTGTATGTTTAGTGTAGCCTAAATAGTCCAAGAGTCTGGAGGGCATTTTTTTTTATCTAGATAAGGTAAATTCAAAGAAAAAGGTGCGCATATCCAACTGCAACATAAGTAATATCATCAAAACTCAAACTACTAACTTGGAACCGATATTTCATTTGTTTTTTATAATCATAATAATATTTATGCAAAATTTGTGGCCAAAAAAGTTTGTGTATACAGCCTGAAGTTGTATTATTAAAAAGGCTGTACCTATATTTTCAAAACAAATTAAGTCCTTTATCAGGTTCTCAAAGCTGACAGATTTGGCATCCAGCTCAGAGTGCCTGGTTTGGCGTCTTTTCTTTTCTAAGTTAAGTTTACGCATTAAAGCTGCATTATCACACTAGCAAACCACAAATCAAACTCTTGCAGAGCAATAATCCTTCGAACGGAACTTCTGACATTAACAAACCAAAAAGCCATTCAGGCTTGGCAAATGTTTGCGTAAGTTTAAATTCTTGGCCTTCTTCCTCATCATGATATCTGACGGTTTCTGACAACACATGAGGCCCCTGCCTTCTTTCACACAGTCGTGACATTTTCTCACAATGAGTGATGCTTCAAAGAAAGAAGATGTCATTTCCAATGATACTGAAGCGTAAGGTAAACATTGACTGTAATGATGGTGAATTATACTACTCACTGCATGATGATGATTTCAGAGCTTGCTTCCAGCTAGTCTGTGATTACTGGAGGACTACTGGGTGTATGAGCCATGAATCAGCCCAAAATTTCATGCCACTGGGGCAAATGCCTTGGGGGGGCAACGCAGCAGGCTGTCACTGTCACACACACATATACACACACACACACACACACAAACTCTCAAAGAGCAGCTACAAATTAATTCACTCCAACAACAACCCCTGTCCTCGCCTGCTGCAACACGCTCTGCCAGCACTCGCAATCCACCAGCAAATTCCTTCCGCTCGGAGCAGAGAGCTGGAGGTGAGGGACGCAGGGTTTGTGGGCTCGGTGTTGTGATTGTGATGTTGTGTAATTGACAGGTAGGTTTGAATCCAGAGTCTGATGCAAACATCAACACCGCCCATTCCTCTTCTAGGGTTGGACAACAAACATATTTTCTTGGAGGAACGTGAAAAAACATGCCAAGATGACAGGGCCATTGAGAGATGATGGGGTTATTCTCTTTACTTAAACACACATTGCGTGCAGCAAATCATTGATACCACTCATGTGGGAACCAAAGACAAAATGTATGATCCAACAAGTTGTTCATGCCAAGTACATGTGGTTGCTTCGAATCAAAAACTTAAGTGTAACTTTGAAGACAAGGAAATAACTTGATGGCCCTTGAAATAATCTGACTGCAATTTACATCAACAAGTCAGCATGCAATTATTTCAGAAGAGAAACATCAGATCAAAGCTGAGCAGCTGTCTACTTCTTTGTTTTCGCAGGAATGAGACGCAGAGCTGCGAGGATTTGCAAACAGTTGCCCTGAAGCAGACTGCTGCTTTCTCACAGCTGACTGTCAGCTGTGCTTTCTCTGTCGCTGCTGCTGCTGCACTTTGAAGGAATAATGCCTATTGTGTGTGCAGGTTTAAGATCTTAACACCAATCATGCATACTTTCATCCTGCAGACTTGATAAATCTACTCTTTCCTCCATTGATCTGGAGGATTGTTCCTACTGTTTTTGGAGACAGCCTTTGTTTAACATTGATTTCTAAATGGAAAGAAAATTCAGGTTCTCAAGACTTGCTTCATCTGTGACATTGAACAAGGTTAACATCAAGTCTGCACTTCTTTCTGTCAACGATTGTTCTTTGTTCTCACCTAAAAGTCATTTCAACACAAAAATCTATAATTACACAGATTAGATATACATTTCTGTATTTTCACCATCAAGTGACACACTGGATGTCTAACTGAGATTTTTATATTTTGAGGGCATGAATGGAAACTAACATATCTTACAAAACTGAAGTTGTAATGAAGCTCAGAATATCAATAATCGGTACAGTCTTTTAGAAAGATCCTATTTCATATTAATAGAAACTAAATAGCAGAAGCAGAACCAAAATCGTTCACATTGTTGTTATCAGAGCTGTATGTAAATTTAACCTTTTTCTGCTGCACAAAGAGAGCAATCTCTGTGATGGGGATTTTATACTTGGAAGGGGGTCCCTCTCCTCCTTTCTTCCTTCCTTCTTCCCTACGAGAATTGCCTCTAACAAGGCTGAAGTCAGTAACTGATTGTCCCTCTCTAATCTCCTCGCTCGATTATGAGCAGGCCTGTCCTCTGCACCTGGGGCCAACGCTCTGCTCTTTATTCTTATCAGCCCGAGTACACCAGCCCCTAACAAAGGGGGCTGCATTAATCCCCAACCAGCACACACACACACACACACACACACACACACACACACACACACACACACACACACACACACACACACACACACACACACACACACACACACACACTCTCTTTCTGTCTCTCTCACTCTCCCTTTCTCATGGGATAACCCCATAGCCGACAGTACGCCAGACAGCGCCTTGAGCTGCCTACCAGCAATGTAAAACAGATACAGATGGAGAGAAAAGAAAGAGGCACAATCGTAGCCAGCAAAAGGCCAGTTTGGTAGGGTGATAGATAAAGTACATTTTCAACCCAATAAACTAATAAAAGTCATGTTTCCTATTCAAAATATAAACAATATAACTAACATGTGAAATAGAAAATATTAAAAGCTCCTAAGATTATTTAAAGCATTATCATTTGCATTACATCACTCACCCATCCACAGAGTCCTCTGTCACTTCACACTGTACCACGCAGAAGTGAAGACAGACCATATCATGGTTTCAGCGTGACACCTTGAATGATTCTCTGCTGATCTGATCAACCTGCTTGGCTGCAGGACGCTCAGGCCTGACAGGAGGGGAGGTGACTGTGAGGACAGACAGGAAGAGGAGGGGTGGAGAGAGATGGTCAGAGTGCAGATGGTAAAGTCAGGAAAATATAACTGCTCTCATGTATATTGGTAAATACAGCAGGGGTTAAACAAAAAGCTGAATGATGAAAGTCATAAATGCACTAAAAATGAAAGGGGTCTCTGCCCATCCTTTCTGGGGAATCAGTATGTAAAATATAATGCACAAAAATTTCATGGGATAAAAAGTCTTATGACAGGATATGAAACCCAGTATGAAGGGATATGAGACATTGTTCTTGGATATAATAGGATATGATAGAATACACTGAGTCAAGAAAGAAAATTAAAAACTTAAAAAAAAATGTTGCATTGTTATCACAAATGAACATTTGCATTGAACACTAATAAATCACAGCAAATAAATTTTGATGTGAAGAAGTAATGCTGTATGAATCTGCACATAGGCTACATCTCACATCTGGCCAAGTGCTCACATCTTTGTGACGCAGTTGAGCTAGCAGCCCTGAGACTACTCAGTGAAATATACAAGCGAAAATATTTTTATGCACTTATTAATTATAAATTATGGACATTTTTCACATTTTTCCTCTGTCGTTTATTTCATATTTAGTAGTAGTAAAGCAGAATTAAGCTCCTACTTAAGGTCTTCAAGTACTTTTGGTAAAGTTAGCAGGCAAATAGTAGGCTAACAGTAAAATGGAGTAACCAAATATTGCTACGGCTCCCGTCTGTTATTATTATTTTGTATTATTTTTAGTACTTTTATTTACCATTTTTATTAATTTTTATTATACTTATTGATTTTAATTTCTTACAATCTTATGTTTTAACGAACTAAGTGCATTTTAGGTATTTGAAAGAGCTGACTGATTAATTGAAAATAGCAAGGTTAGCTTGGTGAATAGAGACATTAGCTGACGTAATTTTAGTTGAAGTAAAACATTTCAGCGTCTGCTCAAAGATATCTTTGAACAGACGCTATAGTAAAAGAAAGAACATGACTGTTACAAACCTGTTCAACAATAGTGTCGCATTTTGACAGCATTGAAGGTCCTACCCTCAACCTTTGTTATGTATTGGATACTTGAAAAGTTGTGGAAACTTTGGCTGTCTATTTTTTTAAACTTCTTTGCCGTAACGTTATCTGCAGTATCCACTCTTGCTCTGTAGATGGTACCAACTAACCATATGACACTGCGTATTATTTCATTCCAAGACAGCAGAGGGCGCTGCAACAGAGGGCTCTCTCATTTCATATTTCCATCAACAAACAGGACACCTCACCTTCAGCATGTTCGTGGTCGTGCAGCTTTATTACATCATGACGCCTTAGCCTCTTCCCTCGCCAAGAGTCGTTTAGGAAACTTTAAGTCAAGGAAATGTCCTGCATAACACAGATATTTCCTAAAAGATTTCGCATGAAAGCCGGACGACTGCTCGTTGAAGCTTTCATTCCCTCTAGACGTTTTCATGCTGAAACAGTAAGAACTCCACAGAACAGCCTCACATATTTAAGGCAGTGATTAAAAGCTGACCATTTCCACCTTACAGGTAAGACTTGAATCCAGCGGACTTCCCATAGTTCATCACAGGAAGTATGTGTGTGACCTCCCACCTAACCACAGGTTCCCCATGGGAAAGTTTCCCCGAGTTTTACAGAGTTTACTCAAAGATCAGGTCATTAAAGACACTCAGGTGAGTCAATCTATGATAGGATAAAACAAACAATACAATTTTAATGATAATATTTATTGGTTGGTTTACTGGAAATGGTTGTGAATTGAAATGACTAAAAACGAAATTATGTTCCCTTTTGTTGTTGTGTTTTATTTGTAATTAGTTTTTTTTTCCCTTTGAATTTCAGTATTGCATGGACCATTAATTAATACTCTTATTATAATTAGACAGCTCATCAATTACATGTCAGTGTTGAATAGAGTTATAATGAAAAGCAGTTTTAGTTGTAGGGTATATAATGTACACGTCTACCGCCAAGTAAATTAATCATAATTTATATGAGCTAGACTCCTGAATTTCCCCTCAGGGATTAATGAAGGGGGTTCTATTCAGGGTAAGGCTTATATGCTATTTAAATTACTTTTGATACTAAAATCCAAGTGCTTGTTTCTTATATTCCTATGCACTAGCTGTCGTGCAGAAAAATAAATAATATACCAATGTTATTAGTTCTGTCATTGCAGTAGAATTAATAAGAGCAATTGTCTCGGGTTTTCCTTTGAATTCACCTTTGTGTTGTTACAGTAGGTTTGGGTCCCTGAAATAGCCTCCCAAGACTTACTCGGCTGTGTGCACACAGAGGAATACCTGAACAACTTCATAAGTGGTAAAATAAATGAGAAGGAACAGAGGAGAACAGGTTTCCCCTGGAGTGAGGGCATAGTGAGACGCTGTCGATATGAAACAGGTGAGGAGAAAAATGGAAGTCTCCTGATATTTCACAGCTGACAGAGCTGGAAAGATCAGACTCTCTTCACCATCCCTCTTCTTGACAGGTGGGACTGTGCTCGCTGCTGAAGTGGCTCTGCAGAGGGGTTTGGCCTGCAGCACGGCAGGAGGGACTCACCACGCTTTCCCGAGCTTTGGCTCAGGGTTTTGTCTCCTTAACGACCTCGCAGTGGCAGCTCAACACCTGATGGGCAGCTCCTTGCCCAAAAGGAAGATTCTTATTGTGGATTTAGATGTGCATCAGGTAGCAATACCTTGTTTCTTATTATCCTATGGTGCTGTACTAAAGTCTCCTTTTGCTCACAACTAAAACTCCAATTTGTTACGTTCAACAGGGTGATGGCACTGCTTTCATTTTTAAAGAAGAGCCATGTGTATTTACATTCTCGGTGCATTGTGGGAAAAACTTCCCCCTCCGTAAACAACAGAGTGATTTGGATGTCAGCTTGGAGGATGGGCTGGAAGATAAAGAGTACCTCTCTACAGGCAAGTCATCACATCAAATATTTATGTTTAAATAATAGTGCTGTTGGCAGTCGGCCAAGTCTAAATACTTTGTATGACATTTGTTGTGCAATATAAAGTATTAGTAATTTATTTGGTACACAAACAGCTTTTTGATTAAAGAATGAACATTAAAGTATGTCTGGTGATGTTCTCACAGTTGAAGCCCACCTCCCCTGGCTCCTAGACACTTTTCACCCAGACCTGGTCCTGTATGATGCAGGTGTTGACCCTCATCACGAAGATGAACTTGGGAGGCTCCGTCTGACTGACCAAGGCAAGTGGCAACTCTAACACTCAATATCTGCCTTAACGCATCATGCCTGGACTTGTAATGTTGACTGCGAGCATCTTACAGGGCTGTACCAGAGAGATCTGTATGTGTTGAAGACTGTGGTGAGCCGAGGTGTTCCTGTTGCTGCTGTTATTGGAGGAGGTTACTCAAGGGACATTGATAAACTGGCTGTAAGACACTCCATTGTCCACAGAGCAGCAACTCAGGTACACCACGTGATGTTTTATCATCTTTTTCTAATACAGAAACATTTATAGAAAGGGTTTAACGAAACGTGTTGATATTATTAAAGGTTCTTCTTTTTTTCAGGTTTGGAGGGACCATGGAATGTAAGATCTGTCTTCACTGAATCGCAAGGACTTTTTGAGCAACAGCAACAATGACATTGCTGTTATTTTTTGACAGTAATAGATTAGTCTTACTTTTAGTGCTGTATATTTAATTGCGTTATATTTGATTTCCGTTAGCACACTTTTTTTTCATAAAGATTCATAAAATGTTTAATTTCTGTCACTTGTTACATTGGAGTCCCAGTCTTCTGTTTCAGCCAATGCATACCATTAAAGTCCGTTAACATTAGGTTTGTCCATTCTTCATATTCTAAGAAACCAGAACACTTCTGATGCCTAAGTCCTCAATCTCAGGCAACTGATGCCAAGTGTTAGAGACCTTTTTTAAGTACAGACTTTTTGGGAGATTTCAATTTGGACAGCTTTTCATGAAAGTGACTGTCGGTTACTGAATGTTGGCTGAAGAGTGAATACTTCACTCTTCATATCATTTAAAGAAACAATCTTAACACACTGAATAAAGTACTCAGTCCTAAACTGTAAGATTATTTGTCTCTCAACCAGTGTAGATGTATTCTCAAATGTGTCATTGAGAACAATAATTTCAACAAAACAACCCTTGTGAAAAACAACTTTAATAAGGAAAAAAATTAAATTAAGAAAATTAAAATTATTTATATCACGTACAACATGGAGGTACCAGTGTCACTTCAGAGCAAACACATACTGCACTGATATGAAAATGCACCATCCTTGGCACAATAGGTATAGAATACCAGTATGCTTCGAGTTTCTCACATTTTTATGCCATTTCCAGACATCAAGCAGCAACATATTTAGTGGTACAGTGCAACATTGATTCACAGTTCATGAGGCAGTCGACTTGCTGAAACACACCATTGGTACAGTTCAGCTTGTTGCTTGAACACAAGACAGTACACAGCTTTTACACACAACAAACACACACTTGCAACACATTGTTTGTAACACTTGAAGTGAACAAACGGCACAAATGTTTTGGAAGAGGGTCTGCACAAGCTCGTATAGTGTTAGAGTGAGTTACATGTGAGAGGTTTACTGAAAATCCACTCAGATGGTACTTATACATTTGCTGCATGTAAAGCTTTCCATAGTTTGAACAACAGAACGTGCAATTATCAAACAGGCAGGTACACAGAGTTAAGTAAATATTGTCCACTGTGATCAGTGCATTAAAAAAAGCAGATGTAAGAATTAACTGCAGTGTCATAAACTGTGTTTCAGCTCGTGTTAAAAGTCAGAAGAGACAAACAGTGCATCTTTCCTTTGCTCTTTTGATAGAGATAAAAATCACTTACAGCGGTGGTTCAACAGTAAATAAAAAAAACAGGTTACTGATGATGAAAGAAACACATATCTGGATACTGCTTGCATTAAGATAGAATAAATACTTAAAAAGTGGTGTACTATACTGTGATAGCTATTACTGAACACGAACATCCTCTGTGCATCCTCCTCTACAGCTGCAAAACCTAAAAATCAATACAAAATTTAAAATAGCTTTCAGTGCTTAAAGTCAGTCTTAAAAATGGTTGCAGCACCTAAAAAGGGAGTTAAACTTATTTTCAAACAGTCATGTTAAAAAGTTACTGCAGCTAAGAGTTTAGTGTACCTCTAAGAATTTCTGTGTCTGTATGTGTATACCCTTTGTAGTCAGAGTGAAACCATCGGTATTTCATTCAGTGCTTAAACTCAAGGCAGAAGGGATTCAAAGATCAAACATTAAAATCACATCTTCATTAACTGCACTTTCTCTGCCACCACACACCAGTTGGCGTGATCAAAATAAGTGTGTTTGACATTTAGCTCCTCCACATGGTTCTCTATCAGCTCTGCCAGCTCTCCCTCCCTAAAGACATGATAGTATCTCAAGCAGGAGCCCTGCACCTGCCCCACACTCCCCTCGGGACTCCTTGTGCTTTCCGGCTGCTCTATTCCCTGCGGCCTGGCTTCACTTTCTTCTCCACGCTGCTTCAGGTGCTCCTTCTGGAAAGAGACCAGGTCCGGCAGGGCCAGTGAGCCACACTCCTGGGATAAAGACACTGACACACTCTGATTTCCTGTGCTGATGTTGTTGTTGTTGTTGGCAATGTTGCTGTCAGGATCGTTTTGACCCTTGTGCAGGTCTGTGACAGGGTCGAACACATCTTCCTCTGAGCCGATCACAGACGGCGGCGAGAAGAAGCTTGATACCTGCCTGATGAGGTCTCGCCCTCTCCCTCGTTGGCGTGCCTTGTTCCCCTCGTTTTCACCTGTAGGTGAAGATAAAGTGCTCAGTTCTCTGGAGGATGAGCGGGAGATGGCTAGGCTCCCAAAATCAAAGACAGAATCCAGGGACCTGGAGAAGAACCACAGTCTCTGGGTGCTCGGCTGTGGCATGGTGCAGCTCAGGTCTTCCTCGTCTGCCATTGATGATGTGCTTCGAACCTTTCTGTGCTTGTCGCTGTTGTCTATGGCTTCACTCACACTCTGAGCTGTGGCCCTCCGTCTTGGTTTGGCCGAAGGTGAATGAGGGTTGGGGTTCCAGGGGACGAAGATGTCCTGTTTTTCAAATTTACGGCGTTTCTGCTCCATGGCCCACACGTAGATCATGATGCGCCCGCCCACTCTCAGGACGCGAGCCATCTCCTTTATTGCTCGGATACGACGCTCTTTGGTGGACAAATGATGGATGACTGAAAAAAAACATGCATTTTGAAAGAATTAAGTAGGCACTAATTATATATGATGTGTCACGATTAGCACTGAGTGTGAACCTGGCACATTATGTACACTGTGTTAGGCACATAATACAAATTGATAGCGTGGGTTTCTGTTGTTGTCTTTTGTACCAATTACACTGTTTTGTTGGAAATAACTGATTAATTATTTCAGACTGTTGGCTAGGCAACAGAAGCACAAGGCAAACTGATGTTCAACATCATTACGAGTTCTTTGGTTCACAGAGATCCATGAGAGCGTCTGTCAGTTACCTGCAATTGAGAGCACAGCATCAAAGCAGCCGTCTCTGTAAGGCAAATGCAGCCCATCACACATCTGGACTTCGTGTCCTTGGTTCCAGGCGAAGTCCACCAGGGGGCGGCAGACGTCACACCCCAGCTTGAACACTTCCTGGTTGATGTGGAGGTATTTGCCATTTCCACAGCCTGTCAAGGTCAAGACGTAGAGCGACAGTTAGCGACAAAGGATGCTCAGAGACAAAATTAGATTTTTTACCCTGTGTTCACTCAAAGGAAACAAACTGTGGGGTACAGTTTAGCTCAGTCTGAAGAGTACACACCAATGCACAAAGGCTATCATCTTTATTGCATAATTTCAAAATTTGGTGCATGTCTTCCCCTATCTTCCACACACTTCCCCTAATATTTGTTTATTTTACCTTTATTTAACCAGGTTAGTCCCATTGAGACCAGAAGATCTCTTTTTCAAAGGAGACCTGACCAAAGAATGGCAGCATCACGCAGCTGCAGCAAACAGTCACACCGACTCAGTACAGTACAAATAAGTCAGAAAGTCATCAATTAAAACAGTAATATTCAGAAAGTCTGTATTCCAGTGTCATCACTGCAGATTTAAAAACATTCAGAGACATACAGTTTTTCAGCTTAGATTCAGTCTGCAAATTATTCCACGCAAAAGAAGCAGAGAACCTAATGGTAAGCCCGGGCGACTAACAAATTTGCTGGATGATCAATCGTCCCAGAATAGTTGGTGATAGAAGATATTATTGACAATATTATTTTGAGACCAAATTAACCATTTACATTTATTACACATGGGTTTAATTGTGCTCCAAAACTTCTTTGGGTTTTTAAACTTTCAGTTGTGGAAGACAAATAAAACTCAACCACGGGTTTTCACACCCTTTAATTCTAAATTTACCCATAGGTGCATGTTTGTTAATAATTTCAATAACAGCAGTATGAAAGAAAGGCCAAGCAAAGCCAGCATTATTAAAGAGGGCGACTCTGTCTCAGCAAAACTACAAAGATTGTGAAAGGGATACTTTTCAGTATCCTCCTATCGCAAACAATACCAATTACATAATGATCACTGACATCATTAGGAAAGACACAAGAGGAAACACATTTACAGGGCTTATATGTTAGAACTAAATCAGTCAATGTCGAGTTTGGCCTCATAGGAGACCCAATCGGCTTTTCTTCAGCTGACCTGTCAAATTAAGGAAAAAAGCCTCCAAAAGGAATCTTAAAAAAAAAAAAGCTTAAACATTGATTAGACACCAATTGGCTCCTGTAAATAGAAAGCAGCACTAATGATGCATTGACGACTGAGTGTCACGTTAGGACAGAGATCATTCCTGAAGGAGAAACCCACCTATGTCTGCGACGATGCTCCCTGGCTGCAGGTCTAGCAGGAACTGCCGCACCTTGGGCCAGGCTTTGTAGCGGCTGTCATTGAAATATGGAGCTATCTTGTCATAGATGCTGTGCACATGGTCTCTCTCCAGCCGGCTGGCAGCCTCCTCCATCATGTCTGTGCAGGCTGCCGCGTGCAGCGGCTTCACTGTATCATGTCTGCAAGCACAGGCACATCTCACTGTTATGTTACCAGAAGATAGATCCAACAAACAGTGACTCTGTTTCATTTGCAAATTTAAAAAAAGCAAAGTGCCTCAAAGCACAGCGGTGTTCCTCTCCTCATGATTATTAGAGACCAACAAGGTCAGCTGGAAGTCCTAATCAGCAGCAACACTCAAACATCTGTCAGGCACCAATGTTCATTTAACTACAAACCCTCCACTTTGAACTAAAGTACCTGCTGCGCTCACAGTCATACAGCCTTTTTATATCCAGCTGCAGCCCTCCAGAGAGACAGACTGATGTGACAAACCGTGAAATCCAGTCATCAGGTTTGATTTATCATCAGTTGTCACAGAGAGACAGTCACAGCGTGGATCATAAATTAACTCAATTTAATTGCAAGGTGCCAGCCCAAGGTTTCCAGAGCACTCAGCTGGTCTATTCTCACTGCAGACGTGTCAAATTGTTTTCACGGAGTCAAAAGGTCAGCACAGACACCATTCTCATCAGTAACAGAGTGCAAACCAACATCATGAATCATGCTGTGATAAAAGTCCCTCTAACCATGACTTTTAGTCGCCATCACACCCACAAGAGGAAACTAGACGACTGCTTTCATTTGAATCTTATTCACTATCACAAAAAGATTTCATCTCTTTCTTCAAATCTCTTTGAAACCTCAGATGACTCGCACTGATTCTGAGAAGGGCTTGAGACTAATGAGGGCCAATGTCTGCACGTGGATAGAGCTTCAGCCTGATTACATTACTTTCCATGATTTCACTGCACAGCGTATCTAAATATCAGCTGACCATTCTGCTGCTTCAGATATATGGTTGTTGATAGAATCACCAAACAGCAAAGATGCTTCTTCTGCTTTGATATATGACGGTGACTCTTAGAGTCCTTGAATGTTTTGACAGTCCCGAGAAATTATTATGCTAATTTAATCAAAGTGCAATAAATCCTTCCAAGAAGGCTACAAATGCTTTAAACTACAAGATTTGTTGAAGCTTTAACCTTTTCTGCCTTTTTTGTGCAATTTAAAAGCTGTTGTTTAAACCCTGCCTTGCTTGAGGTCTGTTAAACAAAACGTCTTCGATAGTTATCACACGACTGAGTGTTTGCCATGAATTTAAAACTGTTTGATAATTTGGGGATTATGTAATTCTGATGTGTGTATGTGTGTGTGTTATGTCTGCCTTCTCAGCTCCCACTGCAGTCATCTCTGTTTATTAGGATGCGGCCCACAGCTCCTGCAGTGCTGCTGCTGTTGCTGCAGCTCCCTACAGCCCTGTGTAAACAACAAGTTTTCCCAGTTCTTATCCAACATACAAGTTGAAAATGATCTCTAAATACAGATATTTTCATAGGGCTCATGTGGCAATACTTTATAGTATGGTAATCATGTGGTTCAGCTGATTTTATGCAAAGCAAACCCACAGTACTACCATCATACAGTGACCACTCAAGGATTTTCATGGCAGCACCTACACAGAGCCGATGAATCAAACTGTGGTGATTTGCTTTTTCAAGTGACCTTGTCCTGAAAACTAATACATGTAACACTTTTCAAATGCTTCATTCAGCCCAGAAATCCCTTTTCCCTAAATTATGAGTTTTACTTCATCCACACTCAAAATCAGATTTTTATAAAGCATGCATATTTTGCAAGTAATTAACATTTAATAACACAGTGAAAAATAAAGCCCAATAATAGTTTGTTATATAAATGTATACAACTTTTGCTGTGGAATCACTGAATTCAACATCCCCATTTAACAAGTCGGTTTTGCGCTGTGTGATGAACAGATCTGTTGCTTTTTGGGATCTCTTGTGATGGATGAAAGCTGTCGAAACAGACTCCTACCAGCTGGCTCCATTAGTCACTGCCATAATACAGCTGTCATATGTTTGGAAAATCAATAAGTTCGGGGACTTTGGTAAGAGCACAAGGAGATACAAGAAGAAAGTTAACCCTTCGTATGCCTCAGGTTGCATTCGATGAGGTCTAATTCACACTATCCTCCATGTGCAGTGTGAAAGGATACCCCAGGTGTTTTATTAGATAGCTTTGGATTTGAAAAGGAATCGGTAAAACTGATCTTTTGCTTCAACTCCTTGGAGACAGTACAAAACCATATTCGTTTGAAATGTGTGCACCTTTAATGAAACCTTGAATGCACTGAAACAAATCCATAACAAAGTGATGCAACCTAATAAACCATGAATGGCCACTATGCACTTTGCAGATTAAGTAAATCAGATGGATAAGTTTCCCCTCTTCTTTTTTGAAGGACACTGCATAGAGTGTAAACATTGTACACTCACTGTCCAACAGGGATCATTTATTGTACCACCTTCAGTCTGCTCTACCTGGCTCATCTGTGTACCCTCACCTGCTCCTGTAGTATAATGTGTGTGCTAAGCAGCATCCCTTCCTCCTTCACTCAGACCTATTTCTGGACCACCATCATCTGCATCATCCCAGCTGAGTGGAAAGAAAACATCCCTTATGTAATGTGGTAATCTGGCCTCCTTCAGTATTGTCTGTGCTCAGTTTGGCCTGAGTCTCCCCCCTCCTCCTCCTCCGTTCACTAAACTGTGGCGGTCCTGGGCTGACATTATGTAACAGGCAGCTGGGGAGGCTTTGAGCACTGCCTCCGACTGACAATGGGAAGTTAAATTAAATCAGCGGACAGAGGCGAGGTCTGGCACACTGATTTGTTGGAGGTAAAGGACAGATAAAAGCAGCCATCACTTGTAGCTTTGGGTCTGAATGAAGCCTCCTTGGATTTTTTTTAATGAGTTACATAAATAAATCTCTATATATATAATCATCATCTACCTGTAAGAGGTGTAATTCTCTGCATGTTTTTATCTTAGGGCAAATGTTCCTGGACTGAGCTCTAAGGTCAAACCTCAGCAGTGCTTTGATGACATGAGTAGTGTTTTATGGACAGGCTGTCATTCTTCCTGCTGCCTCTTACCGCTGCATGAAACCAGGGAACCACAGAGAACAGGTTTACCAGTCAAGTGTGCCAGCAGCTAATGAGTCAACATTAACATGTGGTGAGACAGAGGTCTGCTTGGCTAAATGGCTTAGAGTCCCTTTCACACATTTACACCATAAATAAGAGCACATCAAAAATAACAAGCTGAAATTTTTAAGACAAAAAGAAATCACATTTTATTTTGTCCACCTTGTGTCACCTGATAAACAAATTCAAATCAGATCAAAAACATGCAGATTTATCTTGAAAAGATTTTGGACCTGACAGACATAAACAGTGCACAATCCAATTAGCCTGCTTATAATGCATCTGTGTTCAATCATCTCCAGCATCTTCATAATCCGACAAAAATCCCAAACCACTTACCGTACTGTTACGTGTATTCCGCCGTACAATTATCCGCCCCTCTTCTTACTCAGGTCGCTGGAGATGAACTTCCCGCACATGAGACTGATCTACATGATCGATCTGCAGCACGGAGTGGATGCACGCGCTCGATACGGCGGCATCGGACACAGCGCGGACAACATCGCGAGGAACGTGAACGGACGGAAGCAACTGCTGAGAGCGACGGCCAGCTGAAAACTGGCCGCCGGGACGGTCTCCAATCTATAGCATGTTGAGCTCTACACACCTGTCAAGGTACAAAGTAGGTACAGAAGAACTTCCGGTGACTTATTTCAAAATAAAAGTAATGTTGGCATCAAAGCGGAACGGCCAACTTGTAACTGCTGTGATTTTCCCTTTAATCTAGGCTTGATTAACACTTAATTGTGATCTGAAAATGAGAGCACCGGACACATTTATCGTACGGTAAGTTCATTTTATTATAAATACTTTAATTAATACAAAACTGGGTTCAAATATGTATGTATATATGTATATATATATGTATATATATATATATATATATATATATATATATATATATATATATATATATATATATATATATATATATATATATATATATATATTCAATTTTAATTTTGATGTTCTTATGGCTAAGCCTCGGGACAGGACTGTAAAATTCTGACTAAAAAAAAAAATCCTCATGCCTTCTCACTCATTAGTTAAAAATATCACTTGATCACATTTGCCTTTTAACATTTGAAACAGGAAGGCATATCTGCACCCGGCATTTTATAATCTACTGGATCTACTGTAACACCTTGAGGGGTTACTGACACTGAAAATAAAGTATTTATTTCTTCTCTTTGACAAAGGTTATGAGTACTTCCTGTAGTCTAATAGAAATTTCTGTCTTCTTTTTAGCCTGTTTTACAAGTAAGTAGCCTAATTGAATTAAAGATTGTAATACAGATAAATCATTGCAGGGTTTTAATTCATTTAAAATATTTTGTTTAAAATTAACTAAATGGGTTGTTTTTGCTGATTTATGGGTTTATTAAGCTGCCAAATGTTTTGGTTATGACTGGAGTGAGGACAGTACTTTGTTCGTGCTTAATACGAGCGTCATGCTAATGTTTTCATTTGACCTTGAAATACCTTACCTTTTTAGATATTTCGTTTTGTAATTGGGCAATAAGTTTAAAAGCAAATCAAGGCATAAAACGCCTTTATTTTGAAGGGTACATGTTTCCGTTTCCTATCGTATTAACGTAAACCTAACGCCGCTGATTGATCGATGGTGTGTAAAAAGATGACACGCTGTGCCATGCAGATTGCGGCTGTGATTGGCTGTCAAGCACCACGTGACAAACACAATAAACAACGTGAAGCCCTTAGTACACACCTCCCTCTTATGAAAAGAGTCTTACTGGGAACGTTTAGTAACTGTTCTGCATACCTGTAGCTTTATGACCATAAAAATGGAAGATACTGTTTGCTTATTAGAGGATGGATTATCTGCTTTTACCCCCCCCCCCCCCCCCCCTTTAGATCCTTGTTTGCAGACAAAAAGGGCTTCTATCAGATTACTCTTACCTTTTCAGCTTTAGTTAAAGATTAAAACAATTCACCTTTTTAGTCCAGCCAACATAAATGTTAATATATTTGCTGACTATAAACAGGGACATAAGTTTTGGAGACTAAAAATGTTAAGCATTGCTAAAAGCAAAAAGTGAATTCATCTCTGTTTCCTGGTCATGCTGATAAATATCTTGCAGAGACCTAAATGAAATGTTGGATGTGATAATGCACAGACAGCACAAACTGTCCGAAAAAGAAAAGATGAGCGTTCTACACCATTAAGCATTGCTTGGGGAAGTTGTAATTAGAATACATTAGCCTGTCAGATCCAGTTGTCGTCCCTCTCGGCCTTTCATGCGGGTGTCAGCTCTGATTTCATCTGCCCTTTTTCTCTCCAAGACGCTTAATGGCACCCACTTAATTGTGGCTCATCACTGCTATTCAGGGAGTGCAAAGCACTGATCCCATCTCCCTCACATCATCATCATTCAGAGCACACATGCATGCTCTTTTTCTGCAGTCTCTGCCTCACATTACAACTACACACCTTCAAGGCCTGATAGTAACACTGGGATGGACGCACACAGACTCTGACGGGTATATGTGTACATGAGCACAAGGATGAGGTTTAAAGAATGGTAAACAAGCCTAACAGTGCTACCTAAGCTGTATGTTTCTTTATCAACTGTCAAGGCAAGGAGGAGATGCACTATAAATATATCTATGATGTTTACGTTTCAAGGACTCCTACAAGCACAAAGCCTTAAGGTGGAGTTATTGAACAGCTGCAAATATTCCACAGGAGAAGAAATGTTTCTACAACTGTGGAAACTGGGGATGACTAATATTCTCAATACACTGTCTAAAGTGCATTTTTTGTGTTCACTTTTACCACAAATTAACACAGCTTCGACACATCTATTTGTGTACTGATTACTGAGAGTTTACAGGAGGAGACAGGGATTGATTTGTGTTGATGCAAGCACACGCCTCCTCCAGAGGTTCAGATTTATGACTTTCCCTGCTTTGGACTTCCTGTTGTTGAAAGAACATTGTGTTACTATGGATGGTTGGTGCTGCATGCTGGTAGTTTTTTGTGTGTGCTAAGGAAATCCTTTCTTAAATACGTGAAAAGTGAACCAATACATGAAAGCCTATTAGAAATATCTGCTGCAGTTTGACACATTGATTTATACCATGGAGAAAAAAAATTAAAAGTCTCAAAAATTTTATATCTGTTGTTGCGACATCAGGCATCCTCACCGCATGAAGCTTTTGTAATAAAGCTCCAAATGAATGATCCCTGTAGAACACAAGAGCTTCTCCTTTCAATAATATAAGTTTAATTTCTAAAACTGCTTGAAGGACGCCACTGACCGAACTCCTGCTTCAAGAAACCAATAAAAGAATTATAAGTGAAGCTTTGGGATTCCCTAATAGTGACATTTCAGATCAAAACAAGAGTGTCTGAGTTCCGACCTTGATGGAGTTTTCAGGATGTCTGCTCAGTTTTTAAATAGATAATAGACTCTCTTATAGAGAAGTTCATCTCAGACATGCCTGACTGCCTGATCATGTCTGGGATGTTGAATACCAGCAGGATTGCAAAGGTCAAAGCTTTTACATTTACAATGAAGACACCGGCTAATATCCTGCTCCTGGCTTAGAGAACAACTTGATTTTCTTTCTGGTTAAAAGCAAACCCATTTGAAATCTATTTTATGACAAGATAATCAACATTATTAGAGTGCAGTGATAGCTACAGATTAATGCATGATCAGAATCCTGTTTTTAAGAGCACATTGCTGGCTTTTGTGTACTGCAAATTTGATAAAAGAGTGTTAAAACTTAGAAATCTCTCAGGGACAAACAAAATTTCTCAACATACCAAGTCTCCAAGCGTTTCCAACACAAAACTAGATTTCTTTCTGTCCACATTTACTAGAAAGTGAGATGATGCTGAAGGCATCGGCTTGAAAAAGAGACATTTTTATGTTTGTAACTAATCATGGAGCTCTTTGAGATTATCTATCAAACAGAATTGTATGGGGGGTAACAGCTTAAACTGAATCCTTGCACATAAATAAAGTTTATTTCTCATCCTACAGATTACAGCAAACTCACATTGTTGTCTTTATGCGCAAAGTTACATCAACCCTGGACTCCGTAGATGAAGGTCAGAGCTGTGTTAATAAACCTCTTGAGAACCGAAGCTGCAGATGAGAACAATGTATACCGCAGTCTGAGTCATCAGAGTGTCAGAGAGCACTACGAGGCAGCAAAATATTCCACATCTATATTCATGCTAACCTTTAATGAGAAAACGATCAGTCATTGTTATCTTAATGGAGACCCGCAGCTGGTGGCGAGATCATGATGCTGCTCAGCAAATTAAAGCTCGCTGGGTAAATGAAACACTCTCAGATGCAGCTCGACATGGTCTGAAAGTCTCAAGAAAAACAAAAAACAACTGCAGACTTCTTTGTTACTGTATAAACCTCGTTAGCCTCTACAGATCATTTTTTTCCACACATAAATATATCAGACAACGTGCTCCCTAATGCTATTGCTCTACTCTTGTGCTATTTTTAAACCTGAAATTGTGGAGCTTGCACGGTGTGAAGCTGTGAGAAGGAGAGGTAACCTAAATCTGTCACAGAGAGCTCTGCATTAAAACCTTCCCACAGGAAGCACTACACACTGGGGTCTGGAATAGTATGTCTCTTAAACACACCTTGCTTCATTTATTGTACTGTTTAATGACAGCTAGATTTAATTTTCATGCTCCAATGGTAAAAACAATCTGAGGTCCAGAGATAAATAATTCCCAGTCCTCCGTAGGCTTTACTGATTGGAAAAGTCAACAAAAGGCCACTCAGTGTGCTGCTTTAATGAACACTAGAGGGAATACTGAGGCAAAATGTAATTTCCTGTGAGACACAATAGCAGAGTAATATGTGCATTCAAACACAGTCCTCTCCACAGCGACTGCTGCTCAGGTCAGAGCTTTTACCCTGATGAGGTCTCTTTTTTTGTTTGGTGTCATGGGGATACTAGAGGAGTCAATCCAAGCTCTCAGGGCATTCTGAGACCTTGACAAGGTTTGTTAGGGCTAAAATACACAGACATGTTTCCTTAGAAATTACTGGCAGATGTTATGTTTGTGAACTTTAAAAGATAATTGATTTGTCACGCTAAGGCTACCTTAATTAAAATAACTCATGCCCTGCAAATTAAAAGGGAGTGAGCAGAACCAAAGAGTTTCATGACTTTGAAGCTCTTGTTTCTATAATCTTGTGGTTTAGCAGTATTGACAACTGTGGCATCTGTTCTGCTGACTTCAAGGTATCGGAGGACACAGAAAACAACTTTAACTGGAAATCGAATGTGACAGACACAAGGCAGTCACAGATAGCCCTGAGAGTTTCCAAGCTGTTCCATTTGAACAGAGCCCACATACTATGAAATAACTGTCTGCAACAGCAGACATTTAATACAAAATGTGACAATGATGCAGAAGAATTATAACATCATAGATGTTACATACAACAGTTATCAAAAATTCCTTAAAAATAAATCTTTCTCTTTACAAAAATCACAATTAACAAAATAATTTAGAAAAAATTAGCAGAAACAGCAACTTACAAATCTAAAATCATTATAAAGGTTTTGTTCTTCCTGGCAATCATTAAGCTGGTTAATCATCTGTATGCATTACTAACATCTCTATTTTCCCTTGGCTTCCGTGGCTGATGTCTCTGGTTCACATGAGGCGGCACCTGTGAACTCAACACGATGTCCACAGATATGGGGAATGAAAACCGATCCATCATCTGAGATATTGTTCCCTGAGGAACACGGTGTGTATTTCTCCTGGAAAGGGAAAACAGAGCAGCTTTGTAAGCTCCAGTTCATCATTCAAACTCTGTATGTGTGTGTAAAAAAAGAATAAAAAATTCATACTTGGCCAGCTCATATGGATCAAACTTCCAGCTGGTGTTAGGCTCACAAAAATCCACTTTGTATCCTCTCTTCAGGGCCTGAAATAAATTTTCCATGAGTAGGAGTGTGGCGCATCTTTACTCTAGTATTGTTTGTAAAAACCTTGCACTTACCATTTTAACATACGGCTTCATTTCCCATGCTTGGATGTTTGTGTTATCGATTATAATGGGAGATCGGCCATCATGCATAGCATCTTCAGCTAAAAGAGGAAAAAAACAACAAAGCTCTGTAGGTGGTGACAATAGAGTACAAATCTATCAAAACCATTATCGTTGACATGATGAGTCAGCAACTTGGGAGGACTTGTTCCCACACCTCTATTTATAAAGCTGAAAGAGTGTTTTTTGGAGATGTGATGAAAGTCATTTTCCTGATGGCAGAAAATCAGAGAATTGTGACTTTTCCGATTGAAGTATTGCATTACCAAAGAATTATCTGATCATTTAATTTCATCACAGATCATTTTAATGATTGATCAACAGCTGTTTTCTGCACAAGTCCTTTAAAGTTTGAAAAATACTTAGACAAAAGTTTGTGAAATAAAACAGAAATCAAGACTGCTTCTTTGAAAAAGAAATGACATAAACAAGCAGCACACCTTTAATTTTAAGTAGCTGTCTTTTGATTGATTTCCAGTAGTTATTTTACTTATAGTTGCAGAAAAAAGCCTCAATATGTAAAAACAGCAACACATACCAGGCTGAATTTTGATGAAAATGCTGTTTTATGATAAGAAGGTTCATGAGCCTGTAAATACCTCTTCTTTGGTTCCATTCATGAGCTGCCCCCAGGAGGCATGGGTCATAGCGGTATCCCTCTCTGTGAGAAAAGTAGTCATCTGTGCTCAGTATCAGTCCACTGGGACCAGTTGAGAGCAGCTCTCTGTCAGGAGGAAGGGGCATAAATGTAAGCATGATACATTCATTTCCCTAATTTTTTTTTTTTTCACTTTTTTTGCAATGACATTTCTTTGCTCATCTGAGGACCACAAACAGAGGTACCTGGCCAGAGTGGATTTCCCAGATCCTGGTAGTCCCCTCATCAAGATCAGCACCAAGGAGGAACTAGTGTTATCAAAATGCTGACAGTGCTGCTGTTCCTTCTCTGACTCTCTGTGGCGCCAGTCATAATCTTCACTAAAGTGACACCACTGCTCTTTTCTATCAGTCGACCACCCAAAGTCTCTGTCTTCCAAGTGAACACTGTAGCCAGGGACCCGTTCATCCCTGTCAAAGTGGCATGGAGAGTCTCTGTGAAAGCCTTGAGGTGGTTGGTTGCATAGATTTGGAGGAGGGAAGTTAGTGAATGGTGGGAGATAAGAATCCTCCTGCTGCTGGTTGGTGATGTCTGAACCAGTCAAGTTCTGATTCACATGTGAAGAGGGATTCTGCTGATTTGGTAATAAATGTAAGGGAAGAGGAGGAGGATATGGTGGTTGGTGAAATCTTGTGTTTGGTGGCCTGTTCTGCTTTTCAGGATAATGCCTTTGTTTATGAGGCGAGGCACTCCTTGCAGAGCTCTGATCCTGGTCCGGTCTTGGTCTTCTGGGAGGGTAAGGCTCATTCTTATACCAGTGTGGCCTGGATGGCTTTTTCTGTCCACTACTTCTCTGACAGCCGTCTGTATCCGCAGTTACGCTGGTGTTTACTATTTTTTGCTCACTGGCATCACAAGTCTCTTTGCTGTTTGATGGTGTGAGAGGTATGGTAGGTTGCACAAACCCTTCATCTGGTTTCCCATCAGGGGTATCGATCTGCTCCAGCTCTTTGTAAAACTCGCTCAGTGTATCTTCGGGGTCAGATTTGGCTGTGGATGTTTCTGGAGGAAGTGCTGGACCAATGAAGGTGGAACTGGTGAGTCCGACCTCTTTTAATACTCGCTCTCTCACAATTTCGTCGGGACTGCTGGGGTTATCTGAACCATCTTTACCTTTTTCACTCACGCCGCGGTTTCCTGTGTCGTTAGCGACTGTGCTGGAGGACTCGGTATGAGACATCTGCATGAAAACAGATGGGAACAGAACTTTCAACTTTTAAAGCCCAAAAGACACTTAATTATGCACAAATAAACTCTAAAATAATTTATAATAAAATATGATGGTTAAAGTTAATGTTTAATGCGTTAATAGGTTTTTGGGGGTTGAAACGCACATTACCTAAAACTAAAACCGAAACAAGCCAAATGACAGCGGTCATTCACGAGCAATATGTAACAAAAGCTAATGAATAAAAAAACGTAAATTAAATTAATATTCTTCTTCAATAAAACTTCAAAGATTTAAGGCAGCATTGCATTACAACTTACCGTAGACGTTTAAGAAACATATAAATCGGATACATCGACAAAAAATACACCCGGTACATATGGGCGCGTGTTTACGGAAGTTACGTCAGTCTTCTTCGCTTCATTCACTGCCGTGCATCAGTCAGCGCCACCAGCTGGACAGACATGAGATGAAGCAGCCGGGAAACCGGGAAACAACAGCGAATTTATGGATAAGAAGTTCCATTTCTTGCATCTTCCCTTTGTCACTTTTAAAACACTCCGACATGCCCCAGATATAAGCTTTACCTTATTTACTTTTGTCACTTTGCTGAACTTAATATCACTCTCAATTTGCACTTTTGGCTTTTACTACTGTTATCACAATTTTTCCTTTTATTTATCTACCTTTAAAAAAATCTATTTGTTTTCATCTGTAAATCTATAATCTCTCTTACCCTCTCAGTCTGTTCTGTTATGTTCTCCTCTGCCATTTCACTGTTTAAGTACTGGCTTTGTGTTGTGTTTTTATTGTGTAACTGGCCATTTTGTTTAAAAAACTTTCTCTTTCTTAAAAATGCTGCGAATAATCATTTTGATTATTTCATAGTCCAAAGGGCTGAAAATTTCTGTTTTGGAAACCCAAGATAACAAGCCCAAAAAGTCCTGTTTTACTCAAGACTTTATATTTTTTTGCCATCTAAAAAGATATTCAATTTTAGGTGATAGAGAAGTAATGTAGCACATAGTTATCTCAATTGAAGAGCATTAATTATGGATTTCAACAAAAAAGGAGGTAAATCTGTTAAGTAAATTGCAGTTATGCCACTTAAAGTCTGTGTATTGGAGTCTTACCTTAAAGAAAATAATAGCCTAAAGAAAAGAATGCAGATCACTATGGAGTGATGAATATTAGTACTGCTTTTAAGGGTTTTCACCTTTTTTAATGAGTCCATTTAGACAACAAAACAACAAAATATTTACACATACCACCGCACTTCTTTGTACAATTATTTACATTATATATATTTGCTTGTACAGTACAGTCATATGTTCTCACAGTAAAGCCTGAGTATCAATCATAGCCAGTTCTTCATCATTCACCCATTCCTCCTCTACAGGGGGCTTGATGGGTTTTGCAGCTGGCGTTCGTACAGTTTTAAAAGTGCTTGGTGTCCCAGACCTTCGAGGAGGGTTAAATGTCTTTTTCACACACGGAGAACTCAGTGAGACCAGAGGCGTGAGAGGAGGGGGAGATGGAATACGCGAGAGATAGTCAATGGCTCTCTTTCTCTTCAGGCTGGTCGGGTCTTTCTCTTCTGAACCGTTTGCTGATGAAGGAGTCTTGCTGACAGGTGCGAAAGATCCAAGACTTCTGACTTGGTGCTGAGAAATTAGCTGCACAAAAGAAAAAAAAAAAACTCTAAATCTTGCAGTTTAAAAAGAAAATTTATGAAAAAAACTTCAGATATCACCGTGAACTTACACTTGTCTTTATGCTTTGTCTCCTTTCTGTTGAGGAAGCTGGGGTCCCTGTCTGCAGAGCTGGAGAGGAGATGGAGAGTGGGCCATCAGAGCTGAGTAAATGTGACAGCTTCTCCTCTGCAGCATGGAAGAAGTTATCCTGACTCTGAAAACACAATGAAAATTAGAGTTAGTGTTACAGAGGGTAATTTTATATTTAACTGCACATAAGTCAACGCTGTTTCAAAAACCTTAACAGAATAAGAGATTCAGAATTTTAGAACTTCACCTGTATCAAGTTTCTAAGTATGTTGAGAGACTCCCGAAGATTAATCTCTTTGGGGTTTGTTGTGAAGACGGTCAGATCTCCGGCGTACACAACAGGAGTGGGATGTGTGGATTGACCTCTCAGCTGCAGGTTGCTCAGAGCCAACAAGGTGCGTGGTTTTACCACATCCTCCAAACCAGACTGAGCCAGGCTGCTGAAACAGCGCACTTTGACAAAGTTCAGTTTCCCATCAGCCAAATAAAACGCAGGAGAGGAACCTGTGTTCAAAGACCATTTGACCATTTAGTCAACAATATATTTACGGAAGCAACAGCTGAGATGGTTTAAGCACCCACCCTGTCCATCGATGATGCTGATGATGAATCCTGTGAGATCAGTCTCCCCACACAGAGGCTGGAAATCTGGATTATGAAGATCCACAAACTGTGTGGAAACCCTTGGTTGGTAACGTGTTAATAACCATTCCTGAGAAGCCTGAGATTTAAAATAAAGTGACAGAATATCATTTGATAGAATGACAAAGCAAATTAAAGTTAACATGAATATTTCCATATTCATCTAAATGTATCTTAAGTTCTATATTTGCATCAAGACAGTCAGTGTAAACAGTACCTGTAGGTCCTGAAACTGGGTTTTCTTAGTGGCAGTCAGCTGGATATTTTCACCCCCAGAAAGCTTCTTTCCCTCTGAAGTGCTGAGGTTATATACTTTGTAACGGCAGCCTTCCTTCAGCAAAGACTGAAGGTCAGAAGTAGGTCGCCAAAGACTCAGCTGGTAAACTTTAAAAAAAGAATAAACATCAAACCAACAAAATTGAAATCAGCATTGTAATTTAGAATTTATCAAAAGACAGGAGACTGTACTGTATTTAAATGAATACATAAAGAAGATTTACTGCTGCCAGGATGTCCCATGGAGTCTGCAAAGCAGAGCCTCCATACAGGTGAGACATCTCTCTTAGGACAGCCACCTTCGCTGTTCTCTGCGCTTTCCAAAGCTCGTCTGTATCGATCCTGCAGCTCGGCCTGCTTCCTCTCCATCAGAGACCGCCTGTAGCTATGAAGAGTCTCCAACTGCTGCTCACTCAGCTGAGCCTTTGACACGAAAATCAAACAGATTAAACCTGCAATCATGAATGCAATTAAATAAACAGCAAAATAAAAAATCCTTTATCACCTCGAGATAACCCAGGTCTTCTCCCACTGCTTCATAGAGCTCCTCTCCATCTTGAAGACTTAAAATATCCTGATGACTGAGTGTTCGTCTTCTTCGTGGAAGTTTGCTCTTACCTGAAGATGAAATGTGTTATGTTTATACATGTTGTTGAGCCTACATTTAATATCCTGAGAACAAAACCCCTACCTTTCTCCTCCTTTTCAAATTCAGCCTGAATCTTGGCAAACAGGGCCTCCATGGTTCTTTGTTTGTTGGTGCTGTATCGTCTCGCCTCCTTTTCTTCAGCACGAACTGAACGAAACACAATGCCACCATCTGGTTTTCTCTCCATCCACTGAGAAACACGGCGAGAAGGCAGTCAGGAGTCAATCAAACATTATATCAAGAGGAACAGTAGCGATATATGTAGAAAGACGGCACATACTTGTATGGGGTAGCTTCTCAGTATGATAATGTCCACACATCCTACTGGCCCTCCATTGCTGTACAAGCTGGAAACAGGAAGCAGGAACGGCCGTGGATCCCTGTGGAACCCCAGCTTAACATCCCACCGTGCGATCCTGGTGCTGTTAGCGCAGATCTTAAACAATCAACGAGTAAACATGTTATCCAGATATCTTATAAAATAATGAACCAACTTAGGGCTCCAGACTCACCTTTAACATGAGCGACTCAGGGGCCTCCAGAGGGGAGCAGGCATCCTGAGATCCCACCAGCTGAGCCCCATGGGTGATAAGCTTCACACCCACAGCAAAGCGCCCTTTGTGAAGCATGGCAGTCAGAGGCTCATCCAGCTGTGCTTTGATGGAGTACCATCCATCTGTCAGCCACACAACTGCACATGTGGTTTCCACTCGAGCGTCGCCACCTTGTGGAGTCTTGGTGTCAGCGAAGCTCTGTCTTTTTGAGGACTGACCCCTGGAGAAGACCCCGCAGACACAAAGGACGAGGGTTTTGGCTGCTGTGTCGTCCTTTTCCATGATCCTTCTCAGAGCTGGCCTGCGACTGTTGTCCACCTCAACATCATATCTAAACAAAGGAGTGAAATAATCAAAACTTTAATCTATACATTTTGAGAAGGATTGTTGGATTTCTTGCCAGCTAACAGCAATACCATAAGTTTATGTAACCTTTATTTTACCAGGAACAATCCCATTGAGATGCAAGATCTCTTTTACAAGGGAGTCCTGGCCAAGACGGCAGCATAAGAAAGTTTCACACAGATGACAATAGATGGAAATAAATCAACAATACAACAAGCTCATAAATTAGCAGTGTTCGGCAGTAAAACAAGCGCACGGGCTCATCAGGTGATCCTTGATCCTAGTTTTAAAATAGTCCAAGCTAACATGATTGTTCAGTTTCAAATGGCCTTGAAGCTCAGACCAAGATGAAGGAGCAAAAACACTTGAAGCTCTTTGACCAAAGACAGAGCGAGTTTGAGGAACCACAAATAAAATCTGACAGTTTGACTAAATGTTACAGCCAGCAACAACCTTAGGGGTCAGTAAAGAGCATAAATAAGACTGCAAATCATTTAGTATGGCCTTATAAAGAAAGATATACCAATGCTTCATTCTTCTATAATGTAGGGGAGACAGGACAACTTTTTCATACAAGACACAGTGATGTGTGCGAAATCCTGATACCAAAACAAAGTGCAATGCAGCATGGTAAACTAAGTACAGCATTTTTAGAGAGGCAGGTGAAGCTTGCATAAAAAGAATGTCATCATAGTCAAGAACAGATTAAAAAATTGCTTGAATCATTTTTTTTCCAAGCAACAAATTAAAAACATCCTTTGTAATTGTAAAAAAGCCTAGCTTCACCCTCAGTTTTTTTTTTTATAAGTTCTGAATGTGATGGCTAAAAGAAAGGTTTTCATCCAAGAGGAACCAAGGTGTTTGAAAGAATGGACCCATTCAATCCACTCATTTGACAGAGGAAAAAGATGACATTTATCCTCTACTGTCCTCTTAGATCTAGAGAAGTACATTGCTTTTGTTTTATCATCCTTTAAAACCAGCCTCAGTTTACAGAGGCTGCGTTTCCACCAAGCAGTCCGGTTCGGTTCAGCACTGTTTGGTACGTTAAGCCTGACCCCATTTGCGTTCTCACAGTAAACTGTGCCCTCTGGTGGTAGGCGGCATGTAAGCCGGATGCCGAAAGCCGCAGCTGTTAAATACTAACGTGACACCATAGCAGCGCGACAGTGTACCCCGCTAATAAATCCAACAAAGAAGACAAACATGACACAGCAAACAAAGAGCACAGATGGAAGACATGCAGCAAATGTCCTCTCTGTGATTGGCATGTGGCTCTTTGTCACAAAGTGCAATCAAGCTTTGGTTCAGAGAAGTCTGCGTGCCGCCAGGAGAAATATAGCAGCTTCTGTCGCACAGTAAAGTGACGATTCTACTGATCAATCAATTGTATGCAGTGTTGTAGCTCCACCTTCTAAGAGCGGATCGGTTCAGTCTAGCACCCATACAAAAGGGTTCCAAAAAGTGGGACGGCTCGTCTCAGTTTTTGGAGATCTGCCCCAGGATAAGTCAGTGGAAACGCCACAAAATGTGTGCCGTACTGAGACGAACCGAACCAGTCTGCTTGGTGGAAACGGGGCTAAAGACTTTTCTGGACAGTGTTAAAAGCAGTTTGCAGGTTGGTTGACTACACTCAGAAGAGAGGAACCTGAGATGTAAAGGATGGTGTCATCCGCGTAAAATGACTATAACCGTGTGTACCTGTACTTGAGTTGTAGGAGAACCTGCTCCGGAGTGAGACAGACGCTGCCCATCGTGTCTGGAAACGATCTCTCCATTGATGCCTGCTTCCACACGATCCATCTGTAGTGGTTGTACACCCACTCCTCACTGATCAGTTTGGGATCCACACCCGGAGAGTCATACAGCGCTCTGTAGAGACCACAGAGTGAGATGGTTTCTGTACAATCAGCCTGTAGTGTTTATTTTTATGCTGTACCAAGATATCACACAGTAAGCACCTGCAGAACTCCTGTTTCCCTGCAGTCCCATCATTGCTGGGGATCAGCCACCCTCCATCAGCTAGCTGAACACCACCTCCATCTATAAATGCTTCCTGTCTAATGAACTGCTGTAACCTGAAGCGAAAGGATTCTGCAGTCTCGCCACTGATCTCAGACACATGCTCATGAACTCCATATCCATACAGCTGAAACAGAAAACATGAATGTGTTAAAACAATTGAGATTTCAAAGTGTTTACACTGCCAAATGAACCTGCGGCTCTCTCCTTGCCTGTTTTTGCGTGTATCTTCCAGGATGTCTTCCATTAACAGCGGCTTTCAGCTGTATCCTTGACACACCTGATGTTCTGGTGAGAAACAAACTTCCTGGTAGAGGTCTGATGGTCTGACGCTTCTTCTTCCTGATCCTCATGTCTTGCATGTCTCGTGCCAGCTCGATGTTGTGAAGATTCTGCAACATTTCTGAACAGCATAAACACACATTATTTATAATGACACCTGTGCAGTGCATCTTCAGCGTATGATACAGACTCAATGAAGAGGTTAATTCACCTTTGCTTCTGCACAACATCTCATCAGGATGCGAGTCCTCTGATGCACAACCAGTAGGTAGGTTTTCATTATTGACAGGATCATCTTTCATGTCATTCAAGGCCACCGTCTCTTTGCTTTCAGCATTACAAGATCTATCTGCAGGGCTCTGTGTGTTCTTAGTGGGTGGAACATAAGTGTTGCTGTTAGCTGGCATTCCAACAGCACTGCAGTGTTTATCCTCCCCCTCCTGTGGTTTAGAAGAGCTCTCTTGGACAATAGTTCTTTGTTTCTTGAACGGAGGAACAAACGCAGGAGGTGTTCTTATGTTCTCCAAGTGCATAGCATTCTTGCGGCTCTCCGTCTTTGGATTTTTGAGGAATGGAGGAACAAATGCCGGTGTCCTGGTCTGTGCTGACCTGCTGCCTCCTGGCGCCGAGTGTTGCGTCGGCGTTGTCTTTTGAAATCGACTTTCTGTAAACTGGTTTCCACTCCTGTAAGACGAAACAATGCATCACAAACAGGAGACCACCTTTAGTGAGAAGCAGCTTCAAAGCACGGCAAAACTTACCTGTGTGGTCTTGTGATGTTTGGATGAAGAGAGTTGCTGTACTTGAAGACTCTTCGGTCTTTCATTACACCTTTATTAAGACAAAAACATCATGTTATTAATCCTTAGACGAAAAATGTTCTTTATGGAGTGTTTATTGCAGTGATTTACCGTTTAGGCTGCTTGTTTCTGGTAAGAGAGTAGAAACTTTTGCACCATCAACACTTCTGTCAAAATCTTCCAGTAATCGTCTCTTCAGAGGAGGCTGGCCTGGAATATTTAAAACAAACAGACAGAAAGAGTCAAAGCTTGTAGCTGGCTAAATGAAGAATTTACTCACGCTGCACAAACTTAATCAAACTTAAATGTCTGAGAAAAGGATCTGAAAACACAGAAATCAACGAAGCATTAAAAAAAATGACATAAATATAACAAACACTCACCAACCACATCCTGCTCCTCTGCCAGACGTTTCCCTCGTCCTTTGCACTCCTCTGCTGAAGTGCTGCAGGATTTCAAACCGTCTTGCGGCGGCGCATTTTCTGACATACAGAGGATCTGTCCAGCCACAGACTCGTCCTCTAACAAAGCTCTGGTGCAGTCCAGAGCCTCCTGAGCCAGAATCTTCTGCTGGGTTTCAGTGCAGCCGTGAAGATGAAGTGACTGTAAGCACAAATCTGAAGACTCACTTCTGGTTGTCTGATTTGTCTCATGGTCCAGCGCACCTGACGTTTCCTCTGTGAGGGTGCTGTGAAGTTTGTTCACCCTGGATGAAGATGTTTTTTCTTCTTTAAGCTTTAATTCATCTGTTGGTTTCTTGTCTTTGTTGAAAGTACAACCTGAATCTTGAAGGATTTCAGATTTATTTACCGTGGGCATTTCTTTAGACCGGGCTGTGGCGAGATCAGAACTCCAAGTTCTTTCCTCATCTTCAGCTTTTGGTGAATCATCATGAAAGTCCCCTTCAGTGAATTCGTCCAGAAGGGTCTTCGCTTTCAACAAACTTTTATGAGAAATTTGGACTTTTGCTCCTCCTGCAGTTTTGAAACCACACTGTATGTTCTCTCCTCTCTGCCTCTCATTTTGTGTCTTGTCACTGCTGGGTGAATCTACAGCAATCTCACTGTCACTGAGGAGAGCTTTGGCCTTCTGGAGACTCTCAGATGAAACTGGAACTGGCTTACCACTGGCTGATTGAAACTGTGGGTTCCTTGCTGGCTGACAGGAATCCTTGGTTTGTGTTGGTTTCGCACTGATCGTGTCCTGAATGTCATCACATTCACTGAACAGAGTCTTTGCTTTCTGTAAGGCTGCAGAAGAAATGGAGACTCCTTTCCCACTAGCTGTCTGAAATCCACCACCCTGCGTTTGCACTTGGTCTTTTTCTTGATCTGGCCACTTGTTTGAGCTCTCACATGTCACACTTTCACTTAACAGAGACTTTGCTTTTGCCATTGCATCATCAGACACACACACTTTCTTCCCACTGGCTGTACTGAAGCCGCCACCAGTGCTCAATTCATCAATGGCAGGGGGACAAAAGCTGTTTGATGCTGTGCACAATGGAGAGGAGCCTGGCTTTGTCATCAAAGGCAGGTTTTCATTTGAAGGAGCTCTGTTTGTGTTTCCGGAAAACCCTTTGTGAGGGGTTTTACCACTCGGAGGTTTCATCTTCTCAGAGTTTGTACCTGGTCTCACATTTTCAAACTCGGAGGATCCACTTCGAGAAAAGTTTGTCACCTTGTCATCTTGAAGGTTTTTCTTCTCATCAACATGTGCTGGAGTTTTATGTTTGTCTGAATTGGCATCATGCGTTTCTGTAAAGTCACATTCCTTAAAAAAATCATCTGAGTTCTGCATTGCTTTGAGTGAAATAGAATCATCTTCAAAATCTTTCCACATGTTTTTTGCCTTTAACAGATTCTTCTCAGACACGTGGACTCTTACTCCCCCCGCAGTCGAGAAACCCAAATGAAGTTTCTCAGAGCTCTGAACCCTTTTTTCTACTTCTTTGTCAGAACTTCTCATGTCAGAAAAAGCTGGGCTCTCTTTGTCACAGCTGATGTCACTAAAGAGAGCTTTTGCCTTTTGGAGAGCTTCGGGTGAAAGAGCCACAGACTTCCCACTCGCTGACTGGAATCCACTTCTCCTGGGTGCTGGTTTAGGAGGTGGCATCTTGGAATGATCACCGCCTTCATCACACTCACTAAAAAGCAGCACTGCTTTCTTGAGCGCCTCAGATGATATAGTGACACTTTTTCCACCTGCTGTGTGAAATCCTCCTCTGTTAGTGTCAGGTCCTTTTTGATCATTCCGGTGAGATGCTTTTTGTTTCAATTTGTCTTCATGTATATGACTTTCACTCAACAGATGCTCTGCTTTCTTCAAAGCTTCATCCGACACCAAAACTTTCTGTCCTCTTGCGGTGCAGAATCCACCTCCACTGCTCAATCTATCAACGTCAGGGAAGTCGATATTCTTTGGTGTTGTGCATGAAAGAGTTTTTACAGATGAAGACACGCTCCCGTTTGTTGAAGCTGGTGTATCCTGAAAACCCGACCTCTGGACGCTCCGACACAACGGTTCATTCTTTCTTTTTGCTTTAACAGGAACACTTGTGTTGCTGTCTGTAACGTCACAGTCTTTAAAGAAAGCGTTTGCTTCTTGCATTGCTTTTGCTGTAATAGAAATCTTTTTCCCACTGGCCATCTGGAAGCCACCTTGACACGAGTCTGTGTCCATTGTGGAGTTGTTAAAACTCTTTCTTGCATCATCTCTCACATCCTGTTCATCCTGACACACAGACTCCTCTGTGTTAGGAAAACAGCTCCCATCTTTCCCTGGTGGAGTATTTCCTCTGAATGTTAACTCTACATTATCCTCTTTTTGCTTCAAAACATAACCCGAGTGATTATCTTCACTCTGCTGATGCTGCGCTTTAGCATCAGCGTTTTTACTCTGTACGTCAGGTGAGTTTTGACTTTCCTCTAAATCTGCAAACAAAGCTCGGGCTTTGCTCAGGCACTTTTTTGAGACTCTCACAACATTTCCTCCTGCAGTCTTAAACCCTACACCGAGCATCAAAGGATTTGAGGATTCTGGCTGAGTTATTTCAGCGTGTACGGTGTTGTTAACATTTTGGAGTTTAGCTTCAGGAGACGCCTTTTCCTCTGTCACTGTGATTTCACTCTTGATTTTAAAAGTCTCACAGCTGCCTGTACCATCTGGATCTAAGTTAGTGCTCTTCTGCGTCACAGGTACCGCCTGGTGCTTCTCCAAACTAAAACTGTCATCAAAATCGATGCCTGCAAGAAAATCAGGGTCCAGTTCTTTGTCAACACTCTGGAGGGAAGCAGTGTTTTCTTGACAGTGTTGTTTTGGCTTTGCAGTTTTGAGGGGCGTGAATTCAAACTGGCTGTCTGTTTCTTCCAGAAGAGTGCACAGCTCAGAAACATCTGCTTTCTGTGAAGCTGTTAACTGGAAACTGGTATCTGATAACTTCTCATCAGAGGCACGAGGCTGATTCAAGTTAGAAGTCGTTTTTGTCACAGAGTCATGATGCTTCAGATTTTCCGACCTCATCGGTTTATCGTTAAAAGTCCTTTCTCCTTCAGTCTCCTCGAAGAGACGCTTTGCTTTTTGCAGGTTGGCTGCTGAGATGTGTATTCCTTTGTTTGAAGCCGTTTTGAAGCCTGATGTATGAACGGATGGGAAGGAAATGTCTGATTTCTCTGGCAGACTGCTACAAAGTTGACCATTAGGTGGAACGCAATTCATATTATTGACTGCTCCCTTTGCCTCGTCTGTTGATGTGTTCTTTATGTGTAGCTCACTCTCTCTGCTTAGCTTAGCAGCCGTTTCAGCTTCTTGAAAAATGATATCCTGATGCTCTTTGTTTGTAGGGTTCGCTTTGTGGATTTCATTCTTAAAGCCAGCCCATTGATGACTCTGATAGTTGTTTTCAGAGCCAGGAACAGCAAACGATGGAGCAGTCAAGTGAGTGATGTCTGTAACAGCAGACTGAAACCCACTGTCGCTGATTGTGACCTCACCAACGGGGTTACTTTGGATTAGTGTGGAGTCATGTCTCCTATCACTGATCTCATCATCAGGCTCATTGTTTGCATGCTTTGCTTTCTGCTTGGCTTGTTTCATAGCCGACAGACAAGCTGACGGAGAGAAGACACTTTGAGGGGCGTCCTCTGCTGCTTTGCTTGGTTGATCGGGGTCTGACATTTCACTCAAGTCTTGTGCGAAATCTCTGCAAAGCTGCGACATGTCAAGATCTTGAACTTCTGCTTCTACAGGAGGAGGAAGGTTTTCTTCAGTGACACTGTCCTGTTTCTGCCTTTCATTTATGCTGCAGTGATCAGCTTCAGCAGAAGCCTTTCCCAGCTGTTTCGTGTTGGAGTCTCTTCCTGAGAATTAAAAAGGAAAATAAATCACCAAGTAAAGAACAGCTTTTTTCACCTCCCCTTCTTACAAAACACATTAAAGCATTAATAATCTGTATAGATTTAAAGTGTTTACCTGGATCAGGGATGCTTTGAGGCGAGACTGTCCTCTGAATCTGTGTCTCTTCTCCTTGAGCGGGTTGTTTCGGAGTCTGAACACTGTATATGAATTTCCTCTTCTTCTTGGTGAAGCCGGAGTCTGTAACACTCAAAGGTTTTCTGGCTTGTGCACTAGAATCTGAGTCTTTTTGTGACTGTTCTGTAAATATATTGTTTCTTACTTGGATGGCAGCGCTATTATCCCAGCAAGAAACGGTGCAAGATGGGATTTCAGATAAACTCAGTGGAGACCACTGTGTGTTTCCATTATCACAAGTTTTCACTGGTGGGGAAGAGGGAAGTTGTCCAGGTCCCTGATCATCTGTTTCCTGTTCTCTGGATGCAGTGTCCTCCATCACTGAGACATCAGCGGTGCTGCAGCCAGGTTCCTCTGATGGAATGATTTGTTTTCTTTTGTTCCTGTCAGCTTTGACTTTTCTAAGTGCCAAGTTACTGTTTGTGAAAAACATAGAGAGAACATTTTCATCTGCTTCATGAAGATTTGCTGCAGTGGTGCAAATTTCTCCATCCTCAGTAGCAGGAGGGAGCTCCTGTTTCCAAACACCATCACTCTGATGAGGATGAGACGTGGGAGACTCGTGGTATTCTGGATTCTGAGCAAACTCAGGTGAACACACACCTGTTGATGGTAGAGGAAGATGCTATTAAATTTTTTTTTTATCACTATGAGCATATGCCATACCATATGCAAAGCAAAGTACACAAAATAAAGAAATTTGGTGTTAGTAAAGTGTTAAAACATGGCACCTTGGTGAACAGTGGGCTTCACTGGTGACACCACTTCAACTCTGGATGCATTAGAAAGAGACGGGAAAAGCTCACGCACGAGCTGAGAGAGGTAGGGAAAAAAAAGTTATCAAAGTAAAATCACATCATATCTCTCAGGAAAGTCAAAACTGTGCTCCAAATCTCACACACGACTTGTCTCCAGCTACATGTTACTGTTAGGCATGCAGTATGTCTGCATGACAGAGAGTACTTACTACAACGTTCTTCTCTGCAGACAGACTCTGCGGGCAGAAACTCTCATCTTGTTTGGCTTTGAAAAGGAAACAGAGTTGTGGTTATACAAACACCCCATTTTAACATTCACAGATTTAAGAAAAGTATTATTTGCATACTCAAAATCAGGGTGGATGGAGCTCCTGTTGGGGTGTTCAAAGAACTGGTCCACGTTATATCAGGATGTAACGTTGCACCAAGACTCTCAGATATCTGCCTCGCGTAGCTCATCTGCATCATCAAGGAGGAAAAAGTTAAACGTTATCTGCGTCTTCTGAATGTAATAAAGGCTGTGCAAAGATAAACAAGTCACTTACAGGAGATTTTTGTGGGGTGTGAAGCAGATCTGTAAAAATAGTAAAAGAAAACAAAGAAATAAAGACATGATTATTGAATCTCCTTCAAAAACATAAATCAAATAAGTGAGACAATGATCAATCTGCATCTTACCAAAACTGTCCAGACTTTGGGGCTGGACACTGCCATACTTGGTTACTGGGACCCTGACAAGATATTCCTTATTTTAATACTTGACATTTGTTCAGGAAAAAATGATCAACCTAAAAAATATAATATACTTCTTTGTAAACAGCATAAAGAGTCAGACTTGTTGCACTTACTCCTCTTTGGACATCTGAAACAGACATGGACTTTGCATTGCTGTCCATGGCATCTTGTCTTTTTCTGAAACGCACCAAAGAGAGACAGCTATAAATCCAACCTCAGCAAAGCTTTTAATGCAAGTAAGTTTATGTAATTTAAACACATAACAGTATCATTGATATTATTTTCAACTCGTCTGAATAGATGATTATAAAAAAGAAGAAGAAGAACCTTGTTCAGCAGTGAATGACTGCTCATTCTCTGTTTCAGGCGACGCAGCTCGTCTGTGTCTGAAGAGTTTTGGGGTTGAAAACAGCTGACTGTCTGCACTGACTGCAGTTTTGTCAAAAGGTGCTTTAAACTGTCCCTCTTGGTTCGCACAGAGGTCATCTTGGTCAGAGACATTCTCCTCATTATTACAGGTTTGAGCTGTCAGAGATTCAAACCAGTCTGGATCCAGAGGTCCCAGCTCTATTTGAAGACAATGAAAACAGGTGATGAGCTCATGATTTTCAAGTTGGAAAAAAACACGGAAATACAGCCTGGACAGAAACATTTGACAGCTTTTAATGACTAAACGTTTTTTTTTTAATGAGATCTTGAGAAACAATTACTTGTTTTCACAAAAATGAGTGGAAAAAAATGATCGTTGAATGACCACCCAGGCCTTCCGTAAGCATCATACCTGTCCAGATGTCATCTTTGAATGTGTCGTACATGCTTTTGGAGGGTAAATCCATATCACTCCACTTGTAAAACCCCTAAAACTTGTCATATGGCACACCTGCGAAGAAAACGTTTTTATCGTAAACTTTGACAAGTTAAGGGACTCACCCAATTAGAAACAAAAGCAATAACACATGTTTGCTTTAAACCAAATGAGACTATACCGCTAACGTCAGCTCAGGTACGAGCAGTCTGCTGCTGTTACGACCCCGCGTTATGTAGCTCACCGCTATGAGCTAACATTAAAATTAAAAACGTGACAACATAAAAGACGAGTCATAAATAAGGTATGATGTATGTATAACTAATTAAAAGTCCTGTAGATGCCGTGGTTTGTTGTTCATTTTAGAAAACAAGTCGATTTAGACTTGGTAAATACGTTAGTCAATAAATTTGACTAAGGTAACTCAGTTACTCCTTCAAAAACGGAACTAGACAGCGGCAATACACAAAGACTAAAAGTAACTTTATCTCACCATGGCGGCGTGTGAGAGTGTCCTCTCTCATATCGTCACAGTGTCCACTAAATGTTGATGTCAAATCACAAAAACACGAAATGAAATGACACAAACTTGTCCTGCTAGTCGGCCTCAGCAGGAAAACAAACCTCGCGCGCCAAGCACCGGAAGTCAGAGCGACTTCACAATAAGAGTCTGTGAAAAGACGCTAAAACTACATAAAAAAAAAAAAATCCTTTAATCCAAAAATAAAGGTAGCAGTGATGGAATAAAAATACATTATAGAAAAACCTAGTGTAAACGAATAAGCTAAAACAGGTTATTGCCTGTACAATATCTGAGAAAATCCACCTATGATGACACGTGTACGTCTTTGTGCTGTGCTACCCCTAAATTAACTTTTAAAAAATATTTTATTGTACTGTCGAGCAGACACAGTTTCAGTTTAAAAAAAATAACATTAGAAAAAAATTTTCTTGATAAACCCAACCCATCAGTAAAATAAATTCATGGTTAGTCTTCCTGTCCTACTGCCAGGCCTTACTACAAATAGAATGGAATAGTGTAAAAACATGACCTTAAAATCAACTGGCTTTTTTAATGTGGTATTTGATAAAACAACAAAAGCAACTACAAATATATTGTTTTTACTGTTAAATATAAGGTAATGTTACAATATTAGGGTCCTAAAGCATCTAAAATGTCATCTTAAAATGTGAAAGTTGCAATCTCTTAAATGTTCTATCTATTTGAAGTTTACCAGTTACATAAATATTGAGATGTTGCTCTCACAGTGATGTTACAAATTGAACTGGTTAGAAAGTCTGACTTGTGAAACTTGTAGATGTATTCACTGAATTATTTAATTCCTTTCTTGCATGTTTAAACTCCTGTTAATACAGTTTTTATTTTCGTCAATATTAAACATTATCTTTATACTTCATTTTACCATCTCATATTTTGTAAAGTTTCTTTAGTTTTGTCTCAGAGTACCAGATACACTTGAATTGCTATATTTCTCTTATTCTCTATTTAAAATTTGAGCACAATTTTTAAGCTCATGCCCCAAGATTACCTCAACCATGAACAACTGTCTTTTTGAAGTCTTTGTTTGAGGGCGGCAGAGATTTGAATTAAGTTCTTCGGTTTGATAGTTGTGGACATGGAAAGGTGTTACAGTTCAAGTTGTTTCCTATATTTAGCCTTTCAGGCAGACATTTCTGGCTGTTTATGAAGAGTTGAAGCTACACACCTCGGCCCATTTGGCCGGTGGAGCTTTTTGGTTTGCCTGACGTCAAAGTAACAAAAATTAATAGAAAAACAAAATAACAGTACAAAGACAACTGATCTAAAGTTAGCAAATGTAAGTTTTATTTTCATGTCATGAGTGTATAGACCACCAAAATAAAGTACAATGCAAAGGCAACAGTATTTACAAGGCGAGAGGCTACACCATAAATTTCTCTTTTATTCTACAAGCAACTTGTATTATAAGTTCATAAAAATACAATCTTATGACTCTGAGCAAAGCCCCACTTGTACTCTGTACAATAATTCAGTTAAAATAGCTTCTGTATTTGTTCATAAACATTACTATTACACTTTATAGTACATAACATTTGCAAGCTTGGCAGGCTTAAGTGAAACAAAAATGTTTCCTATAAAACTAGTCAGATAAAAGCATGTCCTCCTCTTGCAAATAATATAAATAAATTATCTATTTTTTAAAAGCTGCACAGTTAAAGGTACAGTAAGATGTTTTAGGTAACAGATAAACCACACTGCAGCATGGTGCGTGGGCTTGGGAGACATTACAGTAGTCTTGCAGCATGTTGAAGTAGTTAAATGCAAACAACACTGATTCTATAAATCAGCGTTTATAATTCCATCTATGATGGTCGTCAGGTTATTATCAGACACTCCAGCACCCACACACAAACACACACCCACACACAGACACACAACAAAGACCAACTACCACTCCAAATGATGGAGTCTCCCTTTTTCTGTTCAAACAATGCTCATTTTTTCCACTGATATGATATTCAAATACATTCTTTCAGGATACAGTAAAAGTCTTCCACTTCTGTGAAGGATTGCACATTTTCCCTTGACAACTAAAAGAACAAAACTTAAAGAGAACCACTTAGCTTTGGTTTGTCTTTGTTAAAAATGAAAGTTGTTGACCTCAGTAGCAAGTTGTTTGCTTTGTGACATTTTCTATTATTAGTGCAATAAAAGGCTCTGTTTCTCTCATCGTTCTGTGAAAATAAAGGTAATGCTCTAAATCTGAAGATCTGGCTGTTCGACATTCTGACAAGCTCAGATAAAGAGGAGTAGAACAGAATTTTTGTTTTTTCCTTGAGATAGCAGAGTGTTTGTTAGCCACTGAGATGATAGCAGCAACCTCAGATAGGACCAGAGGCTCAGCGTGAGACAGGGTGCTATGCAGGAATGGGTGTCACACGCTTTCAGGCAGGCATCAGAGAGTTGAGCCTGAAACACTGGAGTCTGGAAGGAAAGCTGTGATGGCTCTGTAGCCTTGGGCTCGCCGAATCATGTCCCGAATCTCTCCATTGAGTTCCATCAGCTTGACTGAGATTTCTGTCAGGTCCTGTTTTGAACCCACGAGTGCAAAAGTTCCCGTCTGACCCAAGGTTTGATGCCTGAAGTAGATGTTGAGTAACGTCTGGACCTCATCCTCAGAGGGGCAGCCAAAGATGTCGTTGGGCCACAATGTTCTGAAATGAACACATCATGTTATGTGTTCTGCCTTTCTGGCAGGATAAAAAAGTACAATGAGCCTTTTTCTTTTCTTACCTGCACTCGCGAATGTTACGGACAGCTGTCTGAAACTCATTGTTCTTCAGACACTCCAGGATGGCCTGCACAGCCGCCTCAGAGGAGCTGAAGGATGAGGCCTCATGGGCAGCAATTTCATTGTTCGTCACTGAGGCTGCTGCTACCCTCAGGCTGTTCCTCAGCTCATTGAGCTCTCTGGACATGTTTGTCAGCTGAAGGTTAAAGTGGATCAATATTATTGGACATGTCCACAGATTTTATGGTTTGTGTCATGGTTTCAAAAAGAAAGTCAATGTTGAGCCTACCTCAGGGATAGAGCTTATTGCATGGACCTGCTCTATCAGCTTACAGTAGGACTGAAAGAGCAGTAACAGCTGAAAGTGGAGTTTGTAGAGTCTTTGACAGAGCTCCAGTTGCTACAAGAGAAACATGATGGTTAGCAAGAGACTTGTACAAGCTTCTTACTTTGTTAGAGAATTCTAGAGGTATTAAGATTTACAATAATAAACCTTAAAACTACCACTGAACTATGTTTAAATAAGTATATAACCAATAAAAACAACTTTTAAACAACAATAAGAACAAGCATTTACAACTTACAGCCAGAGACTCCATTTGCTATAAAGCAAGCATGTTACAGGACAGAAAAGAAGTCAGGAAACAGAATCAAAAGAAGGGCATGCAGTTAAGAAGTGAAGCACAGATCAAGTCGTCAGCATGCAAACAGGAAGAAGAAAAGGAAAACATATCTCTAAATACTAACTGAAAAGATGGCCTTTAGAATTAAAGGCTCCCTGTAGAGTTATTTTTTATCCAACTAGCTCCAGGGAGAAGTTTCTCATTTTGTTTTGTCACCAAATGTCACTCCCTGTTTTTGCACAGACACATGCATGTAGGTGCATGAAGCTGATGTGAAACACAGTTTTTACTAACAGTGTCACATTATTTGAGCAAAAACAAGGAAAAACACTTGGAGATAATTGCAATGCCCCAAAAAAACAAAGGGAAGAAGAGTACGAGGTAGAGAACACTAATGTTAACCACGCTGGTAAAACTAAGTTTTGTGTGGATATAAATAAACTCCACAGGATTCCTTTAATTAAAACTCTCAGTTAAAAAAAGCAAAGCAAAGTATTTTGCCTGTCAGTTAGCATAAACACACTTGTTTAGTGGTACAATTTTAGGTGTTATAAACCAAATGCAGCAGCAAAATGCTACAATTTGGTGTTTCCTTCCTTCAGTTATAAAGTGAGAGGAACGGTTTACTGCTGTTTACAAATGCAACTCAAAGAAACCTGCTCTCATGCTCAGCACAGCTGAAAATAATCACAGTGCCCACTGAAATGAGGTAAAATTATTGTGGCGTGCGTCAACTTCAAGATGTTAATACTTGAGGTTTATATAGTGTGAGAAAATGAGAGGTAACACTCACAGTGCTAATCACACAGTAATGCAAAGGATGTAGCAGGAAAGGTCAGTTGGATTGGATCTCTTCATTTATTCTTCCAATTAAACCTTACACAATTAAATTCTGTTCTTCAACACTAAACAGATGTTGGTGTCTTATCTTTATGTTGTGTTTGTATTAGAAACAGGATGTCAGAGTTGCTACTTCAGCACCTGAACAGATAAAGTTTTACCTTTTCCTCGAGCTCTGCTGGTTGACATGCTATCACTTTGCCCTCAGCACTTCTGGGGAAGGTTGCCTTACAGTTGTTCAACCACTGAGGACAACAGAAACAACATTATAACAACAAACAACCTGAGATACTTGGTCTGGAAATATATTTTTAATCTCCTTACAGTGAGAGCCGCCTCCTTTCTGTTGTTGTACGTATCAAAGTACTCCTGAAGCTCCAACACGCTGAATTTCATTTTTTCCAGGAGTCCGTAAGACATGATCTGTGAAAAAAGAATTGTTGATTAATCTATTCAATGACTACTTTTAAGTAAAACTATTTTAAAAAATGATGAAAAGCTTTTAAATGTTGCGTTACTCACAGTGTCTGCATCAATGAAGAGTGTCGGACACTCTGAGCATGATGTCAGCATCTGAGAGGACCTCAGGAGCTTTGATCCTAATCCTCTGAGGCCGTCTCCAAGGTAACTCACAGCATCAAAGGTCAGTGAGCAAAATTTAGTCTGAATGTTCTGCAAAGCAAATAAAAAAAGAGAAAGGCCTGCTGTGATACTGTCAGAATCACTTCTACATCGTTTAATGTACGTACAGTGTGTCATTATCAGTCCTTTGTCCAGAAATTCTTCCCTGTCAGCTTTGCTCAGTGAAGTGAACAGCATCTGCTTAATGAAGGCTGGAGGATTTTCAAGTTGAAAGCACCTTCGCTGTGACCTCTGTTTGTGATTACTCAGACGACTTCTGATTGGAAGGTTAATCAGGTGAAAGACTAATCCTGTTCCCCTCTCACTCACCCTGGCTCACTGCTAAAAGAACTCAGGTGTCTGCTCACTCTGAGGCCATAAAATACCTGAAATAGTGAGGAAAACACATGAAAAGTGTAGACTGCACAGGATCCATCTGAGTCAGACACCAGCTGGTTGATGTGACTCCGCCAAGCCTCCTCTGCATCGTCACAGACGGCGGGTTGGAAAGCTGCAAGGATGGCTGAGAAGAAGGGCGAAGGAGGCGGTGAGGAGCGAGACTCCAGAGCTTCGTCTGTCTCCTCCTCTGCGAGACTGAGCAGACACAGAGAACACCTGTCATGAAAGAAGTCATCCTGTATGACTTTATGTATCTACAGCGAGGGTTGTGAGAGGGCACCTTGGTAAGCAGCCATCAAAGTCCAGCTCTCCTTTGTAATCAAAGTGAACCAAGTCCATCGTCAAACTGTCCCCGCTGTTGAAGTCGGGGGGCAGCTCAGTGATGCAGAGAGCCAGCTCTTCTTCGTGGATGTTTGTGTCCTCATCATCTTGGGATGAGTCATGCTAAAAAAACAGAAACAAGAATAGTCTTTTACAGCTGATGTCAAAATAAACTCATAACAACAAAAGTAGCATCATGCAGTGAAGGCTACGACACACTGAAATATTCTCCTTCTGTTATTCTTATCAGAAAGGTATTTTCTGTTGATAAAACATGCACACTAACCTTGATAGTGGACCCTACGGACACTCCTTGTGATGTTTTGTTTTATTTTAAAAATGCTTTATTTTGTAAATTTAATTTCATGAATTTGCCGATTAAAAAAAGTCATGAAATGATTGAATTCAGCCAGCTTTGTGGCTCTGTTGTGGCACTTGTGGTGTTTTTTTGGGGGCAGGCAATGTGTAAACCTTTCTTGAGCTCCCACATGCCAAGAGTTTTTAGTTGTTGCCACCCACACAGAAGCCTTATAGGTATACACATTGCCTTGAACAGACAGACACAGAGAGAAAAGAGATTTCTTCTACGACCTCCTAAGATTCCCCAATAACCTCTGCCACGTTACATTAAAGTAAAAACTAGCCAACAGCCCAAAGATGATTTGCCCACTTGCAGGTTTTAGTGCATTCTCTTTTAGCATGCAACTAAAATAATCATAAAACGATCGACTCATGCTCTAATTTGAAGAGAAGATGTGTAGAAAAGTCACAAAACCACAAAAGATTACTTCAGATTAACTAAACCCAAAGTACATAACACATTAAAGGCATTATGAAAGAAGAAATGCAACAGAAAAGCTCCTATTTGGCAAAATTAGTGAAGAACTCAAGCATCGAACTGCGATAAGAATTAGTAGTTGCTAAAATCTCAGACACTCTGAAGCCCTTATTCACCCGCTGCTTCGAGTCCTCTGGCAGTTGGACCTCGAAGCTAGGATTTTTGGTGTTCAGAGGAGTCGAAGGAGCTGAACTTGAGTCAAAGAAAGTGGAGGGAGAGTCCATACTGCCTTCAGCTGTTGGTGAGAGGTTGACAGTCTGCAAAGACACAAAGTCAACGCTGTAAGCTACTTTCTCTTAGAAGCACATCTAAGATCTGAATATCTCACGGCGAATTAAAAGCTAGAACATAACAACATAACAATCTCTGGACTGCCTGTTGCTAACAAGACTGCAAGAGTGGCAGACAAACTAAGAACAAGAAGAGGAGTGGGATGACAGCTGCATGGACACATGGGCTTTCCATCTGCCACTTTAGCTTAAAGCCACCAATCATCACAGAGTTACAGAAAGATGATGCAAAGTTTTAAGGCCTGCTGAAAGCTCTGTGCTGGCTGCAGCACTTAGAACATTATAAACTTTCAGAGATGTTACTTTTATCCCAAGGGAGAAAGGTGCATGATCAATAACATGAAAATGGTTAAAAACACCCCAAAACAAACTAGGGGTGATTACTTCTCAAATGTTTGAGGGTACTGATTAAATTTATCCTAAAAATTATATAACCTCCCATTTTTTTAAAGCCTTTTTTGATGAAATATGCATTTCCTCTCTTTTAAGGCTTGCAGTTTCCCGATGATAAGATTTCTCTTCCTTTTTCCTTCACCACTTAATATCTATAAGATGAACTTACAAGCTGTGAGTGGGAGAGGATCTGGCTGGCAGTGAGGGAATCTTCCTCAGACGACTCATCAGAGTCTTCATGGGTGATCTTGCTCAGGCTGGGCATGCTGCTGGACAGCTGGCTCTCCTCCAGTGGCTGTAGGTCGCTGCGGTCCAGACTGTCCATAGAGCGTCTGCGCACCCCCCAGTTAAAGTTGTCCATCGTCTCTCCCTGCAATAGAGAACAGCCTTGAGTTTAAAGTACAACGATGCCCTTCTCTAAGACTAACACATGCACACACATGTCCTATATGCTGTGTATGTGTATTAACACAACCATGCTGTGCAGGATCAGGTTTCTACAAGTTCTGCCCTTATAGATGAGAACAAGAAAGCTTGAGAGTGTTGTGATTGCTTCACAGTGCATCACATGGAGTTCCCCTCAGTTTGATGTGATATTGAGAAATATGTTGAGATAACAGTGTACTGTCAGAAATTATCTGTCTTGCATTACATTTTATAAATATCAGAGCGTGCACACACACTTGCAATCCGTCACCACCAGCTTGGCAGTTCACTGAATAGTCAAATGCTCTTGAAAAACACTGCAAGTAAAAATGCAACATGGCTAAACTTACCTGTAGCTCCTAGATAGCACAGACAAAAAAAATAAAAGCAGAAAAAAGAAATCCAATTACACAGAGCAGACAAACCTAACCAAACAGTCAGATACTTCAGCATCAGTCATTGAACTTTTGCTGTGTCAAAGAGTTGAGAAGGAGTATATATGAGTTTACAAACTGAAAAACTCTTTGGTCTTCTTACTCTCACCTCTCCATCTTCAAGCTCCACATCCAGGAAGTCAAAGTCTCTGAAGACTCTAAACTGCTGCTCCGAGGTGTTGTCGTCCATGTTGTCTGGTTCTCGGGTCCCATCGTCAGATGACACCAGGCTGGGCTGGTGATCCATGAGGTCCAGCTCCCCACAACTGGAGAAGATCACCTACAGGGGGACAGAAACAAATGGAATGAAATACAATGTAAATTTCATATTTAATTCATAGCACAGTTTAAAAAAGACTTACCGAAGGGTTCTTTGTGAGTCCCACTTCTTGTCCACACAAAGACAGCACATTCACCAGTTTTTCACGTGTTCTTTTCTGCAAAGAGGGAGAAAGAAAAGAAAAAATGCTTTGAACAAAAGCCAGAGTTTTCTTCTGATTTGTTACAAAACCTCTAACAACTAAAAACCTGTGTGACACCTCTTATTTACTACTATCTACCAGTAGTTTGTTGATCTTTGCATTTAAAACATGTATTAAAATATGTTTATCAGGACACAGACCAGATCTCAAAGAAAACCTGAGTTGTTCATTCCTGGTCAACAAAAGAAATGAACCATTTTCTGCAGGATTAGCTTTCTACCATCCGCTGCTACTTGTAGCTTCTTGACAGACTTCCTTCAGCTAGAAAAGGCAAAGTTGGTGAGTGAACTTGGTCTGTATGCTGTCAAAAGGCTGTTTTTTGTTTGTATTTAAACGTGGTGTTAACATTTTTTCTTTCCTCCATGTCTATACAAAGATAAAGGAATGATTTCTTGTCACCTTTGAGCGCACATAGACCACACTTACCTGTGAAGACTGAGGCCTCTTCCAGCTGACTGGCACCAGTACGTTGTTGGTGGTGGATCCAGAGGAGGTGGAGGAGGTGCTGCGGGTCACTGCTGTTGTCCTGCTCTTCACATCTTGGCCCGGAGAACGTTGCAGGTCATCAAAACGCCGGCCAATCACAGGTGTCTAAGAGCATGGACACAAAAAGGATTAATGTTATGATATAAACTGGCACGCCACTTTTCGGTGTACTGTTTTTATTCCACTTGGGGTTCTGAAATGTCATTGGTAAAACAAAAACTACCCTTCCTTAGTCTTAAAATATCCTGGTTTTTAGAGAAATATCAGTGGTTTGTCCAGTGTGTCTCAAGTTGAAGTACACACAAAGCAAGCAACCCATACTGACTCACACAGCAAAGAGCTGACATCATTTCCTGCCATTCATAAACTACACAAATAACTCCCTGTCCAGTTCCCACATACGCCACTCTGCTGCTATCTTTGACATCACTTTCCAGCTCTGCACTGCTCGGCTAATTGTGTTTACCTTCTGAGCTTTCGAGCTAATCTCGAGAGGCTTGGTGAAAACACAAATCAGCAATGAGGAAGGGGAAGAAATGTTTCCTTTGCTAAAGCTCAACAAAATCCCACAAAACTTCCACATGCACCACACCCTGGAAACTACATACAAGCGTTAGACTCAAGCTTTCTCACACATGATAGAAAGAGAATCAGAGCAGGAGTCTCCCACCTCGGATATGTCAAAGTGGAAATCCAGCGTTTTCCCAGGCAGGGCCTTGGAGGAGCGGTCCCAGACGCGGCTGATGTCCTCGTAGGAGAGGTCACTCTGTGGGAACGAGGGCTGCACTAAACTGGCGGATCGAGAAACCACCAGCTTCAGGATATTCAGCGCTTCCCCCCAATGGACCGTCTAAAGCCAACACAGACATACACACACACACACACACACGGACACACCGATTCATCCATACACACAGAGACACAACAACACAGCCACGTGTTTAGGAAGAAACACTTACATATGTCTCCCTCTGTGTTTTATTGTCCTTCTATTTTTAGAGACAAGTGTTCTGGCAGTCAGCTCACAGTAGGAAGCTAAAGGAAAATGGATTCAGTGTGAGTATAAGCAGAGCCTGAGCCTGTGGCAGAAAGGCAGACTGTTTATAGTTTGGGTGTGTCTACAGATTTACTGCGCTGACATAAGACTGTTTTCATTCCTTTTTTTCCACTTATACAAGGAACACAAAGCTCAACTTGACTGGCTGTAGATTCCCTGTGATCACATCTGACGTAGGAAGAAATGGTACATATAGAAAAAGTAAAATGTGCCTTTTTTTTCTTTTTTTTTTTAACCCACCTGGACAAATTTCTCAATCGTCTTTAGCACCTCCACGTTGAAGGGTTTGGCTTGAATCCCACTCAGGTCCATGTGACTTAAGAGGCTGTAGATGATCTGTAGAAGGGTCTGCTGCATACTGGGGAGACCTTTCTCCAACAGCTGTAAAATGAGATTTAAATCTCATTAATGCTTTTATAACAACAAAAAAACCATGTTACTACTCATTTGATATGGCTCTACAAACCTCTGCCATGTACGTGACCAGGTTGAGCGTAATGTCTGAGAAAGCCTCGTGAAGATACCGACACACCACGTTCACCCAGGAGAAGCAGTCTCGAGTGTATGAGTGTGTTTTGTACAGAGTCATGACATGAGCCAGGTTGGACAGCTTTGCATTTTTCTCCTCGAGACAAACCTACAAATAACAAATTTGTCAGCTCACATCTTTTTTGTTACAAAATTTAGGGTACATGAAGCAACAGAGCCAACCTTAGCTATCCTCTCTGCAACATCTTGACAGAACAGCGTAGGGCCATCGAAGTTCTGCACGAGATGTGGGAGCAAGCAGAGAACATTCAAGGGAAAACCTAGAAACACAAAGAGAAATTATTTTCAAGAAATACAGCACTGAAAAAGAAAAACAGGATGGTTTAAGGTAAGTAAAAAAGCCGTTAAAAGAAAGTGGCAAAATGAAGAACCCCCAACTCTCACTGAATGGAAAAAAATTGACCAAGAAACTCATTGTATGGAACAACTTACTTTCTCTCCAAGACAAGTGACTGGAAGAGGTGATTTGTATTGGAAAAACTGGAAAACTTTTACGAGTATGTAATTATATTGTTTGGTTTAGTTTTTAGTTTTCTTTTTTTTGTTTCTGGCCTTGAATTGTAGCAAACAACCTTGTATATTCCTGGACTGAAAGGACCCCTGGAGGACTTGAAAAATCATTCTTGGCGATTAAAGAACTAAACATTTGCTACATTGGATAGCACAACTCCCTTATTCTCTTTTTGTTTGTACTCATGCATGTGTTTTGCTTTTGTCACTTTAGCTATATGAATGTGATCGTGTGTGTATGCATATGCACATGTGTGTACATGTGTATGTTTTTGTATGTGTGTGCATGTGTGTGCGTGAACATGTGTATGTATAAACATACATATGTATAATTTTTGTTATTAAACTCTTGCTTCCTTCTCCTGCAGTATGGTATGTTATCATGAAAAAAAAAACTTTAACTTATTCATGATGACCACTGTCTGTCTTAAGTTGTCTGTTGGATAATTGTTATAAAATAATAAAAATACTGTAAATTAAAAAAAATGATTTAAGGGAAAATATCCAGAAATTCAACAACACTGTCATCATCCTCTGTGTACCTATGGCTTGTGACGTGTCCACAACTGGCACTCGGGACACAGGTGTGAGCTGGCAGAAGAGCTGCAGCGTAAGGTCAGTAGTGGACACAGAGGTGAAGCCCTTCAGCAGCAGCTGCTGGAGCCCCGTGAAGCTGCTCCATTTCAGCTGGCTCTGCAGTTTCTCCAGCTTCTCCCTGTTCTCCTGTTTGTCCAGCGACATGTGGCCCAGCAGCTTGTTCAGCAGCCTTAGAGACATCTGATACTCAAACTCAAAGTCAGACTCCATCAAGGACACCGACACCCAGAAGATGGTGGCGAGCAGGTTGCTGGGGTGGTTGATGTTGGTCGGGTCGTTGATGTTGTCTTTAGATGAGGACGGGCTGCGGGTCTTAGCTAACAGAGCCTGCTGCTCACAGGCTTGGATACGATCGAGAGTGGCGCTGCGAGGCAGGTCAGACCACCTGTCTGCCTCTCCAAACTTCTTGGGAACAGAAGAGCTTCTCTGGTGGCGACTCCTCTCTTCTCGTCTGAGATTGAGCTGCCCTGTGCTTTTTCTGTTGGAGAGCAGCTTGAAACTGGTGATGAAATCTGGAGAGGAGGCTCTGCAATTAAAAAGATCCAGTGTCATAAAGCTTTTAACTGACAAAAAACTCCTCCTTCAATGTAAAATTCTTGAAAATAAAATAAAAGAGGAACCTTGTTAACAACGCCATAAAATCATTGTTCTTGAGACATTCAGCCAAGTTATCCACCACAGACTCCAGTGTGAGTAATACTTCCATCACATAGCCCTGTGAAAGAGGTGAAGAAACACTTCTCAGTTGTACAGAAGATTTTATGTCATCTCTGTGTTTAAAGCTAAAAAGATAAATCAAGTCGGAAGAAGAAAAGTGATGTTTGAGAACATGCTCAAACAGATCTCTAACCTGCACTTCTTCTCCATGTTCACCAACAACCTCCACCAGCCTGGAGAGCAGGTCAGACACAGCGTGGGCCGAGATGGGCTGACGGAGGGCTCGAAACACTTGAAAAGACCGACCGGCGTAGTGACGTGAAGAGCTGCACAGGGCCGTCTGTAGGGCGACGTCACTGAGCTGCTGCTCCAGGTGAAAATCTAAGAAAAGCAGAAAAGAGTTAAAATGATAACCTGGCAATTAAAATGGATCGTGTAGTTTAAATTGTTAGTTATGAAACAAAAGCTCACCTGTCTTGGACTCTCTGAATATAGAAACAAGATGTCGTAGGAAGTTGGTCAGCTGCCCGGTGCTTTTTGAAATTTGATTCTTTGGTGAAATGTCTTCGTGGCACCACAGTGGTCCGTACGCTCTGTAAAACGACAGTTTGACTATCACTCTCAACACAAACAAAACTAGAAAAGCAGTCAGAGAGTGCAGACCTCCACCAAGCATATTGTGATTGTCAAGCAACACTTAAGTCCCACTTTAATGTTATACTCCCTTTCAGCAGACTGTCTGCTACAATTTGGTGTTAGTTGCAGGTTTGTACGATAATTTGTTACCTGACAGTGATGAAAATAATGATGACCCAGTACACATTTCACATTACTTAGTATCCAGAATATTGCCAGGATCTGGGTCATACTTTCACATCTGTCAGGAATTATCATGACCTTGTCTTTTATTGATTTGCAAAGGAATCTGACCATTTATTGTGGAGTTATATACACATATGGTGAAAACAGCCCTATCTCACAATGATAAAGAATCCTTTAAAAAAATCTGGATCCACATGGTGATCCAGATCACCTCCAAAATTTAATCACTTCTTCCTTATCCCACTTTGAATATTTCCTGAAAATTTCCTCAAGATCTGTTATTAACTTTTTGAGTTATGTTGTTCACAGACAAACAGACAAACTCTCCCAAAAATAACCTCCTTGGTAGAGGTAACAATAAAAAGCCAAGCTCTACAGGAATGTGGTACATTGTAGATACTGTAAATACAATGCACATTATGTAAAGTTAATGATGAGAAATATTATCTGCACTACACTGGATATGAAATCTAATCTATTTCTAAAATCTGGTGCACCATGCGTACAGCACCACTAGGTGGAAATCTACACCAAGCTTCATAAGAGACTTCGTCAGCTGAACAGAAGGATACTTGTTCTGTACAGTATGCATTTTTGATTAAGACAAGCTGTGAAATAAATCTTCTGAATGGAAAATATGAGGGCTCGAATGTAAACAAAGTACCTGGTGGTTAAGAACTCAATGAGCTGGTTCGTCCTCTCATCCATTTTATTGGACGTCACCAGCTCCTCCACCTCATGTGAGATCTCAGGCAGGTTGTTGCTGCTGCCTCCCAGACTCAGACTGGATGAAGTGGAGGACGAGCTCAGACCAGAGTCTGGAACAGGAGACGCTGAGCACTCCCGCAGAAAGTCAAAACCTCCTCCTGAACACAAGAGAGAAACAGGTGTGTGTGACGAGGAACAGGTTATATCGGTTCAGTTGAATGTTTTATTCTGTAACTGGAACCTGCGGCTAGTGTACCAGAAGTTCTTATAAGATGGAAACACCGGCCATGTTTTAACACGTCTGGAATTTGAATCCAATTACTCTTTGCTTCTGGCTATTTATTTATTGTGTCAAGGAGAGCTTCTCCAGGATATCATATATGAAACCTTATAAATATGAAACATGTTTTCTTTAGACGTCAGGGGACAATTAATCATTTAACACTATCCAAGAAAAACAAAAACACTTAAGAGCTAATGAAAAAGTCAAATGGACGGATAATAATCTGGACATCTTCGAAAGTCTAGACATTTGCAAAAACAAATTATCAGCAGGGGGGGAGGAGGGGAGAAGGGGAGCCTACAAGCCCGCACAGATGGCCCCAATTTGGACAAGAGGATAAAAATAGCAGCTTGGAATGCTTTAATCAAGACCTTTGATGTCCTCTGTGCTCGATATTGCTTTTGGCTCAGTGTCAAAATATTTTCTCCCAGATAAGTAACGTATCTTCCCCTGAAAAGAATGTCAACCATTCCCTCCTGATGTTTAGTTTGTATTAGCCAGAGAGGAGGGTAATGTGTCAAATGCCAACCTGCACTGACAGTTAAACCCTGGCCTGCCTTAACCTTCAGTAAAGTGTGAATTGATGTGTTGTATTTGAAGGGCGTGTGTTTCTACCTGAAGGTAGATACTCTGTCTGAAGGCTTGGCTTGCAGGTGAGGGTCTTGGTACCATTAATGTCTCGTGTCTGCAGCAGGACGGAGGCGATGGACTGAAAGTTGTTGTTGCAGGAGAGAGTGATGAGCAGGTGGAGGAGGAGACGTTTACTGTGCTCAAACACTTCTGGACGGTAGTGATCCATACCTGGGGGAACAAACAGACCAGTCAGTGTCAGGAACAGTTTCTTTATGTCTCTCTCTTCTCCTGGTTTTACAGCCATGATTCAACGACTATAGAGGAAATTAAACAAAAGGATGTCAGCTGCTATGAAAAAGAGCAACAGAACAGGAAAACTATTTGTTCAGGAATTAAAATCAAAATATTTAACAAAATCTCTTTTGAATCGACTCGCAACCCTTGCCAACTGAGACATATTAGCTGTAAGTGATAACTGCACCCACTCACCCAAAAACAAGGCATGTAACAGTAAAGGCAAATGCATGGCCCAGTCCTCCCTCACACTGTGGTCCACCACCATCTCTGTCATGAAGATGACGGCTATATTACACCTGTAACACACAAAAACATGCATTTCAAAGCCACTCAAGCAAATAAAAAATGCTGAAAAAACATGTTGAACCAGAGGTGTCAAAAGTATTACTCCTGTAGGAGTATGGACAGTAGGGTTTAAAAAGACTTTTATAGAAGTTGAAGAATTGACCTGTACTTTTTACTCAAGTAAAAGTATAAAAGTGCTGATTCTAAAAATACTTAAAATATAATAGTAAAAGTAATGTAAGGGGAAAAATGCCATTGTGGTCAAAACTTCACTGTGCCTCATTATTGCAACTCATGCTCAGATAGTGTTATGTTAAAACATCTCATCCAACCACAATCCAATCAAATTCACTCTATCCCAATGGTGAAATTTATCTGGATAAGTTTTTATTTTTCGTGTGTGTTTATGTTTTTTTTTTTTCAAAACAGGTGTAACAAGGCAAAATGTAAGGAGTAGAAAGTACAGATATTTGTCTGAAAATGTAAAGCGTACAAGTAGAACGTCAGCTAAAAAATAACTACTCCAGTAAAGTATAAATACTCAAAATTTCTACTTAAGTAAGGAAACAAAGTATTTTTACTTTGTTACTTGACACCTCTGGGTTGAACCCATGTAAAAGCTTCAAAATTAGCTTCATGAAGCATCAAAACTCAAAAGTAAAACCTTCTGCTTCTCTACCTGTGCAGTGGTCCCCTGGGAGTGATGGTCTCTGGCAGGAAGTCCACCAATGGAGCCCAACATCCTCCATTCAGAGGCATCGGCAGAGGATGCGGCTGGTTGGCCTCAATCACAACCATCAGCCAATCAGCATAGGGCGGCAGAGGCTCACCTTAAAGGTTAGAGACAATTAGTGGGCGTTTATTCCACTTACACGTGGAGATGATTCTTTAAAGCTTGATGAGTGGAAACTAATCTAAGAACGCTTTTCATGCTCAGATTATTCTTACTCCCACTCAGCGGGACTAATTCAGACCAAAAGTACAACAAAGCTGTTTCTGGGTCACTGGCAGCCCTGTAGAGGCTCTGGGCCGGACTACTTTTATTTCAGTGCCAGTTCTCACAGAAGCCTTTTAAAAACCCCAGGCCACTCTGCAGCGCTCATACATTATCAATGACACTTCGTCAGTCCCCATTTTACCCTCCATCCCAGCCTGTGTTATTCCACACTCACCAGACCATGAAAACCTCATTTTTTCAAAGAGCGTCTGGAACAGAAATACACTCACTCTTATCTTCATCATAAGATCCTCCTGAGCTGTTGCTGTAGCGTGATTCAAGGCGGTTGTGGGCTCGCATTATGTGGCTCAGCCTGAGGTCAGAACAAAAAAATCACCATGATTGCGGGTCTTTTTTAGGACTGTTATTAATCTAACAACTAGCTTTGTGGTGGTTTATCTACCTCTCTTCACTCTCCTTTGCAGTCTTGGTATCATCTGTGTCAGGAAAGCTGTCTTGGCCTGCTACAACAGTATTGCTGCTGGACGTGGTGCCTAAATTTTTTACCAAAACAACACAAAATATCATGTCTAGAGATGAATTCAAGGGAAGCAGAGTGTAAACATGTTCAAACACCAAATACACACAAATCTCTCCAGGGGAAACACAATTTTCCCTGGTTGGCCGCTAAGTGGTTCTACTGAAGCAACTGGGATTTCCTGTATGGTTGATTTACCAGTTTCAAGCAAACAGTGTTTTTTTTTTTTAATGGAGTACCTGAAGCTGCAGTGGAAGTCTTGCTTGTGGCACTGAAGCGGTAAAAAGGAGGGCTGTCACAGTGCTGCACCACAGGGTTGACTGGATCTGTTTGTTGCAACTCAAATATCAACTCCTCCATGGTCTGCATGGTGTTATTCCGGCACAGATAGATCACCACCTTCTTGATCTGAAAAAGCAGATCCATGAGAAACTGAAAAGAGCTAAAAACAAACCATACTACATCCCAGTGGGCTTAATGATATATCTTACATATGGCAGGAGGGTGGTGTCACTGCTGACGCCACATAAGCTGATGAGAAACTGCAGCGTGGTTCTCAGATTGTTGCTCCACTTGTCATTGCTGACTAAAGCGTTCCAGGCATTTTCCATTTCCGCTCCAGGTAGATCATCTCCGTACTGAGCAGAGGAAAAATAACCTGCATTAGCTGCATTGATCTCTGTTGTTACCTCCAGTATATATCATCACATCCCTCAAACATGTCTTCACCTTGGCGGTCATGAACATGAGGTTATTGAGCACCATAGAGGTAGCCTGTAAGGAGCCCCAGCCGCTGCCCTTCAGATGGTTGGATGACGCTGTGCTGTTTGTCCGACTGGAGTTATAATCTGACGTGCACGGTGTGAGAACAGGGAGCAGCAGGCCGCTATCAACCAGCTCGATGTTCCCGAGCCAGGGCAGGAGGTAGGTTAGCATTATCTGCCTGCCGTTGGGATGAGTGGTGGGGAACCTCTGGCTGACCTCTGCAGAGAAAAGGAAGCACAAACATCAGAATAACACCAGTGGGGACTGCGGTGTTTATATTCAACACCGAAGTCAAGTTAATACTGTAATCCAGTGACACCATAATTGCCAGTTTAATCCCGATCCACACATGATCAGGGAGTTTCTTAATCGAGTAAAGCTCTCAGTGTTTCTGTGGTAGGTGGGAGTGTCTAAAGATATGGTTACAATCTTTGGTTTGGAGGATGAACGTGCAGCGTTTAGTGGGTAACCATGAGAAGATGACAAGCCTGTGAGGGGAATCAAAGCACACTCGAATACGAAGGATAACCCTGCTGTGACACCACACACACACACAAACACACACACACACGTGACACATGCAGATACCTGAGAATAGTGGAAGTGTGAGCTCAGGGTACATCCTGGCCAGCTGGCTGGAGAGCTGAGGCAGAGAGACACTGTAGAGAGGTGGCAGAGGACCATGGGTGCCGAACAGAATACTGTTTGGCTTCTGCTCTGCAATCCTCTTAGAGTACACAAACAACTTAGCTTCAAGAATCTGTTTAGAGAAAGAGGAGACACGTGTCATTTATAAATTCAACCAAAGAAAAAAAGCACAAAGAGAGCTGTCATTGTGTTTATTACCTGCATCAGCTGCATGGAAATCTCATAGACTTCTCTGTTGGCGTCAGATGATTTAAAGAGAACCAGATTGAGCAGAGTCACGATATCACTGGGGTAGTTTCTGCTAGGGAATAAAAAGAGAAACAGAATACGATAATAAACAATTATTAGGGGAAAAAAATAACAGTTGTGCTTCACAAAATGTTTAAGATCATGTTTTTGATGAGAAGAGGGGCAGACAGAGAGCGAACTTTTAAGAGGATTAGCTGAGGTGACCCTTTAAAGTCTAAGCTAAGGTAACTCTTTACTTAGACAAGAAAGATGGATGAATTAGAGGATTGGCGTCCCAAACTAAAGCACCACATGGGAAAAACATTGCATGAAGTGACGAGTCAGGTACTTAAAAAAAAGCATGGCAGCTGATTTTAACAAGGGAGACTTTGTACCTGCTGCCGCAGACAGTAGCGATGGCTTTGAAGCACCCTGAGGCGAGCTGATAGGAGCCCGTGTAGCAGCGATCCACAGCCCAGTTGAATAGGTTGACCTGGTCAGCATTGAGCTCCAGGAGCAGGATGACAACTTCACAGCCAAGCTGATGGACCTGAGCCAGGAACATGACACACACACTCAGCTTGTTTCCATGTCTTTTCCTTTCAGATCAAGTTTTGCCCCACAAAAATATCTGGCTTTGTATTTTATGGACCAATTTATGGATTTAAAAAATAATGATTCAAGTGGCTCAAGTAGCAACACCTGGGTTCAAAGGGAGTCCTGCAGGAAATAATCAGAGTAAATCCAAATACAGACAAAATCTGACACATTTACTTTGAAACAAAACTCTCCTTCACCACTTGCCAGCCCTCCTGAGAGATAATGGTGAGCACTTGGCAGAGCCTGGTGTTGGGCTTCTTACTAAACAAGCTCCAGCAAGCTATCAGAGGGGGCTTTCCAGGTCAACCCTTTGTTTAAATGCACCACTTTAGTAAAGTATTGGCCACATACCCGCTGATCCTGGCAGGCCAGAATATTATCCAGCCACTTATAGAGGTATCCGTCTGGAGAGAGGCCAACGTTATCAAACACAGGCCCACAGCACAACACAGCAGACATGGCCTGCAAGACAAACAGTCAACAACACTTACACACACGTTACAAAAGACACATTTACTCTTCCACAGAACCAGACAGAGTGGCTGTTCCTTTAAGATTTCTTGATTATGTAACTCAGCAGCCGTGTTGTTTACTGCTGCTCTTACAGTAGCTCTGTACGGTAGAAAGGAGTGTTGAGTTCCCAGAAGAAATATTACGTGACATTATTTTGCATTGATTATGCATGCCAACCTACTAAACCTGTTACTTCTTCAGTCCTAAATATAGAAGTGGGCTGAGCAGCAGAAAAGTCTAGAAGGAGCACGTGCTCACAGAATACAGCACCTAATTTAAGTTCATATTTGTCTTGTGGGTGGGTAGGTGTTCAAATATTAAATAAGCTTTTAAAAAGATATCTCAGCTTGTCTAAATGTGATTGGGGGATTACACAGTATAAATGTATCACAGTAAGTTTGTTTACCTTCAGGGAGCAGTATTGGTATCTTGTGATCTGATGATTCCTGTCACTGTAGCGGTCCAGAGGAGTGAACATGATGCTAAAAGGCCCGGCCCACTGGCTGAAGAGGATGAAGAGGTGATGCCGTAGGCTCTGCTGTGGAAACAGGAAGCGTCTGTGGTGCACTGTGGAGGGAGAAAAAAAAGGCTATTAAGGTCTACTTTGAAGAGTGAAGGGTCAGCAAAAAACAAACACAAAGGGCATCTTGAAATCTTTAATAGCTGTTCAGACGGCTTTTTCTGATACCAAAGTATGATGGTTTCCCTCGACAGATCATTAGCTAGACATGTGAATGCTTGGCAACTCATCCCTGCTCGCCTCATCTTTCTTTACAAATATGAGGCTTCCTCCAAATTGAGGTCAGTGTCAAGAAACTTGTTCAATTCAAGCCATTTGGAACTTTGTGGCATTGATATATGATAAAATCATTGGAGCTGTCAAAATGACTCATTGATTTGATTTAATTAACCACAGGGAAAAAAAAACAAAACATCTGCAGTGTTTTGCTGAGTAATTGCTCTGAGATCATATTTGACATCTCCTGTCTTACTATTAAGATCTAAATCAATGTCAGCAATCCCATACATTGATTTTATAAATTCATAATAAAAAAAAATCATGTGGCTTCAGATGAAAGGTTGATAAAAAAGTATTTCAAAACAGTAAAGTAATCAACTAGAAAAAGCTTAATCAGCCCAAGAAAGTACAACTGATGGATGGATTTAAAGAATATAACTATAATTTTTCTGTTTAACTAATTATAGTGAATTGATTAATTCCATTGTTTTATACAAAGCCCCTCAAGTTGATGACTTTACTTTAAGGCCCTCAATATTTCAGAAATATTTTTGGCTGGTTCATCCATTTTTTGGCTATTCTGAATTTTTACCTGGAACACATTGAATAAGGTTTGCAACCATGGCGCTGAAATGTGCTCGAATGTCTTTAAGGATCTCAGCATCTTTGTCATTTTCAGCCTCCAGCAGCATCCGGGTTAGATCCACATACTCCAGGAACAGAGCGCCCAGGGCGAGAGTGTCACGTTCCAGAGCTCCGTTCGTACTTCAGAAAAAGAGAGGAAGATGGTAACAACCAATGAAAATCACAAACTGTACCGTACTGTTATTAATTAAAAGGAGCTTTGTGGCCAAATGGCTGTGGTACATGTTTGTCTCCATTGATTTCCTCATTTGTGCACAGTGAGTCTGATAACATGAGACATACTGACCTGTCACTGATGACACCTGCATCAGCCAGAAGCTCAAAGATCCGCAGCAGCTGCAGTCTCAGAAGGTCCCGCCGTTCACGTCGCTTCTTGTTCTGCAAAGAGAAGAAAGATCCTTTATGTAACCATTCGTAATTTTCAAAGGACTAATTCTTATTCAGTGATTAAGATTTTTTCATTTAGAGCCAAAAATCTTAATCAGCCAAAATGTAAATAATTGTTCACACAGCAAACCTACCTCCGGTCTTCTTTCTAAGGCCTCTTTCATGAGAGGATGCAGCTCTTCCACAAGTTCCCTGTGTGCAAAAAAATACACACAAGCCATTGTGAGGTAATCGTTAAAAATCTTCATTAAATAATGAGCATAAAAATTCAGTTACATAAACCAAATCAAACTATATTGAACTATTTTGTGTTTTCAAGGAAAAGAGATTTGAGCTTTAAAAGAAATCAGATTTTTAGGAAACATTTTAGATGAAGCTGTAAACGGCAACAAGAGAGCACTCAGCTGTAATCCTCTGTTTATCTCCACTTTGGATCCAGACAAATACAGATCAACATGTACTCCCACTGCTGAAATAATAATGGATTGTGCTCTGACTTTATAATTTATTAAAACAGAGTGCATCAACAAAAGAACCCAACAGTTTAAATTATTACAAGCTACACTGCCTCCATTGTTAAAATCTAATCTGTATGTAAAGGGAACACTTCAGATGAGGCTTCTCCAGCATGCAAAGAAGAATTAGAAATAAAATACTTCAGATCTCTCTTCTGATATACCTGAAAACAAGAGAATTGGTGCGACCAAAGCCCAAAACTAATGACTCTGTCAGCTCGATGCTCTCTGCTCTCATCAGTGGAACCAACTGCTTCAAAAGCCAAGCCACAGACGGGCTCCCGATAACCTGAAACATCAAATGTGCATGGCTTAGTCACACAAATTAACTTCTGATGCTGCATTGAGACAAGTGACTGCACAGGATATATCAGCATCATGTGAGGGTTGGCTGCTCTGTAATTTGATGCCTCCAGTTTTAATGTCAACAAGCTTCGTATGAACACCTGATCCTGGAGAGACAAAAGCACGTCCTCAGTAATGAGGGCAGAGGTGGAAGAGGCAGCTACCTTGTTATCAAAGCTGACACCGCTGTCAGGTGTGGCGGTTGTGATCTCAGGTGTCGATGCTCTCAGATGGCCGGGGCTCATGATACTGGGCTTGGCCACCCCGAAACAAAGGATCAGGTAGTTTCTCCACAGGGTGACGTAGTTGTCTCCACTGCCAGACGTGCTGCTCTTCTTTGCATACACTGGGTTGCTGGTGAATTATGGAAAGAAAATCTTTTTTTATCCCAGGGGCTTTACATATGATATGTGGAAGCAGCATGAGGGGAATTTGCCCCAAACAGGAAGTACAAAATCTAACAGTTGGGTGCTTACTTTGGGTCTACCAGGGGCATCAACATCTGCATGCGAGTGAAGGCATAGGGCCAGGAGTAGCTGAGAGCAGTGGGACAGTGCTTCAGCAGGTTGTCCTGTCGCAGGAGGCTGTAAACGCACAGCACCCAGGGGTCCTTCACTGACTGAGCAAAGATCCACACATGTGACGGGCTCCTGATGTCGTAGTGACTGTTGACGAGGAGTGCACTCCACTCCACGAGCCACTGGAGGTCCACATGGTGGCCTGGTGGCAGGGGCGCCTGCAGGACAGTCATGGCGAGTTTAAATGTCAAATTTGCAAAATTAGCTCCAGCTTTAATGCTCAAGTGAGTTCTTTGAATGCATACTTGACTACTCAAATAAACATTAAATTAAAACAGATACATCTCTTATCTTCTTTATTAAGCTGAAGTGTAATTATGTAAATGTCAACAATACTAAACCTCACATCAGAAAATCCTACAGTATATTTAGAAACACAATTTGATAATGCATTCCTGTTTTTTATCCCACTCTCAACATAAACTGCATCCTAAGCATCCGATGACATCATGCTGATTACATAAGGGGTCGAGAAGTTAAAAGCTGCTCAGTTCCAGCTGTTCATTCAGAGTTTACATGCAGGATTACTACATTGAGAATCTGTCCTACAGTCAGTGTCGCGAGCAGCTGATGTTGGATGATATCATAATGACATCAGATATTTATATAAAAGGTGTTCTGATTTGGCATCATGTTGCATGCTAATGTGGTAAAATATAATTCAACTTTCCTCAAAAACTGCTGGTTAGTCAATAAATAAATGGATAATCAGTAGATACAACTTGATTGTGAGCCAGAGATAAGTTTGAAGCTGAATCTCACAGAAATAAACCACTTACTGTGTCAGAGACTGCAACATTAACAAAACTTTCCAGAATCATGGGGCTGAGTTGGTCCATGATCTCTATCATTGGTTTATCATCATCCTGGAGGAGACAAAGCAGAAGATCCCAGTGTTTGAGAAGAGCCTTTCCTTTTTATTGAATCTGTTTAACTGTGCCTTTTCTTTACCTCAGTTTGTCCAATGGTCACAAACAGGCTTCGTATCTCTTTGAGGATGGAGATGGCGAGCTTTCGTGTGCTCAGCTGACAGGAACAGAGCAGCACAAGGGTCAGACCCTCCACAGCATGCAGCACGGTGGAGTGTGGACCTCGCTCTGCAGGGATCTTCAGGTTTGAACTGGACTGCAGCAGCTGTGACGTACACATCAAAGTAAAACAGAGATGATCATGTGGTGTGAAAATCACACCTTTGAGTCATCAGACTTTTATAGATTTTTTTTTTGCGTCACAAACATTCGAGGAACTCTCAACCACAATAATGAAAAAGGCAGAGGAATTACAGGTAATGAGTTTGACTGTAATTTGTCTTTTCAGCTTGTTAAAGGATCAACAGAACACGATAATTGATGCAAAGGTGCGTACCTCAGCTGTGTGTATCTTCGCCGTGTCATAGCTCTTCCCTTGGGAAGCCAGGGTGAGTTTCCACTGAGTGAGCAGCTGCAGCAGTAATTTGAGCGAGGTGTCCAACAGGCCCTGGTGAGTGTCTGGGACTTCACGCAACAAGAAGTTAGTGAATCCAAACAGGACATCATCACGCCAGTCTGAGAAATCCAAGAGCAGACTTTGCAAGGAGTTCTGGGCAATGAGGCGTAGCTCGTCATCCATGTGGATTGTCAACCTGAGTAGAAGAAACAAACATTAGACAGCGGCTTACTGAGAGATAAAAGTACAAACACAATTAATCATCAATGATTAATGGGATAATTAGGGCTAAAATAAGTCTGGTACACAGGAATTTTAGACTGCAAATATTGATTTAGTTGGATCCATTAACCTTTTAAGACTCGGCGTCCACATATATGGACTTAACATTTCTGCCTCTCAGACACATAATACTTCATTTTTTTAAACTTTGACCAATTGGCCACATTTAGGGAATCTGCCTACATCATCTTTTGGTGATATCACAACATTACACCCATTTTAGTAAAAAAAACAACATATTTAAGTTTAACAACACTCATAACAAACAACTAATGGAGAAATCATAACACAAATAATCAAACTTCCCACACAAAGACCAAGTTAAGTTATTATACTTATTAGGTCTTACTTATCCCAAATAGCACAGTGAATTAAAAAATGCAAATCAGAAAAAAGCTTGGGTCTTAATAAAAAAAGTTATTAAGTTATAAATTCATTAAACAGCCATCTGCCATATTGACTTTTCTCATCATGGCCTTTTTTTAGCTTGAGAGAAGATGACTGGAAAGTTGAGTGTCAACATTTTGATTCCAAGTTTAAAAACAGCAAACAGGAAAAGCCAGAAATACAGGACAAGTTTTTTTTAATGACACACAAACATTAGTAACACATGATCTGATCTCTTCTTGATTATCTTGGCAGAGTATTTGACAGAGCCAACTCACCGAGAAAGCAGGTCGATGAGCTCTGGTTTTGACATCCCGTCAGGAAGGATGCGAGGAATGGCTGCGACACAAGTCCTGAACAAGTCAATCTTGGGCTTCCTTTCACCCCTGAAAGGTCAGAGTTCAAGAATTACTAGAAATGCTTTCAGAATATTGAACTAAGCAGACATTTCTTAAAATAACCAGGGTTATTATAGTAAGGTATGAGTGAATGATTGGGCTGAGTCACTCTGGAGTTTTGCCATCTTTAAATGTTTTACAATGATAGTGCTGCATGAGAGCTTACGTGATCATATCCTCGGGCTCCTTGTTCAGCATCTGAGCGTTAGTCATCATCATGCACCGTCCCACCTCCTTATCCAAGTGTCTGAGGATGTTATCAATAGCCTTCCTCACATGAAAATAATACTGAGACATCCCTGGGAAAGATGACAGAGGCAGAAACACACTGGCGTCACCACTCACTGCCTGCAGATATTAACATCTGATGCCTCTGCTATGTGAGAGTGAAAATTCCTGCACTTTCAACAATCCTGAGAAGGTCTCTTTCACTCACCGATGACTTTGGCCTCTTCGTCTGTCAGCGTTTTGCTCAAGTATGTCTTCTTCACTCGGAGTGTGTGCCCAGAGGGTAAAGTGCAACCAGTGTTAGGCATAGGGGGCTCGCCGTCCTTCTGCTGCAGCTTGTCAGCTATGACCAGGAATGCTCTCAGACCAATATTCATCCTCTGGACAGGGGAAAGAGACACATTGTGTTCAACTTTCACTTTCAATATCAGGTACAAAAGTACATCAGAAACAAATAATTCACACAGGAAGACACTGCAGATACATAAAGTTTTATGGGTGTTAATGAAGACAAGATATTTAGTTGCCCATGTATGACTTTCTCCAATGTAATTAGAATAATGTGTCACATTTGATGATAATTTTTCCATTAGTTCAATAGCATTCAATGACAAACTGGATAAGTCATAAAACTATTTAATAGAATACAGACACAGTGCGAGCTACGATAAGAAAAAAAAAAGCCATCTAAAAAAAATAAAAATAAAATTATCAATAAAAGAATTACAGTAAATGCCCTCACTAATTAAGTTTTCTTCAGTATGTTGACTTCCAAGGAAATTCTGATCAGAAGCTAACATGTCAGTGAATGTTGAATACATACCTCTGGATTAAGACTAAAGGCTTTTGCAGGCTTCCCAACACAAAGAAGGTCAAAGATAATTTCTCTCATGGCAAAATCTAGTCTTTCCTGTGAAAATAAAAAAGATCAATATGATGAGAGGAGGTATCAGCCATAAATGGATAAAATAAACACAAATGTTGTGACAGCCTAACTCTCTTTGGTTCACTTTGGTGTATTAGTGTCAATACCTGTGCGATAAACTGGATGATTTTGACAAAGATGTTAAGCGGCATGTCTCTGGGTACCACACTGCGGGATCCTTTGGGGAACAGTGTTGATACGACTGTGCTGAGGCGACTGGATGAAAAAAAAAAAAAAGAAGAACTCATGAAGAAAAAGCCTGTGGACTTCATTCCTTAGACATGTTTTCCTTTGTACCTACTTAACCTGTTTTAAAAGTCTGGCTTGACCTGTTAAGAATTTCTCAGGTGGGCTCAAGCCTATAATAACTTATTTAAGCTGCTGATAAACCTGTAGGCCTCCAGCTCCGACAATCTGGTGCCACCTGACCCTGGGTCTGCTCTGCTCTGCATCTCTGTAACACACTGGGAATTCCTGTCTTTACACACCTTTTAAATTAGTAACAAGAAAAGGTGTTCTGGTGTAAAACTGCTTATTAAATAAACGCATTGTTCTTGTTCTAAAAGCCTCTGTAGTTCAAACAAATATGTTCCAGTCTGTGACGTTTATTGGCTTCTGACAGGTATTTACACACACATAAACACAGTTAAGAGACAATAAAAGTTATGGTTGGTTGAGAAATTTGCATGTCCACTTCTTCAATTCATTCGTTTTACTTCTTTGGCTGCCTTACTGCTGTGAAGCACATAGGAGATATTTACCCCTGAGTTGCTGTGTTGCTCTCACACTTTATTCTGATCATGTAGACCCATAACAGCCGATACAAGGACTCCAATGCAACACGAGCCATCTTAGGGTCTCTACTCTGTAATGTTATAAGAATTACAAAAGAACATCAGTGACAAGACATTGTTGCAACAACAGTACACTTGATGAAGAAAAAGGGAGCTTGAGGATATGTTTTCCCATCTGAAAGCTGCAGTTGTGCAGGTGATGTTACCTTCAGGTTGGAGAGGCAGTTGTTGAGGAAGACATGCCATCTGTTGAGGAAGAACTGTTTCTGGCTCACACACAGCAGGCACGTCACCAGTGGGTAAAATGCCTGTGAAAGAACAGGTTATGTTTACATCTATTCTTTCAAACACAGACCTTTAAATTAAAGATAAAAGCTTAAAACAACCAATTATTTTTTTTTTCAAGGCTGTCCTTTAACCAGATGACTTGAATAATTTCACATTAACTTCATCAACCTGATTGCACTTCAAATGTAAAACCAGTTTTCTTTGCTTTCTTTGAGGTTGTTTCTTTTGTTATGCTTTTTGCTGACGATGCACTGCTCATAAAAGAGACTCTCAGCCGCACTCGCTGCCTCAGGGGACTGTAGAGCTCCTGTAAGAGCCATGTGTTGTTCCATGAGGGTTGTTGTCTCTTGATTTCACTGCAAGCTGCTGCTGTGAATGCTTCCTGAAGCCACGTTACAAGGAGGTGACATAACACACATTATAGCACTACGCTTAAAGCCTGCTATGTTTTCACTGTTCATATAATTCTTCGAAAAAGCAGCTTCCCTCCCCCCATAAATTATTTGTAGTGTGGACAACGCATAAAACAAGAGTGACTTTGAAGTGCTTGAAGGTTCACAGAGACCACAGGCATCTGGACAATCTGTGCATGCAGCAGAGGGTGTCAGGATGAAAACAAAGCGGTGTCCAGAAACACACAGGGCCACACAAGGACACAAAGCTAACTATCAGAGTCAGTTTGTTTCCTGCAGAGTAACCAACCAGCGAGTGCTTCTTCCTGGAGGACAGGTCCAGGGTTGTGTCATACAAGCTGTCCACAAAGTTCCTCAGGCAGGGTACGTTCACCTCGTTCTTCACGGCCTGGAACGACATCAAACACGGTCACTGAGCAAGGCACAGAGCAGTTCCCTTCCCTGTGTCAATAAAACATTATGTGATGATTTATAAATGCATGCTGCAAAAAATAGCACTTACTGCTGCAACAGGAACCAAAATTTCAACAAAGAGACCAGCCAAGGCATGCTTGATGTCCTTGTCCTTCACTTCGAGGAAATACTGAGCGCACTCCTTTGGAAAAGACAGAAAACAGTTTGAGAAGCCTCGATAAAATTCACAAACAAAAATGCCTAGAGTCAATGCTCAGGAAGTGCCAACTTTAAGAGTTTCTTAAAACTCCCTCTACATTTCCAAAGACTTCAGTGTGTTAAAGAAAAAAACTGTGTACTGCTTTTGTTTTTTTTAACTTGCATCAAAAACCTTGTTTGGGTAAAATATGAAGGCATTGATCAATACTTGTTCCTTTCAGACATCCTGGAATTTTTTTTGTACCTGCATAAACTGAAAAGAAGCTTCGAAGTCCTCAACAGGGTACATCTTGATCCGGAAAAACTTGACCCCCATGATGAGGCTGATGGTACTCTGGACTACATATGGACTCTGCTCTTTCTGTCGCAGCTCCTTCAGCTCTGTCATAAACTTCTTCTTCACAGCAGGAAACCTTAGCGAGGAAAAAGAAGAAGACACTGAATGTGGTTCTATAAAAAGACAAGCCTGCATAGCACAGTCTAACAAAAACCCAAACCAGCACTTCCTCAGAAAACTTCCTCTGTTCAGCGTCGTGACGCTGTGAGAATACAGTGACAATTTTCAAGGGGCATGCCTCCCAAAATAATCAGGCCCCTTGTCTCAGCCTAAAAATGGAGAGTGTGAGCCTGTGTCCTAAGATGAACCTTTCATCCAGCACCTGATCCCTTGCCCAAATTGAACCAGAGACGGGATTCTTCAGCTGGTCTAAATTTAGAAGACAATTCATCATGGGAGCTCACATATGCATCTCTTTACCTCCTCAGCGGGGGCTCAGAGAACTCCAGCTACTGAGCACAGCTCTGCCAGTGAGAGGAGCGATCTGTTTGTTTTTATATTTAAAATAATCCATGATTCATTGAATTACCTCAAAGTATAACTCAAATAGCTTTAAGTCCTCTCTGCTTAGTATCCCTGTCAGGATATACAGCAGCTAACACTTTGGTCAGGAGGTATGTAGTGCCTTCAACGACCATATCTCTATTTTAAGGTATTTTTCCTTGCAGCAGTGATCTGAAAACTTCAAATAGAAAGACATCAATTTCCAGTCCTAGTTTGGTGTGAGGGGGACCTGTCCACGAGTGTGTCGTTCCTCTAGTACGTTCCAGTCTCTTGAAGCGGGAAATGTTTTGCAGGAAGGCTTTGAAAATGGTAACACCACAATGAAGTGGCACAAACCCAAAGATCAACAGAGCAGAATATGAGGAGAGGATGAAGAGGGAAAGACTGGTTTTGAATTATTTCAGGACTCACTTTGACTGGGCTAATACGCCAATGATCTCAGCATAGAGGTCTGCTACAGTGTGCATGTTGCCAGTGTTTGGACCGTGATACCTGTGGGACAGAAGGCACAGAAAAAAAATCATGAGAGATGCTGAAACTGTTACACAAAGTACGCAGACAGGAGGAGAAAGATGAGATCTTACCCTTCTTTGTGTCTAAAGTGCTTAAAGGCTAAATTAATAACTTCATTGACCAAATTGTCCAGGACCGGATGGAGAGGCATCTAGATAAGACACAAACAGGAAAACAGAGTGGATGAGGAAAAATACTTAACAACATCTCTACAAGGAAATGATTTCAGCTCAACATAAGTAAAGTTTATTTAGAGGGTTCATGCAGCTTTTTGGTAACCACCTGTAGAAACTTAGACACAGCTCGAGCTCCTCTGCTAATAGCCTCATCAATGACTTCCCCTTCTCCGCCCAAATGACACACAACACAGAATCCTATTCGGACCCACTCTTTCCTAATATTACAGGCTGCTGCTGTTACCATATAGCTCCTCAAATTTAACTAAAAAGGTTACATTTATGCAGACTGGACTTGGTTCTTGTTGGTCTTTGTGCACAGTGTGTATGATTTATACTAAGAAACATCACACTCCATCAAAGCTTTAGACATTCCTGCACAACTCGTCTACTATGACAACTGTACATTTTTGTATTGCATTATTTTTTATCCTTCTTCTTCTTCTTTTCTCATTGTTTCTTTGCACCAAAAAGACCAAAACAAGTTGCTGTATGTGAAAACCAACCTGGCAATGAACCAATTTGGGTTCTGATTCTGATACAACATGGACGTACTCCAGGATGTCTCCTGTCTGTTTCTAAAACAGAAAATTAAGCACATCGGCTATCACGGCCATATTGGGAGTGGCAAGGGCCTCGCGTACCGCTAACTGTCAGTCACATGACCTGAGGTGTGCCTCTGATTGGGTGAGCTTGTGATCTTAGTATCCTCTGAACTGCAGAGTTAGAAAAGATTTACCCCCATACAGTGTGTGCAGCTAGTAAAATTGGCGATTTTGACAGGAGACGTTTTTCGAATCAGGCTGTAAATAGGTTAATTTCTGCTTTGAAAACATCTTTTTTTGGTTTGGTGTGTATGTGACTTACGATACTTCTGGAGCCAGTCCCAAGCGGACACTCAAAAAAAAGCAGATTTTAGCACTTCCACATTGTCTCTATTCTTAGACCAGAGGTTGCCGCTTGTTCTGATATTTGCAGCAAGCAAACAAGTTGTTGATGACATTTCAGCCCAGACATGTTTATCTTTACAGCAAACTGTGTTCAATATTTATGCATAAACAAAGTCAAAGGTCAGAGGGCACAGGTACACTCCCGAATAAGATGGATCCCTTCATACTGTGCAGGACAAAAACAAGTTAATGACACTGCTGTCGTTAAATCTAGCAGTGATTTGCATTCCCATTTAAAGTTTGATATGAGAACATAATTGCTTCTTTTGTAAAATATTTCAGTAGACGTGTGTAATTGGGCCACTAAAAAAGCAAATTATATTAAAAATCCAGCATTTTTAAGCAGAATATTGAATTTTAATTACTGTTCTGTCCCTTAAAATGTCTACAAAAGCTTAGCAAACCATGCCAGACTGAAAGTGAACCCTGTATTTAAGCAAATAATAAGATTAAAACACACACAACAGAGTTACTCCAGTCACCTGTTTCAAAACCTCTATAAGTACAAGAGAGAAGATGAAGTCGATGGCTAAATCCCTCCTTTCAAGTAGATAATCTCTCTGCTGCTCATCACTGCAAGAAAGAAAAATGAAGAGCAACAGGTTTGCTATTAATACACAGATTGTGTGATGTCCTTTTCTGTTTTTTCACACATGATTCATTATTTCTGAAAGGATTTATTTTGCATGTCTCACTTTTTGGACTTGGTGTTTGCTCTTGGTCGGTACTCGTGCAGCTCCTCCTCGAGTCCATTTTGTCTTTTGTACCAGTCGAAGAGGGTGCGCAGTATGGAGGGGAGACAGTACTCAGCCAGCGAGCTCATGGTGCTTATCAACTGAAAGAGAGAGACATACACACTGAGATACTAATCAGTGCTTCCTTTGTTTATTTGTGCAGCAATTTAAACCAAAATCTAAGCAGCACAAGAAGATCTAATCAAATTTAATGTTTCCTACACTCTAAAAACAAGGAGTACCAAACAAAATCAGGAAACTTAGAGGTCAAAAGCTACAGATTAAAGGGGAACCAGTCTTCTTAGAGATTATACGCAGGGAGAAAGGTGCAGCATGGGGCAGCCACCCTGAGACCAGGGGGAGGGAGAAGGAAAGGAAGGAACGGGTGGGATGGGGACGGGCACACAGGAAGGGAGGAGAGCCTGGTCAGGCCGGGGAACACAGCGAGCCCTTCATTCAGCACGAGGCTGGAGAAGAATCCTGGCTCTGTGTGGCAGCTGAATGGCCTCACGCAGCAGCACAAACACACTCCTGTGGCTGTGAAAGAGCCCTCTCTGCAGAGCCACAGACCTGCAGGACACACCTAGCACAGAGCTGGTGCCAGCTCACAAGGTAAACACCCCTGCCCTTCACTGGATGTGAAAGAGCTCCATGGATGTGTGCAGCGCTTTTATGTAAGTGTGCATCGTACTAGAGCTGGATTAAAACATGAAAGGTGACTTGCATACTTTCTTCAAGGGAGCGGCCCAACTGTTAATTACTCTCTATTATATAACACTTTGCAGACAATGGAATAAAACCTGAGCTTGCACAAAACGTTAACTACGTCATATTTATACCTCTCAGTAAAATGAACGCAGCACTTACTTGGTCAAACTGAGGATCTTCTCCTCTCTGCAGCGACTTTGTTAATGGCTTTTCCTGAAAACAGAGGAGGACAGGGAGTCATTTTTGGTCTTTGCAGGTTTTTACTTACACAGATTTTTTTTACACAAACTGGCAACGATTTTAGAAATTAGATTAAAAATCATAAACCTCCACGTCCTGTTGAGTGTGTGTGTGTGTGTGTGAGCACCACAGCTGAGCTAACGAGAAAGCCATCAGTCAGTGTGATGCTGTCGTGAGCAGGCAGTCAGATATTAGAGACGGGACTTCCATGACAGCTTTCATTATCATAGTCCTCTATCATCTCAGATAAAGACTTGTCAGGGATTTGGGTTGAGCGCAGGACACTCCTGTTTCCTGATTCTCTACATAATTTTACAGCAGCAGCAGATTGTATGGGTCAATACATTAAGAGTGTATTGAAGAGGGTTAAAACCTACACTTATTTAAGTATTAATTCTACTGATTATTTGCATCTTTAGGTAAGTCTGACTTCTTTAAGAACTAGTGTAATCAAGTCTATAAGAAGTTTTTATATCCACATCTGGCCCACATAATCTAATCTTTCACAAGTGAAAGCTTTTGCAGCACTCTGCCTATTTTCTCCTGCACTACCCAGCCTGCCCTTTTAGGCCAACTGCAGATCAGAGCACATCACTTCCTTTGCAATTATTCTAAAACAGCTATCTGTCTGATGTGTCTGACACTGCGTGGGCTGATGGTTATGTAGCTGTCCCCCTTTGCGCTTTCCAGGACAGCAGCTCAGCTCCATATTTGATGAAGCTTTCAGTTTTCGGACAAATGCTTAAACCAGAGGAGCTCATCATGAGCTGGAGTGGCAGAAAGGTCAATGTTCTGTCTGCCTTTAAATGCTTAGCAAAACAGCATTTGGCTTCAACTTCTCTACATAAATTACTAAATAAAATCAGGATTTGTCTCTGATTTTGATTCGCTGATTTTGTAAAAAGATCTATAAACATGACAGCTTTAGTTGAACAAGTTTACCTGAATAAAGAGGCCAGCAGATACACACCACTACAACAAGACAGAGTTAAACAAATGACTCATTCCAGTGAGAGGAAAAACAGACACATCCGTGTAATTCTCCAGAGGGAGTTACACCAAAACAAAGGGTTTGCACACTTTCCCTGTGGTAATTAACACTCCCCTGCAGACTCCGGCCCATGACTAACAGCTTCCTATAAATCACAGCCCTAAAACTGGGGACGACATGTCCACAGCAGCCAGATAACAGCACCTTAATCAGTTCTCAACTATCTTAGGGGGGGGCATGTTTTTTTTTATTTTTATTTTTTTTTCAACTTTGTTAAACAATTTTTAAATCATGAATATGATACATTATTGGTTGTTCTACATTGATTTCATTTTCTGTTAGCTGTTAGCCCTCCCTAAAACCAAAAGTGCTTCTGTTACAACTTGTGTGACACAAAAACTAGAAAAACATCCAGTGTTGCTCTTGTTGCATTGTGTTGTTCCCTATTACAGGGAAGAATAAAGAGTAACTTTTGTTGGTAAAATCTACAGTTTAAGGGTTCATAAGGCTGAATTTATACTATTATCTCTGCCAAGGAGGTTATGTTTTTGGGAAAGTTTGTTTGTCTATGAACAACATAACTCAAAAAGTAACAAACAGATCTTGATGAAATTTTCAGGAAATATTCAAAATGGGATAAAGAAGAATTGATTAAATTTTGGAGGTGATCCAGGTCACCATCTGGATCCAGTGTTCTTTTAAAGGATTCGTTATCATGGTAAGATAGGGCGGGTTTTACCATATGTGTATAACTCCATGATAAATGGTGGTATTGCTTTGCTCAAAAATACAAGACAAGGTCACGATAAAAGCACGATCCAGAACCGAATAGAACAGAATATTCTGGATACTAAAATCCGGAATAAGAAATTGTCTTACAAACCTGCAACTAACACCAAATTGTAGCAGACAGTCTGTTGAAAGGGAGTATAACATTAAAGTAGGACCAAAGTGTTGTATGACAATAAAAATATGCTTGCCGGAGGTCTGCACTCTCTGAGTGTTTTTTCAGTTTCAGATATTTTAGTTGGAATTTTTCTTGCAAATGTAAAAACAGTTATATTAGATGACAGAGTTTCGGTTTTTGTGTTGTTTGTTAAACTGAAGTTTTCTCTCATCTGAGTTTCTTCAGTCTGAAGTTTCTTTTTAATTAATTCCCTTTTACACATCTGGAATAATTTAATTTTCAATTCATTTTAGCAATATGGTTTTCTCAGACTTTTTAGAGCAGTTTCTGTGAGTTTGTAATGTGGATCAGGCCCTTCCCTGTTAGTCTGATCGTCTGTTAGCATAGGTCATTCACAACAGCTGATGCTCTGCTTCAACCTCCACATGACAAGAAGTACTTCAGAAATTTGTTTGGCACCTTTCTAAATCTACCACAGCCTACCGAAGACATTCTCTTCACTAAGTATGAAAAATATAGGCATAAAATATGAGTGACAAAACGTTTGTCATTTTTGTCATGAATTTTGATGTAGTGTTTCCCTGGTTAAAACAGTAGGATCTGACACATAACCAGAAGTCTCCAACTATTCAGCTCTGTTGTCAGTTTACACCAATGGTTAGTTTCACAGTTTATCCATAAACATGCAAAATGATTTCTTTGTTTATTAATGTCTAAAAAATAAACTACATGTATAAACAAAGACTTTTTGTGCAGAACGTGCATTGTTGCTTCTTTTTGCAATCTGACTCTTACTATTTCTTGAGTATTTGCAAGGTTTTACATCAGTGGTTAAGAAGTAAAAGAATCTGAAACCTTCCTCTACCACTGTCTGTAATTGATCCCTGTCAAGCCACCTATTATGGGCCTGTCTGCAGGCTTCCTGTCTGACCTTGTTATGGTGATTCACAACCTGTGGGTCAGGACACCCAACAAGGGGTCACCAGATGATTGACAGGGCAGCATAGAGGGAAAAAATCTGCCACAGAAAATCACAGTTTGGGGGGATCTTCCTGTCACTTTTTTCTAAGTTTCTTGCTGTACTTTAGTTCAACCAGCTGATAAAATAACTGAGACTAGGCCTGTCACGATAATCCATACATCAATTAACCAAACAATAAATAATATCGTCCTCAGTAAGTTTGCCAGATAAACTGACACGCGCATGTGTGTTTGTTTTCCTCCTCTCTTTCGACCAAAGAGGCTGAATGAGAAGATGACTCACTACGTCTATCTTTCCAAACATTGGGGTGCATAGGCTCTATAGCGGATTTATGACGGAGTGAGCATCTGTCAAAAATGCGATCTTTGGCATCTTTTGCGAAGGGGCAGCTCGCGCTTACACACGGAGAGAGCTGAAGCGAGCATCCTGAGGGGTAAGGAGGAAACACACGCTAATATGAGTGATGGCACGAAAGATATGGTTCTTAAGCCGCCTGCCACAGTCCCAATGTGGGAATGTTTTGTTTTTTATCAGAATGAACAAAGTGTGAGCTCATGAACACCAACGAGCTGATATGTCGCATTTGTTTGAAAATAGTGGCGACGAAGAAGAAGAAGAGGGAGGTGCAGCGGAGCCTTGTTCTTTGACAATCCGCTCTTACCGAGGCTTTTGGTCTGCAAAGTAAATAGAAATAAAAGCGCCAAATGGTGGGCACTCAAAGACAGCTACATTGCCAAAGAAATGCAGCCCTTCAATACGGTTGAAAGCCAGAAATGTTAAAAATGTTTGACAGACAGTACGGATTGACTGGGAAAAAGTACATGTTACAAACAATTCAGGAACTGTATAAACTCCCTTTTATTTAGGCTATAGCTTTTTATTGTTGTTGTTTTTTTTTTTTTTTTTTTTTTTTTTTTTTTTTTGGGGGGGGGGGGGGTTGTTTTTTCTTTAGAGACAGGGTCTATGTTTTGTTGTTTTTGATTAGTATTAATTATTCTCATTGACATGTATTTTTTCCCTAAAAGAGAGTCCATTTCATTTTCACTGTATTTTTTTTTCTCTTTCTTGTTTGTTATATATATTATATTTTTTGTTTAATTTATTTTATTTAAAAGATCCTGACCTTTTAATTACAGTTAAATACTCTTAAGAAATTAAAGTTTCTTACTTTTGATATGGTGTACTCACTCTATTATCCCATTTATCATAATTACATCAATGAAAAAATGGAAAATGGAATGGAAAAAAAATGGAAAAAATCAAAATAATATTGACAATAATATCGTTTATCGGCAATATTTTGGGAAATTATCGTCTAGCAAAATTTGTTATCGTGACAGGCCTAACTGAGACTGTCTAACAAAAAGTGATAAAGCTCACCACAGAGCACCAATGGTTTGACCAAATTCCTCAAAACATCACCAAAGCTTGCTCTTGAACTTCTTCCCTGATGCTTAAAAACAAGGTAAAAACAGCCAGTCAGCCGCTCTCTGCACACTCACCAGTGGCTCGGCCATGATGATGCGTATCTTGCGCTCTGATATGGTGGTGAAGTTGGCGAACAGGCTCTTGAGGACGTACTCGCCCGGCTTGCTTTCCGGGTCGATGCTGATGGGCATCATGGCTGGGGGACCCTTCTCTCCTTGGGGACAGCAGACTGGAGGAAGAGGGGGTTTACTGTATCCGTTCCCCACTGGTGAGGCTGTGGAAACAACAGAAAGAATAAGATGATGAGCCAAACATTGCTAATTCAAGCACAAAGGAGTGGGACAGGATCAGCCACAAAGAAAGAGCAGCGGACAGAGTTTTACTGAAAGGCTTCCAAACATGGACATAAAGTTCCTGACATGTTGAACATTCCTGAGGGAGACCGTCCAGAGGGCACCGGCCTGCCCTGATGCGGCTCCTTCTTTCCCCCTGCTACAGTGAACACAACACACATGGAAATTAAAGCTCCATGGCCAGCAGCTGGTGTTTTCATTTCGTACCAAACATGTCATTGCCCTTTGAGGGAAGCAGAAATCTTGTGCATGTGACCGTCCTGCGGCGTGGGTTATGCTGTGGTGTACGTTTAATCACAGATAGCTCGCTCAGGCCATTAAACCCTGCACTGGTTAAATTTTACCTTGGTGACACACTCTGCTGAGTCCAGACACAAAAGTGCCAAATATAGTAAAGAACAGCATAGAAACACCTCATTACAAGTGTGAGATAAGTCCTAACTGTCCACCTCACACATTGCCGTAAATCTGGAGTGTAAAATATTCAGAGGTTTGGGCCAGACTGAAAAGACTTACTGCCTCGCGACTGGAACCACATTTTCTCAGCTCCTGAATTCTGTGTGAGTAAAAGTCCAATATGTGCGTAATAAATAAATGTGACGGGACAGAGAGCACAACAGCAGCTGTGCAGCCTGCACCTGTACGACATCACAACTCAAAATCAGGGATATCTACTTTTGATGAGATTATAGTTAGAAACTGGCACACATTCTGCAGAGAAACACTTGTTTGGCTGGAGCTCAACAAGATATAAACATAAACACAAGCCCTGCACATTTTACAATGAGAGTTTCCTGAATCGACAAAGCTGTTGTTGTTTCATTTTCTTATCGTGAAGTTGGTTCAAGCTGAGTTTATCGCTCAGCAGAGATTCAGAAGACCTGCAAATTGTTAAAGCACAACCTGTGAAGCAGATCTTGTAATTTCCGTGATTCATGTTCACGTAGTCAAGTTGTGACAAGATGAAAACTTATTGCATGTATTCAGCAGAGGAATCAGACAACCAGTAATTTAATTTAATGACCCCTGCGGTCTGCCAGGAGACAAATCAGAAGCAGAAACATCAATTTTCATTCAGATCAAAGGTTGAGAGGATAGAAGTAGCTCTTAATGAATTGTGTTTGCTGAAAATGATCACGCATCCACAGGTGGTTTCAGGAGACTCCAAATACAACTGAATGTCAGAAATGAGAGGGAAATTTTAGTCACAGGTCTAGTAAAAATGTCTTCTTCTTCAGATCTTTCTGGGACACACACACTCTTCGGATGTGTGTCAAAGAACACCCGGCACGTGTGATGATCCTGTGCAGCTTTCAGAACATGCTTCCTTCACTCACGGCTGCCCGGCACCTACCCAGGCCTTTGATGAAGCTGATGACGCTGGCCTTGCTCCAGCACACGGCCGTCCTGTCCATCGTGGGGAAGGAGGATACGGTGTCCAGGGTTGTCCTGAATTAAAAAAAAAACAAACTAATCCACGCTAGTAAAATCCACAAACGTCCATGTCTTTTGTGTCAGCAGGCTGTGTCCTGCTGGGCATAGTTTCCATGGCGCACGGAGAGCCAACAACGAGTGTGCTTTATGAAAGTGGGAGTAGTGTTTGGTATGGGAACCCTCTCCCTCTCCCCGTCTCTTTCTCTGAGCAGCTTCTGCTATGGCTTCCTCTTGCCTTGTGACCAAGCGGTGCCTTCCAAGAGTGAAGGTCAGGCAGGAATTTTTAGCTGAGGCACAGCACAGTGACGAGGGCCTACATGCTATGGTGGCATAGTTATGTGTCTATATTTATCCCGGGGTACACACCATACTGACGGAGCAGCCCTCCCCTTTCCTCCACCTCTGTGATCCTGAAGCAGAAAGCAACAGAGTGTCAACACTATTCCTGATCAGGCAATTCTGCGTTCCCAGACAAGTTATTTGTTGATACTAAAATCTTTTTCAGCATACTTCAAGATTTACACTCAGCTAAAGAAACCACTTCTGATCATTTTCACACTTAATTAACCAAAATTCATGTTCCATTTCACACACTTTGTCCCATTTTTATGGCTTAAATTTAAGATGTGAGGAAGAGAAAGCAACCAGTGTCCAGTTCTGCCCTCTCTGTCTCTCTGTACGGAGCCTCAGACGCGACATGTGACTCTGCAAACAAGGAGCTTGGGCACAGCGTGGATTACATCACCGCCGTGCTGGAAACACCCTGAGCATGGTGGTGCTCCCAAGAGGACAATGCAAACAAGTTAACAAGTGTCTCTGCACACATATACATTCACACACATACACACACGTAAAAAGAATGCAGCTCCCTATATGCGTCCTCAGAGACAGTCTCGCTGAGTAAACAAACCACTTTAGCAGCCGTTTGTGAACAGAGTGGGAGGATATTTAGATACCACTGACCTCTTTTACTGGAGCAGAAATTCCAGTGTCAACATGGACCTTTGGGAGCTCTTCATGCAGCTGCAGTGAGAAACATTGACGCTGCACTTTTGGCACATGAAGCCGGCGTGCATGCTTTGAAACTGCAAATCATTACCTACATCACCTCTCATCCAGCACTGTACAGTATTCACATTTTATACTTCCTGTAAGAAAATAAAGAGGCACTGTTCTCAGGTGCTCAGCTAAAGGTGGCTGCTTGCGTCATGAGCAGTAACTGGGAAATTTTGTAGCCAGGTTTGGATCATAAAGTCAGGGTCATAGAGAAAAAACAGGGCCCCTGTTAACAACCCGAGTCCGTTTACTATTTAATTATCCCGACTGTATTTCCATATGAAAATAAAACCTTTATGTCATCAAAGCTTTTACATTAAATATGACTTCATCTGCTTAAACAAATTCAACTCAAAACTGCCTGTTAGTCTGGCACACTGAAGCTGAACTATTCTTGGTGGAAATATTTATCAAAAGAGGAAGCAACAGCTGGAGCTAATGAAGCAATAACATGTAAATACTTTCACACTATCAGGAGTTCACAGTTTGAGAGGCGAGGAATGAGAGAAAGGGAATGATTAGAGACGTCTCTGAAGAGGAGGCCAAACTTAGAAGAAATCTTTTAACCCTTTATGACTTGCCATACCAAGTCAATCAGAGCATATTGTTACATTTTTACATGCTGTAGAGTCTTTTTTTGCATGAAACTTTTGCTTTTACTCAATACAACCCTTACATCCTAAATTTTAACTAGAAAAGCACTCAAAGAGCACAGACCTCCACCAAGCAGCCTGTGATTGTCACGCAACACTATAGTCCTACTTTAATGTTATACTCCCTTTCAGCGGACTGGTGGCTACAATTTGGTGTTAGTTGCAGGTTCGTGCATTAATTTGTTACCTGACAGTGTTGAAAATTATGATGACCCAGTACATATTTCATATTCCAGATCTTAGTATCCAGAATATTGCCAGGATCTGGATCATACTTTTACATTTGTCAGAAATTGGTGACCTTGTCTTGTATTGTTTTGCAAAGCAATCTGACCATTTATCGTGGCATAATATACACATATGGTGGAAACGGCCCTATCTCACAATGATAAAGAATCCTTTTAAAAAAATCCTGGATGCAGACGGTGATCTGGATCACCTCCGAAATTTAATCACTTCTTTCTTATCCCATTTTGAACATTTCCTGAAAATTTAATCAAGATCTGTATGTTACTTTTTGAGTTAGGCTGTTCACAGACAAATAAACATTCCCCAAAACATAACCTCCTTGGCAGAGGTAATAAAATGCATAGACTTATGTCAAGACTAACTAAATAAGTTGCTAAAAAATGCAATAAACCATAGAAAAAGAAAATTTTACAATCTTTTTTGTTCTAAATACAGAAATGACACGGCTGTGTCCCTCAAAAATGGAAATGTATTAAATAGGATGAAATGTATTCAACACAAGAAGAGATGTGGGTCATAATGATTCTGTTGTTTGCAATTTACACTGAATTTCTGTACACTTTAGTGGAAAGAAACAGCACTCTTGGACATGTTGTGAGCGCAGTATAAAGGTGTAACTCCCAAGAGTTCTGTATTAAAAAAAAACTGTACAATCTTTCCAATCTGGTTTTAAATCTATTGCCAATCAAAACTTGATATGCAAATTGTAGCGTTGCTGCAGGGCTCTGTGGGGTTAAATCAGACTAACATCACGCTTAACAGGCCTGTAGAACATTTCAGACAATTTTCACTTAATTCTGATTAACATCTACTATTTGTCTCTAGTCATACAGGATTTTTTTTTTGCTGGTGCCAGTTCTGGGATGTTATCCATTGTCCAATGCACACTATTCTCTGTAACAAGGCGTTCATATTGCACTTGTTGACTGGAAAATAAGAAACACAAAATGTGCAGACCAGATTCTTTAACACTCAATAAATGCTCAGTGAACCGAATAACATATCTGACCTCTGATCAGGAGGGCAGCACCGTGATCAGCTCACTGCAGATCATCTCCTGCTCTGATTGGCTGAAGCTGGACCAGCCTTTAGGCTGTTTGAACACCAGACTTGATGCAGCAGCAGCACAATGCCAGTTCTGTGCTGCTGGTTGTCACTGTTTTATTAGTGCTGAGCTGAACACACTGACTGATGAGGCACCGGGGTCTAAAAAGGGCCTTGACTTTGTTTACACTGTGTGCAAACAGTATCAAATGCACCAAAGGGAGACACAAAACAGGCACTTATCCACCATTTTTAATTTTAACATATTCAGAAGGTAAAGATAAATTAATATTTCTTTTTTCTCATTTTCCCAGCTAAGGACCAATAAAGTGCACCCATCTATTTTGTTCATGAAACATCCTTCTGCTTTTACAATTTATACACCACACTGTCTCTGGTGCCATCTTATGATTCATTACATAACATCTGTTTTAAAAGGGAGCAGAGAGATGAGATTAGAAGAACATTTCTCTAAATGAAAATGTTAAATTTATATCTGTGGGTCAGTGCTGCTGATTCAGTACAAAGACTGCCTGTGTGATTTATCGGCAAAGTGACCCACTGTGGGATTATGCAACATCATCAGGAGATGGCTCAATGTAGAGTGTGTATACAGGGACAGCATGTCCTGTGGTGTCTCTTTACATTCAGATTCAGGAGATGCACACGTGCTAGCTCAGCCTGCCTCAAGTGAAATAGCTCCAGTTCTGGGTTTTAATTAGATTCCTACACTGCATGTGTTTCACAGGCTGAGGATCTCCTTCCTGGCTTGGCTTCAGCTTAGTTTTCTTCAAGTCTGTTTGTTTTTCCTCCTGAAGTAATCAATATTTATCATCCACATCTTAAATCCAACATGAAACAGCATTATGCAGGTATAAGATGCAGAGGGCCTCCTCCTCCTCTCCTTCCACATGGGCCGGATGGATGTCTGTGAAGCTGAGAGCTCTGGACAGAATATGCAACCGAGCTGAACCTCCGCTAATCCTATTACTGTGTCCTTGCACTTAATAAGAGCTATTCAGCGGCTGTCAGGGACTCTTAGGCTAAAGCAAAATCAGGATGGACTTTAAAGTGAAGCGGCAGAAATAAGATGCTGAATCATCAACAGGAAAACTTAAAATACACAGTATGATGTGAGTAATAGTAACACACACTGCAGCGTGATGAGAAACTTCTTCCTATAGGATAACTTCAGCCAGATGGTTATGTCTCTGCTGTTGCTAGGATACAAGTGAAAACCTTGAGAAGTGTGGGGCTGCGTTGCTAAAAGTACAGTGTCTCCAAGTTTGCGGCGTCTGTCATTCGGAGCTCAAGCAACAAGAGGACAGAGAGGCTCCAAAGTCAGGCTCCCCCGAGGAGCTGCAGCGTACAGCACAACAACAACAACAGCAACAGCAACAACACACAAACTGCTACTCACTGCCGCTCCATGATTTCAGCAAGGATTTGATGCTGATCTCAAAGAAGCCTGAGTCCTGCTGGCTGGTCATGGCTGCAGTTTTTGTAGAGTGTCCCCCCTCTAGTTGATCCCTCGAGGTTCGGCTTCTTTCCACAAGCAGCAGCAGCAGCAGCAGCAGCAGAGCACGGACCAGCAGGTAATGCGCGCCTGCTGTCACCTCTCTGTGACGCACAATGCTGCACTGACAAGACACTGAGAAAACACACCAGATCTGCTCTACCCCTCCTCTTGTGTCCCGTCCCTGGCTATCAGCCCTCCCTCTCTCTCGCGCTCACTGTGGCAGGCAGTGGGCGGCAAAGCAAGCTCCCTTTAAATAACTGCGCGGAGGCTGAGAGTGCAGGAAGCAATCCTCTTAGCGGAGCACAGTTAATAATAACCACTGTTTGTCTGTGTGCGGGCCGGGGCCTGATAATGAGGACAGCGCTGGGCTTGTGAGTCTTTCAGAGCGACTGGGAGCATCTTACAGGTCAACATCAGAGACGGAGAAGAGGGGGGACCCAGGAGAAAAAAAAGACGCTTAACAGGGAACATCTGGGAGAGCAGGAGAGGGAAGATGACAGTGAAGTGATCAGCAAGCAGACGGGATTAACAGCACACAGGGGATCTGCATGAGCAGGGGCTGACTGTCAGCTTTTAACCCTTTTACTTCATAACCACAGCTGCCTTTTAAATACTTACGTCAGTTTTTCTAACAATAAGAAAACCTTTTAGACTGTAAAGAAATGCCTTTAAGTGACTAAAAAAAGAGAATTATTTATTCATCATCTGAATCCAACATTAACACCATTCTTCTGAGGCTAAAACAGATGCATGTCATCAACCATATGGCCCTTGAAACACATCCTCCACTCCCACTTCCTGTTCTCCCTCGCAGCACTCACCGTATAATCCTATCACAACTCTGTCTGTCCATCAAGCGACAGCCACTTGACCTTGATTACGTAACTCCCTCTGTGATGGAGCAGCCATCACACTGCTGGCTGCAGTGTGTGTGTGTGCGGTGTAAACACACATTCAGGAGCTCAGGTGTCCTTACTGCACCCAGGACTCTGAGAGCCAAGTCGGGGCCTGTGTAGTCTGAGCTCTGCGGTGTAGTATTCAGGGTGTTTGTGTGTGTGTGTGATCCCGCCCTCCTTCCCACAGCGGTGACTTTGTTTTGATTTTGGCTGAATAAACCAGCTCACACAAAAGTTCTCTTGTGACTTGTGCTGTCACTTGCAAGGGTTGTGTTTTTGACTTGTTGCACTGTATGACACAAACACACACATGTACACACATGTAGTCGCTTTAGTCATGCCAAAACAGCTCAGCACCCAGAGGGATACAAAGTCAAAATATCACACATGGATAAAACCTCCATTTACTTTTTGTGTAATGAAGTGTAACTTAAATGTAGAAAAGGGTTTAGAGCAGGGGTGGGCAAACTTTTTGATTCGTGGGCCACATGGGTTCTAACATTGGACAAAGGGGCCGGACCAGGAGCAGATGGATGGAGTGCTTTGGTAACTATCAGGGTATCATTCGTTCATTCCATATCCGTTTTAGAATATAAAATCGGAAAACAGGTAACGACTTGTAATTCAATTTTTCGTTTTCAAATCAAAAATCAGAAAACAAGTAACGGTCTATTTTTCGCTGTCTTGATTTTGTTTTGAAATTAAAATTAGAATATGAGAGAAGAGTTTTTTTGTTTTTCTGTTTTAAAACCAAAAAGGAAAAATGGAATTACTGAAAAACAGAAAAATGTGTTTTTTCTGTCCTGGTTTTAAAAATGAAAAAACAAAAAATAATAAAAGATTGTGTCAAAATTGTTTGTGTGATATTTTGATATTAAATGTAAACTCTCTGTATAGAAAACATCAGAATTGCAGGGAAAACAAAACATTAATAAGGTTTATTCATTTAATGTTTACAAGTTCGGCGGGCCGGATTAAAACGTTTAACCGGCCGCATGTGGCCCCCGGGCTGTAGTTTGCCCATGCCTGCCTTCTAAAGTCTAAAGTTTACCAGGAGGCCTGCTGTTACTTTTTCTTTTTTGATCATCCTTATAAAGTGGTCATAAAATTTACAATTACCTGTCACAGATTTGACGTAAGTATCATGCCGCTATTGTTAGATGGGCAATAAAATGTTCATCAAAAACAGTCAAACTTGAAGTTTAACTTTTTTTCCCCATTACTTTCATCTGTTATTGCTTTTCAGCAAGAACTGTGTCATAATCTTGCAAAGCAACGCCATAATATCAATTAATAAAGAATTGCAAAACTATGCAAGTGGGACAGGATTAAGGCGAAGGGTGTCCTGACTTCTTTCAAAGACCGCCACACTCACTTGTGTGAGGATCAAAGGCCAGCAGCACTTACTTACATTTTTATTACCCATGAAAGTGTTAACTATTTCTTTTTATAATTTCTCAGAAAAGAAAGTTCTTCCCAAATATGAGGAAGATATTTCTTATCTTGCATTCTGAGCAATTTTCTGCACCAATTCAATTCTTAAGTCCATTTGTTCAAACATATCATCTGTAAGAGTTCTTGGGTTTCTGCAGAATGTACAGAGCTTTAGCTTCATATAAGTAGCCTATGCATGGTCCAAATGTAGTTTTATGAGATGTTACCAAGCAGCAACCTCCAGTCTAAAAATATGAGGTAATACAGGAGTGCCAAAACCACAGTTTGTTGAGTGTCCACTTGAGGCTGATCTGGTAGTACTCGAAACCAAATAAAACGCAGAATCAAAAAAGACAATTTTTACAGCATAAATAAACATGTTCACAGCCTGGGACAAAAATTTCTGAATAGCTCATTTTGCAGTTTTTTCTAATTCTGCAGTGTAGAAGATACAAGGTTTGCAAGTTTGCCCAATCAGAGGCACAACTCAGCTGATTGACAGGGGGGCTCCCTGTAGCTGTTAGTAAGCCGGCTCAAAGCTTGTCTAGTTTCCAATATGGCGTCTGTCGGTGATATGCTTCAAAACTCCCCATTAGAAACAGACAGGTGATGTCACAGAGCATACATCTATCTATTGATGTTACTGGATGTACTTTGAGTTTGTTTGTGGACTTGACAGAAAATGTAAATAAATCAAATATATCAGAAAATGTTTCAGTTCAGTGCCATAATAAATACATTATAAGATAAAAGCTGGAGGTTGTAAGAAAAATGATTAGATTTAGATTAAAACATCTATCAAAACATTTTGCGATCTCTTAAATTTTCCACACAAATCTGCATCCACTCCCCATATTATCGCTTCTGCTTTTTTTTTCACTCCATCAATAAAACTAGAAGTTGCTGTAAATTTAGCCCCAACCTACAAACATCTTCTTACACCAAAGAATGCACCCAGCAGCCAGGCTAAAATACACATAATTAGTGCGTTAACTCTAATGTTTATTATCACTGAGGGTTTAGTGCACAAACTCCTAACCTCAAACCAACTCTCTCTGGAAGTTACCGGCTCTCTGATAATGCACCCATTTATTCCAAGGATGAAAAGATGACACTGCTGCAGAGAGACTCTTTCACTTTTAGGTCCTGTAGAAAAAAAATCATTCACTTCTTAAGTGTTTACAGACTATGCGTGTTTCATTTTGACACATACTGTACATTAAACAAAAAGCATGATGAAAGGATGATCTGGACTAAAATCATCACAGCAAATAAGTTTATAAGAAGCAATCTGAACTCAAACTGGATTCTTAGAACACAAGATCCTTCCTTGACTCCTTCATCAGATCTAATCTGGTCAGTCTGACATGTCCAGTAAGAGGCCCTCTGAAGGGCAGCAGTTATGTAAGGTCCTCGCTGAATAAATGCACTTTTTTCCCCAACATTGCTTATATAGAGGAAAAATACGTGGTAACATGTACAGAGATTGTTATTTTCATGATGACACACATGGGCAGGGTTATCAGTCAAAACAGAACTGAGCTACAGTGACAACATGTGCTTTCACTTTGACATGTTAACTGATGGATCCAGCAGTAAACACAAGTTATGAGGGATTGACTCTATGACTAGGTGACAAAATTTGGTTGAAGATATTGGTTGTTGACCTTCAATGAAATTTCCAGCAAAGACACCTAAGTGCTTGTATCAGTCATCAAAACAGCCACATTATGAAAACATCACAGCCTAACACCACTCTGGAGGAGTTTTAATATGTTTACAGTGTTTCGCAACATCTTTTCAGTCTCTGAACTCGTCTCCTGCCAAATATTTAGACGTAAAGTTCTGACAGGTTTCTGGCTTACTCGGTAGAGTCAGAAACAAATCATCTTCACTTGTACACTCACGATTCACAGGTTTGAAGGTCTGCTTGTTATCAGCGTCACCATCAGTCGCTCTCAAAGCAACAAAAAGAAGCGTTGATGTAACACAAACATTGTTCTTAATTAGGCTTACGGCAGGCACAGGCTTGGACACATTAAGCACTTATTAAAAGCATTATCAGGCTCTGATGAAGGTCAGGAATGTGAGGTATGTCTGTCCAGTTCAGCTCAGACATCTCTGCGGTTATCAAACTCAAACCCTTGACTTACTCTAACTCTTTGCCCCCCTGAGCCCCAAATTTCTCCATCTCCTCTTTTTCTGCTGACACATCCTCGTCATCAATTAACTCTTGCTCAACATCAAACAGAATTCCTAGAAAGTTAAATCAGATACAGATCTTCCTTGTGACAATGAGCTCAACGAAATCACACCAAAACCTGTTAGATGTACTCACTCCTGCTGTCTGTATTATTAACCTGCCAACAGATTCCTCCGTTACTATGACAAATTCAGTGAGGATGTGAGGCATTTCACTGAGTGATGTAAGTAGTGGCAAACGCTGGCTCTGCAACATGTTTCTCAGAAAATCACATTCCCCCAGCCTGAACACAAAACAGTTGAGGTGATTAGTACAGCCTGTAAGTCAAAGCAGCACCTACTTTCCAGAATGGTGGGCCTCTTCTTGTGGCGCATCTTTTTAAACTTCCCTCTGAAGTCCCTGGGAGGGAACGGATCTAGAGGTAAGCTGGCTATGCGGCCCAGGACGTGCTCATCCAGTCCCTCAGAGCAGCCGGTCTCACTCTGAGCCCTGTCTCTCTCAGCGCTCTCCTCTGCAGACATGTTGGATGGCAGGGAGCCCGCAGCTACATCTGTCATTCTTCCAGAGGAGGCATCTGAAGCCGGGCCAGCTCTTGTCCCCCTCTTGTTTTAACTCTCGTGTTGTACTTTTCCTTCTTCCTCTGAGCTCAGATGCAGCCGGAGCTGTCAGCCTCTCGTGCGTTTTAACCTCTGCACTTGTCAGGGCAGTTGAGCGAGTTACAGTAACATTCATGAATTGGGCAGGTATTGGATTACTTGGACGGTCCCTCCTCTTTTCAGCGAAAAGGCAAGAGGCAGAGAAGAGAGGGGCAAAGTCATAACTAAAGAGGGAGGGAGGGAGGGGGGAAGAAAGAGGGGCCACTCTGACAGCTACAACATCCCCGCCCACTCTTTGCCCACGAGGCATTCCTGAATAACTATCCTGTATTAGTCCTGGAGTCTGCACATCAAGGTTTAAAGACACCTCTTACCTCTGCAGACATTAGCAGCAGGAGTGAGGATATATTTGAGGAGGAAAAATATCCTCCAAACACATGCCTGACAGTCCTCCCATTCCCAGAACTTTCTTCTTCTGTATCCACTCCTCTGTTGTCTTCCACCTCCACATTACATCCTCATGTTGTCTGGCATCATCAGGAAAAGGTGTGAAACCAATAAGTAAGAAAAACTCCAAAGGATATTTTCACACATCTTGCAGCTTTTACACTCTTTCCCGTCTTTTTCATCCCCTCAAACGAACACCAAGTGGACACACCTACCACATGAACCAGTTTTTCCTACTCTGACCTACATCAGCAATACAAACAGCCTGTGTATGTACGTGAAGTGAAGGCGTTTTCTGTTTTTTCAAAGAAACCACAGTCTTACTGTGGAACAACAGGCCTTTACACTCTTTTTTTTCCATCCTCAATCAAGTGTTTCCTGTAAAGATTTGTGTTACACAACAGAGCAATGTGACCAAAACATCACACCTAACTGTGACTGAGTGCTCTAACGTATGGATGAGAAGTTATAACTGCACAAAAAGGAGCCCCCGGCAACTTCTTTCTCTTCACTGTAACAAGTCCAGCATTATTTTTTCTTTTCATCCACCTGTCAGAGAAAAAGGTAGCCTAAAGAAAACAGTTTCAGAGGAATGCTACTGCAGAAAGAACACACCAGACAAGCACCAAAGCAACAGAGTGCATGCAGCATGTTTCTGCTCCTGCTGCAGAGTCATGAAGGCTGAATTACAGCTACCGCTGAGCCTGGTCCTGACCTTCTTTCATACATCCTTCGAGACTAGAATCATTGTGTTTTCACAATAAACAACCTGCACAGTTAAGACATGTCTTCACAACATCTAAAGCAGGCTGAGTTTGGAGTTAAAGGTCATGATGATACCAAGTCAGGAGACCAAGAGTGAAATCTACACGTGCAGTCTATAAATCCATTCACATATTGTGTTTGTATCAACAACACAATAACAAATACAACTAATATGCACTTTTTGATGCCCACAACTCACACCCGGCAATTATTCTATTTAAAAAAGAGGCCACTCATTTCATCAAGATCTAATTATCTTTTTTACTTTGTTTTTATGTCTTAGAAATCAAATATTTTACATTCAAATTTACAAATCAGAATCAGAATCTCCCTTTTTATTAGAAAAGACCTTCACACTAATGGGCTCAGTTTGGTATTTTATAGCTACTTTGCATACTCATATTTTACAACAATTTAAAGATCGCAGACAATAAAAAAATTACTTAAAGATTTAAAGTACCAGGGACAAGCTGCTGTGTAACTTTAACTTTGAATGACATGAATTGAAAGGAGCAGCTACAGTCCTAGTGCGCCCTCTGGTGTCCATTGAAAATATGGACAACTTCTCTGTATATGTCACAAACTTATGTTGAATTCATTAAATAATTGGCCTCCATAAGAAAAAAATAGCTGAAATATGGTTTTATCAACAGATAAAAAATGGTTTTCACAGTTTAACAATAAAATAAATTTGTTGCCTGTACAGCCTAAGCTTCATGCCCCATGAAACAGGTCTTTGAGTGTGTGGCCTGGTGTAGCAAGTAAGGCCAAGCACCAAATTAGGTACTTTTAGAGGTACCGACCGAATTCTGTCTGTAGGGCTGAGAACCGATGTTTGGGTTTACATACTGTTTAAAAACAAATGGGTCACTAAATTTTACTCAGGACCTCTATTGTTTTGACCTACATAAGTTTGATGTTAGTTTAAGCAAAGTTCAGACTTAAACTTTATGCCCTGGTCTACTAGAGTGAACTTTGTGAGGCTTCCTTACAGAGCACAGGCTCCTATCTTCCACACATTTTTCCACAGTGAAAAGTCTGTCTTCTGAGAGCCACAGAAGTGAAGTCTTTTGTCAAATAGTTTGTGGAAAGTAAGATAAAATATGTTCCGAGTCCTTGACCCATTCATTTCAATGGGGTGTACATCTTGGCACAGTGTTGTCTTCAGGCAACGTTCAGACATAAAATCTTAAAAATAAGTTTTTTTTTTAAGTTTTTACACTTTTGTGGCATACATTGTAAACTGTTGAGGCCCTCAGGTATTATCCATGTGTTTTAGAAAAACAATGTGTTGAAATATAAATAAATAACTCTTTTCTCATTACTGACCATTTTGGTACAGTGTTGACTCAAGGCAACAAACCCAAAAAATATCAATAAAAAACTTTAAAAAAATGTTTATAATATATTTATTTGATCTAATTTAAGACGAAAAAAACACTCTTTTTTTCTGAGTGGCATCTTTATGAGTACCAAAGAAGGAGTAACTGAGTAAATTTCAAATAAAAAAAGTAACTGTATATATGTAGCAACTACTTTAAAATGGTGCATTTTCACTTTATGTTAAACTGTGAAATAATAATCATTAGCTTTTGATGTTTTACTATGCCACAGATCAAACGTCACTCATCACTACTGATATAATGCTGGTACAATCTGGCCTGGGGGGTAAGGAGGACCAGAGGCCTAAGTATATTTGGGGGGTGTATTTTGGCCTATTACACCAGGTTCCAACCTGTGGCACCATTCCCATGACATCTCCCACTCTCGTCTTGTTTTCTGCTCCATCCACTGTCCTGTCCCCACCAGTTAAAGACATAAAGACCCCAAAAATAACTGCCCAGAAAAAAGAGGCATAAATTACCATTTGTCTTTTGAGCTATATTTCTAGATAAAGTAATAAAGCTCATAAATCAAATTTATCCTGAAGTGAATAAAATCTGTATTATCAAAGCAAATAACTGTAAATGACACTGTAGACTGTAGACGCATATATAAAATAAAATTGAAGCCCTTGTCAACATGCTTTTGTCTGAGTTAACCTGTAAACATAAAAACAGACATAAACTGATGTAAAGTTGACCGAAACCGCGGTACTCTGAATTTTTTTTCCCAACTTTCTCATCACATGTTTGAATGTGGAGCAGATCAGGACAGTCTGGCCTCAGAAACGAGGTTGGAGTCAGCCTGGCTGCTGAAACCAACACCCTCAAGCGGAGACAGAAGGCTGTTTCCATGGTGAGACACATTTAGATTCACACAGGCCGAGCAGAACGTGATGAATAATAGATAAATACCGGGCCCTAATGTTAGCACTAACCAGCTCAAGGTTAATTCCAGTGATGCCCATCGACTCCTGAATAGTGTAATCTTACAACAAGCAAACACGGAGTGAACTGTGGGAACTGACAAGTGTTACGTAACACACTTTAACAGTGATAAAATATCTGTGTATGAATGTGGAGCTGAAGTGAGTTTTACTTTAACTGTTTTCTCCTGACAGAGAGAACAAAAAACAGTCAGACTGCTGTTTAAACATTTACAAACCTTTTGGAAACAAAGTGGAAGGACCTCTCTCTATAAGAAACTACTGTACAGCTGAAAAGCTTTTAACTTTCACAACTTTTACAGGGTGCACATGTTACAGCTTCTTAGATCACCCGTACCTTCATTTTATGGCTTATGGAAAAAAAAATCAAGCATGCAAAGAGAATAATAAGTCAAAGAGGTCACCTGTCCTCCACATTGCTCTAGCTCTGGGTCACCAACACAAGATCCATTTAAGGTCTGCAAACAGATGAGCACCTGCACCTGTTCCTGCTCTGCTGGCCTTCTATCAAACTGTGGGTGGAGGGGCTTTACGCTAAACACATGCAGCCTCTGTGGCCTCTGAAAAAAGGCAACCAGGTGAGGTGAACAGTATGCATATCCAGTTACAGAAGGGTGATTATGTTCCTCTTTTGGTCCTGAACCAACAGATGTGGTTTACATCTCAGAGACTAACTTTTGAAGAGAAACAAACTATGCTGGTCTATTTCACCAGGTGAATTTTTATGTGTTTGCCCAAAGACAGAATGAATACTAGCTTTAAAGTTCATTATTGATTCAGAGCTTTATGCCAGGTGAAAAAGCTTGGGGGGTTGTCTGACTCACTCAAAGGAGAGCATACATATCAAAAAGCAAAGACAAGATATAGCCTCCTTTACATGAACTGCCTGCAGCCATGCAAAAACTCTCCAGTGAGCGAGACGGCTGCAAATCTTTCAAACTTTTCCTCCATCGTCTTCTGCATAGTCCTAGTGCCAGAACCTTCTGTATGCAGTTCAACTTAAAACTATCTTTACTCTGCCACTGATTGCCTGCGTTTGGATTGATTATCCCTCATGCTAAGTTAGGAAAAGTGAACAGGAAGCCTCTGGCTTTTCAAATACTTTTGGACTGATTTTGTGGTTTTACAGATGTCAGAGATGGAGTTTTGCTTTTTAACAGTTTTGTCTTGCTTCACTTTAAAAATGAACAGTCTTCAAATCACTGGAGTGATGTCAAGGTAGTTTAAATCAATATCATAAATGGAGTGCTTGCTCTTTTTTTTAACAAATTTGCTGTGCTTTTTTTCATGAGTAACCAAATAACATGAAAGTTTGAATTAAAAAATGAGTAGATTGAAGCATGAGCAGTATCATTTCTGCATCTGCAAGTCAAATCCAGTTATATATGTGGCTTTTTTGCAGATGGACTAGAAAACAGACTAATGCACTAAATGAAAATTCAAGCACTTCACCTGTTTTTATCCAGAAAGTCATATTGTTGATGAAAGTATGAAAAAAGTCATTGTGTAAAGAATATAACAACAGATATGTTCACTCCACTTTAAAAGCTGCAACTTCTATAATATGTTTGCATCCTGTTTAAGCTGTTAAATCAACTTGGACTTTCGCATTAAGGTGGTTCAACACCATTCAGACATTTATAGATGGTCTGCTGTCAGTGGGATGAGTCTGGCCCAGTATGGATCAAATTAGAGAGACTAAATCAAGTAGACAACACATAGACCCTGTATAAGAGAGCTGGATAGTGGGGTATAAAACCAACAACCTTCTGGAGGACAAACATCCACAAAAAGTGCATTTTTTTTCCTTTAAAAACTTGCAACATGGTTTTATTTGTTAGCAACCTGCTGAGCAGGAGTATCTTATGGTGTATTTTTCCAACTTATAGTACAGACCCACAAATATTTTTCCAGATAACAGACATTAGATTTCATTAGAAAACTGTAAAGAAACACATTTTGAGATTGCACAACTAAAAACATGATGAACAAAACCTTTAAAACTTTGACTGGATTGCTTTTTTCAAGGCAACACAACCATACACCACTAAAGTTACTACTTTAAAGAGCATTCAATTAAAGACAGGCTAGGTTTTCTCAGTACAGCATGCTACGCAGTTATAATTTTATGGGTTAAACTTTCGGTTTAAGACAGTCAGGTGAACTTTCGAAGTAAAAGCGATAAGATGGACAGACGTTGAATTTTCTTTTACGACATTTCCCTTGCATTTTACAAACACGGAATATATTTCTCTGTTTCATGACCAGAAACAAGAGGTAACAGCAAAACTCGAGATCACAGCAACTTTAGCGACCACACTTTGATGTAGCCGCTATGCAGGAACTGGCACACAGTTATCTGAATGCTGGAGAAGTAAAATACATGCAGCGAAAGATAAACAGCAGAAGGATGCATATTTTAGTAGCCTTTTTTATATTAAGGATAAATACCTTGATATTCAGCAGGTGGGTCAGTTTCTCACTCCATCTTCCACTCGTCCAACTTTCAGCCTGAGGCGCCACACTTGTTCGGATGGACTCCTCTCCCTTCCCCGGTCTCCCTCCATCAGCTCCACACACACAGGCTCCGCCCCCTGAGGCCACCCTGCTCCTCAGGTCCTCCTTAATAATAAAACACATGCACAAGCTGGTTTTCTTATTTTACAGAGGAACCACTTGACTCAGCCACATCAGGACGTTTCTTAGTAAACATAGTTTAGTTTTCATGTTCCCTATATTCACGACAGGGCCACATGACGCTACAAAATATCACATTACATCCAAAGAAACAATACATGGGAGGACATGATAATAGTAAAATGTTGAAGTGGTGATAAACATGAAAAATGTGGCCTGTAATCTCGTTAGACTCAACAGCAAGAATGTAATTTTGATGAGTTCCTCAGCATCTTTTATTTCTTTCCAAATTGCTTTTGCTTTAACATTTCTGTGTGTTTATCTTTATAGGTACATGTATGGATCAATACTGCCGAGATTACACCCCAAAGGCAAGTTTTTATTCATTTATTTATTTATTTATTTTACTACTTGTTTTTTCTTAATAGGATTAAAGACAAACCCATAACTCAGCAGGAAAACTCATGAAATTGCAAAATCAATACAAAACACAAACAAAGCCTCCTTAAAGGCTGTAAAGCTCTCTGATTATGCCTGACTTGTACGAATCTATCTTTTAAAACTGACCTTAATGATCGGGTTTGTCTTTACACAAACTTGTAAACAATATTGTTCAGCATATGGCTACAACTCTGCTGTATAATATCTGCATACACTGAACAGCTGCTGATTTAGATCTGTACTTCAATATGTAGAGGTTGTATTTGTGTGCATTTAAAAAAACAAAGACAAAAAAACATTTGCTTGATTACTGACCCATAAATCAAAAAGTGAGAAATCTGAGAAAAAGACTCTCAAGAAATTGCATCAGTGAAGCTTTTTCTCAAAATCACATCACAGTTGAGAATAACATCTAACCTGCAGGTGCAACAAAAGCAAAGCAAGAAATGTCTTTTATTCATAAATAGAGCGAGTGAGATTTCTGCTCAGTGAGTTTCAGGATCCAGCAGATGGCGTCAAAGATCATGATAAGAGCAGAAACAGCCCAGAAAGAGAAATGGATAACACTTTTGACTGACAAATGTGATGGATGTGCGAAGACAACATTAAGAAAGTGAAATAGAAGAATCGTTTTTAAAATGATGGTAACAAAATAGGTCCCATCTGTATTGTTATTGTATTGTATTTGCTGACATTTTCTTTTAACTGAGCTTTACACACACTCAAAGGAAATAGCTCTGTTGGCTTTGATAGACATGCCAGAAGTTAAGATTGTAAGTCTATGTTGCTATATAAAAAGGGCTTTGTAGTTTGACCCACAGACTCAGCTGTGAGAGATGAGAGCAGATTCCCTGACAAGGACACAGAGTTCAATGGCTGGACATCAACCTCTCAGACATCACTGTTTTAGCACTCAGGGAGAACATGCAGCTGATTCAAGATGATAGCATGCCCAAGAGCTCCATCCAGGCCAGAACAACTGAATTGCTTTGTCAACTGTATGCACCCACGAGGGCTTGTCACGCTGACAGCAGAGCCTGACTGTGCTGGTGAGCTATATAGAGCACCAGGTGCTCTACAGAGCAGAGCATTAAAAAAACATATTTTTCAATCACTGAAATAAGAATGAGAGAAACAGACATGTGCACTGAAATAACAGCAGTGTTCTGATAAAACCAGCATGCATCAGCTGGAATAAAAAGTAGAACTCTTTCTATGCAAATGTATTTATAATTAAGCTCCGGGACATGCTTTCCTGTGTAGTTTCCTATCAAGTGAGCCAGGTGTTCTTGGCTGCAGCAAATTGGCTGTGCCGACGATTCTTCTCGGCTTGCCATCAATGAAATAACACATCAGTGCCACCGCACAAAAAAAGACTGTTGCAGAACTCAGCACCGCCGCTCTGACCTGATCCCAGTGCTCCTCTCTGGTTTCTTCAAGGAGGAGAGAAAACCCTGGATAAAGGAGGATGAGGATGTCTGTCACAGCGCAGCGCTGCTTCATGCACAAGCAGGTAGTTTCAGCCCAGATGAAAGTCTGCAAACCAATTAAAAGGAGATTCTGTAAACCACTGGTGAAAGCCATGACCCACACAGACATGAATTAAATCACATTAGCCACATCTCCTTCAAAGAGAGCTGTCTTTTATTTAACACCTGGGGAGTGGAGGTTCAATGCCAGCTTGACATTTTGCAGGGTTATTTTGTGTTTCCTGATACTCCTGCTGAAACTCCACATCGGGGGATTTTGCGCTATTTTATGAAGGTTTCAGCTCCTAATGGGCCCAGCAAGCTTAAAGTCAGAGGAATGATGACCCCTGATTCATGCTTTGGCTCTTCTAATAGAGAATACAGAGCTGCCTTTGAAACCTTTGAGCTGCAGCACAAGAGATCAGTGGGCCGCAGAGGGAGGAGGGCACTTTAGTGGCAGGTCAGGAGTGCAGATCAAAGCGCTCATGTCTTGCAGGGATGCTTTGACCGCATGGATGAGGCTGAGCTGCACAATTCAACAAACAATATCGACAAGGTCTCTTCAGCGAGCTCTGTTTAGCACACCAACAAGGACACAGTCTGATGTTTTGCTGCCACAGGCCTGTAATGGGTGTTTGGTGTCAGATTTGATGGATTATGTCGGTTTTGTCTGGATTTAAGAAATACAATCTGGATTCAAAAAGCTGCTCAGAGCAAAGTCTCATGTTTTCCCATCAACAGCATGCAACAAAAAAACATCATTACCATTGTGTGGATAATTGGAGTCGACTGTAATTCCTGCAGAGGAGAAACTTGGCACAATTAACAGTGGTTTCTTGGAGAGACGCTTGAAAGCAGCAGGTGATGCTGTTAATGGAGAGGAGGGAAATGAAAATGAGGTGAGAGCGGATGTGTACGAAGGCTTCGCAGGAATTTTAAGGCTTCTCGGAGAAGCCAGAGATTTATGTCTGGTTTTTAACTCCGACAAACAGCTGCTCCATGTGACTAATGGTTTTTAGGGAGATGAACAGCGTCTGGGTTTTCTGCATATAGGACTTTGGGAGACATAAAGACAACACTTTGCAAGGCTTATGTTGATACACCAATGTCTTAAAGGCCAAATTCTTCAGCAGGCCTTTCAATCACAGCAAAATGAGGTGTTGGAGATGGTTCAATAATCAATCTGACAGCTCCAAATATCAGTAAACCTCACACGTTCATGCTAACCAAGCCAGGCTCTGGTTGTTTTCCATCATAGGACAGACAAAAAAAAACAAAAACAGAGAAAAAAAAAAGATTCAATGTTTGATGTTAACTGAATGAAGCAGTCCGATGCTTCTTGTTTGTGTTTTGCTTTTTAATCCCGTTGTTTCGGGTGAGCTGAGAAGAACTAAGGGTCTCATTTTGCAGGGATGGGACGTTTCTCTTCACAGCAGCCTGCCTTTTTAATCTGGCTGCTAAAACAGGTGTGTTTTTCCATTAATATCTTACCCAGTGTGCCGTTAAAGTCACTGGCATTAGAGGCCCTAATGACTCCACAGCAAAAGCCTGCTTAATGTGCATATCCGGACTATTTGCACATGAGCAGACATGATCAATGCAGAAAAAGTGGAATCATGATGCATGCTGTACCTGAAACCCAGTCATTCTTACCCTCAACATTAATCTATTCTCCTTCTACCCACCCACAGACTCTGCCCCAGTGAAGGGTTCAGGATTTACATACAGAGCTCTGAAATAAAAAGAAATTGTACATTATTCAAATAAACTGAAGATAATTGGCTGAAGTACAAATCGGGAGGTGGCAGGTTCAGTTCAGCCGTGGTTAACTTTTATGCACAGCTAGCTGCTTTACACACTGCATGACACGCTGCAGCCACACGCTCTGCACAGCCAAGAGGACTTAAATGGGTTTTTCTTTCCACTTCAGGTTCATGAACAAAACACATTGTACCACTTGTTGCTTGGTGACACCTGCCTCTTTTGAATCACTGAATCTGTGCCATTTACTTGTTGTAACTCTATAAAAACAAAGTTGAATTTCAGCCATTTTTCATCTCTAGATCTGATATTGAACAACTCAAAATGTGTATTGGCCCATCTCTGGCAACTTTATTTAATTTTTACATGGCTCCTAAGCCTAAGATTGTTGCATTTTACTCAGTCCCATTACCATAAAAACATCTTTAAAAGCCAGTCATCTTATTTCCTGCTGGTTTTCTACAGCACTTTGTGGTAGCTTAGTTCCCTGTGAGTGTAAAATTCACATCGTGAAACTGATCTAAAATCTCAACAAATGAAGTAATTAAAGGTCAAAATCCTGAAAATCAGAATCAAATTAATTAATATTCACAATAATAGATCAGTTGACTAAAAGACTTAGGGGCTCTAGTTGCTCCTGTTACTAGTTCTCAGTCCTGTAACTCCTCTTTTGAGTTACGGGACTGAAAATAGCATAACTTTGATTTCAACCCACCTAGTCATTGTTGAAATATTATCCAATAAATAGAAAAATAGATAAATGAACTGACTTTTTGCCTCTCCATGGTCTGCCGAGGACCTGAACAATGCTACTTCCTGTGGAACATGTCACCAGAGGAATATTCTAATTTTTTCGAAGGGGGTACTTTGTGAGGGTAACAGGACTGAGACAAAACCCAGGGACACAGCAACTGAAGTGTGATTTTTTTTATTTATTTATTTATTTTGTTAAAGTCTAATCTTAGAAAGTGTGGGTAAGACAGCAAATGAGATTTTTAGTTTCAATTAATCTCTTAAGATTTTTCTTATTCAATATGCAATCAGATTAATGTGCAGGGTGTGGTTTAATACAAAAATTTATTTTCCAGGTGATTTTATCGTGCATTTATACATTTTATTTCCAGGGGGCGCCAGTGGCACCAATTTGTTGGAATGGTCTGCATTTTGTGTGGTCAGCTGTTTACACACTTGAGGTGACTTGTTAGGGACTTTTTCTGCAGCTTTAGGCTGTGATCATCAGCAGTTAGTAGTTACCATCAGAAATAGTTTTATTCATTCATTCATTTTCTGAACCGCTTATTCTGTTCAGGATCCCGGGTGGCTGGAGCCTATCACAGCTGTCATTGGGCGAAAGGCGGGGTACACCCTGGACTGGTCGCCAGTCGATCCCTGGACTGACACAGAGACAGACAACCATTCACTCACACACTCACACCTACAGGCAATTCAGAGTGACCAATTAACTTGACCTTTAGTTATGGCTTAAAAAGAAGCTCATCGGTTTAAGCTTTGAGAGATTGAGAGCAGTTTAAAAATGGCAACTTTCTTCAGGTTTTGACTCGCATGTGCTTGACTCTGTTAGCAACAATGGTGGGTAAACCAAGCTGAAAAGAGCAGGCTGTAACAATGAGAGGAAAAAGCAGATATCCTTCCCTCAAGTTTCTTCTACCCTCTAAACAATGTGTCACAAAATGCTCTGCTGTCAGTACCAGAGTTAACAATCTCTCTCCACATGCAACTTTGGCTGAGTTTTCAAATTTATGTTTTCAAAGCTGTGAACGAAAAAGCTAAATGATGGCTCCGGCGCTCGCCATTTTCAATTTGTCAAGAAGCCAAAGTCCCCCACATACTGTCAAGGATCCTGAATGGCCTGCATTAAATTTCTGCAGATGAAGAATGGAGAGTAAAACGATGGCTGCATTCAACAGCAGCTGCTGTCAATGCTGAGAAGAGACAGGGACAAAAGGAGCAATAAACTGGACAGCTGCTGGGCAATTTGATGGCTTAAAGTAAAGGCAATTTTTTATGAAAAGCACTGGAGCATAACCAAATTTAAACAAACTTGTGTAGAGGAGTAATTGTCTTTAAACCTCGGGACTTGAATTAGATTGATAGCTTGAGGGCTACTGCAGGTTTGGAAGTTAAAGTCAGATTCATATCTCAGAAAGCATAAACAGAAGCACAGTTATGAGTAATGATCTGCTACCATCCCCATAGATGTCAGTGTCATTATGTGGGCATCCAGGACTTACTGTAATAGTTGTGAGTTTATGATGGGTCTGTATGATTTGCATGTCTCTGTTGGTGGCCTCTTCTTTTGGACACCTTCTTTAATGGATGCATCAGGAAGGCCTGTCAAAGTGTTATTGTTATTGAGATGAATAATTAGAAAGTTTGCTGAAAGAAAACAAGCTTAACTTTTAGAGCTGACTAACCATGAACGCCACTTCATCTTAAAGGATGATTGATCGTCGCTGCATTGCTGCTCATTACCACCACTTGAATATAAATGAATATAATGGCCTTTACAGCTAATTTTGGCTCATGGTGCATCTGAATCTGTGTTGACCTTGATGATTTGGATGCTGTTTTTGTTATGATCGCTCTTTTATTCTCATCGACTGCTCTGCATGAGAGGCAGATTCAATGATTGAATTACACTGAATGAAAGTGAGATTATTGAGAAAATAGATGTGAAAGCTGGGAAGCAGGTGTACAACATCTGTGTGTGTGAATGGCCAGCATCAGTCTCACAGTTTGGACTCGACTGGAAAGCAGAGGTGAGTATGCAGTGTATCATTTTCCTGGAGCTGATGCTCCAATTCATCATCCCCTCTCTGTGTGGTTTCAATCTGTCCTCTACCTGCTAATCTCCCCCGGGAGGGATGGAAGGCCGGGGCCAGGCACAAAAGCACGCAGGGAGGCAGCTTGTTTATCTATGATTTGATCAACAATCTGCTTTGCTGGAAATATAACACACCGCAAGACAACAGGGCTTCAAGTTAGGAGGCTGCTGCTAGAAACACCCTTTCAAATTAAGAGTCAAAAATGAGCCCAGCCAGATGGGCTTCTGGAGCCACCTGGGATGAGGTTTCCTCTTTTTTAGCTATGTTATAACTCACAAACACTGAGATTCTAACAGGTATTAAAAATCTGCTTGAGTATGCTGTAAAAATGTACAAGACTGACAGCTGGAAAGGCATTTCAGACAAAAACAAAAGGCAAAGCTGTCAAAATCTCCCTGAAAAACACGTCTCAACATTCATTATATTTCACCGAAACGGCTTTGATGATGTCAAAATGAACCTTTTATTCATCTATTCAGTCTAATGATTGACAGGCTGCAGAAAACTCCCAAACATCTGCATCACAATCTGTGAAATTGCAGCAAGTGAGCTGCACTCTGCAGATTTCTTTTTTTTGTTGAAAGCATGGAATTTGTCCTCCGGTCGTCTCCTAATTTGATTATAGTGTGAGCAGATCCAGAGGATGAAGGGCAGAGATATCAAACCATTAACTGCGGGAAAATGTATCACCCTTTTGTGTTTTACACCAATTTATCTCACATAACTGGATTTGACAAGTTCAATCAGAGACGCTATCTGTGACGATAAATCTTCTGAAGTAATAATATTAAGAAAGACGTTCACCCACGCCAAGTAGGTTTGCAGGGAAATGAATGTAGACAAATTGTACCACAGCACAGAGAATATTTTCCTAATGTTCTCACAGTGCTCATAATGCAGCTATCACTCAAACATGTGATGTGTAATTCTCTGTCAGAAGGCCAAACAGAGATGAACAATATTTCTAATCTTCATACATCAAGTGGAGTTTGCCGTCTTGCATTCTCACACAGCAATATCCTCCCTCATTAACAGAATCAAATGCATTGCTAATTACATCTGTGATGTTTTCTAATAAAGCTGCCGATAAGTAGTGTAAACACTCGGCAGTCCACAAAGCCTGCAGGCCAGAGGTGGCTGCAATACAATAAAAGTCCATTACAACCCCCGGCAAAGCAATCATGTCCGGGTGAGGAGGTTAACACAAGCAATAAGGACATGCTTACTTGCATCTGAACTTTGTTTGCCTTTCGCACTGTGTGTGAGTGCGACGCAGTGGCTGGGGAAAGTGTTCAATCAAGACAAGGAAAGATTGTGAGGGACGGCAATCTGTTGCTGAATCCACAAGTTTCGTCAAACTGAAACATCTCCATAGCTGTTCACATGAGGCTCATAAAGTTTGTTAGAGATACTTATGACGCCCAGAAGTTGAATCATTCAGAATCTAAAGATTTCTTGGCCTTCCATTATTACCTGATACTTGCACATGTACCATTAGTTTTCAGCCTTTCTCTTACACTATGGATTACATGTAACGAGGGAACAATGGGGACACAAAAATAAAAACAAAACATATAAAAACTGTATTCCGCCACAGAACAGACAAAAAAATGTAATCAAATTACCAGTATATTTGATAAAAAACAAGGATTATTTCAGCAGGATTACTTTCAAATTCAAATGGGATATACTGCAATGCAGCAGATGTATACACAGTGAGCACGCATTGCAACACTTTACGACTATTGAGTGTATATAGAGTGGACAGCGTGGCTCCGGCATTTACCATTGTACGGTTTTGAAGCCGAAATACCCCCGCCACAAACACTGCCATTGGCTGCCGCTGTGCAGCCAGAGTCTGTACACTAGAGACTGTGAAGGATTCTGGGAGAATCTAAGTGGAGCCAGGTGCACAAAAATACATTTTTTTCCCTTCAAGAGTCTAATCACTTCTTGACTCTACCTCCTGACATATTTTACAATCCCCGTGAAAAATACACAGGAAAGGCAGCTTTCAATCACATTAAACGTGACGTAGAAACTCATTTTCAACCTCTTATAACTAATGAAAATGAAACTTTTTAGAAAAAAAGAGGACTTGAATACAAGGCAGCCAAATGATAACTTCAAACCACCACAGCAGTCGGACATGAGAAACATTTCTACGAGGTGTATCAGTTTTTTTGAAATTTGACCACAGCCCATTTGGAATGACTGGAGAGCTGGATTTTTTGACCTGCTGTAGCCAGCCACCAGGGGGAGCAGTTTTTGTGGCAACCTCACTTTGAGCCGAGCAAGATGATGTCGATTTTTTTTACGGTCTATGTTTACAACGAAACATCACAACAAACCAACAGAAGCGACCACCCGTGTAGCCTCAAGCTGGATGCAAACATAAAAATAAGGTTGTTCATCATTATGGCCACAAAAAAATACAGCCTTGACTGGGTGAAAACTGCAGCATCATTTTAAGTTTAAATCAGAAAAAGGGACACAACATTATAGTACAGTGCAAGTTATCATCCAGGGACTCCACAGCCAACTTAAAAAAAAAACATCTTCAGGTACAAAGACAAACTGCTAATGTTTTCTGAAACACACTGAAGTCTAGCTAGCTTACATTCAGGTTTGTTAGCTTGCTAGCCTGTCAATAACCACGGTACTGTGTGGACACATGGTTTGTTAAAAAATACAGTTGATGCTCTTACCCATGTACTAAAACGGGGCTTCCTCTGTTTACGTTGTAAAAAGAACATATTTCATGTTCTTTTAACAAAAAAAAAAGCCCGTTTTGAGTTTGCTTTGAGAAAAGCACATTTTATGTCAAATTTGTAAACAATTCTGTTTTTCAGCTAACTTGAATAATTTAGAACCAGTAGGTGTACTGGCTGAATTTGCTTTACAGTTACAATTTTCTGTTTTTTTAAAGTTCAGGATATGAACATCTGATTTGTTAAAAATGTATGTGCTCAACTAAAACAGCATTTCCTGTATATAGTGTAAAAGGAGATTTTAAAGTTTCATGTTTCTCAAAAAAAAAAAAAAAAAAAAAAAATACACCAAGCAGTTGACACATCTTTATACTCTCTTGTCTTTGTGTGCACGTTTGGTATTGAAGTAATCCAAAAGTGACTAAAAGTAATCAGGTACATTACTTTAATATTGTGATACTTAAAGTTACAGATTACATTTTTTTTAACAGATAACTTGTTATTGTATTGGATTTCATTTTTAAAGTAACCCTCTAAACTCTGGTCAAAACAAGGCTAGCATAAACCCTGCTAAAGGATAGCATGTTAACATTATCATTGTGCACCCTGTTGCCTCTTAACACATCTCTTACCTGAAACAGGCAGAGCTAATAAAGCACAGTGAGGTAAATACATAAACCAGACATACAGGGACGTTCTGTATCCTGTCTACAGAGCGGGCAGACGCTATAGCACAGCCTTTTTCTGCTTTATGTTGCGCACAATTACATTTTTTTCCCTCTCTGCACTGATCTATTTAAAGGTGTCTGAACTCTGCTGCTGTATGAATTTTCCACAAGGTCTGAGTTTCATGAGACCAGAGCTGCTCTAATACTTCAGATAATAAAAATGACATAAGACTGACAGAAATTTAAATGATATTAATGAGCACAGGGACACGTTACTGTAGAAATAAATGACCCATATAAGCTGATAAGATGATGTTTACATTAAATTTCTCCCTGAAGCACAGAGGTTATTAAACCAAGAGACCAGGAGCATAAACTGTGAGTGTGTGTGTCCATCAGGTGTTCTTTTTTTGTCCCTTCATGCTGGCGCTTTGCCTGAACATCAACAGTGACAGTGACAGTTTCAGCGCTTTGATTAAATTTTCAAACCCGCTTGAGGATTCACCATAATTATTCTTTCACATTCATGATACGCTGAAACTGGAGATGCAAACACTCCAGGGAAATAGTGTTTTCATACACTTGTTACCATCACTGACTTATTTATTTATGAGAGGATTATGATCAGTGGAATTACAAAGAGGCTCAAAGCTGACCTGGACTCAAAGAAGCTGGACCAGCATCTGTGCCTGTAGAGTTTCTCAGCACAGCTGCTGAAGGGCAAATTTCTTTGAACAGAAACTCTCCTTGAGCTTGATCTTATGCTTTTAAACTGCACAAGCACAAACAGCTCTTAGATCCACATGGGATGAATAACATCAGAAACTGGACCACCTTGAGGATAGAATAATGACGGCATTTTCTCATTTGAGAATCAGAAGGGAAACAATTTTAAGCCATGTTTAATCAACCCTTGTGCATTAGTACTCTATTATTTTAGTTCAGCTGAGTTGGCACTAATGCATTCAGCAATTAATGTTTCCTCTGCTTTATTAGGCCTGATTATTCACGTTTGTTTGCGTTTATTATACAGTAGCTCTCGGAAAACACTGCTAGAATTTAGCCTTGCAAACTTCCAGACACAGGCTCTGGATGTTAACTGTCTGAAGTTATCAACAGCTTGATTTAAAGGAGCTGATGAGACTAGTCTGCAAACGGTGCTCCAGAGCTGATTCAATAAAACATCTCTTAGAAGGATTTTGTACCCAGAATTGTTGCATCAGTGTTTTTCTATGTATGTGTTGGAAACATTTATTAGATAATGAACAGCAAAAGCAGCAGAAGGAGAAACCTAATCACTCAAAGGAAACATGAAAGAAGTCACCCCTGCCTGTTGACACTGTGGCAAAAAAGGCTAAGCTTCAGATAAATTCTAGAAATCAGAAGGATAAACAATATTGAGTATATTTTCTGGGTTACTACAGTTGTCCTGATGTGTGTGTATATTAAAGTCATTAAGCTTTAACAAGCATCTGAAACATTAAGAATGGAATAGAATAGAAAAGGACTTTATTGTCATTGTAACAAGTACAACGAAATTGAAGTCACAGCAGCAATCAAGAAAACAGAAGTAAGAAAGTGTATAGACCGTGCAAAAAGGTCCATCACAAAATAAATGATGACAGCTTGTCCATCATCCTCCAGTTCAGCCAGCCTCCACCTCTACAGGGTCCAGGACTGAGCTTCTCCAGTCATGCTCCATCTCTGTCTCCTAGATCCTGTCTGCTCATAGCAGGTGAAGTTCTTCCAATGTGGTGTTGGTGTCTGATATTAGCTCTGTTAGCCATGTCTGTGAATAGCATGATGCTACTCTGCCTTCTGGTATTCCCTCTGTTGCTGGGTTAGCACAGCTAGCTTGTCCATCTTATTGGAGATAGATCTTATGTTCCCAATAACGATGGATGGATGGACAGGTCCATGTTGTCACTTCTTAGCTCACACCTGAGAGCCAGCACGTCATCCTCACCTTCTTCTCCTCACCATTTGGGAAGACATCAGGCCTTGCATCAGTTAGCATTGACATGCTACAGGCTGCTAACAGCTGACTTCACATGTAAACAATGCAGCCATGGTGACATGTAGGATCTCCAGACAAACACAGGAGAAAATGTAGTAAAAATATCACTATAGGCACAAAAAGTTTGGTGTCCATGACCAAAAAATGAGCCATACAAAGTTAAGATCCACTATAAATATGAAGATTATGAAAAAGAGATGAAAAAATTACCAGAAACGGACAAAGAAGAGAGAGCTGCTGCAAAAGGCAGCCATAGCGAACAGGGCGGTGCCTAGCAACATTATTTATCATTAAGTGATATAAACAGCAGCAATGTTAAAAGTTGTTTTTTTTGTGTTTAAAGGTGTAAAAGGCAAGAGCTGAAAGAGTACAGATAGATGAAATTAGTCCCATTTACCTTCTCTAACACTACAGCCAATGAAAATGTTCAATTTGAAGTGAATAAGTAGGACACTGTTTTAACTTGCTTGTGAATGAAATGTGCAGTTTAATGTTAATTTATCACACAAGTAGGCTGACTATATTCAAATGCTGCATTTCATTTGTACTTGGAGCTGGTGAGTTGGGAGTGGGAATGAGGTCCTCTCCGAGTTCAGCATTCCAGTTGCCAAGTTGAAAAAACTTGCCATAACAGCAGTATTTCTGTATATAGACATTGAATAATACTATATATACTGATTTATTGGGACAAACATTAGTCAGAAATTCTAAAACAACAAAAACATATAACAGGAGCTTAATTATTGTGTACCCCTGAACTTGATATTTCCCACTGGAAACTCGGGGGTGATGTGGATGCTCTGACTTACAAGTCAAGAAATTCTGACTTTTCCAACACAATTAGCCAAGCAGTTTGACCATGAACTTTGGGGACTATCTTTTCAGCTGTGTAACTAAACCATTTGTTAAATCCCTCAAATCATCTGCAAAATTATGTTATGTATCAACATGTTTCTGTCTTTGGTCAGTAGTCCGTTAATAAGTTAAAAAATCTATAGTGAAGAGGTGGTTGTATGAAGTAGAAACCCCTAACTGTAAGACAAGACCTCCGCTCATCCTGTCAGGATTGTATATTGCTAAACTATCTGTCAAACATTGTCTTCCAATATTTTTTAGATTTATTATTTCATGGAACTAGATCTACATCCCCAATGTGAGCCCGTGTCACTTAGTATATCCCATGGAAGAAGACACTTACTTAAGAGTTTCAGATTTTGTACTTGTTTTCCATTCTCTCTATAAATCTGTATAGTTTGACATGTTTGCCCTGTTTTTTTCCTTTTAATCAAATTATTTGTATTACATTGTTAACTTTGTTTAAAGAAATAATTGCAGTGGTGACCAAAATTATTAGAACACCTGACAGATCTGAAAATGCTGACTAGCAGTTACAGCAGCACATGTCTCTGGCAAAGGGTCAATGTATTTCCTGTGAACTTCAGCACTAACATTACTCCATGCTTTCTACAACAAGGCTCTCTTTTGAATGTTCAATAGATCTATCCATTTTATTTCAAACTTTCTCAAATTTGCTGGATTGGATTAAGGTCCAGACTTAAAGGGCCCAGTCCACCATTTTCAAAGTTCCTTTTAAAATGAAAATAAACTAAAGCTCCTTATGAGGTTTCTAACTAATTTATGGTATCCAGAGTATAATGATATGATGATGAATTATACATATTATTTATTTAATGAGTAATTTAAAGAAAAACAACCAAAACCACTTAAAATGCCTCTTAAACGCTTATTGCATTAGGGGAAATTCTGACCTTGCATTCTTTTATTGAACATGCTACACACACATAAAATGGACATACACACAATGCACACGAAACAATGTGGTCATGCGCTAACAGAGCTATGTCAGGTAATGCAAACTCTGTGTACCTGGTTTTTTTCATTATATTTTTCATTTTTTACCTTGCTGCAAACCAATTTTCTTCTCAAGGGCAAAACAAGTTGAAGTGAGTGCTTTGCTCAAGGGCACCACCAAGGGCTCAGGAAGCAAACTGGAACCTCACCAGGAATCAGATCTGATTTTATTAACATTCTGTGTGGGTGCTTGAATGAGTGACCCTCCTGGGTCCTAGCTAAGTCCCTCCAGACTGAATTACTGCCGCCCCCAAAGATAGCGCTGGTTAAATATTTAGTGGTTCAACCTTCTGTTGATAACACCAATGCTAGGGAAATATATATGAAAATTTGATGCAAGATGTCCCATAGCACTTTTCCAGTAAAATAAACTGGAATATTCGAAGTAAACAGAGAGTTATTTGAAGATTTATGTGATTCCCAAAGACTGTACCTGCATGGGGGACCAGGGAGCAGCCAGGAAATCCAGATCAGAAATTACTATTCAGTTGTAGCTTTCATGCTGCTTGATGCTTGCCAACAGCTGTCAACATAGAGAGCAGCAGAGAGGTATTCATGAGGTTTGTTCTCTCTGTATGGTAGCACAATCACAGAGCAGACTCTCTAATTAACAACTGCTTAAAGAGCGGCCTGGTGAGCTCTGTGAAAAGACAACACACCCGAGTGAGATAATGAATCAACAACAGACCCACACGAGCTGGCGGTCAGAGCTGAAAACAAAAAAAGAAGATTTCTGGATTTCATCTTTTGAGTTTTCCAAGGGAGCTCACTGCTCATATTTCATTCTGCTCTTCATTAAAATTCATCTCACCTTCTTTAGAATTGGTCTCCCATCTTCCTGCGGGTCAAAAGTTCAAGGTATTGAAATTCACTGGGTTGAGAATATAAGAATATTCAGTCCAAACATCCTCACAAATATCAATAATTAATCATTGTTCACTTTTTTATTTCAGTGAAAATAGGGCTCATATTGTGGTTTGGCATATTGCTATTGAGAGTAAATGTCAGGAGGTTTTTTGTGGCGGTCAAGCTTCTAAATGATCAGTGACTGTTTCCTGTGCAAACACTGAGCTAAATCAAAACTTATTGCTCAGGTTTGATTCTTCCAGCAGCAGGTCAACAAACCTGCAGCCTGTTTTCTCTCTTTTTTTTTTGCTCGTCTTCTTCCCCCTTTTGCTGATTTAATTCTTCACATCCTGAAAACACCAGCCACAACTCGTCATAAGAGGATTATGAGCTTTTCTGGAATTATTTCAATTTCTATTTTTCAACTCAAACTTTAAGGCAGGAGACTTTGATGTCGGTTTTAAAACGAGGGGATTAAAACAAACAGCTCTAATTTTTAATTGTGATTAAAGTGTGAATAAATTGGCATAGATGGAGCACAGATAAATTGACCATTATAACAGATGATTTGCAATTATTTAGGCAGGGATTCAATTAGTGCCTTCATGATATCAAAGGCTTATTAACACAACCAGTGGACTTGATCACGCCTCAATCAGTGAGTCATGGGGATCTTGTAACAACACTGTGCCCATGTGAATGAGGTTGTGTGGGTTTTATTTACTAATGAAGATTTGTAGCGTGACCTATTTAGGAAAAAAACATTCTGGCTCCAGGTGAAGCACACAAAACAGGAAAAAAGCACACCTTGAACAATTTTCTTTGTCCCGCTAAAGTTTGCTTACAGCTCACCGACAAAGAATAAAATCATTCGTTCACCCTCACTACCCAAGGGAATAAAAAAAGAGCTAGCTTCACTTTGTTACAGTCCAGGTAATAAAAAACCAAGGAGTGAAAAGTTCAAAAGCTTTCCCAAGCTGCAAAATGAACTCGTGCAGCATTTCCACACTTTTTCTTTGCATATCAGAGTTGATAGCTGGGACTCACGGAGCTTCTACCACTGCTCCGACTTTCCCACACCTCTCAAAATAATTACATTTCATGCTGAGATGAAAGTGAGCAGGTGGCCATTTTTCTCTGCTTTCTGTGTCTCAAAGATAAATGAGGGTTAACATGTGTGGGAGGAATTCAGACTGGTTTCATCACACCGCGTCGTTCCGTTGCACTCCACAAAGGAGGGAAACCTGCACGCAAGGGCTTGTGTCCTCACTGGCACCATGTGAAAGCAGACAAGTGTTGAACAGTGTTCTTGCAAAGCGCACTACATGAATATAATATGTGTGCTGGTCAAGGACAGCGGACACAGAAGTAGACTTAGTCCCCAGTGGAGACTCTGCCTTGTGCTGCTCGGGAGTAGGATTGGGTCAGTCTGGAGGACGAATTACCCACAGGCGCGGATGGAGCAGCTCTGATCTCACAGAGGGGCTCTTTACCTGCAACATATGCTACTTTAAACACAGTCCTTTATGTAAACAAATATCACATTCTCTAAATTGCAACAGGAGCAGCATGCATAGTTTGTTTCATGTCGGATTATGCTGCTGGGGTAAATTCAGTCATGCACACTTTTCCTCTCTGACTGCATAAGCTCCCCTCTAATCCTGCAGCTGCATCACACCTCCAGACGTGCAGCTCATACAGTGTGAGAAGAGGAGGTGAAACCTCACATAATCAAGTGCTCCCACTCCTTTCTCACTTAACAAACTGCGCTTGTTAAACTTAATACTTTCTCTGAGCTTGTGGGTATCAACGGAGCTGCTGTCAGTCTATCCCCCTCCTCTCATTACTCCATACACTCAGGCCTGTAAACTGCAACACCTCCAATGTGCATACTTTAAATGCCTCAGGTTAGAGGGACTGGCTGTTTGAGATATGACCACCTCTTCTCAGGAATCATCAGCTAAATAACACTCACTTTTTTAATCTCCTTCAGCTGCGGAGGAAGTTTGACTGAGGTCACCAAGGTAACTCCTCTGGTTGCCAGATCAGATGTTTTGAAGAAAAACTTGCATTACCAACCTCAGACATGACATTTAAAGGATAAGAGAGCATGCACTGAAAGACAACATTGATTTTACTTGGTGAGAAATGGACGACCTCCTATTGAAAACCCACTCAATAGGCTAAAAATCAGGACATCTCAGCCTCTGTGTACACTTTATCCACTGAAAAGTGTTTCTCCTGCAGGTCCTCAGACTTGAGAAATGCTTAGATACTTAATTTAAATGACTCTTTACTATCTTCTTTTATTTTCTGCAGCTATAGAGAGAATCAGTCTTCATGCAAATTCCTTCAACCTCTGGGCGTGGTTATCCTTATTGCTCCTCACCTGCAGAAACCACTCTGCAGATCATAATTCATATTCTGCAAGATTTTCAGGTCTATCAAAGCAGTTCAGCAGTGTTAATTGCTCACCTGTTTCTCCCGCACCCAAGGATCCACCTCAGTCACCGGTCTGCCGTTGTCCTCAACGCAACTTTCACCTCAGCTTAACAAGCCTGAGACAGAAAGTTAATCAAGACTTCTTCAGCTGGTACATCTGCACCCTGGGTCAAAAGAAGTCGGACTGGTGGTTCTCAGACTTCCAAAAGTAAGATTGCACATCTTTTGTGTGAATATCAATATCTGTTGACCTCCATAGTTGAAAATCACCATTTTAGACTAAGAATATTTATTCGATTTTGCTGCCAAACATCTCAAAGTGAACTCCATTTTTTGTGCCAAAGTGCAGATTAACTTAAAATATTAATTTAACAAAAGTCTAAAAAACTCAACCAAAATCCTAAAGTCCAAATCAAACATAAAAAACTCTAAGAGCTCGTAAAACACCTACAGAGGAAGAGATGAAGGAATACGTGCCCTGGAGGCGAGATGAAAAGTTGAGGCGAGGAGGTGAGGTGAGGAAGTTAGGCATGAAAGTGATGGTAGCAGGCGAGGAAATGAGGTGAGGTGAGAAGGCAAGGACCAGAAGATGAGACAAACTGCCCAAAATCTAAATAAACACAGAGACTAAGGCCATGTCACAAAAACTAGCCGGGTATTTGGGAAACCACTTTTATTTTTATAAGTTTAGGCCTGTTGTTCACATGAAACTGCAGTTTTACATCACTGAAAACTGTGTTTTCTGAAAAGTAAAGATTTTGGAAAACTGTTTCAAGTAGACACTGGAAAACTGAGTTTTTGGTTCTCAAACGTCACAGCTGAATAACAGGGTTCATCCTGATTGGATGGCAGGGTTTTCACATCTGAAAAACACTGCCAAGTATGGGTTTGGCATCCTCCAAACCCGCAGATTTGACTGGTGCGTGTGGACGAAAGTGTTTTTGAAAATTCCCAGCTACATGTGTACAAGGCCTAAATAGACATGGGGTGAATCAACACAGGTGTAAAAAAAACAAGACGGTACAAACAAGACGGGAGGGAAACACAAGAGCATGAGGTAAAACTAAAACAGACTCACGGGGGGCAAGAACTACAAAACAAAAGAGGAAACAGGAACTGGAAAACACACAAGACAAGGATCACTGAGAATACACTAAGGACAAGCTTTTTGCCAAGGGGCCTCATCCAGTTAGTAAAAATGAAGCCTATGTGGAAGTGCTAAAAGTAGCTGTTCACCAAGAATCCGCTTGAGGCTGGCTGCAGAAAGATCGGCAGTCAAGTACACACCCAGCCATAAAAACTGACTTTTACGGCATTAAAAAGCATTTTAACAGCCTGGTTTTAAATTTGGCTTTGGTCTTAAATGCTGATTTCTCTATCAGCACACACTGTACAATAAGTGATTTTTTTTTAAAACTTGGCGAAGTTATTAGGATCGTTTGATTGTCCAATCAGAGACACAGCTCAGGTCACGTGACTGTCGGGGGCCCTGTAGCAGCTTGAAAGTAAACTCACAGCCAGTGTCATATCAAATGTGGCTGCGTCCGTGGATTGGCTTCATTTCACTGTTGCAGGAACAAACAGGTGACGTCACCGAGGTTACATCCATGTTTTATACAGTCTATGCTTTTGCTTTGAGTTTGTTCACCTCACCCTGCCTATTAGCATCACTTCTTGTGTATTTAGTCTCTAACGCCTTTTCTCCTTGACTTTGCCTTTTTATATCTCCTGATGTGTTTGCCCATCTTTGACTCACTTCCTGGTCTCAGCCCTTGCTTGTTTACGCTCAGCCTCATTCTTTTGCCTTGTTATAAATCATTTGCCAGCTCTCACTCTGTTGTTTGCACGCTGATTTGGAGGCCTGTGTTATTCCACCACGTTATTCACCCTGTGTGACTGGTAATTTTTAAAGGTCTGTTTTGGACTCTTACCCATCCTATAATGCAACATGTTAGTGTGCTGATAAAAAGTTGAGCACACAGCTAACTCCAAACATCAGGACTCTGTGTCAGTGGGCTGTACCCATATCTCTAGCAGCCAAAGCTATCTCTCCCCATCAGGCAGATGATACATGGCTCTGTGCTGAACTGAAACATGCAGCCTGTTGTTCCCCTGCCAATAAAACTGATTAACTCAGAATGATGGTCTGAGTCCCCACTGCATAAACACACTGCCCCCACTCTGTCCTTGCTTCTCTCACTTTCTATTACTATTTTATGAAGACTGGATATGCAGAGCGACTGAGGATGAAGAGAGTGACATTTTTTCCTCTGGTGTGTGTCATACAATTCACAAATTTGATCATACATTGAGCTCTTCTATTCATCATGTTTTCTTTGCCTGTTTTTGTGTCCTTGTTGTGACTTTTATGTCCATGACAAATTTCCCTGCAAGGCCAATAAACTTTGTTTGATCTATAATCTAATCTTCTCTTGCAAGCAGCTGGCAGAGGGTAAGTATTCACAATATTTTAATCACTATCAAAAGCATGACACAGTGACAGCACACTATTTATTTCACTAAGCTATATCCATAAAAGCGGCCTTGTGTAACCCAGGAGCATTTAGACTCTCATATCTTGTCTTCAGAGTGGCTTTAAACGCAACCTGCACTTTTAACAACACATCTGCACAGTTTAACGCCCTCTGTATAATACCCTCCGCCTCTTTAAAGAGACCCCTCGAAAACTAACGTGACACAGAGTTCATTCTGCAGGGCTAAATGTGCATGCACAATCACATTACCCTTACAGGGCACAGCTGAATTAAACATCTTTATGAAAATAATTAATGCGCCATTCCTGTCAGCATTTATTACCATGATTTTCTTGCTTTTAACAGACACTCAAACAGAAGAGTCCTGCTGAGACCAGGAGCGGAGCCAGAGTTTTGTGGAGAGGGGGTGGCCAAAACTGGGGCACAGTCTCCTGCAGGGGTGGCATGAAGTAGGCCATGGATGGACTGGGCACACAGAAACAGGTTTGTTTACCATTTCTATCTTCACTCATAGCTACTTTGCCTCTTCAAAAGTGTCCAAAAGAAGCTCCATTTCAAGGTTTCTGAATACAAACAGAAGTTAAGTTCCTCAAAGAGCTGTTAGACCTCAGGTTAGCTTAGCATGCTCTACTGTTCTACTAAAAGGGTTTTTAACAAATCTTTTTAATATCTTTTTTTGCCACACAACTCTGTAACTCTGAACTACAATTTTTATGCTTATATCTTAAGATCTGCTTTTAATCTTCTTCCTTTTTTGATTTATTTTGTTTTATTGTATCTTATCCTGTATCTTGTGTATTTAATCTGCTTTTTAATTGAATTTTAATTGTTTTCTTTTAATATATTTTCCCTGGAAAGCACTTTGAATTGCCTCGATGAAATGTGCCAAATAAATAAACTTGCCTTGCCTTCACTGAAAAAAACAAACAAAAAAAACCCCTGAAATCTTATCAAGTGCTTATGTCTTATTTTCAGTAAAAAAATGTCTTTTTAGACTTAGTATGAACCACATTCACCTAACCAGTCCAGAAAAATGTACTGTCATTTTTCTGGACTGATAAGTTGAATGTGGCTCATATCAAGTATAATAAGACAATTTTTTCCTTTGCAGCTTTACCTTGTTAGTTGCGAATCTCAGCACTTGTTGGTAAGAGATCAAAATTGTACAAACTGTATCAATTGTACCAACAAAAAGGAATGTATCATTTTTTTTCTTTGAGTAGGGTTGTATGAGTTACATGTGATTAATAACTGTACCAGCCACAACTGTTACTGGACCCCTTTAAAGAGGGAAACTGTTATGAGAAAAAGCGTGTGAGCAAGGCTACACATTTCATTATTATCATTATTTTACTATTTTATTTATATTATTTGCAGACCCATGACACTAGGTGTGCTCTTTCCAAGCGGCAACCTCTGGTCAAAACATATGAGACAATGCAGAAGTGCTAAAATCTGCTGTTTCTCAAGAGTCCACTTGAGGCTTGCAGTTTTTACAGCAGAAACAAACACGCTTACAGCCTATAAAACAAAAACAAAAACCTCCCCCCGTCACACTGTGCAGGGGCTGAATTTTTTTTTCAAACTTGGCAGTTTATAAGTTATTAAGATCACGAGTTTGCCCAATCAGAGGCACATCTCAGCACTTGTGACTGGAGGGCGCCTTTTAGCGGTTAGTGTGGAGACTCAGAGCTGCCCCACTTCCAACATGGCTGCAACAGCCGATCTGCTTCAAAAGTCAGTTTCAGAAACAGACGGGTGACATCATTACTTATACAGTCTATGATAAAAACCAGCCATAAACCTGAGACGTACAGATATGTTATAGTAGAAAATGGCTTTGCAATCAGGATTTAAGTTCCTGCCTGAGAATGTAAATTGTTTTGTAAAAGAGATCTTTGCACTGTCTGCTGTTCCCCTAAAGGGAGGGAAAGCAAACTGGCAACAAGTGAGAAAATCCAAGCAAAATCCAAAATCTTCAGCAGAGTAAACTGTGAGGGAGATTTCAGATGGCTCGGACTGACTGCTGCGCTCTTATCATCTGCCTCATTTCGGAGTTCCTGCTGTTCAGGGAGAACCCTCGGAGGGGAAACTCAAACCCTTCAAATGCTCTCCAGCCAGGGCTCCCTTAAAGCTCCCGTATGCTTTATATTCAGAGCTTTATGAATATTAAAGCGACCATGTGACCATTCAAACACAAAGGTTAAAAAGAGACATTAACACAGCATGAAAAGCTGAACACTCTGCACTGGTCATTTGTGGTGAATTCTTTAAAGGGAGAGTAAAAGGTATCAGGTGCACAGGAGCCGTCTGCAAGGTATCACCACCTGCTGATGCCTCACAAGACTAAAAGCAATTTAAAAGGCAAGTTCACATAGTTTGTCTGCATGTTTGTGGGCAGCATTGAGAAATAAATGCATGAGTAAAGTCAAGTCTGCAAGAAGCACATAATGCAGAATCCCATAAATATTTCATTGCCAGCTTTAAAACAGATTTTATTTGCAAAATTTGGATGAAACTCAGATGGCATGACTTTTTTTTGCAGCTTGAAAATTATTTTTCTGCATGAAGATTTGCAGGCTAAAGTTCCCTTTGTGTAAAGCATTATCCTCTCCCATTAGATAAGATTAAACAAAAAGTTTTCCCTTTCAGAATTTAATTATTTACCTCTAAAAGTTAACATTTAAATGTTTATTTATCATTATGTTCTGATCAGACAGAGCCCCAAGCAAAACCTTAGACTTTCCAGCACTTGATAACCCAGACTCTTCACTGAGGAGAAATATTTTCGATTGAAAAATTCACATCCTCTCATCTTCTCCTCCTCTACTGTTTTGGACAAAGATTAAAGAATAAATTTCACCACCAAACTCGACCCGACTGGGATGCTGTTGCTGACAGGCTGGGAATTATTGGCAGAGCAAGCATGTTATGTGGACCTCCTTTGAATTACACAGAGGATTTCCCTGAGTGCAAAGCAGCGTCTTACCTCCACTCATCACTCCGTGTTCGTGTGTGTGTGAGAGTGGGTGAGTCCCTGCAGGAATTTGAATCGTTTCCTGCAAATAGGTTAGAATTCGCAGATGTGAGAGACGTCTACTTGACTTATTGCTCTGCTTTAGATGCCTGAACACACAAACTGAAGGTGGACTAGTGAGCTTTTAAAGAAGGGTACAACGATGCTGCAGATGTAAGTGGAAGAAAATCTTTTTGAGTTAGTACACTGTGGGTTTTTACAAATTGATAGTCATGGCTTTCCCCATTGTTTACTGTGACACACTTTTTACAATTTAAGGTTATTCTCGAACACTGTGACCAATTAAAACTAGAAAAGCACTCAGAGAGCGCAGACCTCCCCCAAGCATATCCTGATTGTCACGCAACACTTTAGTCCGACTTTAATGTTATACTCCCTTTTGGCAGACTGTCTGCCACAATTTGGTGTTAGTTGCAGGTTTGTACAATAATTTGTTACCTGACAGTTATCCAGTACATGCTTCATATTCCAAATCTTAGTATCCAGGATATTGCCAGGATCTGGATCATACTTTTACATCTGTCAGAAATGATCATGACCTTGTCTTGTATTGTTTTGCAAAGCAATCGGACCATTTATCGTGGAGTTGTATACACATACGGTAAACAGCCCTTTCTCACAATGATAAAGAATCCTTCCAAATAATCCTGGATCCAGACAGTGATCCAGATCACTTCTAAAATTTAGTTACTTCTTTCACATCCCGTTTTGAACATTTCATGAAAATTCCATCAAGATCTGTTTGTTACTTTTTGGGTTATGTTGTTCACAGACAAACAAACAAACTCTCCTTAAAACACGACCTCCTTGGCGGAGGTAATAAGTCACCTCTACTTTCTTCAAGAATGAAGCATTAGCTGCAAATTAATATTTTAACTTATGTCAAACAGCCAAGAGAGAGATCTAATTCTTCAGCACAGGCCCAAGGTCCTCTAATAACTATAGTCAGAAACTCTTTGAATCTGCTAATTAGAAAATGACTGAAAATGAAAAATTAGACTTGATTAATCTCTCAGGATATCAGCTGACGTTTCAGAAAATTCAAGAAATCAGGCTTATTTTTTGTAGCTTGAGGTACAAGTGGGCCTGGGAAACAAATGACTGAAATGTGAATGATGTGAATTTAGGACGTTTTTCTGCATGAGCAGCAGCCGAGCCTCTTTTAGAGACTTCATGTTGGGTGTGTTTAAGTACAAACCTCCAGAAGTCTTTAGAGAGCTTTAACGCTGCCTTTTAGCTCCCTCAAACTGCCTGTACTTTCAGCCTCAATTAACCTTTAACAAGTTCATCATTTATACATGACTGACTTAAACTAAACCCCATTAATGAGCCCCCAATAAAGAAGAAAAGGGAGACTTTTTGAAATATTTGTACTTTTATGTCAAAATAGAGCGCATTGTACAGCATTAGTGATGCTTTTTGAAAGATACAGTACCTCCCAAATAGGAAGAGTGTCCTCTGTAAGGGTCAGATTATTCATATGATATAAATATACAATAATAACATCCATATTCCACAACAACAGCAACCTCAACGTGCAACTCAGTCAAAATAAGAAACAGAAAACACTTGCATATTAAGTCAAGGGCACACACACTCACACACACGCACACACATTCCTCAACATCAACAGTACAAAAACATTTACAGCTCGAGAGGACAATTTTTCAGCTCCATGTGACTACATAACACACATACACACACTCTCTGACACACACTCTCTGTAAATACATACATATTCACACTGGCTTTCATGTGCTTAAAAATCCTATAACTCTGTCTTTGCGCTCTTTTGGAGTCCACCTGAAGTTTGTCCCATCAGGTCGTCCTTCAGCCATTTGTTGAAAACAGCGACTGGGTCGATGTTCCAGTGTTTGTGGAAAGAGATGGGCACCTGGTGAGCTAAGAAGTCTCTGGCATAGTCCTCTGGGCGGGCCTGAAAGGTAAGATGAAGTACAGTGATTTACATTTAGAAGCAGTCACCGGAGACTGCGTGCAAGTGTTGCAGAGAGCAAGAGACGAGGTGTGAAAGTTGAAGTTTTTGTTGCATCAGGGACTGCACACCGAGGACTGAGCAACTGAATCTATAATGTTGTCTTCAGCAACACCACAGTCACTAAATCACTGTGTCCCAACTCTATTCCTATTTAAGGATGCTATGAGGAGGATCTGTTTTGGTTGCACTCCCTCGCCACCTTGTTGCCCGGAGTCTCCACACTCTGTCGTAAATTACTCTTAGTGAGGCGTATGGTCGAAACAAATTTTCTTTGTTCAAGACAACTTGCTACTGGATACAACGCGCTGAGGTAAGGTATTTATCAGTATAGTTACGTGGTGCTGAAATGTAACATCAAGCAGATGTAGCTGCCGGCTATATGTAGTACTGACAGCAGCCTGGTGCTGCGACACATCTATAGGCTAACATGACAACAAGTAAACACTGTCAGTTTGTAAGTAGTTTAGTAGCCATTTATATATGCGCAGCTGGCAGCCCGGTGTTCTAAGACATATCCGTAATGTGTAACGTTAGTGAATCCTGGTTAGGTATGTTCTGCCAGTGATCTACCAAGTAGAGCTAGTAGCTTTCTTTTGCTCTTCTGTCCTTTTATTGTCTGACAGTTAGGCTCCTGTGTCTACCATCATGACAAAATCAGTCACAGAAATCATTCTTAGCAGAGCAAAACACAGATCTCTGTGTTTTATCTCTTCTCTCTACTGAACTTTGTCAGCCAGCATAATGTTGTCATAGAGACCTAGACGTACCGTAAATCAATCCCGTTCCGGTCGACCCGAACTGGAAGCTAAGAAGTGGCAATTTAAAAATAACCTGCAACCAGTATTATTGGTGCTTATAATCTCATTTTTAAGTGTTAGTAACGATCAGGCATATAAGGGAGCCTTTTATAACACCACTTTCAAATTCCTCACAGCCCCTTTAATGTGTTGACTCTGTACCAGCTCATTACTAATGTCTGTTCAAAGATCCTGCACACTCATGTTGCATCGACTCACCGCGGTGATTTTACTTTGGACCATACAATCTGTGTTGATAAGCATTCTGAGAGGATGGGCTGACTTTCAGCATTTTTGTATCACAGCATGTTTTTCATCAAGCCAAAGTATGAAACACAGAGCTGTTCATAAAAACTGCTTTTCTTTCACTCTCCTGTTACTGAGAGCAAACTGGTTCAAAATTTTACATAAAGCTTGTGGAAACAAGACTCTTTTTCTTACATTTGATAAAAAACAGTTGCAAGGTAGCACCAGGTATGTTAAAGCCATCATTACAGACTGATGGAATCAAACCTCACCTGTTCCATGTGATAAGTGGTCAGTTTTCTGCAGTGTTACGTGCTACATTAACATCAGCAAACTCTGCTTGTTCTCAGGGAAAATGTTCTCCATTAGGGGGCGATATGACGAAAATGTGTCAGGATGTTTTGATGTCAGGATCAGGCTACGGATTCTATAAGGATTGTTTTCATGATACTTCAAAGACTAATTTGATCTGCAGCCCAAAATATTTCTTATCATTCCTTCTGAGCCATTTTTATGAATTAATTTTTGTCTCTTCTGCGCCATGTCACGATTTTAATCAAGTCTCGAGTCCTCTAATGTGTTTTTGAACCGTCACATTTTCACATCATGACAAATCCATTCATTTAAAGAGCTCTAAGAGTTCTTGAGTTTCTGCAGAATCTACAGAGCTTTAGCTTTAGTAGCCAAAGTCCATTGTAGTTTAGTGAGATGTTACTGGATGTACTCCATTTTTCTTTGTACATTTAACCGAAAAAGAAAACATACAGATGATTGATTTGAATGCCATTGATATGAATTTAAGATGGAAGCTGAGGGACTATGATTGGCCCCAAGACCAGACTTTGGACGTGCCTGATAACAGCAAATGTGCTTTTTTTACAGAGTCTGAGTATCTGCCAGGAAAAAGCCTTCTGTTTTGGGCAAACTGTGTCTAGATTTGAGTTTCCCAAGAGCTCAGACACGTCCCTCCTCTAATGGACGCCAAATCCACCGTTCAGGGTAGTTAAACCCATGTTTGATTGATATGGGACCAAAATACCATTCATGACCTTCACAACCTCTGCCACCATCTTTAATTGTTCAAACCTTATCCCTACAGGAACAGTCATTACCCTCCGCAACTATAACTCTGCTCTGATCCATCCAACATGACGTGAATGCGACACGATGGTGCATTACATCACATCAGCAGAACAGGGAGCAGTCCCGTTACAGGCAGTTGCGCGGTCACTTTTCCCTCCGTCGGTCTTTTTGCTGTTTGAGAGATTATGTGACTGTCAGAAATTCCAATTACCTCTGACTGAATACATGCTCTGACACAACTGGCTTTTCCAACTCAGCAGCTTCTCATTATTAAAACTAGCATACGATTTGAAAGCTGCACATGTATGTGGAGCTGGATGAGCGGGGCCTCTGTCTGCTCCAGCCTCTCTGTGGTATTTGTTTGGCTGAAAAAGCCAAATAAACCCACCGCTTTTGCAAGGTGGATGGAACGGAGCCTTTAAATTCTTCGGTTGGGTCCAGAACGACCAATTTAGCAGAGACTGGATTTTCTTTCTGCATTCTGCTTCTTAAACAAGCAGTTAAATGAGGCTCTGAATGCCTTTACATTTAAGACACGTCCACATGTAACTGTAGAGGTGTCTGGTGAATTTGCAGGGCCTCTTAACATCAGAGACGTGACTTGATCGGCCACTCCAGGTGCCAAAATAAGATCAAAATTAAACTCTCAGTCTGAGCCATCTTTCTGTGAGAGTGGCAGAGTGATACACACCCACAAAATACATTTCTGTATGAGTGTGAGCACAACCTGGTGGAACAGCGGGCTGTGTGTGACAGGGAGTCCCAGAGCGTTGAGGCACATTCCCAGCACCATGTCATCCGGAGCGTCGTTGCTGTAGCACTTACAGCCGCTGTCAAGAAGCCGGACCACAGCCTCCCTGCTGAACACCATCCTGCATAAACACAGACAAACATCAAAGACGGAGAGCAGAGGGACAGGACACAGCTGATTCAGATAAAAATGAAAAGCAAACATCAGAAGTAACCAGAGAATGAAATACTCATCTCTGTGCTGTCATCTTTAAGTTCATGCTTATCTTATTAACTCAGAGTAAAGTGCGTCTGTGAACCACGCTGAGAGGGAGATGCTTTCTGTGATCAGTTCCAAACAACAATGATGTGACAACTCTTTGAAAAGAGGCGCAATTACTTGTGAACAAAAAATAAAAAAAGGAGAACTTAAGCTGCCAAAGGAAATCGTTTATTGCCACTCAGAACAGTTTTTAAGAGATATCCCTTTAGAGAAATCTGGCAGTTGCAGCGCTGTGAAGTGTCACAGCAACTGAAGGGTCCCTAAATAGAGTTTCTCAGTCACAGATTTATCTTAGTGCAGCTTTCCTGCTGCACTGACAGCTGACATTTCGCTTACTGCCCACTTTCCTTTGCATGCAATAAGAGGGCTTTTATAAAATGGATCTTGTTGAACTGCAGTTACTTTTGATGTACGTTCTCATGCAGCAAAAAAATATTCGCAGGAGAAAGGACTTCCTGTCCTTTCTCATCCACTGATAACCCTGTGTTTTCCAGCATTTTCTCTTGATTTATGCCATATTTTAGAGACTATCTTTACTGTTCGGCAGCCTGCAAACCAAAACTTCCCTCGAGGGAGGAAACAGACTTTTAAACTGAATAGAAATGGTTTATCTGTAAATTACAGATTACAGGTTTTCCATTACAGATTTCGTTCAACCTCTGCTGCTTCTCTGCCTAATATCCTTATTCCCAGAGCATCAGTGCACTGAAACTCACCCCCCGCCTCCTGTGATGTAGCTGTAGCCTCCTTGGCTCAGGCCGTATCCGTACCTCTCTCCTAAACACACCGGTTCAGAGGGGTTGTAACAGCTCAGCAAGAGCTGCACTCTTGGAAGGCTGTGGAAGAAAAAGATCAAACTCATCACATACTCATCACACACTCATCACCGCCATCCTCATCTTTACACACACACTCACACACACACACACGGATCTTTCCATTTAAAGGCGAGTGTAACTGCTTTCCCTGCGGCACTATCACACATCAGGAGGAATCCAAATGAAGTTCAACCTGACGGATAGAAAGCAAGGCCAGCTGGACTTCGCTTAATGTACCAAGCTTTTAAGATGTTCAGTAGGATATAATATCTCTGGGATTCATTCCCCCTGAATGCTTTTTATGGCTGTTAGACAGAATCTTAGAGTTTAAGTTATGAGTTTTATTCTTCTGTGGTAATTTCACCATCTCTTTTCACGCCTACTCTTCTCCAATTTGTACAATTCCCCTGAGAGAGAGGTGTCAATTATTCAGGCTAAAGTTTAAGCTGCCCTTTTGTTTTACATTTTTTTGTTTACTTCAGTTAAAGCCTGTCCGGATTACCAATTTCATTACACGATGGAAAGATGTGTCTATTATAACAAACTGTGGTCAGTTTCTCTGCACATAGCTTTGTTTACCTCTGGTTTCATTTTTTTAGCCTATCCACTTTATACTTGAATGTCTCTTTTTATCCTTTTATAGGTTGTGTTTTAAAGATGCTAGTGCTAGTTTTCTTTGTTCAAGACAAGATTTTATCCCACAGTGGCAACCTCCGGTCTGAGAATATGAGACAATGCGGAAGTGCTAAAATCTGCTGTGTCTGGAGTGTACGCTTGAGGCTGGCTCCGGAAGTAGCGGATACATACACACCAAGCCAAAAAACGCCATTTTTTTCAAAGCAGAAATTAACCTATTTACAGCCTGGTTCAAAAAACGTCCCCTGTCTGAGTCGCTAAGTTTACTACCGGTGGGGGTTTCTAAAGCGGCTGCTCAGAGGATATTAAGATTGCGAGCTCCCCCAATAAGAGGCACAGCTGAGGGTCACGTGGTGGCTGGCGCCCTATGGCTGTAGGTGAAGCCCTTGCCACTACTAATATGGCCACTACAGCCAATGTGCTTCATTTTCCGTTTCATAAACAGACGGGTGACGTCAGCGAGACTACGTCCATGTTTTATACAGTCTATGATATTTCCTGATACAGTGCAACGTGGTGAGTTCTTTATCAGTACAGTTATATAGCCCTGTTGTTTGAAACATGACAACAAGAGGAAAAAAAAGGAAAAAATAAGGGAAAAAAAAGGAAAAAAAAAAAAAAGAAAGAAAACGAAAGAAAAAAGAAAGAAAAAAGAAAAAAAAGGAAAAAAAGAAAGAAAAAAAGGAAAAAAAAAAGGAAAAAAAAAATAAACATGACAACAAGAAAATGTTGTGGGTTTGTAAAATACTTCTGTAGCTGGCTAAATGTAGCGCTACTAGCAGCCTGGTGCTAAGATGTATCTGTAGGCTAACGTGACAACAAGGAAAACTGTCTGTATGTACAGAAGTTTATAGGGGTGGGAGAAAAAATCGTTAATATTGAAGAATCGCAATTTAAGTTGAATCAGCCCCCCAAAAACTGTAGGAGAAGCAAATCGCAAGAATAGCATAACGTCCCAGCCCTAGTAGTTTAGTAGCCGTTCATATGTAGCGCTACTGACAGTCCAGTGCTGTGAAACGTGTTGGTAATGTGTAATCTGGTCATGTCTTGCTGGTGCTCATCTACCAAGCAGAGCTTACGTAACCTCACTCTTCATTTTATTGATAGACTCTAAGTTTGAACAGACCACTGCAGAATAACTGCTGCATTTGGGTTGGAATGAACATTTTCACATTTTATTTCATTTTCTTTTTATTTGCCTAATCAAAAATGTTTTCTGTTACTTGGTTTGTAATTGTTGTATTTTAATTTGTTTTGTTCACCTTTTTAAGGATCATTTGCATGTCTGTGTGAAGCAGTTTGAAATGCCTTGTTGTCAAGCTGTGCCTTGCCTAGAGTTTTGTATATTTACTTAACTCCTGAAGGAGCTGGAGCTGTTTGAACCTGTTTCAGTGTTAATCAGAATTAAAAAGATGTCCTCAGGTCACGTCAGCATCCTCCTCTAAATAACACTCTGCTGATTTTAAAAGCATGACATTTAAAGAGTAAGCTTAAAAAAGGGGGATGAGTAAAACAATGAAAACCCCCCAGAGGTTGTGAAAAAGTACCTGATCAGTGTGTCGTCATCCACAACAAGGAGCCACTTGGTTTCAGGGACAGAGCTGCTCAGAAATCTTTGCAGGATGGCAAATGTTTTCCCGCAGTGTCCTGCGAATAGAGTCATGCCATCAATAGACGGGCCTGTTGGACTTAATCACATATTGACCTTATGCTGTATTCTTGTTTACAAAGATAAATGATCCTGTTACAGGAGGGAAAACACACTTGGCATAAGCAGGCTTTTTCCATGCACTCACACGCTCGGATACACTCGTACATAAACAGGACAACAGCTGTGTGGCATGAAGACAACTCCACAGTCATAAATTATGCAAATGTTTGAGGGTTTGAAGGGCGGCAGGCTCGCCAACGGTCACAAGTGATAAATGGAAAGAGTAACATTTTACTAAGGAAAAGGTTACTGTAAGCCTTGGGAACAATGGAAAAGCCACGACTTGATTCAGCACAATGAATGAATTAACTTTATCAGCATGATTGGCTCCTTTGTGGATGTAATCACCATGTAAAGCCCAAACTGATGAGACAAAACTCGTCAAACATGGCCTATAATTAAAGCATATAAAATCAATTACAATAAACTAGTTGCTCATTAAATCTGCTTAAAAAATGACTTTCAAGAGACCATAAAAACAAACACTTTTGAAGCCCAAACCTGGGACAGTGAAGCGCATTCCCAATTTAGTTCATATTTAAGCATTAAAAGCCTCATGAGTTAAAACTGTGACAAGAAACAGTTCTGTTTCCCCGACAGAAGGCCTCAGACACACCTTCAACCGTAGGCGGACACCTGAGTGATCAAAACAATGACCTCTTGCTGAAAAAGGGCAAAAGAGAAAAAGCTTCACTCTCCTTTTTAAGAGTTGGAGAGCAGAGTATCAAATCGAGTCTTTTCAACATAAGGACGTGTCCTCTGGAGCTTTGTGCGCGGGCAGACAGCTGTTGCCTCAAATTCTGACATCTCAAACAAATAATAAGGTATGTTTGGCATGATGGGTTGGAAAGATCAAACTTTCATTGCCGCGTGTTTGACATGACTGCCAGTCGGAACAAAATGTTCTGCCAGCTCCGGGAAAACAAAAAACAGTGATGCTTTTGGTTCAGAACAAATAGAAGGAACCCAAAGATATATACCCATCAGAATCCAAATATCCGCGCAGCATCACGGCTGAGCTCAGACGTGGAAATCCCTGGTGGCAAGCATCACAAGAATACTGAGGCCCTACTGTTTTATTTATGAGGAAGCTGGTGTGTTTTTTTTTCCCTGGATCTGAATATAGAATAAGTAAGGACACCTTGAACTGCTGACAGGAATAAAATCCAAAAACACACTTTTTTTGGATAAGCCTGGTAACCTTTTTCTCATCGAAGGAGGAGAGTATGGTTCAGGGACCTTGGAAGATGTAGTAACTTCTATGTTCATGGCTCGAATGAACAGACCTTCGTTTAAACAAACACATTGCATAAACAGGGTTCTACTTTGATATTGTTTTTCTTGTGTTTCGAACTTCTCAAAAAGCTCCACATTCATACTCTGATGGGAGAGGCTGCTCTTTTAAGACCCCTTAAGTATTGATTAATCTTATTCTGACGCATTCACATCCATCCAGCTATACCGAAGGCAACTCCATGTCCATTGTCCTGCCCAAGGACACTGTGGCATGTAGAGTGCAAGTGATGGATGGAGAGGAGACTGAATCTGCTACCTCAACCTTTGTCACCCTCTTTTTTGTTCTTTGAATGTTCTGCACACACAACACTTGAACATGATAGTTTGAGTACTGTACTAAAAGTACGAAAACATAACAATTTCCTCTTTCAGGGTCTTGCGTCAACCTTCTCCTCGCTTACTCATGAATCCACCATGTTTACCCTCCAACTGTAGAGTTTATTTTCTGATTCTGAAGACATAATGCTGTCTGGAGGCTGGCGTGTTTCCATGAGACTTCTTGTCTCTTTGAGAGTCAAGATAAAAGGCGAAAACAGACAAAGGGACCACGTCTTGTTTTGCAGATCCAAACATGTAACCTCAGTTTTCTTGACATTTCTAAAGCAGTGTCTGGCATTTACTTCACATCCATCTATTTCAATATTACCTGCCAATTTTCACTTCAACAAATTGATCCAAAACACCCTTTGAGATATCCAGAAACTTCACATTCCATTGCCGTATATAGTTGAACTATTTTAAGATATGTCATTTAAAGTTTTGATGAGCAGAAGTGTGTAGAAGGTGAAAGCACAAAGAATAATGGTGCTGACAGATTCCTGACTGGTGATGAACTTCGAGGTCGCCTTCAGCGATCATTAGCATGAAACTCATTGAACACGAGCAGAAAGAAGTCACCCGAGAAAAGAAGTAGGGAAGAGGGAGAAATGATGGATGCTGGCCTTAACTCAATTTGTATTAGATATGTGTGTTTCTGGCACTGGGCGAGCCATGTGACCTCAATCCTTATGCACAATTATCTGATGCATATTATTGAACACAACTCTATTTTTGTTTTCTGTTGTCATTTTGTTATAACTCTTGCAATTTTTAATCATATGCAAATCCAATCCTCTGTAGGCTGACAGAGGCATTATGAGTGATTTTCTCTATTGACAGTTTGCATAGTAACTAAACTGAGAGAAGATTTGGGTTCTGGCTGCTTGCCAAACTAGAGGAAATCCTGCTGTCCAAAAATGGACTGTGTATTTCTGCCAAAGCTCTGATTCTTGATTGTGTCTCCCGAAAGTTGAAAAAATAAAAAAGTGACATGCTGAAAAAGTGATACTAAATGGAAGGGGACATTTGCACATAATATTTTCACATAATTTACCATCTGAGAGGAGCAGAGCTGTGGCTTACTCCCGACTAAGACATCAAACTTAAAGTCAGCCACACAAGCTCTGGGCGCCCAGGTTTCAGGAATGTGTTTAGTTATTCAAATGAGCCGATTTGAAGAGCCAAAAAACTTCCACTTGAATATTTTTCTGTCATGGCATAACCAGCTGCCAGCCTGTCAGCTTGGCATTGTGCAAAGTGTGAACAGAAGCACACATCATCTCCTGCCATGACCCCCCCACAGTGTGTGAGAAGGGAGAAATCCTGCGACAAACTCCTGCAAAAAATGTAGATCATTAATGCTGCTCTGTGGACAGTTTGACATATCTAAGTCAGGATTTGTACACTTTGCAGCATTTAGTGCCTCAATTTACCGGTTTATTTAGTTGTATTTAGCAATAAGAGCGACAAAGGTTAGCAAATTAATTTTTCTTTTCAGTTTGGAAAGATTAAAGTCTGATTGAAGTTACATGTCAGGAAACTTTTGGCAGTTTGAGTTTTAGATAACAGGTCGAGTATGCTAAATGATTCCAAAAGACCTCCTCTGAGTGTAAAAAAAGGAGGCACTTCTGGTTATTTACTAACATTTCATTGACCAAACACCATTAATCAATTAACTGCAAACATACCAGGCATAAAATTGAAAACATTGCATATTTGCAGCCTGGTTAATTTGTGTAATAAGCTGTAAACTACTACAGTCTATTTAAACAGCTCAGGGGTACCCTATCTAAAGGCTATATTATGTCATTTTCTAACTTCTTCAGGCTTTAGATAGTGATGGAGCACTAGAAACTGAGTCCTCACACTCAGTGCCTACATGTGTGTAAACCCAGATGGACCGAACCACTTATGAGATGGAGATGGGGCAATCACTGAGCCAGAGAAACGCTGTCACTGCAATGAGAGAGAGCAAAGAGTTTAATCCCTTATTTAAACTAAAGGGCTTGATAAGATGACAATTCAAAGTGCAGACTGGTTCCAGTCAAACGTGGCTGGACTCATAACAAACACGCATTAGTGAGTCATTACGGGCTGCAGAGTGAGAGTTACTGAGATGACCTGGAGGATTGTACGGTCGCCTTCACTTTTTGCTCTTCTCTAACCAGACCTTAAACTCTACATCAGCTCCAGCCTGGAACCGAGCTCTGCAGTAATGACTGGTTTTTTGAGGAAAAAGTGTCAGTGATGTCAGAGCATGTCAGTGGTCAGGATGACTTTAAGTACACACTTATTGGCGGTTACTGCCGGTTTTACCATCGCAAATGGAGAGTCTGGTGAGTGCATGTGGCATGTTTCTTATTAAGTGTGATTCAGAGTTTTCATATATAAAAAATACAAGTTGAGCAGCTGGAAACATACATAAGAGAGCAAACAAATTGTATTTAAATAAATCTAATCATATTTTTTGATTGAAAAATAGAATTTCCTTCTGGATTTTTACAAATGTTCAAAATGAGAATACAGCAGTGGCGATTGCTCTAAGACTGCAAGGGAAGCTCAGCTTCCCCTAAAATGCCCTCAGAAAATGTGGTGATATGTAGGCTACTGCTGTGTGTACATTTCGTTGACAAAATATGCGCTAGAATTCCTTCATCTTTTGTTCAGAATCAGCTACCTATCACAGGTAACTAGCTCAACCTCCTTCTAATTCATCCCCGCAGCGTCTCAGTGCTTTGACACAGTCGGAGGCTGAGCGTCTTCTGACTTCAGCGGGGAAGCGTAGAGTGGGTTGTTCCACTGTGGAAACTGGACAGTAATTGGATAAACGCTGGGCTTTGTCCCACCCATCGGACGCTCAGCATCTCTATGAGGCAGTGGGCTGGCTTGGACGCTGGACTTCTGCATGATGACTGGATGATCTGTCTGAGGCGAAATCCCTTTTTGATTGACAGTGAAATGAGCCAGTCAGGGATCTTGAAGTATAACCCTCCACCGGAGCATCTTCTTAGTTGTACATTCAGTTGTTTTGGACTGATCCGGAGGCTTTGTCGATCCCCAGAGAGTTTACTTGTCTTAAAAACAACAAGCGTTGTGTTTAAAGATTCTCTCTCTTTTCGCCAATAAGCAGCTACAGCTACAGATGCGAAGCTTCTCCCCCTGTCACTCACACCTACAGCCTGTCGTAGTCTCACGTAGCAGCTCCAGCTGCGAGCAAGCTGACACGGAGGGTAAAATTTACGTTTAAATAAATAAACAAATTTATGATGTAGGCCAGAAAAAAGATGAGCTTCCCCTCCTTGATTGACCAGCAGCCGTCACTGGAATACAGTATGCCTGCTATCTAAGATAACTTGTATCATCTCAGTTATGTTAAAAGGGCAGTGAGGACTATCTGGTAAAGCTAGTGTTTTCGCAGGATTAAGACTCTGATTCCCATGAACACTAGCACCCACTATTGTGAGGACGTGGCTTTTACCAACGCGTTCATTTGTTTTAAAGCAAATGAAGGGAAATCAAATCTTTTTGGAACCACTTTCCTTTGTTCAAGACAACAGTTCACTGGATTATTCTGGATTTACTGGAGGTGACGCAGTTATCAGTAGTTACGTAGCGATAATGTTTGAAATGTGACAACAAGCAAACTTTGTAAACTTAGTCTTTACTATAGTATAGTTCACACTACTCACAGCCCTGTGTTTTGAGATGAGTCCGCAATGTGTAACATTAATGAATTCTAGCTTTTAGCCCATGCTCTGTCACTCTCCTGTTTAGCTTTTTCTGCTCCTTTAACCTTTTTATCTTTGCCAGTTCAGCTCCAGTACCAGACATTACTAAAAAATGAATCCAAGAAATCGTTTAAGCAGAAAAAACACAGCTCTCTCTTATCGCTGCTAAACTTGGTCAGTCTGCATTGTGTTGTCATAGGAACCGTGTGCCGTAAAGCAATCTGGTCCTTGACAACCCGACTTAGAGGGTCACTGAAAGAGTCCTCACAGAGACTTCAGGTTTGCACTTTTTACTTCTCTGGCCTCAGGTCACTTCACTTCCTGCCCTTGTGAGTGTGATCCTCGTCCCTCATTGTTTTCATCTGTCTCCCATTACCTCATGCATAAAATTCTGCATCTCCCCTGTTACCTTTGCATTTTCCAGTTAGATACTGCGTTTTATTTTGATACTTTGACTTTGTAGATTTTTTTCTAGCATAGCTATGATTTTTGTTGTTGTTGTGTCTTTCTTAGTCCCCAACCTTTAAGCTGTGATTTTGCGTCAATTCTTTGTCTTGACTCCCTTGAAAATAAAGAACCTATTTCTGTTCAAAAGAGGCGGTGGATTTGTGTCCTTCCTGCCAGTCCTTGTCATAGGTCAAAGTTTGTGCAAGAGAAAGTATCTGTAGTTTTGTGTCAGGAGGGCAAATGAGCTGATAGTGTATTTATCAGAGATTAAGAGGGCAAAGTAGCATGAGGCACGTCATTGACCACAATGAGGAGGCGGCTCTTATATACTGAGGCAGCTCTGAGTGCTGTTGTTGCATATTAACAAGAAAACTGGACTGAGCACTGAGTAACCTCCAAAGAAAACGTTGACTTTTGTTCTAACAAGAAGAGGAGCCCACATATTCAAGAGAGTAGCCGATGGCAGTTTGCATCCTTCACTGCCTCAATGCAAAGAGGTCAGACAGAGCATTCTTGTTGAACCACAAACCGCCTGGAGACAGCGAGTGAAAGGTGGCTTGAGACTGAACCTTCTCCAAAAACCTTTCCAACAACAACCCTGAGCACTCCTACAGAGGGCTGATAGAAGCTACAGCCGATGAATCATCCCATTAAGCTGCTACATGAAGGTCTAAGGTGCAGTTTTGTGCCGACAGCCATCAGACTGTAAAATAATTTGAGCCCAAAAGGCCTGGGGCTCAGGCAACCAGGAGGAGCTGAAGCAGAGAGCTATTCAGCTCAAAAGAACATGGGTAGCTTTGAACGCTCTTTCCATCCACTGTATGTGCATGTTGATACACTTCTGATTATTACAATTCCAAGAGAGGAGTGTTTTTTAGTAGGTGAAGCTTTTCCTGAGGGATCAACAGTCAAGTGTTTCTTTCCAGACAACCAAATATACCCCAGGATCTCCTCCAAGTTAGCTGCTACCGGAGCAAACATTTTTCTTAAAATACAGAAACATTTACTGATATTTGGCAGCTTGTTTAGAATTTAAAGTATGGATTTTATGTGTCTTCATCTTTTGGAAATGCTCTCCTGAGTTTGAAGAAGAAATGAAAGGATAAATATCAGACTCATGCCTGATTGCTTAACAAATATTTACCCAGGAGTTACTGAGTTCATTTTAGCAAACAGAAACAAATCAGGGTAAGAAAACAAGGAAGAATTTGTCTAAAACATACAGAATCCTAAAAATAATCAGAATGAGATGGTTTGCAAATAATTTAAACCCAATATTAAGTCGACATTGGTTCAATGACAACATTTAAATGTTGAAACTCAAAATGTCTTTATGTTTCTATTTTGAATTTTGTGCCAGCAAGATTTTTCAAAGAATTTGGGCACTTTTTGAAGGAGCAGAATAATCTCAGAGCTGGTCTGGTATCAAACAAACTCCAGGGTCATTGATAAAAAGTTCCTCTTTAACCGTCTCTACCTGTTTATGCTCTAAGGCTAAGCTAAGCAAACCTCTGTCTAACTCTTACCTTGTACCCGGTGCAGAAACACGATTAAATATAAATGCGTATTGATTTCCACATCCAGCTCTTCTACAAGAAGCCTAAAGGTGAGGTTTCAAAGTAATAAACTGCTCCTTTTTTCAGCGACACTAGGCTGCGTTTTAAGAGTTTGTAGAGACACAAAAAACCGTCTAACAAAGTTTAAAAAGTGAAGGTGTCTGGTGGTTATAAACAAACTTCAACATGAGCTGATTGAAACAGCGCCAGATCACTCAGCCTTGGAGAAAAGATTTCAGCTATTGACTACAGACAGGTCTTCAGTCTGCGCTGCTCAGCAGGTGAGGTTGGCCGAGCTCCAGGTGAGTAAAAGTGCTGTTTGTAGCTGTGAGTCAGAGAGAGGCTCCTCGAATTCAAAATATAAACAAAGTGCAGGCCTTTTTGATGCCTCAGGAGTGCTCACTGACAAAATGATCAGCACAATTACCTGAAAAATCCAAATATGAAACCTCCAGATATGTGTTTCTCACACAAAAGATAAAAAAAACACATTTAGGGGCTGTTTACACGACAATGGTTTTAAGATAAAATGCAAAAGTTTTGTTGAATTTCAGCCTCCCATTTACATGGAAACGGCATTTTAGCTGACCTATGACGCTAACTTTTGGAAACGGCCTCCTCAGTGGAATTTTCTGAAATGCTGCGACTGTGTTGCCATGTGAACAGTAGGCTTGCATTTTCAGTGAAAACGCTGACTTCACGCGCATACAACAGAACAACCGAACCGTTGTTTGCAAACTACCATGTTGTGCTTGTGCTGCTCAATCAGCTCAATCTGCTGACTGTCTTTCAACAAAATGTGCATCTGTTGCGCCACTTCTGCACTTAGTACTCGCCAATACACCAGCCCAACTCTTCTTCAGTGAAGATCTACCAAAAGCTGCGTCTGGACAGTATAACTAGACAGTTATAGCACCAACTGAAGGCCTGGCATGCTTACTACAAAGTTTTCAGCCCTTTGGCGGTTCCGTGTAAACGCAGATTTTTTTAGCTGTGTTGTTGTGTAAACAGGGCCTCAAAACCTTTCTGTTTTGTCATTTTGTGATGCAAAACTCCCTGTCAGAGACAATGCATTGGAATAAACCACTGACTCAGCCTCTTCTGCTCACTTTGGCTCCAATCCACCCCCAACATTGTTTTGAATTACTGCTGCCATCCCCTGCACGAGGTGTGAGGCTGGGGACATTTCACCTTTAGTTTGTCATTTCATTTTTCATGTAGCTCCAATATGCAGCCGACCCCGCACCATTACCCAAGGCCAGAATGTGCACTGAATGTGCTGGTGGTGTTACTCAAGCTGAAGGAGGGGAGACTTACCTCGTTCAGTATTTGGTACTCCTAAATCAACAGTCGGTATTAAAGGATCAGCGTGGTCACTGTAGTACTCTATATGTAAGGCATCTTTCTCCCAGGTCTTCTTTATCACTGGAACTAAAGCAAACAGGAGAGAAATCATGTTCATCACAGCTTATTTGCAACACTATTGATATATTTAGCAACAGAGTTATATTCATTAAAATTAGCCATATTTTGAAATGATAAGAAAAAGTTGAGATATTACAACTAGACAAAATAGGCAGTAACTGCTGATCCAAGGCGCTGAGTCTTTCATGGTTTGAGGAAAATGTTATGCATTACACATTTTCATCAGAGCGGTTACTCTCAGAGTTTTCTTAAATAAATAAATAAATAAATGTGCTACTTCTAGTTTCCGTCAGCTTGTTGTTGATGCAGTCTAACACTCACAGACCTGCAGCCTCCTGACCTTCTCTCCTCTTTAAAAAAGAAAAAGCAGATCTCTGAATCTGTCTGTTTTTTTCCCTCCTTCTATTTATACACTGTGTCTTTCAGCAAAGCTATTTATACGACCTAATCATCCATCACTGCTGTAATTCTCACCATCAGAGAGAGGTTTTCTGTTTGGATGTGATTGAAACCTGACAGGCAGTATTTTGAGTTTTGTGATGAGTTTGTTGAAGCGAGAGTCTGAGCTCTGAGAAAAAAAAAAAAAAAAAAAAGAGTATCCAGAAATCTGCAGCAGCAGCTTGAGGCGGTTTTCAGCTTTCATAAATCAACAAAACAGAGTCAGAGTGGCAAAATTTAACGCTGAGAGAATGAACCAAAGAGCTGTAAGTCAGAATAGGTGGCCTTGAGTGTCACCAAAGGGCCAAACAGCAGCTCAACTTTTGATGAACAGCATGAAAAACGACTTTGCAGACCTCTGGGAGCTGCTCAGGCCTCTGCTAGCTTTAATTATTTAGTTGTTTGATAGAAGCTACACAAAAAATACATGTCTGTACTGTAGTTAATAGATCTTGAAGAACATATGGAACATTTTCACTAGTTTTTTGATGTAATATGTTTTGCTCTTTTAGAAATTCACTCAGTTTTAAAGTAAGGTTAGTTTCTTTTTGTTATGAACATTTTACAAATTGAGCTGTTCATTGATTGCTTTTTCCTCAGAATGAAATGAAAAAGACCAAAAGAACATTTTTGTCACAGGTGTTTTTTTGTGATTGAAAGAAATACAGGACAAAATAAAAAGATCTCAAGCATGAGCACCTGCAGATATCTCAGTCTCAGTTAGTATAAGATTAGCTCTGCTGCTGCAAAGGAAGAGCTACAAATGATCAGTGTTTGGCAAATTACTTTAAAAAAGTATTTAGTTGTAGTTACCGTTCTTTCCCAAAAAGTAATTGGAATTGGATTACTCTTTTCATAAGTGTAATTAGTTACCAGGGGAAGCTATAACCCCCCTGCAAGGAGGTTATGTTTTTGGGAGTTTGTCTGTCTGTGAACAACATAACTCAAAAACTAACAAACGGATCTTGATAAAATTTTCAGCAAACATTCAAAATGGGATAAGGCAGAGGTAATTCAGTTTTGGAGGATCCAGATCACTGTCTACATTCAGGATTTGTTTTTTAAAGGATTATTTATCACTGTGAGGTAGGGCAGTTTTTTCCATATGTGTATATATCACCACGATAAATGGTCAGATTGCTTTGCAAAACAATACAAGACAAGATCACCATGATTTCTGAAAAATGTCAAAGTATGATCCGGATCCTGGCAATATTCTGGATACTAAGATCCAGAATATGAAATATGTACTGGGGCATCAAAATTTCTAACACTGTCAGGTAATACATTATTGTACAAATTTGCAACTAACACCATATTGTAGAAACCAGTCTTCTGAAAGGGAGTATAACATTAAAGTAAGACTTAATTGTTGCGTGACAATCACAGGTCTGCGCTTTCTGAGTACTTTACTGGTTATTCTGTTACTTTTTGTTCAAAAACTTCTAATATGTAAAAGAATTCAGATCTCTGAGCAGGCTTGCTCTAGGACAAAATGTAGAATATAACATAATAAAATATTACTGAATATTCTTTTATTGATCCCCTATGTTTTTTTTTGGCACAACAGCTCATAGAAAAGTGCAATAAATGCAATAACAAAAAGAAATAGAACAATAATAAGAATATGAAATTAGAAATTTAAAGGAATATAGAAAAGTAGAAAATGTTACTATTTAAATATTAACATTAAGACAAATAAGAACAAGATTATCACTGAAAAATAAACAATGAGTACTGGGATAATGTGCAAAAGGACCTGTATTTTTTTATGTACTGTATTTACGCTTCACATATGTGTTTTCATCATTTACATCAATGACGTTGAAGGAGTGCCCATGCTTCCATCCCGAGAACAGTTTTAATTTGACAAACAGCTCCGGACTCTTTATTGTTGCATCTAGTTGTCTTGTGTGGCTGTTTGCAGTTCCCTGTGGTTTGTAACAACACCGTCCTATCTGAGCTCTGGCTCTTATTGGCTTACCATGAAACTGTACTCTACTTTTTGCCAATCCTTATGACTTGTGTGTCTGTCACTCTTTCCCCCTCACCAAAGAATCAGAAAAAGAAACCCACATTGGATGTACAGCTTTGTCCTGTGCCTGACTGAATGAGCCAGGTGAGATACTATCTGTTGGATATCAGTACATAGTAACATGCCACATTTCACTGTTGGTAACTTTTGAAACTATACTTAAATAGATTACCTGTCACTTGAAAAACAATAATGGCATTATTCCCAACACTGCAAATTATAATACAATCCAAAGTCTACAGTGAGGCTTTGACCCAGTAAAGGTGCTGTTAAAAAGTACAGGAACCAGAAAATCTGGAGCAGCTCGAGGTTGTTCATCCTTTTTCTACATCAGCTGCATGATTTCAAATCAATGCTCGAGCATTTTGATCTATATAATCAGCAGAGAGGGAGATTAAAAAAGCTCAACACTTAATGTTGCTGTAAATTATATGTGATGCTCCGTCATGCCTAATGTGTATTGATCTTACATAACCTTTGATTCATAAATCTCATGCTCATTCTCATCTTGTCTACCTTTAAAAGTGACAATGGCAGCTTGGCACCGGGAACTGTAATTAAGGTAATTAGTGCAATCACTTTGTGCAATATCCTCAGAGAGCGATGAACAATTTGTCTGATCCCTTTCAAATGTACCTGCTGCCTTATTTCATCAGGTTAAAAGGGAAGCAGCATAAAGCCACGAAGAACTCGCAAATAAAAAGCTAAACACGCGTAAATGATTTTGTAACAGCTGCAGGATTGTTGGATGATAGTCCTCTTTAAGCATCAATGTGGGCATGCAATTAAACAGGCTGAGGTATTTTTATGCCTTCAGTACTTTAAAATCTTTTCAAAAAAGAGGGTGAAATTATCCAGCGAGAGGCTCTACGGTGCTAATAAGATAAAGCTTTTATTCAGACACACATGTCAAAGGCAAAACAAATCCATTAAGTGAAAACAAAGGTGCAACAACAAGCTGTTTTAATGGAAAATATGTGTCTCTGTTTGGTTCAGGAAAAGTGGATGCGTGACTCACCTCTTTCACTGTGAAACTTCCTACACGTTTTCACAGCAACAAATATATCTTCTTTATTTACAGGCTCCCCCTTTGATGAATAAAATAGGAGACATAAATCAGTGAAATGCTTGCAGGAATAAACAGCATAAATCATATTTAATTACAACAGAATCTATAATACATGCAGCTGAATGGTTAAAACTGAGTTTTCAGGCGATATTAAGTGTCAACGTGATCAGTGAGAGTTGTTATCTCCAAAGGGAAATTAGAATTGAATATTTCTCTTAATGGGATGAGGTCATTATGCCCTCTGGTTGTCTCTGGCTCTTCTTTCAAAGTTAAAGACAGCTGATAACACCGCAGCATATTTAAAAATTCAGTACTTATTATAAAACCTTTTGGAATAAAAAAATGAACACAAATGAGACTGGGAATGGAAGAAAATGATTAAAGCTAGGGGAGGTAATTCATTGTTGATGCACTCTTGGATCCATTTGTTAATATTCTTGTCACACCAGGACATTAATCAGCGAAAAAGTTGGAAAGAAGTTACGAAAGAAAAATCTGGAGACTGTGTTGGATCAATGTATCCATTTAGACTGAATTAGATGACTGGACTGACTTTGCTGATGAAGTGATAGGATTGCTTACCTATGAATGTATGCCAACCTGCAGACACTCTGACTGTATACTCACTTTATATTTGTGCTGGGATTCTACAAACTAAAGCTGTTGCACAAAACAAGTTTCACCAGAATGGCAGAGAAAGTGAAACCGTTTTGCCATCATCTTCTGCAGCTCTTCAAAGCTCCAAAGCGAGGCAGAGCATGTTCACAGGATTTCAGGGAGTGACTTTCACATTTTTCGGTTCAGATCATTGACTATAATAAGCAAGGCAAAGCTCCCCCATCTCCTCCCACTGTGTAAAAATGAAGCCAAAATACAACTGCGATGGGTGATGACATATTGCGTGGGGGATTTTTTTTGGGCCAAGGCATGCACAGAATTATACTGGCTCATGGAGCTATGGGACTGAACAGCAAAGATATGTCAGGTGAGGACTAATTTCAGTAGATTTTTAGTGTTTGTCATGTCTATTTTCTGCGTTCCTCCTTTACCATGCTTTTCTGATAAAGAATGCTGCAGGTTCTTCAACTACATTTCTCCAAAATGAGTTTATCATGGTCAGAAATTACAGCTATGATAAATGCAATGTAAAAGTGTTTGAGAAATCTTTCTTTTGTGGGTTACTGATAATGACCTCCACCAAGGAGGTTATGATTTTTTGGACTTTATCTGTTTGTTTGTCTGTAAGCAACATAACTCAAAAAGTATCGGACAGATCTTAATAAAATTTTCAGGAAATGTTCAAAATGGGGTAAGGAAGAAGTGATTCAATTTTTGAGGTGATCCCGATAACCTTCTGGATCCAGAACTTTTTTAAAGCAATTTTTGTCATTGTGTCACATGACTTGTGCACGCTATGAGTCAATGGGAAGCAATGTCGCCACAAAGGTGGCCATCTTGGGACAGGGCTGCTCGATCACTCATAGCATTAAAGTCAGTGGTGCAAGGACTTTGAAGTAACTGCAGATTGCTCAATTTTCAACAGATTTTAAAATGACTTGGTTTGTTATAAATGTCAGAGATGCAGTTATTTTACTGCATACTTAAAAATAATTAAAACCATTAAATTCGATGTATACATTTTTATTGAGTTCATAGGTAACTGTTGATAAGGTTTGTAATAAACCAATCTGTTTGTAAATCTGTCAAGAATATGGCGAGTTACGAATGTTTAATGAGTAAAGCATCTACCTCGCCTCCGACTGTCCCAAGATAGCCGCCAGGCGACAATGCTGCCAACTCTGCCTAAAGACATCTAGCGCTCTCATATGTATCTATGGTTTTCACCACAATAAATGGCTGGATTGCCCTTGAAAGCAATACATGACAAGGTCACCATAACTTCTGACAGATGTGAAAGTAGGATCAAGATCCTGGCAATATTCTGGATACTAAGATCTAGAATACGAAATATGAACTGGGTCATCAAATTTTCAACACTGTCAGGTAACAGATTATCATACAAACCTGCAACTAACACCAAACTGTAGCAGACAGTCTACTGAAAGGGAGTATAACATTAAAGTAGGACTAAAGTGTTGGTGACAATCACAATATGCTTGGCGGAGGTCTGTGCTCTCTGAGTGCTTTCCTAGTTCCATCTGTTTTGATAGAGGAGGTTGGGTTTATGATGTATTGCTACTGCAGTCAGTCACCAGGAGGAGCTCTAAACATTTTGGCTTCTCTCATGGGCTGTGAAAGTGCTGTTCATCTTTTTATACTATATAAGTTGGACACTTTCAAAATCAAGCCTCCTTTTGTTGCTTTTTTGTTGCACTCTCATATGATTGAGAAATAAAAACATTATGAAGCTGATCTTTCTGCATCTTTTAGTCCTTTGTTTTTATTAAAATCCCAGAGGTGCTTTTCTTTTGCCTTAACAGTCACAGAAAGGTTTTAATAAATCAGTGACAGCAGAAAGCATTAGAGTTGGTCTAAACATTAAAATGCCATCAGCTGCTGCACAAACCATTAATTTTCTACAAACATTTATGAACAGAATGTGAGGTACAGAAAGTCTTTGAGGCACAATCAAGTCTGGACATCAAGTATACATTTAAAACTGAGAAATAACAATCATTTTTAATGATTGTAGTTTATGATGACTGGAACTGCATTGTTTTTCATGAATTATTCAACCTGAAGTAGGTTTTGCTCTGACAGAAATTTGTGACTTGACATTTGAACACATCTCTCTGAAAGTTAAAAAAAAGCGTTTCAGCAACAATATCTTTCATACAGAGTCAAGTTTCTGACCACCCGGTGAAACTTGGCCCTATATTTACTCTTTCTTAACTTGTTTTTTTTGGGGTCTTTACAAACTCTTGAGGGAAATATTGGCTCTTTAGCAGCTTGAGGCTCCACTTTGTTCTCTTTGAGCCAGTAACTGTGTCTGTCTGCTGTTTGGTACAAACATTTGGGTTTGAGCTGAAGACATCTTACTGAAGAAACAAATGTGAGAGGGTTGCAGCTGCTCAGCTCAACAACCACCTGACACTTGATATGAAATGTGGAAAGCTAGTCAAAGTGCAGATTTAAATGATAATACTTTGTAGTTTTATCCCACAAGTCACTCTTTACTTGACTACACATTTATAGTGGAATTAACTTTGGATAAAACGGAAAAAATAATGAATTAATTCATTTCACATCTGGTAATCTGAAACAAACAATGTTTGGATTTTTCTGACTGACAAACACAATGATGAATTACTTATTATAACGATCCATGAATGTTTGATCAGCTGTTTAGGTTAATCCCTCAAACAAGATGCACCAATCTTCACACCAATTTTAAGACCTCCAGAGCACAGTAACACTGAGAATAAATTGATATTTAAGGATTTACTCACTCCCATTTCTTCCTCTGAGCTATTTCTCTGTTCTTTGTCAGTTTCACTCATTTTAAAAGAGCTGACTCATGTCTGATGCAAAACAGGCCTCCTTCATCATGTCCAGCATGCAGATAGAAGCCAGGAGATGGGGAGTTCATTTTTTTTCGGACGTGTCTGGCTGCTCAGATCACTTTTTATATTGCCGTCCTTCACCTCCTCTAATCTGCCTCTTGAGACTCTTGATTCTTTGTTGACTCTGCAGCTGAGAGCTGCAGTGACCCAATGGGCAATTTGTTGTGCTACTGTTTCTCACTCTGACCGATTAGGACACGTCCTCTCTTGTTTGGTGTGAATGGGAACTTCTCTCTGAATACTTATTAAACTGTGACCTTCATGATTCTTTGCTGGCTGCTTCAGTGTTTGTCCTTTTTCTGGTCAGAAGAATGCAGTTTTAAGAGAACATGGATTTCCATTGACAAACCACATGAATATGAGTGTACCTGTTCAGAATGCAACAAACTTGAATCAGGCACTAGAACATACAATAGACATGAAGCTTGTGATTAGAACCAGAAATGAAACTGGACTTGGTGTCTCATCTAGAGTACCTACATCAGCAGCTCTGGCCTATAAAATCAACTCTTTTGCCCACTCACTTCAAAATAAAGTTTTTTCACTAGTACTGTTGGTTTTTGCTGGGGATGTAAGGTCAACAGCTACTGGCTAAAGGTCATGTAACTTTTTTAAAAAGTTTGAAAACTTAACTTTTTAAAGCAAGTCAAACTATAAATACGCATACTACACCGTGGTAAACCCTGAGTTATTTTCAATATTCATATTTTAGTCAGAAAAATCATTAACAGAGGAGGAAATGGAGCAGTTCAGATACTGAGAGTACTTTTTGTGTGACTTCTCCATGTTGTTCTCCTCAGCCACACCCACTCACTGTCTCCCACTCAGATAAACACATCTCTAGCATGGCCCTCACAAACTGCCAATTATTTCAAGACTATATGAAGAATCCGCCTGCCTCTGAGACATTTCCCCCCTGCATATAAAAACCTACCGTGATGTCTGTTCTCGGTGTAGCATGGTGGGTATGAAATGACTTATAAGGACATTAACTAAAGATCAATACTCATTTTGTAATAAAGCCTTAACTCCAGCTTGAGAGACCAGAGACATGCCATGAAGTGTTATACTTGCAGAACAAAATCAGTTCTTGACCCTCTGATTAGTGGCTTTCTTATAATTTTAGAGCTACTTGTGAAATTATCAAGTGAAGGTCTTCACACTATAATCATAAAACAAGCTTTAAATGAGCCTGTGGTGCTTGCAGTCATAAATGTCTCACTGTGTGGAGTTCTTTATCACATGAGGTAAGGTTTCCTTTTGTGAGCACATAGAGAAAATTTGCTTTTGCAAGCTTTCAGTTGGGCAAAAGTCTGTGGTGATCCCAAAACTCTTATCTGAGACCCAGTTTTTGTTTTTGTTTTAAATAATCAAAATAAATACTACACTATTATATAATCAAGCTCCTAAGTTCATTCGACATGATTCTCTTCATCCTGTTTTCCTGTGAAGATAAGTCACCCGGTTATCTTCAGATCTGGACCTGACTCTGGGTGATGATAATGCCAGTCCCCAGAGATGCAGAACCACAAAGCAAACATATAATAGGCTTAACTCACCTCATTAGTGTGAGCTAAGGCAGCATAGCATGCCATGGTCTGACCCATCACAGTGACCGGCTTATTGTTTTGTTCTATGGATCCTCTGTTAATTATCCTGTTATCACAAAGACAATGTTTGCTATCTCCAGAAAATGAGATAAGTGAGTTGAAATCTTGGGATGAAAAGAGGAAATTACTCTGTATCATGAAAAGATAGTGATACACGTCTCCTGTAATCTTAAATGTTTTGATGAGGATACATCTTTATCTGATATCTTTAACAGTTGTGTTTATGTGCTACTTCATTAACTCATGTCTCATGACCTCTTTGACTCGTGTTTTTATATTTTCTAAACCTCTTTTTTGTATTTTTAACAACTGTAAAACCTCTGTAGTTCAATGCTGTCTTATCTTGAATTTTATGCATCCCCCTTGCCTGTTCTATATTCTTGTCATATTTTAGTATCAGTAATGTCTTTTAAAATGTGTCGAAACTTCTTGTCTCACACATTCACATTAAATAAGGATTAAATTTGTGTCTTCAATTCATATTTGTTATCGTGTCCTTTGATATTTCTAAAACCTTTTTATTTGCATGCCATCACTTTCTTTATATACACTATAGAAGTTATAATCCTATGTTTATATTTATCTTGTCACAAAGGATTTGGTATTTGTAACACCTCTTTATATCTGTTATGTCTGTAAATAGACCATATCAGACAGGAAGTGAAGCAGAAAATAAGGATGTATCATAAAGTTTGTAATCCCTCCTTTACTCTACGCCTTTGTCATGTAGGATATGTGCCTGAGGCATACTGAGTCCACGCCTGTCATATGTAATGTATTACATAAATAAAAGTTGACTTGACTACAAAGAAATATCAAGGCCAGCTTATTCACGTGCCGCACACATCCTTGAGCCACATATGCTTTACTTTAAAAATATGCGGAAGACTCACGTGTTTTGCTCCTGTTACTAAACTCTGGTGAGCATGTGTGTGAAGTGGTTCACAGAAGGGACAAAGAGCTTAAAAAAAGAGCTGGTTAGTCATCAGACGTGGAAAATGTGAATTTGCATATTGATTTCAGTTTCCTTAGTCCAGTTATGTTCAGAGTGTCGAGGTGACAGAACGTGATTCACAAAAACGTTGGGCTGCCTTGACTGTTAAATGGTGCTTCGTTTGGGTTGGAGATGGATAAACCTCAACATATTTGGACACATATGAAAAATAAATCAGGAATTTGGTGGAAGAATAAAGAACATTTTTTCAACAGAGGAGTATTTCTATGACATCTAAGGTTGTCCTGCATTGTCTGCAGCAGAGCCAAGATCACCACAGAACTGCCAGTCTTTTCAGGGAAGCATCTTTGTTGTATTTAAAGGTTTCATTTTGTTCCAGCACAATATCCCACATACTGAGGACAGTCGCATTGATCTGCAGACAGAGCAGATACTCACACACAGTGGAGGCTGGCGGCTCAGAGTGGTGGCACAGTGGCTGGTCTGAGGGGAGTCCTCTGGCTCGGTGCACAGCTCAGGGACAGCAGTGAGACGTGGGCCGCTCCCGTTGTCCCAGATATACAAGGCAACCTGCTCGAACACAGATTCAAGTCATATCTTTCATAGTTTCAGGCAAACGACAAGGTGCAAACCCATCAGACATTACTACGTTATTACAAAGACAAGAGCAGAGCAGTAAAATGATGACGACAGGACTGTTTTGCTTTCACTACACAACCCCGGTGAACATATTTATTATTTAAGATGCGTAACAAAAGAGATAAATAGGGAGGGTGAAGAGGGAGTAATTTGGAGCTGGTGAGTTTCGCTTTCTGCAGAAGAGCACAATAAAATCTGGGGTTTAGTTTAAGTATTCTTCAGGGGAAGATCTCAACGTAACAGAGAAAGAATTGGTAATGAGGACAGTACAATCAGTGCTGTGTGAATTTGGAAACTGTCTCAGAGAATCTGGAACAACAGAAACTGTGAAACCTGATGTTTTGCTGAATTAAAGTCAGGAACTGAGGCTGACAGTAATCTGGATGACATGGGAGATTTATGTGGAGTCTCTCTTTACTTTTCTATAAAGTATAAGTGGTTTGTTGTCACATAAATGAGGTTTGATATGTCTGTTTGTGAAGTGCATTTAAGTGTTTATAGAGCCATAAATCTGCATAAATATACTCTGATTCTGTTTTAAACTTCTGCAGCAACCTCTTTCTCATACATATATATTGTGTACAGTGTAATAATTGAATATTCAGCATCCAAGTCCCACCATCTCTGACTGAAGCATCTTTCCAGGACTGATCCTAATAAGTCTGCAGCTGCTGTGTTTACCCAACAAACCCCTTGGTGCCTCCCTGGCTGAATTTCAGTGATAAAAATAAGAACCTCAATGCAGCGCCATGACAATTCTCCCAAGTAATAAGATTTAGCTTCAGGTTAGATGGATTCCATGCCTCCTCTCTTTTCGGTGAAAATAAATAACAGTTGGTCCTTGTTGGCTTGAGTGTGACAAACAAGAAAATAGCTGGAAATGGATGAAAAATCTTAAACCTTATCATAACTTTCCAAGCAGGATGACTGTGAAGGTATCTTACATGATATCTTACCTCATGTTTCAGGTCAATAGTGAAGTCAGATTTAAGAGGCTCATCTCTCACTTTATTGGCAAGCCTGATATAGAAAATGAAAGATTTCATTGTCAGAAATATGCAATGAAAACAAGCCTCTGAAAAATAAGGAACACAGTCAGGGTATGAACCAAACAACTCAATTTTACAAACACAAACTGATCCACTCACCGCTCAACAAGTGGGATGCTTAAGGCCCAGGCAGCAGCAAAGTCTGGGTATTTAAAGACAGAGGGATTCTCTGCGAAGGCGTAGTGATGGATGATGGTCGACTCGGCGTCATGGAGGGGCTTACCGAGGAACCACTCCTGACAAATGAGAAGTACGTGACAGGATGTCAGCGTGAGCGCAGGCTGCTTCTTTTCACTTTTGGATTTTGCACTGCAGGTTTTTATTTTACCATCGATACAAAACTGTGAGGTTTTATGAAGGGACACCCTCAGACATCTGGTCCAATTTTGCAATTTTTACACAGTGTGTGGCAGAAAAAAAAGTGTTTCCAGTGAGTGGGTTTGTCACCCATTGAGCAAATAATGAGTTTTTTGGTAGTTTGATGAGAAAACTGGCACAGTCTGTGTCTGAAGAGTGAAAAACCAGCGGCCTCGTTGTGTGTTCAGAGCTTTTCTGCTTTTGAAATACAAAGTCATATGAAACAGTGCCACCTAAATCCTATATATGGTCAATAATGAAGCTATGGGCTGTGTAGCATATTCACTGGTAAGATGCACTGCTTTGATTTCGATTAAAACTACACGATAAACGATTAATTACCACTCCTCAGGAAAAGGGGGTAAAAGCTCTCCCACTTTTTAAACACATATTTACGTTAATCAAAGATGGGGGCTGCAGTGATGTAGCAAAATGTCATCATTATGCCTTACACATGCTCTTGAATGAGTGTTTCAGACTTCTTGATTAAACTCCCATTGTTCCGCAGACTATGCCCTCAGCATAAAGCCACAATTTATAATTTGCCACATGAATGACTACAATCAGACATATAATAAGAACGAACTGTAATGAACTGCAACAAACTGCAACAAACTGCAAGACCTTTACGGTGTGATTTTGCTGAACTGTTATAAACAGTGTGAGTGAATCAGACCTTAACACTGGGCAAAAAGCCGTTGCAAGTATTGATGTAGCAACCAGGGGCCTAAATGCTCTGTGAGTTTATCCCTGGGAGAGCCTCAGTGTGAATTCTTGATACAGCAACAAGTTCTGCTTTGTTTACTGCTGTTTAAACCATTTCTAATGGATGACAAACACTACTTTTTATTTGTTGTCTTCAACAGTTTGATAAGTGTTACAAATCATGTTGCTTCCTGTGTTTCAGTGTCTTATTAGTGAATGATCATTTAAAAAAAAGACAGACCGTTTCTCCACGCAGACATCACCCCTTAAAATATTCCAGAAAGAATGGCATTTTTTCTCTCTAATAACAGCATAAGGCCGACCACACTGTGTGATAACACCTGAGTGAGAAGTCTTTGCTTCAGGGGATGTTGAAATGAATCAAATCACAAGGTGATAAATCCATTGCTGCTGCCTCCTCAGAATAAGGTTGCATAAAGTCATTTATAAAAAAAGAATTCCATCTCCGACTTGGTAATGAAATATCACACTGCAGGGTTTAAATAGTCCGAAATGAAAGTGAAAAGGGGTTCCATTAGTTGTTTTGAAGAGTTTCTGAGAGCTAGACCAAAACAAGCTTCAGCATCTGCTGATTCAAAATTAGCATTTTCAAAAGCTAACCCTGTAGGCTCTACCTCAAAGTGTTTCTAACATCATTTGGCAAATCACCCTTTGGCATTTAAAAGCTGGCTCAAACTCGTGTTGTGGAGGCTTGTCAACAAGTACAGAGGGCAAAAAACACCCCCACGAAACATAAAAACAAGCCTGTTATTCAGATGACTCTGATAACTCATAAAGTATTGATGGAGGAAAGTATCTGCTAGGCTTGATTAAGGAAAATATTTTTTGATATAACCTCTCACATTTGAGTCTCTGACTCCAAAGCTGATCATAAGTTTGAATTAAACCAAAAAAAATTATCCCTTATACATGCTTTTAAATTGTTTTATTCTTATTTATTTTTATTTATCTGTCCCCTGTGCGGTACCTCAAGGGTCAGTTCTGGGACCACTTCTTTTCAATATGCGGCTATGGGACATTTTAACTGTAATCATAACGCCAATTTCCATTTTGTGCTCCACTCCTCAGCTTTATTACCAATTTTCTAAACTTAATAGCTGCAAATTTGGGTAGCTGACACACACAAGACGGAATATATCATTTTGTGCTCTTTGCACACGACTACATCTCCAACAGTTCGGGACATTCTCCAAAATCAGTTGCATACCCAGAAAACACCTTAGAGCCATGTAAATGCCTTAATTTTTTCATTCAATTATCTACTGTAGTTCTTTATATTCTAAGCAGCGTAAATTACAGCTGGTTGAGAACAAGGCCAGACCAAAATGAGAGAGCACATGACAGCCCTATTAGCTTCTCTTTATTGGCTTTCAGATTTTTTTCAATCCGTTTTTTAAATCTTAACTTTTGCAGTTCTGTTTGAACCCCAATTTAGTCTAGCATTCCCTTTTGAAGCACTTTTATAAAGAGTGAGTCTGCGTCCATCAAATTATTTGTCTTGGATAGGCGTTTTCATTTGATCAATTATTGTTGTATTTTTTATCCTCATAGACTCTGTTCATATCATTTCATTGTATCTCCTGAATGGAAGCATGTTTGACGACACAAAAAGAAAAGTTCTGGTCTCGAAGCTAAATTTAACAATGACAGCAAGTGACAGCGAAGGAAAGAGGGTAAAAATATAGAGTGCTTTTTTTAAAGAGAATATTGAGCACTTACTTTGTTCTTGTCATATTTTGCAAGGACTTCGGCAAGTTTAGTCATCCTCACATTTGTTTCCTCCTCAAGAAACACAATCCAGGATGAGTTTTTCCCAAAGGAGTGTGATAAACTGAGGACACACATCAAACTGCAGTTAAATAATAAAATAAGAATAAATGGAACATCACCAGACACTGACAAACTCTACAAAGAGCTTTTTTTTTCTTTTCAGTCGTCAGAGGAACTCGCTAACTGCGACTCCTGACCCAGTCAGATCACAGAGACACAGAGTTTCCCTCGAGGGCAAAGAGACAAAAAAAAAGCATCACAAGCACACAGGCTTTCTCTCTGTAATGACGGAGGCTGCTTTTACAAATCTACATCCTAAATCTGTATGATGGTGGAAGAAAACAGCTTCAAATGTTATTTCACGTCTCCCCCAAAACAATTTATCGAACACATCATGGAGTTTCAAGAAGGCCCATCATGTAGATGACTGAGGCTAATGTCATTACAGTGCCGCTTAGACGACTGGATAACTGCAGTAATTGGCTTATTGTCACAGTTATGGACACGTTAGGAGGGTATTTATCATAATGTGAAACAATCAATCACAGTTATTGTGCTGGAAGTGGCTTCAAGGCAATCTCAGGTCCTAACATGAGGCTGAAGAAATGTCCTATAAACCCCATTATAACCTAAACAGTGAAATCACACAGTGTCTCTAAAACTGTCCTCATTTCATATCCTCAATATTCTGTGAATCCTTTGAATTAAGGGATACTTACTAAGGCAGCAGAGGGAGAATACTCCAGTCTCCCTCATTTTCTGATAAAGTGTGTAGAAGCAAAACCACCGGCGGTATCTGTGAGAAACATGACAAAAAAACAGAGGAATAGTGAAGGTTAATTATTGTACAGAAGCTAAACAAAGCTGAAGACAATCAAAGAAACTTTTCAGCAACAAAGGACCCCAGGGTGTTTACAAAGACTATTCCCTAACAGGAAGGTCAATGGTTTGATCAATGCTAATAAGCAGGTTTTGGATTAAGAGCTTCTCAGAGTTTTACTTTAAGATACAGACTTCTGCATGATCCAACATTCCCACTGTGAATTCCAGATATTCATCCTGCTTTAAGAATTACACTTCTGCAATCCTGGCTGGTGAACTTTTTTTTTTTTTTTAATAAAATATTATATCTTTATACCACTATACAAGACCATTCAGTTCTCTACTCAGTTCTTCAAGGTGTAAGAATCTAGTAGAAGATATAAATGGGCACTCACTGTCACTCATTTTTATTCACTGGAGTTCTTTTATACTCACAGTCAGGTATCACAATGTCTCATTTTAGTGGATTCGTATGTGTTGTTAATAAGAAACCCGGATAAGAACTAGCACTATCCTTCAAATTTACTTGTTAAATCTGTGGTACCATCCTTCAAATCCAATATTGCCTTCAGGGTTTTGCTCTTGCTTGTCCTCACTCCAGGAAATCAACTGGCAGATAAATCAGAGGAAACCAGCACAGGATATTTTAGGACATGCATGGTGCACACAATCACTTTCTAAATAAGAGAAATCTGTTTCATCTGAATTCTCTGTAGTCGGGCAGGGAGGAGAAGGTGTGTGAGCACTGTGTGAGAGAGCCAGAGCTTCACACTGAGAGAAAAACAAAGCAGCCGTGCGTGTGAGCCTGTGGTTCATTACTGCACGGTCCACTCATCATGCAGGAAGTCAGGGGGAACAGCCTGCTCTCAGCCTCTCTGTCCACCAGCAGCCTGTTAGCTTTAGGTGACGAGTCTGACACTGTTTACACAAATTTAACCCTATTAGCCACCGAGGTTTGTTAGCTCTTTGACTGAGCTGAGCTTTATCTAACAGCATAACGACATTAACTGTGGTTTATTACACAACTTTAAACTCAACATTCACACCATCACTGTCATATAAACAATAAATTCAGAATAAAAAGGCCTTTTCCTCGGATGGAAAAGCAATCTGAAAATGGAGCTATTTGCCTCAAAGAGCTATTGACATTCCTGTGATGAAGGAGGCATCCAAGTAGCTGAGCCTGAATCTTTAATGGTGACTGTGTGCAAGCTGTAGACTTCTCCGAAACAGACGAGAGCTGGTCCTCATATGGACTCTCTTGCAGCAAACACGACTCTGATTGCCTGGTGACTTGAAGGAAGATGGGGGTCACTGAGACCTGGCTGCAATGAAGGAACAAGAGGCTGTGTTTTATCTGCAGGAGGGACCTGAGGGGAGGCTGAAGTGGTTTTGACAGGCAGCTCCTCTACCTCCAGTGATGAGCAGATGAGAAAAATTACCTTTTCTTTCATGGCCACAAAAAAAGTTTCAGTACATCGACTTCCTAACTAAGAGAATCAGAAAACAGGAAGTTTAACGACTACTGTTCAAAGTTTTTTTTTATCTTAATCGTGTTCTCTCATAAGTAGGTACATCTGTGAATATGAGTGTCTCCTTTATGATACAGATACAGGAGAAGTTTAAAAGGAGGAAACTACAAAGTCTGGATATGATAGGCTTTATTGAATACATAAAGATCTGTCTGTGTAAATCAGCATCACTGGATATCGCAAAACCTCCTTGAGGTTGAGGATAAAACACAAAGATCTTCTTAGAATAAACCCTGACAGAATATCAGTGTCTCAAATCCGGTCATAAAACACAAATTATTGCTGGTGTTTTCTTAAAATTTGAAAAGTGTGATGACAAGTCATTTATCAAGTTATAGATAAAACGTTTTATTTTTCAGAATGATTTTAGGCAGTGCTGATCATTTTTCTCTGACAGACTGAAGGAAGACACTCAGACAGACCTGAACCTTGCTTGAAGAGCAAGAGATCAAAGTCATATAAGTTCTTTTATGTTCCCGCTGTCTGTCTTTTCTCTTCTTTGATTTTGTTTTAAAGTGGTTTAAGATATTTCAAGACATTAAAGGACTTTTGTACAAAGCTTTATGAAGCCATGTAGCACAACAAACTGTACATCAAATGTGTCTTACAGCTCAAAACTGAGCACATCTTACGAAACGTAGGCTTTGATCCTTTTCCTTCTGATATAAGGAACGCCCCCTGAGACTGAGAAACAGCTGAATGTGAGCCCGTGGGTGCTGAGGCTCTGAGGTGGGAGTAAAACAGTGGATATCTGGTTGTAACTCTTGTTTGGCTGAAGAAAGCGTGGGTGGCTGTAAATAAGATCAATCAGAGGTTTTCAATTTCCACCTTTCACTCTGATATTACTCCAGTAATAAGACTTTGTAAGTTTACTGTTTTTTCTGAACCTTTATTCTGTGGAGCCTTTAATCTACAAGGTTCAATAATCTCACAAAGGATTCTTCTTTAAACTTTAGTTTCAACAAAACTAAGAGGAGTTTCAAATTAACATAAAGAGAATTCAAGTTCAAGTTTATGAAAAAAAAGAGTTTTGGAGTTTGGGTTCTGTATTTATTTATTAAAACATCAGGAAATAATAATATTTTGAAGTCAAAAAGTTAAATTCTCCAACCTTCAGTTCTACCTTGTGAAAGAAACGTTATCACAATATGCTTTTTCATTTCTCCTCTTGCTTTGCTCTCAGTTGCATTTGTCTTTTTCCATTTGGTATTTGAAGGATAGATTTTCAGTCTGAATAGAAATGCTACTTTTTATCTCTAATTTTGGTAAATGATCTTTAATCCTAATTTAATATAGACTTAATAAAAAAACTAATTCTGAGACTGTTCAGCCTTGGAGGATGAACAGTGTGTGCTCTCTGAGAACACCTGAGGCCATGCACAGATGATTTTCACTCTGATTGTATTTCTCGTCTTCATCAAGAGTTTTAGGTTTGGGGTCTTCTGGGTCTCTTTGAAACCTTTAAACTTTCCCTTCCTCTTAAAAAGGAGCATATTTAGGCTCTCACATGACTTACTTTAGGTAATTGCATCCTGCAGGTTTCAAAAACGTCAGTCATCTCTGAGAGCATTAGCACAAACAGGACATGATGTGGTATTCATGTCTGTCTAATCTGATCAACCTTGATGTCTATTAGAGAAGCTGCATCTAAAACCATGACAAATCTCATCTGGTGGCACAAACTGATGCCACTATTAATAACAGGAAACATGCCACAGCCCCTTCAAAATGGAGACATATTGGCCTGATTCATGTCAGTGGTAATAAAAGGAGCAGTGCGGTGTTGTGTTCTTGTTTTTCACCCTGCTAATGATAGGATGGATAATTTCAAGGTTGCTCGGATAAAATAAACACACAGGAAATGTAAAGATTTACATAACTTTAAGTTAAAAAGATATTTAGTAGACAAAGACACTGTAATCATACATGTAGTTGGAATGTTGCTCCAAGTAGTGAAGTTGACGTCGCGGTTCTCAGTTCTCAGTTTCACACAGGATGATCCAAAAGAGTGAAGTTATTCCTCTGGAAGACATCCTGTCAGGTGTGCTGGCACTGTGAGCTGCAGCGTTGTCTTGTTAAAAAACCCAGTCATTACCACTGAGAACCAGGGCCCTCGGTCATGAAGGAGGCCCTCTGCAACATCTCCACATAGCCAGCGACCAGTTGACGCTCCTGCACAACCTAAAGCCCCATTGTTCAACCTCGGATCATGATGGCGCCCCCTCCACTGTGCCGTGCAGGAAACACTTCCAGTGGAAGCTTCTTGTCATGCCAGTAATGTGAGAAGCCATCAAGACCATCAAAGTTTAATTTAGTCTCATCAGAGAATAAAACTTCCTTCTGCTTTTCAGTGTTCCACGTTTGGTGCTCTCTAAAACAATTTTGTGGCATTGAGGGGGCGAGGCCTTTGAATACCTTTTTTGTACTTAAAGATCCCATATTATGCAAAAGTCACTTTATTGAGTCTTTTAGTGAAATTTGCGTGTCTTTGGCTTTCCTCCCAGCCCACAAAATGTGATATTTAATGACCAAACCTATACTTAGTAGTGCTTGTGAATGTAAAGTCCTGACCTAAAACAAGCTGTTTGGATTTTGGGGATTTTCCGACGTCAGAGAAATCTCTCCAGCAGCAGGGAGGAGAATGCTGAAGTAGAGGGGCCATCACTGCTCTGTTTTCGGCTGTAAACAGCCACATAGTTCCATGCTCAAGCTTCCCATCTCAGAAGAAGACGAGACTGAGTGGCTAGAGTTCATTTATCAAGGAAATGTGCCAGCTACACTCAGTAAAACTGTGCACGTGTGTGCTAGTCGCTTCATAGTTGGCTGTTTTTCCAATTTTGGCACTGTACAACAGAGGGCTAGTGAATAGACTGGTTCTGAATCCAGGCGCTTTACCAACCATCCACCAACAAACCTCGGACCCTGGAAATGTGAGTATTTTAAATGCTGTGTGCTGTGGAGCAGTTGAGCTTTTCCTCAGTGTCCCCCCTGTCTCTATTTTAGCTTCAGGACGCTAACTGTAGCTGCAGTTAGCCTGTTGTTTTAGCCTGTAATGTTAAAGTTAACAACCTTTGCTGTTTTCTAAACATTGTGAACTCAGAGCTCGGTAGTCATGAATGTGGCGCTGCTCTCAGTGACGTAGAAGAGCGGGGCGGTATCAGCGGTGGCTCATTTACATATGAAGGTCACGCCCACTAAATCAGACCGTTCTGAACAGAGGGGCTATGAGAGCCTGAAAACAATGCTGCTGTGCTTGATTTATTTTCTTTTTGGACCAAAACATGTTACTACCATTTAATGAAGACATCAATGATCCATATTAAACTGCAGAAAAGGAGCATAATATGGGACCTTTAAAACTCTTCTGTCACAGATGCTGTCAGATGATTACTGGGCTGCAGTCAGCACCAGTAACAGCCTTAATTTGGGTCCAGGGTTGTCCTGTGTCTTAACAGACAGCCCATCGGATGCTTCAGCTGCAAAGTTGGGTGCGTTGCGAGAGGCCTTGCTTATGCAGTTCAACAATCCGACAACATTCTACAAGAGAAAGCATTTTTGCCTTTGCCATCAGGTCATGACAGAGCGAATACCTGAGAGAGAATGGCATTGAATCCACAGTTTTGCCCAGATTTTTGCTTTTAAAGGCTGCAGTCTTAAACATTTGATCTGCTGAGCCTATTTCACTTTAACTGTTGTTTGCAATAACTGATTACTCAATTTTGTTTCATTTCCTTTTCTTCTTTTTGTATTTTTCAAATTATGCTTAGACCCCTGCAAAATTTAAATTCATCCAATCTTTTACTGGTCTTAAAATTTCAATCTGGTGTTTATTCCTTTATCAGACCTACTGGTATTATTTATGCTGAGATCTAAATTGTTTTTTCAGAACAGGAATGAAGCCAACATTTCATTCATTTGTAATGCCGGAGTGACAAATAAACCAAACAGAATGAAGATCATGCTTTACACAACTTTTTATACTTCTCTGAGGAGATTTGATGAATATGAAGTCAATATTTCCTCTTTTCAATGTTTGTATCCCTGTTACATGACACTGCCAACTGAAATTACATTTAATATCCAAGTCCATGTCCCAGCAGAAAACACAGTTTCCACTTTCCTTCAGATGATTTGAAATATCTGTGCAATAAATAGGAATTCCAGTATTCATCAGCATGAACATGTGCCTTCGACGATCATCACTTCTCATTAAAAATTTAGCATCAAGAGGCCAAATGAAAGATGAGTTTCTGCAGAAAGCAATACACCATATGTGAACTTCAAAGCTGTACAATTTTCTGAAACACACTCAGTTATAAGTAAGCACAAGATTTGCTGTCAACAGGAGCTGAGAATGCTGCATATTTCAAGCTACACTTTAATATTTTGGACTTTAATGTGCTTAAGAGGTTGAATCTAGAGGGGACCATGAATAATTCTCAACACCATCATTCAATATTTAGAATTATGAGGATTGAGTAATAGTGGAACAAATGGTAAAACACTCTGGGATGCTATTTTCTGTGTACTGAGAATTTGTTATGAGTACTTCTTTCCAAATGATTTTACTCCAAGTTAAAATAATAAAATATTTAGGGAGATAATCAAAATCATGACACCAAGAGGCAACATACTCAGCTAACCACAGCTCCCATTTTTTTTCTGCAAGAGATGGTTGTTACAAACACAAACACTGAAGAATGTACATCAAATCATACATCAAAAGAGTTTTCTTTTGTTGTTCCAAAGCATTTAAGAGCACAAAAGGGAAAAAATGATGTACTGTGTTCCCGGTTTAGAGAAAAGGGATGAAAGAGAAGTAGAACAAAACAAAGAAATGTGGTGTTTGCACTGTGTATACTATGATAAGAGTGTGTGCTCACGAGTGAAATGTTTTCATGACCTTACCTCTGTAAGACTGTGAGCCTGCTTCAGTAAATCAGCTCTCCTCCTCTCTGCCTGCCTCTCATGGAAGGAGTTACTTTGACTCTGGAGGACAAACACTATCTCCCGCAGGTCTGGGGGGAGAAACAAAGGACAAAGATGTCAGTTTGTGTGAGCGTGTGTGAGTGTGTGTGTGTGAGGGGGGATAATAGCAGTCGATGACCTTCTGAGAGCAAGATGAGATTAGAGACTAGTCAGAATAACTGAGGTGATTTTTGTTGCTAATCTCCATTATTGGCCTGGTGATAATAATCAGCACATAAAGAGCTTAATATGCTCAGGGATCGAGTATGTAAATGCCAAAGCCCAGACTGTGTTACTTAATAAAAGATTAGAAGTCAGAGGAGTCACTCTCTGAGGTAACATAGCACTGAAAAGGTTGACACAGCCCAGCTGTCCACTTCTGCCAGAGCTGCACCACCAGTAAAACTCCATAATGTTACTGCATAATAAGGCCAAGGTGAAAATGGAGCCAGTAGCTTCAAAATGTCACTTCAGAAACTGAGAATGCCACCACTTTAATGCTGTCATGTCTACAACCAATCAGTAACCACCAGAGCTGATAAATGATACTGAAAAGAAAGTGCAAAGAAGTGCTGTTCCTTCACTGTAAAAAGGATTATGGTGCGAAATGTTTGACAATGACTCATTTTTCGAATAGCAAAGGCAGGACAACAATGAGTCTAACAATGTTTGTAATGGACCCTTGGACATTAAAAATCGATGACATTTTCCTACTGTGTCAAATCTTTAAAAATACAAGGGATACATTCTAGTAACAGCTGTTTGGCGATCTATTAGACACAGTAGGACTGTCGGTCCAGCGTGCGCCTGTCACAGCAGGTGCATTTAAGCGCTGTTGTTAGAGTGCATTACAGTCTTTGTATTGTATTAATAGCACTTCTTGAAAGCTAGAGATTAAAAATAGTCCTCGTGTCTACAAATAGAGTGTTATCATGAAGAGTTAAAGATTTGCACTTAAAGTAACAAGAATTACATGGTCTTTAATATGTGATTTTAAAAAGTTTATTAAACAATTTTCATTGTCATAATGTTTCTAAAAACAGGGGAGAAAAGGGTTCAGTTTTTTTTTTTTACATTGTTTCATTAGTACAATGGTCAGTGCTTGATTTCATTTGTCTGATCTTGTTTGATCTGGGATTGATTGATATGGCTCCACACCAACCCAGGGGTGACCCACACTTGTTTCTCTACTAAAGTAAAATGTCACACTAAAAAAAAAAAAAAAAGAAAAAGCAGAGACATAAATGGCCGTGGTCTCTGTGACATCACTTGTCTGTTTCTGAAGCAGAGATTTGAAGCTCATCTTTGATGGAGGCCATATTGGAAATGAAGCAGGCTCTGAGCCTTCTCACTAACCTCCTCTGACTGGGAGAACTCGCTTCCTTAAAATCTTCTAAACTACCATGTCAAAAAAAAAAAAAATCAACACCTGTAGTGTGTGCCACTGGAGAAATCAGTTATTCAAACTCATGTCATTTTTTGTACCAGGCTGTAAACATGTTTATTTCTGCTGTTGGCTTGGTGTGTTTCTGGTTTCTGGTACTGCCTCAAATGGACACATTTCTGCATTGCCTCATATTTTAAGCCTGGAGATTGCCACTTGGAAAAACCATTACAAATCCCCCTCACAATCATTTATCACCCTTAATATAGGGGCGTACATTTTTCTCTTTACTTGACTTTTAGTAAGGGTCATTCTTCTCTAACTCTACTTTTATCTGTAAGCAATGACCTTTCCTTACTCTATAGATCAGCAGGAACAGCAGAGCAGCTTTACATTGGGAGGACAGTTGAGGCTAAATCATTAAACTAAGATATTATACAAAAAAAAGTGTTGAAAGAGAGGAATGTTGCAGATTTTAACACTTGGTAAAACCTAAATACTAGTGCTGTCAGGCGATTAAAAAAATTAATCTAATTAATTACAGGATTTGTAATTAATTAATCTAATTAATTGCATTTTAATCTCATATCTGCTTAAGGTCTCAAAATAAAAAAATTGAATTCCAGGACATTAAAATTACATTAAAAGACACTAAAAAAAACATTTTAAAATAAGGTGGGAATGCATACAACACATTTTTAGGTACCCTGATGCATAAGGAACACATGAAAAAAATGTTGTGGTTCTATCTTTACAAAATCTACACAGTCCTGCACCTAAGATAAGCTGATTTGATTTTTAGGACGGTTTTTGCTTCTGTCACATTTTTACTCGATGTTGACTCGATTTTCACTGCAATATAAACTTCTATACTTCTATGAGGTCAGGAGAACCAGGGCTAAAGGCTAAAAACTGTGAGGAACTATGTACAAAACACTTAATTCAAGTCTTGGATCAAAGAAAAGTGAAGTATTTTCAGTTTAACATGCTCTGAACACACAAACTGTTGCTCATTGGTGCAGAGCAGCCCCAAGCTGAAACACGGCACCAGGAAGATGGAAGCAAATTTTCAAAGAATTCTTTAGATTTAAATACAGGATATATATCGATCATTCATGGCTTGTTTAATGCAGTAAAGAGTGTAGAATTATCTGTTTTTTTACAGAATTGAGTTAGAGCAAACGGTTTATTTTCTGCAGATTTTCAAAACGGACGCGTGAATAACCGCGATGCGGACGGCAGTCACAAATCACTCTTGCTTCCCTCCCTCCGGTTTAAAGCATGTTGCAGACATCACGTGTGATACATTCAGGGACCGTCGGAAATTTGAAAATCTGACGAGAACACCTCTTTTTCCAAGTAGGACACATGGTTAATGCCAGACATTTAAAAATAAGTGCGTTTTTGAACGCCCCGCGGGTTTGGGATTAATCTGTTAATTTTCATAATGCGTTAATTTGCGGTGTAATTAATTAATCTAATTAACGCGTTAAAATGACAGCCCTACAAAATACCAATCTTTTAACTGCTGTTTGAAATAATCTAAAGGGAAAAGGTTTAGACTAAAAGTAAAGATAAAACATACACTGACTAAATCCATAAATTGTTAAAAAAAAGACTAAAATGAGACTAAAACTAAAAAGTATGTCTTTTAAAAACTAAGGCCAACACTGAAATAGTTTCAAAAATTGACACCATTAGACGAATCAAGTCTCTTTGACAAAAATAAAAATCACCTTGATGAGAGTTTTTGATGTCAGTGGTGAATTTCTAGCTTTCTATTGTCTCTCTTAGTTGACATTTCGTATTTTTCTTACTTTTTTCCCTCAATAGTCAGAGCAAAGGAGTTTGGATTGTTGTTGTTTCATTCCTCTGCAGGGATTTTGGTATGCACTGGTGTTAAATGAAGACTGGACCTGAACAAGCTGTTCATCCAGACAGGCAATCACAAGCTCTGTGGCTTCTTCAGTCTGATGGATTAAATAAAAAGAGAAATTCTAACTTTGTGGTAAAAATCAGAGTAAACAATGAAATATGACTTAACTATAAAACAAATTTAGCCTCTTTCCTATTGTCTTTTTTCTTCCTTTTTGTAAAAAATTGTGGATTCAGGCAAAAAAGAGCACAGTGGTGTCTAACTACCAAACTTCAGGTCTTATTTGACCAGACAAGACACCAAGGATCAAAGTCTCGATGTCCATTATCTGTACAGTTGCTCTTGATACTATCTTCGTCATCGAGCCAGCTTGCTGCAGATATTCTTCATGTGAAATCCATTTACAGGCCAGCAATTGTGACACAGCTCAGTGAAGAATGACATTGGCTGCACAAACAAGTCCACATAAAGCCCGTGGCTCTCACAGCCAGCACAATCCAAACGAGACCAGAAGTCCAGAGGGGGAGGGAGCTAAAAAAAATCTTGTAATTTTGTCTTTGCCTCTGTACAATTACATTTGACATCCCCTAAATCCTTGAGCTGCCCCTCACATCAAAATGAAGTCTGCAGCACCTGGCTGCTATAGCTGTAACTGAAAAAGGCTTTTTGATGATTTAGAGCCCAGAGGTAAGAACCAATAAGCAGGTGTGATTCTAGAAGACGTCATGTCGGAGTTTTTCTATCTTGACGGGCAGCTGAGGAACTTATCAGTAATAGAAACTGCAGGGCGTTATGAATACTTCACTCTTAAGTTGAGCTGAGACAAACCTAACAGGCCTGGTGCCAAATAATTTGCACTTGCCGTAGACACTTTAATTAGCTACTCAAGTATTTGCAGGGAATATAGTCATAAAGGGATATACCATGCCGTAAATTATGATTACCAGGAGGAGTTTTCCCTTCAAGCTTTGCTGACGCTGTGTTTTTTGTGTTTCAAAACATAAATAAGAACAAGGCTCAGCTGACAGGTCTATAATCTTCCCATTGGAGTACTTGTGTTAAAGTAATACAGCAAAAAGAGAGGCAGGGTGAGAGCTGACAATGGCAGGATTAGATGGATTGCCTCCTCCTCGATTACATGACTTGAACTTTTACCCCCCAGGGTACAGATATTGGCGAAGGGTTCAGATGTTAGACATGATGTCCGAGTACAGTATCCATGTCAAGCCTTTTTAATTAAGTGGAGGTGGGTGTGTTGCCTCTTTTGGCTCATGACAAGGATCCCATTGATCGAGGACTCCAGCGAGAGGAGGATTTACTTACTAAATCTCAGCATGTCCATCTCCCAACAGATCTAACCTCCACTGAGCACCCAGCTTTAAGCACGAACACTACTCCACCACCTCTAAATGCCCTTCTGCTGAGTTTGCTAAACGAGCAAGTGCGAGTGTGTACGTGCGTGTGCATCTGGTCTCACATAAAGCAGTGTGTTTTAAAGCCCCAGGTGAGGAAGCTGCCTCATGATACTGCACAGTACAGCAATAATAGCAGCTGCGTGAGACGAACGGCACAATCAGATAAGCTGTTTGCCAATCCTTCATTGTGTAGATAATGTGTACCCCATGTCAAAGCAGAGGAGAATGAGGGAGTAAAAAAAGAAACTAATTAAGACTGAATTCACTGGCCCTGGCTCCTCGCTAATGGGATTCGATTAATCATCAAACAACGGGGAAGAAAGGGGGAAAGGAGAAGTCCTGTTATAGTGTCCTTCTTCACCTCTATCATGCTTGTGTTCCTCTCTATACCAGTAAAAAATCACCTTGTCCCCTCCCATGACAATCACAGTCACCAACACTTGACATCCGATCACTCCACCTGTACATAATAGATTTTAGATGAGAGCAGCTTCACCGCTGCCATTTTTAACCCTTTTCACAAGAGATGGATGATAAAAATCCAACCAGGAATCTGGATTAGAAAATGTGTGCTTGAATGTTTAGAGTGTTTTCTCTGTCTTTTCTGCTTCTTGAGTGATGCTTGACTGTATGGTTTTGGTACAGTGGATACCATTTAGGTGTTATTTGCTGCAACATCCGGCAAAAAAAAAAAAAAAAAAAAAAGAATAGCCAAAGTGGTTCACATTCTTTATTCATTTATCTTTGCTTTAATTTTATTTTTGTAAATGACTTTTTTTTCTTTTTTTCATGATCTCCCTAAAGTCAGCTTTAGCAGCTCTTAGTTAATGCCACTATGTGAATGGAATGATTTGTGATTAAAAGGTGCTGTGTGCAGGATTAGCAGCAATTAGCAGAACAGAATTTGTAGAAATGAAATCTAATATACATAAATATGTTTTAATTAGTGCAGTATCACCTGAATATAAGAACTACTTTGTTTTTGTTAATTGAGAATGGAATTTTTGCGTCTATATAGAAATTAGTCCCCTTCTGCAGAGGCTGTCACACAACAAACTAGTGAAATACACATTTTTTTGTGTGGTGTACGGCTGTCCAAGAAGCTGAAGAAAAGAGAGGATGAGCACAAAAAATATGTATTGTTAAAACTTTTTGATGGTAAAACCTTAAAAAATGGAGGGTCATGCTTGCCATGCATCACAGCAGATTTTAATCCTCTGTCGCCACCATCGCTGCTGTAGTTTAATGCTTCAAAACTTGAGTCTGTAAAAACTATGGATTTAGTCTCCCTAATGTCAACTGTCTGTTTCTGTTACCGCTTTTTGAAGCCCATTGTTAGAACGCCCACCTGTTAGTCAGCTGAGCTGTGCCTCTGATTGGGTGAATTTGTCATCTCAACTTCTTAACTGACAAGTTGTGAACCTCCAACCCCACCGTACAGTATGTAATGAAAGAGGAATGAGGTACTCAGACCTAAGCTATGCTGAACCAGGCTATAAAAATGTTTTTTAAAACTGTAAAAGTTAGCTTTTAGGCTTGGTGTGAATGTTGTTTCTGGTCTTTCTGCAGCATGCTTCAAATGAAATCCCAAAGAACTTCATTTTTTTGGCACATGGCTGCAGTGTCATTCCTCACAGCTGGTGCTTGCCACTTGTTTAAAACCAAATGGAAGAAAAGAATAGACAAGCATCACAGTGATATCCAGGATATAACAGTATTGCATAGGAATCACAGGTGAAAAAATTCAAACAGTTCCTGAAAGAAGAGAAGATGAGCTCACTGAACACCATTTCTTTTAAGGCTCAAATACCTAAAGAAAAAGTCCAGTTAGCTTGCAGGGCACTTGGATGATAAAGAGTTAACTGACATGATGCGTAAGCCAGAAACTAATTAAATCTAGGATCTGACTGAATATATCTGTAAGTACTCCCACTTCTACACACTGTACCTCGAAGTGTAAAGCAGATCAAACACGCCCTCACTATGCATCGTATCTTTGGGGACTTCGTTACAAGTTTAGATTTTTCCTGCTTGAGGGCTTCTGTATAAATACTTGCAAAACAAATGACTAAACTAGTGACAGGCTTTTTGGCTCAGCTGTGTTTACAGCTAATTAGTGAAAACTGACACACATCAGGGTGAAGGTGAAATGTCAGATATTACAGCCCTTAATGACAGCATGTGATTATTGTTGTGGGTGGTGAGGTAATAAGGTCAAAATAATGCATGGAAAGTTTCACAGATTTCTCTCCTTTCCTGTCCTTTTTCTGTAAAGTTCTATTTCAAGCCAGCAAACTTGTTTGCTTGTTGTTTGGCAGTTGCACGTGTATGTGGGAGGAAGAGATTGTTGCCAGTTGTTTGCTGAGGAGTTTCTGGTAATTGTAACAGTTGTTAAGTTGATTCTGAATACTCCACAAGATGTCATTAAAACTGAAATTTAATATAGTTAGAATTGTGGTGTCCTCTGTGGACCAATGAACCTTGCAGTCTGCCCAAGAAGCTTTTTTTTATCAGCAGAAGGCTCAAGCCCATTCACATCTCATTCTCCAGTTGATTTTGAAGGATTCTGTTTGCAGCCACACCTGGTGATATATGATGAATAAAATATACATTATTAAAATGTTTTAATAAGAAGAGGAAATGCTCGGGATTAGTTATTCACCATTTTTAATCCTCTGGCTCAGTATTTTCCTGGCATCCCTTAAGTTTCCATTTTACCTATTTTTTCTTCAGTAGGTATTTTTTTATTTTGTTTGTCCTGGAACATAACCACCAAAACCCTTTAAAAAGAGTCAAAAAAAGATATTTCTGTGAACTTAAAAAATCGTTAACCTGTGCTGTGTGCTGCTTTCCTCTTTAAGCTGCCAAAAATAAATATAGAAAACAGCCAAACTTCTGCCTAAAGGTCTTGTTTACTTCTGCAGGTGCTAAGAAAACTGTTAAAAACCAAGTGAAACTCATAATGCAGCAGTAATGTTTGCTTAGAAGTGCAGATTTTGGTCACTGAGGCTTTCAGGGCCAGCGGTAGTAACTCAGCTTGTATTAGTAGCAGCTCTCCCTGAGGCGAAAGTATGCCATCAATTTATCTATTTAATAGCCGGGCAAAGATGTGAAGCAGCACCCCGGTGCCAAACATGCCAGAAAGAGCTTTTTTTCCGTGGTTCAGTGAAATTATCTCAGGAAGCCTCTTGGCTTACAATAATACGTCTTCAATGAAAGAGATTGAAAGTTCCTGGGGAGATGAAGGCAAGGACCGGGTCACCCCAGAGCAGATGATTTTATTTTGTCGGGCTGATTGAACAACTGGAAAGCGCGAGAGTAGTGTTCGTTTATCTTTCCTCATTCATTCAGTATTCCACCGAGGCGACTACAGAGAAGAAAAGAAAAAAAGAAAACAGCGACCCTGAAAGATATTGGATGAAATGAGACACAGGAGAATTGTGCCTCTTTTTCTCTCTGATCTGATGCATTCACTCAATGCATGGAGCAGCTCTTTAAAGGCTTACCCCTTCTGATCTAAAGCAAGGTCCTCATGAAAGCTTCTACGGCTGTGTGGACTCACATCCTCCACTTCTCGCTTGTCGAGTTCAAAGGATGAGTTGGTTGATAAGTTTAAGTGATGGATATTCTTGAAGAGTTGCTTTGATACTGATACTTGATTTGGAAATTTCTCTTTTACTGCCTCAATTACAGTATAAATAATTTGCAAAAAACAGACAACTGTACCGAGCTGTTTGCACAATCGCAAAATAACGAGTCATGTTTCCTTTCATTTTTCCTTCACACCAAAATGTATATTCTTTAAAATCAAAACTCAAATTAGACTGATTAAACTAATATGCGTCCCATGTACCCTGAAACCATTGTTGATTGACTCCAAGACAAAAAACGCGTCAGTATGTCTCCATTTCTCGGTGTGTGCAGGGATACAGCAGGCTGAGGTAAATATCTCCTCTTGAATATAGATTGTGAGATCTCTTGTTGTGGCCAGGCCCTGCAGTCTTGTCAGCTCATTGACACAAATCAATAGTGACACTTCCTTAGAGCAGGAAGGCAGGCGTTGCCAAATGGCAGAGGCTCTAAGAGCACACTGACCTGTAGGCACTCCTGCCGCTCTGTCATCTCCATCAGTGTCAGCGAGCAGGTGTGTGTCGTCACCACAGCTGTCACAGGGACACTTTGTTTCAGCCCAAAGAGCCTAAAGCCCCACAGTGATGCATAAACAAACATCCAGGGCAGAGCAGTGGACAGGTCACAGCTGTAGAGATGGATAAGTTTAGGGGAGCAGGGCTTTGAATCTATCTCAGAATCTTGAGTGAAAAAGGAGAAGCATAAGGATTGGATCAATAGTCCAATTTCGATGACAAATGTCAGCAAAAGTCTAGAGGGAAAAGATTCTGCAAGAGCAACCATCGAGGGCAGTTGTGGGAACAATGAAAGTGTCACCACAGATCCAAAGCTCTTCATTGCCAGCACATATTCAGAGATGACAGAGGATGTCAATAGCTCATTTCCATCGTCAGCCTGCCCGGCTCTCCATCCAGCAGCTGATTGTGCTCGTGTAAAACCTTCCACACTCCAATGACTCACATCATTGGGCTCCCCGAGACGAGATGGCACAGAATCATCCGTCTCTGAAAAAACTCCCCTCCATCTCACTCTTCCTCGCATCCAAATCGGAGCATCGGGGAGACACACTGCACCAGAGAGAATTGGGTTGCACTCTCTCGACCAAACTAACCATGACCGTCACACCACACAGCACCAGGATTTAATAGCCAATCCACAGACATCCGGCGATATTCAATCTGGAAGCCCAAATTCATTACATAGCCAACTTTTTAGGCTGTCGAGAGTTCGATTTAGCTGAATAAAAATAATCTACCTTCCCTGTAGGCAATCATCGCAGGCCTATGTGTCATGCAGCAAGTGAAACGATTTTCTGTCAGCCTTCTTTTCATATTAATACAAACTTTTAATTGCCTTGTACAAGATCAATTGAGAGCATGGTGTATTTAACTTTTAGCTCACGGCTGAAAAGGTCAGTGTCATAAATATGTGAAGAGAGGGGAGAGGAAGAAAAGTAAGAGAACATATGAGGAGAGAATGGTGGAAGAAAAGGAAGTGTGTGTGAGGGAGAAAGAGAAAAAGCACGTTTGTAACAAGGGGGAAAGCCAGTAGAGAGAAAAGTAGCCCTTCTGTAAAATCTAGCTAATTGGAATTCTCTCCAGGACGTGAAGCAGACGCACGTACAAAACAACTCAGCAGCCTAAAGGTTAAAAAAAGGGGTCTCAAACCTGCGGTAATCACACTCATTAACGGCTCTCTGGAGTTCATGACTCCACGGACACTCGGCTGACGACTAATGAGTGCCAAACTCAACCCTTAAACCTCACTTAGCATCAATTATTCAGGAAGCTTAGGCAATTAACACAGGATGTAGTCCTGGTTGTGCTTATGAAAACCATTCATTATCCATAATAGTGTTCGAAAAATTAACTGAATGCCACTCAATAGTCATTTTTCCTTGAAAATATCTCTTTTTTTCCCTGAACAATATGCATGATTTTCTACCTCCATACAGCCATAAAGTCCAAGTACATTTTTTAGATTTCAGAGGACTGATGTTTGCTGTAAAGTCATCAGCCCTGTGCTGAATAACAAACAGAAACAGAAGAATAACAGAAACAATAGAGTCGGCTAGCTGCCAAACACGTGAGAAAGGAAATAAAGAAAGTAAAGAGAGGGAACTTTGGGAGAGTTCAGATAGCGTCTCATGGACATGGTGCCTTCCTTAAGATACAAAGCGTGTCCCCTCTGGGCTGAAGAAGCTGGCTCACAGCCACTGCATGAATATAATACATCCACAGAGGGGGACAGTGGAGTGGCTGTCTTGGGCTTAATTATTGTTGTACTGATAGTGTGATTTAAATTCTGGCGCACCTTCTTTCCTCTCAAGCATTTACAAATCAGTGTTTGTGATACAAAGTTTCTCACGACCCTCAACTTTCACACACTTTGAGATAAAAGAAAAAATACAACTTGAAAAAAGAAAGATTTTGGCAACAATGTTTCTCTCCTTCCTCTGATAATGAACCAAACTACAGGTCATTTATTTTCCCAAAATATTACAGACAAATATCTAAACTTGGGGTTTTTCTTTTTCAGTCAAAGTAGAACAGTTTGTTTCTACACGGTAGAGAAGCATAACGTCAAAAAATGCCACAAAAAGACAGATTAAGAGACAGAATACAAATTTCTGAACAGCTAAAACTCAGCTAGACCACTAAACAACTTATTTTTTGTCTGATCTATACTTCCAAAGTACTGAAGATACTTTATGTTGCTGATTTATAGAAAATGAGACCACCTATGTGTCATCACTGGTACCACTGTTATCCTGGTGAAGACAACTGTGGGGTCTTGTTGTAATAAAGAAATGTGAAAACAGATCAAACATGTTCTATATACATGATTTGAAAAAAATAAAATAAAATAACCAGTATTTTTGCTTCTATAATTTTACAATCAAATATACATTTATAAAAAGACTAGATTTTGGAGAGCATTTATGACCCCCCAGGGGATCACAAACCTCACTTTGGGAACTACAGCACAGGGGATCACTTTGTAAATTCAGATCTAATTTTAAGTCTTTCATCTTTTAGAACCAGTCCAGTGTGTATCAGACCTAAACCTGTGTTTATTTCATTTTTTTAATAAACCAAATAATAGTTTTGTAAGTGAATGCAATTCCACCACTAAACACTGGGTGGAGCCTTGGTTTTCGCTGAGCGTTAAGTCAAGGCTTTGGGTGGTTACTTCCAGATTTATGAGAAGAGTCAAAGTGCTTTTCGACTCTACTGATGCGTTATACCTCATGAGTTTACATTTAGGTTTTATGCTTGTTCTTTTAAATATTTTATTAGACTAATGAAAAATGTTCAGGATGTATATATACCTGTGATCTATAGATATTTATTCATAAGGATGGATCCTCTGAAATGTACCATCTCCTGTTCAAGTAAATCACTGAATCCTGATTAAACAAACTATACATTGATTTTGTAGTTTTACTCTGAAACTGGTTCCCTTCTTGGCCCTTGGCAGCTTTATAAGGCAATAGCTTTATCTGAATTATCCATCCATTTGCAATTTTATGTCTTTTGAAGTAGGATGATGTGATTTTTTCACTAGGCCCCGTTAGTCTCAATGTGAAATCCTCCAGGAAGAAGTTGCAAGATTGGATCTTTTTACAGAAGTCTTCAACCTAGTCTGAATACCCAGATGAACATATATACAGTTCAGTATTGAAAATAATAGTAATGATAGTAACAATAATTATATTAACAACTGTTTTTTAAACCAGTATTACACAAACAATAAATAAGAGATAATAATGTTGTTGCCTTGAATCACATAACAAGCTGAAGTTGGCAGATGTGACACCATAAAGTCACTGAGGTCAAAACTTTATTGATTTTTTCAATTTATTCAGAGTCACTCTTTTTCCTCTGTATCCCCTCTGTTTATTGCTCATGTATGTGGAAGCTGAGGGAAGAAGAGAGGATCAGAGCAGACATGATGTGAAAGCACTTTCTGTTCTTAGAAACTTTGGCTAATTTGAAAAGTTCTTGAGTTGCATTATCATTCATTACAGTAACTCCTCCACCGTTGCTCTGTGCATATTAAGCACTGCTCTTTCTTTCCCATCCTTTCATACTTCAGGCTAAGAGTTAGAAACTACAGTGATCTCACTGAGGTGATTGAAGTCGACAGCCACAAGACCGCAAAGATTTATTGTGATGTTTATTGATTTCCATCATATTACGTTGGTTTGATCTGATTAGGTTTAAACTTATCTGCAGAAGATGAAAAAGGTAGAGGGGCAGAAGAGGGAGAGAAGAGACAATAAGAGAAAGGATGCACAAGTGAAGAACGGAAAAGGTAAACAGCATTTAGTACCAGACAGAGCTATGAAATGGAACATTAAAAAAGGTGAAGGGGAGGAGAAGAAATAAAGAAAAAGTTGGAGTGGACAAGGCAGAAAAGGTAAGACAACAGAGGTAGAAGAACAAATGGAAGAAGGAGAGAGAAGAAATGAGAAGAGGGAGGTGAAGGAGAGAAAACTGTGGAAGAAGATGGACTGGGAGAGAAAGAGGAAGAAGAAGGAGAAGAGAGAAAAAAGGGAAAGAAAGACAGAATAAGGAAGATGGAGAGATGGAGAAGAGGCAGTTGAAGAAGATAGAGAGAAAGGAAAACAAAAGACAAAGGAGGGTGAAGAACAAAAATGGATGGGGAAAAGAAACTAGAAGATCAAGGAGAGAAAAAAGGAGAAAAGGAAAGAAAACAGGGAGAAGAAAGAAAGAGAAAAGGTAGAAGGAGGACAGAGAAGTGACAGAGGAGATGGAGATGTAGAAGAGAAAAAGGAAGGAGAAAAGGGGTGAGAAAAAGGGTTGAGAAGAAATAAAGAACTAAAAGAAGGGTTAAAGAAAAGAGATAGCGATGAAGGAAAAGATTGAAAAGGAGAAAAGTACAGGAAGAGTAAGGACACGAATGAGGGAGAAGAAATGAGGAGGATAGAAAAGAAGGAGGAGAGAAAACAAGTAGGAGATACAAAGAAGGAAACAGAAAAAGGGGGAAAGGGGAGGAGGCTGAATAAGGGGGGAGCAGGAACATAGGAGAAGAGGTGAAGAAGGAGAATGCAGCTAATGAGGTAAAAGAGGGATGAGTAAGAACAAAACCAAAACACTGAAAATGTTTGGAGGAATAAGAGCAAATGGTTAAAAACAGGAAAAGAAGACAGATGAGCTATTGTTAAAAAATACCAGGAGATTAAGGAGATGAAGAGGTGAAGGAAGAAACAGAAACTGACAAAGAAAAAAGAAAGAATGAGAGCAGAGAAAAGGTCTAAAAAGGAAGCAGGAGAAAAAAAACATGAAGAAGAAAGAGGCTTAGAAGGTGGAGCAGAAGAAGAAACAGACATTGATGAGGGAGCATGAGAAAGGGCAAACGACAGATCAGAAGAAAGAGGAGGAGGATGGAAGAAGAATGAGCAGAGGAAGTCAAAAGACGAGGAGTGTATTACTCCAGGTCTCTATGTGCTGGAGGAGGTTGTGTAACATTCAGCGGGGACTTATGTCCAGAGGCACTGATAAAAACACTTTTTCATTTCTTTAAATGCTGATGTATAATAATGCAGGTTTATATGTTTGTAATGAGGCTGGAATGAATGATTTCTTCACCTGAGGCAGTTTTTCCAAGGTCTCACCTCGTTCTGTTCTCGAGAATTTTAAAAGCACAACATGCAGCACAACACAGCCAAAGGACTCATGCTGATATTTGTTCGCTCTAAAAATATGTATTTCCGTAGATCTGCAGTGTCTCATTTTATTCAGACTTCAATGAGACGTCACTCTGTTTAAATACCGCTTCCTTTCTTCCCTCAAAAGACACTTTCAGAGATCAGCTTCAGTAGTTTCTCAAAGGTCACCTGCACCTTTAAAACAAACAAGGCAGAAACACCTTTTCATGTCTGTTGTATGGTTTAAACAATAAAAGCCTGACTTCTCTTTGCTCATCTTTTGAATTCGTTCCCACAAACATCACTCCCTGCAGGAGTGAGCAGCGTCTCTCGTGTCACAAAGGGAAACACTGTGCTGGTGCCAGATAGTGAGGCTCTATTTTTCAGATAGCTGTCTGTTTGTATTTCCTCTCTGTGCTGAGGTGCCAAATGAGAGCATTATGAAGTTGCTTTTGTGCGCCTTTGTGTCCGTGGTGACCCAGTTGAATGAACAGGCAGAGGTCCAGAAAACCAGCTTCGACTCCTCTGCAGGCTTCTGAAAAATCACTCTCAGACGCTGATTGTGCGAGCGCTCTGAAGCATGAAAGGCACGCATGAGACCTTTTTATTTGCTCTACTTATGAAATTCCTGGTCGCTGTTGAATCGATGAAGAGATGCGACTATATTTATAAAAACGTCCACGCAGCTTTGAAGATTCAATTTTCAAGACAGACATCAGACAAAAGCACTTTTATTATTTTCACTTAACTTAATAGTTTCACGCTGTCAGACATTTTTCATTTCAACATTTATTATTGATGATTATATTGGGTGATAATGGATTTCAAACTCTCCTGCGTACAGTTATTTTAAATTGGAAAGTGCTCAGTAATAGTTCAGCTCTTTGAATGTGGTCCAGCATTACTAATTAGTTCCAGTGAAGCAGACTGATCCAAACATCAAACACAGCAGAGTACAAAACATGACCCACTCTCTGAACAGAGGCTTTGAACACAGGTAGCATCAGGTATACAACATGACAAGAATACAGATATGATGAGAGACCACTTTGAAACACCTTGGACACAGTGTGTCATTATTACCTAGAGAAAAATACCCGCGGCTTGCTGGTTAACTAACAGAGAGAAACCAATCCATCAAATGTATGAAAAAATGTAAATTATATTGAATTCAATCAAGACAGATGAAAAATAATGGGACGAGAGGAAAAGTCATCACTCTCATAATGAAATTAGCGTCTCTACTTGAATTTATTTTTCCCAGGGCAAAAAACAAATGATATAAACTGACACACTCAAAAAAGGGATCACAATATCAGAGTGTGTAACAGATGTGAAAAATGAATGAATGAATGTCAGAAAACCCTCCCCTTAAAGTCCGCCCACTAAAGGGACTGTTTCCTAAGTGCTTTATAAGTGACTTGAATGTCACAACTGTAGATAGCTCTTCACCAAAAATTCACCAGATGCTTCCCCTTTTTGTCACAGTATGGGATCAGATAGGTTTCCATTCAAGTCAATGTGTCAATTTACAGTTCATTCACTTTGTTGGGGTCCGGCTGCGTCCCTGCTCCGGCAGGCTGCAGCATATATGCAGCCGTCCTATTTCTACCAGATACCTGGGCTGGGACACATCAATTCACCATATGGCAGATCGAGCAGGATGGGGAGTTAAGCAAGTAAACAAGCTTAAAACAGCCTGTGACTTTCAGAATAAAACAAATCAGGTCGCATTTAGCTTGACTAGAACAACAAATAGACATAATGAGTGCAGCCAGGCCAGGAGTCAACAGCTTTGAGGTGTTATAGCTCAATATGAACCATGAGTGGGAAGCATGGGTACCCCTTAGTCTTGTGGCTCCAGCTGTCAGGCAGTCATGCAACAAGTAGGACTCAACACGCAGCCAGTGTGAGTTGACATCGGAGGCTGCGCTACATATTTTAACTGTCTGTCATAATAAACAAAGGTTGATTAGTTAAAAAAAATCAATGTTGATACTAGGGGTGTAACGTTACATGTATCCGTGCCGAACCGCTCCATTGGGTCGTTCGGTTCAGTACAGTGCTGTATTCGAACGAGTACAGTAAGTTTACGTTAGCCACTGCACATGGCTCTTTAATATTCATGTGAGTGCTCGTCTATGATTGGCTGAGCAAGGAAGGCGTTTTAATATTCATGAGGAAAGTGGTCTGCGATTAGTGCTTTGCGATCATGTGCATATCATGTGGACGTGACGTATCACGGTGAGCCAATCAGAAGATGAATATCAAAGAGCTTCCGTAGCCACAGGAGCTTGTGTCTGAATTGTGCATCATGGCTGCTGCTAATGACCAACCGGAGCTTGAAGAGCCTCCCCCTCGCTGTATAATGGCAAGTTTTTGGTTTAATAAACATGCTAAACAAGAAAATGGTTTTGCGTTGTTCCATACTGTACCAAAAATGTACCGAACCGTGACCCTGAAACCAAGGTACGTACCGAACCGTGATTTTTGTGTACCGTTACACCCCTAGTTGATACCTATGAATTAAATATTTTAGCATGTCATCACAAAAGCAACTCAAACACAACTTGTAACATTAATTATGCAGGGCAATTATATTGCTTGAATAAAGATAGCAACCCAGCTGCCGAGAGCTCTAAAGGCCCTCCAAAAAGAAAAAAAAAAAAGGCGCTCTCAGCAGGCGGGATGCGCTTTTTTTTAATTAAACAGAAAAAAACTCAAAACTGTTTTCACAATAAGTTTCAAGTCAAGATTTTTGCCGGCTTTTTTTTAATTCTGATTTGCCTGAGCTTCAACTGTTCTCCTGGGCTGCATGGATTTAAAGTAGAAGCGCATTTCTGTGGGATCAAGGTCATCAAGTGAGAGCACAGCAGAGGAGATCAGGTTATGTGCCTTTGCATCACACAGCCGACTTCTGGCATCTTGTTTGATTTTATGGAGGCTGAAGCTTCTTTCTGCCGCTTCACTACATACTGGGATGACCACTGCTGCTTCAGTGAGTGTTTTAAAGTCTGGAAACACTTCACCCAGTGAAATAATAAACAGTTGGCGTGACTCTTAGAGAGACATGTTTCCTGATCCTGCCAGAACCTGCTTCACTGGAAGGAAATCCTGGAGCATGTGGTCATGATGTCAGTTTCACAGTCATTGCGGTCACCGATGCGCCCGATTGCATTATCACCATAGATCTTAAGCACGCCATCAGCAACAACCCATGGCAACAACATGACAACACAATACCTAATTAATTATGCATGCTCGCCACCAGCTGGACAGGGGGTTGACTGTAGGTACTGTATGTGATTAATGAATAGTTGCTTAATTATGAAAGTGACCGACTGAGTCACTCTTAGGTTTTCTAATCTGTCAAAATGACGGGCAACCTCCAGATTTTCCGTCATTGCTCAAAAAATTCTGTCAAAGACAGAAAATAACTGGTTAATGCGACCCATGGTTGACATACACAGAAAACACGCAACAAGCGGAGCCGGACCAGAGAAGCATCTGGTGTTTTAGAGCTGTGATATTTAATGGCTTTTCATGAAGAGTGTGAAAGCTTCCTTCTCTGATTCTGATCGTACTCTGAGGACCAACATCTCAGGTGAGCTGAGTTGTGACTACAAGCTATACCGGTTTCTGTTTTTACAAATGTGTGCACGGGTAAGAAGAACCTCACTGAATCAGAGATATGTTGATTGATCATATACTTGCTATTAAAAAACTTAAGGTTTGTTATGCCAGAAAAAAGTGTTCTGTCTGGAGATCATAGTTAATATCGGTGCAGGAACAAAGGCCAGTTCTTATCCTCTTTCATGGGGAGCATAGTTCTGTCACCCAGTAATGTAGGTTATTGGACCACTTTGAATTTGAACAATTGTGGGGTGAGCTATTTCCCCTTTTAGCCGCCTGTAGCCTGAATAAACAGAGGAAGTGCCATATGTGGGGCATTTTGATCACATAGCAAGAAGGTCTTTTAGGAATAAAGATTGAGCAAGTTCTAACTCTATGACATTGTGACCAGTTTCTTTTTCTGGGTGCATCCTTTGGCATAATGTGTTACCACCTATTATTTGTGATTTGTTGTGACCTTATTAACTTACACGAAGCCATTCTTCCCACTTAAAAAAATTAGAATTTTATTGGAACTAGGTGAAGCTGTGTGATATTGGAAAATAACTGATATTGTGAAATTAAATTTGGCAATTTGAAAAAAAACCCAATATATTTTTCAAATATTTCTAACTTTTGTTTCTTTTTTCTAACTTCAGCTGCAATTATGATGACATAAAAACAAAGAAATAGACTTACCAAGTTGGTTGTTGTGGATAACGTGTTTATCATCTTGGCTCTGGAAAGACAGAGAAACTTTTTAATAATGCAGTCAATACAAAAGATTTTCAAACAAGTCTTCAAACTCTGGCCTAGATATCGTACATCACAAATGAGGAGACTGTCAAAGATTTGCTCGTGTGAATATGCTCAGTTTTTGTTAAATACTTCATTCTCTCTTCCTAATCACTAATTAAGACTTAGTGCGACTAAATATGGGAAGCCCTGTGGGTTATTTGGAGAAATAATGGGTGATACCCCCCGTCATTAGTCCTCTCTAATTGTGTGGGTTTTGTGCCTGCAGCATCTAAAGCTCTGCACATTCAGCTCAATTAAGGCATTCAACACTGTTCCACCTCCAGAGCTGTCAGAGCGCGCAGCAGACCACGAAGGGATGAGTAAATCAATCGCAAGCTGAGCAAACTTTGAAGAGCTGTCTTTTACCTCCATCTTTCTCAGAGGATCTTTCGGTCTCGGGAGGAAGAGGGGGTGCACAAGTTGTGGCTGTTTCTGGAGCTCCAAAGCAGCGGAGTATTAATAGATAATGACAAACCCCGGACTGTTTTGATTTATGGCTTCCGCTAGACTAACAATCATTTTACTGGCAAGCTGTTGCAGCCTTCAGAGAGCTTAACTAAGTCATAAATCCAGTCTCAGCGGGTGTGGTGCAGTGGTAACGGGGACTCACTGTAGTTTGTTGGCAGTTTGCTTGAACCACGCTATGTATCCCCCCATATCTGCACATTTTTATTGATTTCCATCACAAAGAACAAACTATTAATTTGGTATAGTTCCTGCACGTGAATAGTTTCTGCCAGTGTCACAACTACACATCAATTATTCTTTTGTAGGGCATGTTTCCTGCGCTTCTGATCTTCCCTTTTCCTGAATCTAGCATTCTGACAACAGCTCGTCTTCAGATGCAGAAGTATAAGCAGAAAGTTCCCCAATTATGGTGATATGCACAACGTTCGCTCGTGGATATGTGAAGCTCTCTGTCTTCTCCAATTTTTCAGGTGATCAGAGTTGGAGGCAAATATATGCACAGGCAGACAAGATCATATCAGGGTGATTTAATTCAGTGGGTACAAGACATCAGCTTAATTGGACTCAGTAGCATTAGTCATGCCCAAAAGGTTTCTGTCTCATCTTATCACACACAACTCCTCTGAAATCATTTCTGCTGCTGAAGAGAGAATGCACCTCCAGGAGGAGACGCATGCATCTCTCAACCCAGGAGAATCTCACTTTATATCAGATAATTACACATGTGGAGCCTTTGAAAGGTGCAATACATAAAAATAGGTTAGTGTGGGGGGAAACCGTTAAAAAACAAAAATGAGGACACAAATAATTATAAGATAAATGAAAGAGCTCCTGCAGATGAAAACAGAAGCTGTGTCAGACGATTGGCAGGTGCAAAGTTTTTCGCTCCGTCTCCTCCAGCAAAACTCAACCCTCAGCAGACAGGAAACAGAAAATCACTGGGCTGATGCTGTCAAACAAAATAAATCAAAACCTCCAGAGTAATGAGCTAAATGGACGGTGAAATGTTGCTCATTACATTGATTGTGTGCGAGCAACTGTTTGCAACATGTGCACGTGTGTTTGCTACATGATTTTACATGACCCCTGATAGACACCTCATGTTTCCTGATTTAATGATGCTATAATGAGAAACCTGCAAATGTACCTCAAGAGTAGATTCTGCAGCGCCGTGTTTTCCAAGAGCTTCTTTGTTATAGTTGTTATTGTACAGGCTCCCTTCATTCATTTTAATTCGATTACTATTTTCACACAGCAGGGGCAACAACACAGCTGCCTCCTGCAGAAAACACAGGGTCATCTGCAGAAATAGACCAATCAGAGTCGAGATTTGCAGCAACATCCTGCATCAAAAAACCTCTGACTTAGGTATAACGGCTCCATCTCACATGTTAAGATTTTTCCTCCAACATTACTTGACAGACTCTCCTCCTTATTCTGTTCCATCATGAATATTGTAAAGTGGGAGGAGGCAGAGTGTACAGTATGACCTCTTGCCCATATCCCCCCGCTGTTCTACCCTCCATTGTCCCCACCTGAATTCTCCCTTCTGTGACATGTTCTGCTTCTTTCTAAGTCCTCACCTGAATTCTCTTTTAGTCCTCTCATCTGCTTCCGTGGCAGCATGAAATCATAGAGAAAGCTCCTTGCCATTTATGCAACATTTTTAAACCATGCTTTACTGCTAGAAATTTTAATTTAGAATTTTGTTTTTGGTTCAATATTATACTTTATGTTGAAGTGTTTGGAAGAGACTTGTGAAACATCAAAGTGTTGATATTTTAAAGTAAGCATGGCCTTTTTAAACTGTGTATAGTTTACACTAGGGCTGGGCAATACGACCTCAAATCAATATTATGACAAATTGGGCAGTTTTACCTCGATAACGATAAATTCACGATAAATCCCAGACATATACCAATTAATTATTATGTTTCACTCACCTGGCCCTCAAAAAACTTCATCCATTTCAGTCCATGCCTTCTCCTCTCTGTTTGTGTCCTCATAGGACGAATGTATTGTGTCATATAGAATTATGAAATTTTCACCTGCAAGATTAACTTTTCCTCATCCAAAACCTCATATTTCCTCTGGATACGACTTGCTGATAGATTCTGGCCATGTGATCAACAAGGATGAGATTTATGATTGGGAGCCAGAACAATCGTACGATCTGCTCCGCAAAGATTGGCGCAAGTCTGCAGCGTACTCTGGCAAAATTAGACTCACAGCGTGACAGCCGTGCCGGCGGACCATAGCACATGCAGTGTGAATGCAATGATTGACTAAAGTGGTTTCTAAGTACAGTGTAGTGCAAAGCGCTGTGTGGCACTCACGCTTTATGTGTTCTCTATAGTGTCGTGTCGCCCCTGCAAATGCCCCTGTTATGGGCTGCTGTCTGGGGGTGGCACTTCTAGAACCTTGCAAAATGTTTCCAAACGACAGATGTCGATTTATATTGGAAACAAGCACAGCAGGCTCAGCTTTGACTGCTTTACTTTGTCTACGGGTTGTGTTATGTATTGCACCTTTTCTTTTTTATTAAAACACCAAATTTAATGACATGGGCAAAATGATGTCGTTTCTTTGTAGTGAATTTCGGTGACAGCAAATTTTCAGTTTATCACCCAGGCCTAGTACACACTCCATAGGGAGAGAACAATGTGAATACTACATGAGTGAAAATGTTTCTTCTGAGGCTTCTCTGTAAAACCTAGACCTGCTACACTCAGAAACTCCCTCTGTTTGATTGGCACCAGGGCTGAAAATCTGTCTCTGGTAATGATCCCATATTCTGCGGATGAGTGAGCTCAGATCAGGTCTAACATCATCTTGGTTATTACTGAGAGCTGAATTATTTTCACCTCACAGAGCTCGGCTGGTTTTTGGCCTTCTAGGCTTCAGCACACAGGTAACCCTCTCCTTAATCCTATCTGACAGCAGGCTGTCAGCCATTTGCAGCTGAAATCATGCACCCATAGGTGTTACAAAGGAAAGCAATGAGGGTACACTGTCCATTCAGAAAGCCATGAATGCTTTTGATCTGCGACATAGCAGCACTGATGCAGACAGGCGGGAAGATTGTGCTTCATGTAGTTTAACCTCAGAACAACAGCAGAAACCACAGCTGGCTGAGGTTAAAAATCACTGAAAGGATGCTCAACCTTCTTAATGCCAACGTTATGTAACGGAGGACACCCGCAAAGACAACACCGTGATCCCTGCCCTCTTTGGTCTGGAAGCGCTTCACAGACATCCACCGCAGAGCTCCTGCCCCTTGCAACAGCTCTGCATCCCCAGGGCACAGACGCTCCACTGATGTGTGTGACCCGTCTGCTCACATTAGCCTTCTGTTCACTGATGGAAAGAGTGATTCAAGGTTGCAGATTTTCAGAATTTTTACATGTGTGCGTCATTGCAGAAGCCATCTCTCCACATGAGGACATTAAACACCTGAGAATTTGATCATGATTACACGTCTTTTCTCTTGAGACACATTAAGGGAAGAATAAAATGACTTCTTGGAAAAGTGCAAACTGTAAGATTCACTTTAATGATGCTTTCAGATTTATTGACTGGTTTTAGAATTAAAAAGCTCTTTTTAATCCTCCTCCATGTCAGGGTGCCAAAAGAAGTGACAAATTAAAATTTCATTCAGTAGTAATTTTCCTCCTACAAACAAGAGCTCTTGAAGAGCAATGACTTAATAACTTAAAACGTCTGCTGCTTAAGAACGTCAGCGGGCTGCTCCTGTCAGGTTCTGTTGACTTCAATATGAAGCTAAGGGTAGAAAACCTGTAGTTAAAAGTCTGCTGGGGATAGAAGACTTCAAACAGTTTAACGGTTTCTGTGTCTCTCCTAATCCATCACACCCATCATGCTTCAAATGATGCCTGGAAAACAGTCATGTGTCCCTGATATTAGCTTTCATTGGGGTTCTCTTTTCTTCATCTTTTTCTGTTCAGTAAAAATTAAAGTTTCTGTTAATATTTCACTTTTTTTTTATTAATCTGTGATTTTCAATATTTTCACTCCCTGAAACAGTTCATCAGGGGCACGCACTCAGTCAGAAGACAGATGGACTTAGTCTTGTTTTTCTAAGCACAAGAAAAACGGCTGCCAACAGAGGCAACCAGACTGGAAATTGTTGACAGCGGTCCAAATATGGTCGCCCTTGGCAACAGGGGGAACCGTTACTGTCAAGCCCTGCTGTGAAAGTTATTTAAGGTCTCAGCACGCTCTCTGGCCTTTACATGAGATGGCTGATAGATGTCTTTGACAAGATATCAGTGGAAAAAAAAACCCACTATAGATAATTTCTTCAACTCAAACCTGTACCTCATCATCAGATAATAATAATAAAAATATTTCATTGCATAAATACAGATTTTACTTATAAATGTAACATACTCAGGGGTCATGGGTAGTGTTTCGATTTTTAAGCGATGTAAGTTTGCAATTTAAGTAGTAACAGCCAATCATGAATATCAGTGGATCTCAGGGAGAGCAGTTGCTACTCAGGTACGGAAATCTAAACCGTAATAAACAAACTGTTCTGCACAAAGTGGCCTTTAGCTTTTTAGTATCTAATTTCCCATCAATACTCCTGAAATCTTTACATGGTTAGGCTAATCGAGGACAGCTTCATCATAGTCAGTAACCATTTGGCAGAAGTTTTGGCGCTGTGGGCAGGTGCTTTGTCCAGCTTGTAAAAGAGATCAGCATCCCAACAAAGCTTGTTAGTAGGGATGGGTACCTTTCACATTTGAAACGATCAATGCCCAGTACCTGGCAATCAATCCGGTACTCAACAGTACCAGTTTTCGGTACTTTTTTGTGTTGATGTGGTTAAAAAATATCAATTTGTTTCATAATCAAGTATACTTTTTATTTTTATTTATTTATTTATTTATTTTACAATTTAACAAATATATTCTTTAATATGTAACCATGAAATGCTGTGTTCATGTCCAGCATGGAAAATCCCCTACTCTTCCTCTCCCTCACAGTCACAAGTATGCATTTAGGTACCTAAACATGGTACCTTTTGACTCTTCACAAATCGATACCCAGTACTTTTGACATAATTCGGTCAGTACCTAAAAAAAAACCTAATTCAGTACCCATCCTTACTTCTTGGTAAATGGGAACATGAAGTGCTCTGAAATGTGAAGAGGTTGATGGCTGACCTGGATCATCGCCAACAAACAGTGCATCCAGATTCATTACAGACTGCGTGGACTTCATACTGGGCTTCAAACACTTTTGATCCTGAGCCTCTCCACTCCTTTTCCAGACTTTTTTGACCTTGATCATCAAATGAAATACAGGGGCACCTCGACTTATGAGTTTAATTTCTTCCTGATGGAGCTTGTGTCTGAAATTACTTGTATGTCAAATCAATTTTGCCCATTTAAATGAATTTAAATGCAATTTAAAATGTTTTATAATAAGGAAAGTGCTTATAAAGAATGAATATGGAATAAAAAACCCCACAATACAATAGATTGTCCTGCAGTTAATTGGTTTATTAAGTATAATGATCACCATTTACCTTGGAGACTGGATGAGTTGCAGATGCTGATGGAGGTGGAAGGGGGAAGCTGAACTGAATAACTAAATCTTTTTGGCTGGTTTTTGACCTTTTCACTGCATCTGCTCACTTTTACCCACAGGTGTTTTCGATAAAAACACTTTTGAGAGAGGTCTTTTTCATCCTCCCTTTGAGAATGTGTCTAAGATTAGTTGATTAAGTGTCATTAAAAAGCACCATCACATGCACGTACACTTGCAACTTTTTCCGGTTGTTTCTTTTGAATGCTTGGAGGATTTTGCAACGTTTACTGTGGCATTTGCTGCGCCGGATGGGGTATTTCAAGCTGGCTTGTAATCTGAATTTTTGTTAGATTTCAAGCACTGTAGTCAATGTACAAATTTACTTGACTTGGAAGCACTAGTTGAGCAACAGTTCAATTATTTTTCTCCTTAGTCCAGGTAAGGTGCTTTCAAGGTTGTCTCTAGTATAGGGGTGGCTTGATATAAGACGTCTAAATGTCGTAGCTCTTGATGCACCAGCTTCAGTCCACTACTTGTGAAGCTTCAGTTCACCACTTGTGACACTCAACCAAGTTGTCAAATCAACTTTTCTTGACAATCCTCTCCAGGATGTAGTCAACATGATTGGTTCTCCATCTTCTCCTCTATTTTCTCTCTCAGTCAACTTTCCATTATTATGTCTTAAAATAGCACTATCAGAATAGTCAGCCTGTGTGCCCTTCGGGGGCTGAAAGCCTATTATTGCGGTTGCTTGCCATGAACTAGACCAAGAAATAGATGGTATTTCTTCTGTTTTTCTAGTAAATGATCCGAACTCAAAATCAAGATGTCTAATATTTTGAGACATGTTTTTAATTTGAGCTGGGGGCCGTAGTTATTGAAAAGAAAAAAAAAAAATGCCTGGAACATTTCCGTTCAGTTTCTTTCATTTTCTTAAATATCTGATAAAAAAATGTCACAACAATTTAATTCGTTTGAGATAACCTTGTGGATGAGCTAGTACCACTTATCAGCTGCTAATTTATGTCCAGCTGTATCAGACCTTCACATGTTAATTGCGACGGAGGTAAAGAAATGACTCATCCACAATAAACAGCACTGCCTGAAGTAAGCAGAGGCTGCAGCTGAAGCAAGGACGTCTATATAAGCATCACAGACGGGAGCTCAAACACAAATAACTTCAATTTATGCCTCTGAATTCTATGCCTCAACCAACCTGAAAATTAAGAGAGTGGCATTACTTAAAAATTTGCACAATGGCAAGAGTTGGCTTGCATTAGGAGAGGTGGTGTGAGGGGAGACTGCACCTTTGCAATTAGGATTAAATTAATGGGAAGGGATGTAATTCTGTGAAGGGAGTCAGAGGTACAGTGTTGGCCAGAGTGGAACAGGTGACTTTTGACCCACACACTTTCATCAGTTCAAATCAAGTTCAGTTGAGAATCAAAGTAGTTATTTGAAGATGTTCTCTGTTTACACTCTTTTGAGTGATGTTTATATAAATGCGCTGAGAGTCATGGTGCACAAAGTATGATGCCATAGCGAGGTTAACCTGTGACTGTTTGGGAGTCAGTTTTCAATCATATAAGATTTGTCAAAACTTTGTTCAGAGTACTGAAAAATGTTCTCGGACTCTGACCTTTCATCACCACAATCCTGTCAGCTTATATCTGAGTCAAAAGTGGTGTTTGTGCTAAACCTGAGGATATTCTAGGATACTCCAAGCATTTCTTTAAGGTATTTCTTTGGGATTTTCTTTGACAAAAGAAAGAAAATGAAACCAAGAACACGGTCACATTCTTTCACCTTGTAGAAAGTTTTACTGAACTACGTTTGGCATAAAGTACTTTCTGACAACTTGACGATGTTATTGTCAATTCAAACACATTTGTGGAAGAATTTCTCCGTCTTGAAGACCTATCATTGTCATTGAATTTATTTGTACTAAAAATATTTTACACTGAGATAAAGTTCACATTACTTTTCAGGTTTTTGAGGACAACAGTTGGTTTTTACTTTGGATGAAAATATGCTGTTTCTGCCAGTAGAGCACCTTGTTTTATGCTGCACAGGCTGAGGGGTTTGTTTGTGAGAGTGTTTGTGTTATGTAACATTGTGAAGCTACCATTTAGCCTTGAAAAGCCATCGATGAGTCACAACCCTTTCAATTATCTCTGCTATCCTGGTTATTTTTTTGCAACTGGTTGTTGCTTCCAAAAACTTTCATAGCAGCATTGAGGTTTTACTTTGCTTTTAAATATTAAAATTTGTCCTTCAGTTACTTTTTTTTATTTAAAGTTTTTTGGGGTAGCTTTTCATGCCTTCAGTCAGATAAGAGAGGACAGTGAACAGAGCAGGAAACGGGGCAAGAATGGGGAATGACACGCTGGAAAAAGATCCCAGGTCAGACCAGGGTCACCCCACTTGGGGGTGAACCCCATGGGGTGCAGCCTAGACTACCAGGCCATCTGCGTCCCACCTTTAGTTTCTTTTTAAAGTGTGCTGTACCTGGGCTGTGAAGAAGTGAGTCTATTCATCTGGTGTTGAGTTCAAGTTATTTGTCAGCTTTGTGAAACCTTGAACAAGAAGCTTGTGAATAATTTCTCACACTCTGTAGTCCTTGTGCATCCTCTGTCTGCTCAGAGTCCACCGAGTGCATGAGATCAAGGTGCTTCTGCTTACATTAGCAAACTTGTAGTACACTTGTTGTTTGGGCTGTTTATGAGCCCTGAAGCGGCACATAATCACAGCTCCAATTCTCACCTTTGCTGACTCCTCCAAGTCATTCCAAGTTCAAACTGATGCCAGTCAATGCAGGCTTCAGGCCGTGTTCAAACGAGGAGGGAGAGATGCTAAGACTGCTTTCACATGCAAACCCAGCCACTGAAAATTACCCTTTAATGTTTACAGCTACAATGTTTCCTACTTTACATATCACAAGATTTTGCAGCAATGTTTCATGCTGCAGTATTGATCAAAGCGGAGCTGTACGTTTTCTCAAATCAAGACTGAAAGGCAAAGTGGACAAGAAACTTTGCTGCTCCTGAAAGTCAGCCAAAGGTTTCAGGATCATGACCCAAATGTTTTCATTAATTTCAGCTTTGACACTAATGTGTGTTCTTACTGAGCATTTAGAGCTCAGTAGGAACAGCAGTTTGGTTCACACAAACAAAAGCCTCCAGGAAAGCCACTGCAGATTAAACCTGATTATTATCATTTGTTGGGTTGAGCCCAGCAGTTTGAAGTTAGACTGGGAATCCTTTTACATCCAGATCCAGATCCTCTCCTTTGACCACTGTCCAAAAGTGTTCCTCGAATAAGGTCTAAACAAGCTCTGGTCTACTACGTTGGTTTGACTGGTTTCAATGCAAAACATACACTTGTGTATTCATGATGAGTCTGCTTGTATTTTTGATTTAAAAACAGATTTCGGAAATATTCATGATGAGTCTGCTTGTATTTTTGATTTAAAAACAGATCTCGGAAATATTGGGCCTAATAAGAGGACATTTTTATAAAAAGAACACTGGAAGTTGCGATGTCACAATCACAACAATTAACCCAAATTCAACCAATCACTGTGAATTCAGGGCGACCTTGGAATTTTATCCAATCACGGCAACATATTTGCAAATTTGACCAATCATAATAGTTTCACCCGCCCCCTCGGGTTTCATCAATCAGTCAGCAGTCAGTACCCCACAAAACTTGCTTCTTTTTATGAAGTTGCTGACGTGTTTTGTAATTTTTGCTCACTGACACAATTTCATTACAAAAAACAATGCAACGTGCATTGCAAATTTTTCAAAAAGCTGCCACGATATCAGCCATTTCAGCCCACAACTATCACAAAAAAAGTCTGCAACATCCTGAAAGGAGGAACTGACAAAGTTTGGATTTTCCTTTTCTCATGGTTTAAGAAAGAAGCAGTTTAAGGTCACACTGACTAAAAGGTCCAACATTCATTGAACTGGTACTTATTCAGTGAATCATCAATCCTCAAGGTGAACAACTTGCTTTACAAAGTGACTTTATTGAACTACAAAATGAACAATGAAGTGTATCACTGGAAGCTTTTACTGATGAATAACCACCTCTAATTAACTAGTGTGTTCAGTCTTTGAATAAGTGTCAGCTCTCTCATGATGTGGACTGATTTAAAGACTTACCATAACCAAGACGGAGCACTCCCATGACCTACAAACTTGCATTAGTTTGTAATTTGGTAATGTTGTGCTAACAACAATCTTGTTTCCACTGAGCTGATGTTTCTTCTTAGTAAACACAGCAAATAACGGTGACTACAAATCTTGGTACAAGGTGTGAAACACATTTATCCTTGCTTGTTGTGTTGAAACCATTCACTGTTGGTTGTTTAATGTTTAATACTGGATTGTGATTGGTCAAAGACCACTGGCAATGGCAGGGTCTGGAATAGTCTGGCAAAGGTGAAACTAAAGATTAAATGAAAACATTTAGAGAGTGTTTCATTTAATGGCACCATTATAAGCGCTTATAGCAGGATTATCGCAACTTGCTGCTTTCATGTTACTTTATTTTAGAGATATCTACTGTGCGCTCTGAAGCACCACACACATCCACCCTGTGCAAGATATTTTGCCAAACTTTTCCTTAACCCTTGTTTCTAACCTCTGACATATCTCTAGCTGATAACAAGTATTTGTTCAGGCGTCATTCTTCTGGTAAAATGTTTTTTTTTTTCCCAAGTTATTTTTTTATACCTTTAACTGGATAGGAGAGAAGATAGTGGATACAGCAAGAAACAGGGAGAGAGTGGGGAGTGACATGCGGGAAAGAGGCCTCAGGCTGAACTCAAACCCAGGCCACCTGCACAAGGGCAAACCTCATGAAGCTCAACCTTAAACCACCAGGTCATGTACACTCTAAAATGTCAAATTCTTCTGCAGGAAAACTTCTTTTTCTTGCTCTTCTTGCAGACACTACTACACTCACCATGTTTATTGCTGTTTATGTGGAATATGCGAGGGGAATTCAGATTGGTTGGATAGGGGGCACTGTTAACAGATGGGCTAATGCTGGCCCGTTCGTTAACAGTATGTTATGACTAATTGGGTTTTAGGTGGTGTTGAATAGCAGCAGACATACTGGGCTGTATGTGTTTTGCTTGATGTGTTTTGTGATTTTGGATCTTTTGTCACTCTATTCTGTTGTGCCATGATTTTAAATATTTTCAAGACATCTTGTGTTTGTCTGTAAGTTGCTCTTTGTCAGAAACTTTGTAGACTGTACTGCAGCCATTTTTGTCCAGGTAACTCTTGGACAAGAGATTTTTAATCTTATATAAGTTTTTTTTCTGATTAAATAAATCTATAAAGACAATTCAAACTAGATAAATAAAATGTGCTAGAATCAAAACAACGGTGTCAGAGCAGGTGAGAGTTTCTCTTAGTTGATGATCTCAAGGTAACTTAAATAACACAAAAGTGCAGTGGTGTCAAACTCATTTTCACTGAGGGCCGCACAAGTATAATGGTTAACCTTAAAGGGCCAGATGTAACTGTAAGACAGCATATAATGTCGCTCAATGTAACTAAATGTAATGTCAAATAAATGCACCAATGCTCGAAAAATGCACCCTCCGAAAAAGACTTTGCAGCATGGGGAATGTTTTCAGCCACAACAAAGCTAGCTTTCACTGCCGCATTGTTTTTGGTTGTGGTTATCTTGAACACATCCTGCTGCGAACGCGGTTTGCAGTTTAAATCTTCCACTTTTTGTTGTTTTTCTTGAGGCTCACTTTGGCACACTTAGCCCTGTGTTTGGTGTCAAAATGCTGACGTAGATTGTACTTTTTGACAACCGCAACGGCCTCATAACACATAAGACATACGGGTTCTTCTCCTAGAAGCACTTCCCATTCGCCTTCCCATCTTTTGTGAAACAGCCTTCCATCTGCATCAAATTTTCTCTTCCTGTAAGTTAAGGGATCATTGTTTATTTCTCAATTCCACTAGTTCAGAAAATGGCACTGATGTGTAAACACTGCAATCTAGTAGCGGGATGCTGTCACTTCACGGGTAACATAATCGTTTGGTATTATGAGAAACGTAAGACAATCAGGCCTCTTAAGCTTTCATGGGCCACAGAAAATAGCGTAGTGGCGTTGTTGCCTCATGTGTGTGCAACATCCCAGACTGAGGACAGAAAATCTCTATAGTTCCTGCGCACCCTGTCAGGATTCTAAGCTATATTTTTACCCATTCACTTTATAAATCACCTTAAAAATGAGACGGTTAAACTGCTTTTTTTATGCATCCCAAGTAGGTAACAATCACAGCACACAGCAATCTCTGGCAATTGTGGCGCCCTCTATTGGGAAAAACTTTGCAATTTTTGTTTTGTATGTTGTGTACAGTTTCCCCGACAAAAACAAGCCTGAAATGTAACAAAGGCGGTATCCGGGTCATGCAGTTATTCACTTGTTTTAACACATACCCGACAAGTTCTGAAAGGCAGCTGCATGTCAGGGTCAAGAACAAGGAGACAACAGAAAAAAGATGTTTTTCTGATACTTATCATAAACATTAAAGTCTAAGAATAAATGTACTGTTATATTTTCCACTAAAAGGAACTCCATTAACCCATAAATCTCAGCTTTTATAATGTCTTTTTTTTCCAGCACATTAAACGTGACTTTATTCTTGATGGTGTTTCCATTGTTGTGAGGAAAAATGTTCTTCCCTTGACTGGAGTTCATTTAAATGTATCTTTTATCACTCTGACAGGCAGCTGTCTCAAACTGCTTTTTTTTTACAGTGGAAAAAAAATGAAAAAAGGCTTTAACTGAGTGTCTAATTTTGAACAGAAAGCTTCAAATGTGGAGGGAAGAAAACAGAATTAGTCAAACTTTAATTTTTAATTAGAGCCCGATATCTTGTCTCACTTCAGAAGATTCATTGTTTCAAGATGCCTCTCAGTGAGGTAACAAAGATGGCTCATTTGTTGACAGTTTTTGCCTGAAATTGTGAGAAGAATAAAAATATGACACAGCAAAGGGGTGAACCTTCCTTGGCAGGCTATAAAGCTGTTGACATCAGTTTTAAGAGTGACAGTAATTTCCAGTTTCTGTGATGCTAAGCACCTCCACCAGGAGGCTTACTGTCAACATCTCCTCAAACCAGTGAGAAGTGGAGCAACTGAACATGTTAATTATTTATCAAACAGCAACTACACATTCAGAAAATGCAACGGCAAGAAGTTTTTTTCAAGCACTTGAGGAAAGAGCGAATGGATTTTTCCTGAAGAGCAAATTAAACCTCTAAACCTGCAGGCCAATAATCAATGCACTAAAAAAAACAACAACAGCATGCTTGTTATCTCAGTCTGGACAGCTGATTAAATCTTTAACAGGGGTGAAGAGATGAGGAAATAATGACTCACACTTTTCATTGAGGAGAAAAAAAACAGTGAAAGGTTATGACTCATAAACACAAAATAAAACAAGAATCAGCTGTTTTCTTACCTGTGAGCCTTTTCCTGAGCTGCCAGCAGAGAAGTTTATATGAACTGAAAGAAAATGAAAGAAAAAATTATGTTACTTTGGATTAAAAAAATGCAATGAAATGATTCCTGTTAGACTGAAACATAAGCTCCTTTCTTTTCTGACTGGGTCAGATTTCAATTTTATGGCCGTCATTGCCGTGAAAAGAAGCAACCTGCTGCAGTTTTTTCTTTTAGAAAAAGGTAAAGAAACACAGAGATGTTGCCACAGAGCCTCATTCCATAAGGCTGAGTCTATATTTTATCTCCAAGAGCTCCGTTCATCCGTCTGAGTTTGTAATTAGAGCCAGAAGAGCTTCTATCCAATTATGCTGCCATCGATTCTGAGACAAGAAAATCTTCAGAGCGATTCCCAGGATTTCAAATCGATACATCAAAAACAGCAGCGTGGTTGAGAATGAATCCATAAAGCACTTAACATGAAATTAGACGACCTGCATGAGCCAGTTTAGAAACAGTCTCAATGAAACAACACAAGACTGAAGGAGTTAAATTTCTTCTGCAGCTGTTATAAGACACCTGATAGTGTTGATTCAACCTTGATAAAGCGAAGTATCACTGAGCCAGCTGTAGTGTGATATCCAACGCATAAGACACCTGCAATAAGGTCCTTTAAAACAGTTTCATGAAACATTTCCTGTCTCCAGCACTTTCATTTATGGCCCAATCTGCAGTTATACAGCCAGATATAAAGGAGACCCCCTCATCGTCAATTATTTAGAAATCTGACTTAACTTCAAAACAGCGAATGGCTCGGAGTGAAGCCACCAACAGGGAAGAATTGAACAGTATAATGAACCTCATTATTTTGTCATAAAAGGGCCAAAAATCATCAATGGAGGCAAGCAAGTTTTCAAAGAGTGCAGAAGAACCATACGACATCTTTGAGCAAAGCTGAATACATCAGAGCTGTGCCGGACTCAGACTCAGAGAGAACAATGGCTGTTCAATACGAATTCGAAGTCTTTGTCCCGTAAGTTGAGTTCAACACACCAACTCCAAATATATTTAAGTCTTATGTTTTACTTTGCATACAAGCCAGGGGCAGTTTCTTCAAGTTACTTTTTTGTACCCTTAGATAGATTTGTTGTGCAACAGGATTATGCAATCTATTTTGACTTTTATTGTGAAATCAACTTTGACACAAAACCACAAAAACATTTGACAGACTATCAAAATGCTAAAGCATGGTTAAAAACAGTACTCCACCAACCATAAGTCAAATGACAGAGAATATATATATAAAAATTTCATCAATAAATAACATCCCAATACTGAACACAAGTATTATATTAAAGCTAATGTGGCATTTTTTTAGGTGTTTGATGATTGGAATTTTGGCCTTTCTTCTTATCCCATCAGCCATGTTCGCTGTTGCTGGGTGCAATTTGTTGCAGTCTGAGCTTTAGATGGAATATGCTCCAGACACACTTTCTTTAGTTGTTGCTTTTAGCTCTTTGTTACTGGACACTTGTGTAACTTTAATCTCAGCAAATTCAAATATTGGACCGCGGTTCTGGGTTGGCAGATAATCAAGAAATCACCAATAATAACCAGAGAGCATGAAGGATTCTAGTCTGGTCATGTACTAGAGTTAGCAACACAACAGCTAACAGCTTAGGTAGTATCTACCTTGTAGAAAACACACCAGAGCAACACAACATCAGCCAACTTAATTCAGTATTTTTCCACTGTTTCATTTTTTTTTTCTCTGAGGGATGAATGAAGTATTCATGAGGTAAATGACCCCTGAGAAGATAAAAAGAAAGTGTACGAATGATCTTTTCAGGGATCCAAACCTGAACATTGTCAAGAAAGTAGCTTGACTCTCCTAATGTCCTGTGTCTGGTGAGAAAGAGCAATTTTACCATTTTAATCACAGTGTCGCTTATTTTTTTTAAATGACTGAAAGAGGCCTCAGTGGATATTCAGCTCCTGGTCAATGTGGTGTAAATGATCAACACTTAAGGGCCTTTTGTAGACTTAGTTTGTGAAGTTAACTCACTTTGGAGCTGTTGTAGCTACAATCGCTTCAATTAGCAAATAACTAACCATTAAAAGAAAAGAAAAACAGCAAATTTCTCATCTGATGATTCATGAACATATAGTCAAATACTCATATTTAGGTCACATTTCTAATATTACATGGTATTACTGACCTTAATGTTGTCACGGATTGTTCCTGCTTGAGCATGGCACGAAACTAACGTTTGTACTTCAAAATGTTAGCAGCATCAGTACAGATTTAGGTTTATCTACAAATAAACATTTATTCTATTGAAAAACATAATCACAACTGGAGCTGAACATATCCTCAGGCGTGGACTTGAAATTTGATCTCATAGCACTCAGTCCCTCCTCCATCTGTCGCTTCTTGAGGCTGTAGCATCGAAAAAACCTGTAATACTGTCCCTGACTGGAATTGTGTCTGAAATTAACACGCATGTCTGCAGTCATGTTCATGTTAAACTATATGAGTTCATCTATTAGTTTTGGTACACTACTTTTTATGTTGTCTTACATTCAAAGTGTCTTCTGTTCCTCGCTGTGAGGAGCCAATGCTCAGTGCAGTTTACAGTTAATGGTGTTTTCTGTGATTGGGACAGCCCAGAATAACCTTCAGTAAAGAAAATAATGAGAAAGGGAAGCACCTCACTCTGATGAACTCCTACAGAAAACAAAGCAGGTGAAGACTGTAAAAGCAATAACTTCAGTTATACAACATGAAAAAAATGGCATCACAATGTTCTTTTTTAAATGTTCTTGTATCATGAATGCTATGTGAAAATGAAAGACTCGATATCTCCTCCTCAGAAAACCATGAGCTTATATAGGGCTGCACGATATGGCCTAAAACCAATATCTTTAGGCTATATTGGGATACACAATATACATCTCGACAATCTGATTTCTCCTCTATAGTACTATATAAATGTTAAATTAAACCCTTTGATGCATAAAATGACACCAGTTTAATGCAGACCATTCAGTTGGATGTATGCAAAAAGGAAAAAATCACAATCAGGTTAAGTTTAAAGTACTTCACTATTTGGGCACAACAGAGCAGAAGAGTCTGGCTAGAGATTTAGAGCCGCACTGGGTTGGGAACACCAGGCGTCTTTCACAAGCAGAACGTAGAGGGCGAGAAGGAGTGTAGTTGTGGATAAAGGACTCCAGGTGGGCAGGAGCCGTTCTTGTCAATGTTTTGTAAGCCAGAAGACGAGCTTTGAATTTGATTCAAGCTGCCACTGGAGGCCAGTGAAGAATAGCGGGGTGACGTGCTGTTTTGGGCTGGTTAAAGACCAAACGTGCTGCTACATTCTGGATCATCTGCAGAGGTGTAAGTGTACACTGCTAGAAGAGAGCTGCAGTAGTCGATGCGTAAAATCACAGGGGCCTGTACCAGAAGCTGTATTGTCTGATGTGTCAGGTAAGGACTAATCCTACTGACGTTATAGAGGGCATATCATCAAGGTCAAGCAATCAAACTCTTGATTTGTAATTTCTCCAGATTTTCTCTCCATTTTCCACACTGATACTAAAAACATCACCCACAACAGTCCGCAAGTTTGTGGTTTTGCCACAGAACATTATATGTTGTATGATAACATTGCAGCTTACAGTATTTTGGTATTTAGCTGTAAAATAACACCAAATTAAGCCTCTTCTCTGCCATCATCCAGCCAGCAGTGCACAGCTGAGTGCCGTGACTAAGCGGCAACACTCACGGTTGAGCAGGGGAGAGTGCGCATAAACAGAGTGAGTGAGAGAGAGGAGAGAGGAGAAACTGAAACTTAAGTACGTGTTGTCACGTTTGTTTCTTGTTGTGGAGAGCTGGGAGAGAATCAGGTGGGGATCACAGAGGCAGCAAAGCAAACCCAAATAAGCAACTACACTCTAGAAAATAAGCCCAGAACCCACAAATCGCGACTGATGAGATATGCAAAAAACTTTTTCCCTTCCTCTCCTAATACAAAAATACGAACGTATAGAGAGTTTTTATGGAAGGGCCGGGGGGTGAGCTGCTTGCTGTGAGAAGCAGAGAGTGAAAGATGCAAAACACCAGAGATTACTGACATCTTAAAACACTTAGTGAGTATTTATACTTGATGGTCACAATAAAGTCGTTTCGCACACATCACGTGCAACAACCCATGATATCGAGCGTATCCAATACATCCCCCACCTCTAAGCTCTTAGAGCCAATACAGCCACAAGATTGTCATCTGGCATTCCAACTTCTGTCTTGATTAAAAATGCAACATTAGGCTGGAAACAAGGCTCCTGTAGGAATAAATTCAAGCTCAAGATACTTCCCGCTACATCTGCTCAAACTTCCACCATCCTTTCATGGCTCACCCAGGAGAGGGTGAGGCAGCAGCACAAGTTGGGGGAAAGACAGAGCGACTCCCTTCATTATGTCAGGAGTGCTGATGAGAGCACCTTCATCTCATCACTTCTTCAGCCTGCATAATCAAGTCTGTTGTTTCCAGCCATGTTTTTAATTGAGCCGTACCGGGGGGAGCTTGCTTTCTTTGATTTCAGGAGACTCAGGAAATCACTCTACATGCTGAAAAGCTTCTCAACAAGCATCTAAATGTACATTGTCATAGTAATCAAAGCAGACGTCCAATGCAATTAGCAGGGAAACAGTGTGTAACAAAGAGAGACGATCCAAGTGTCTCTGCAAATTCACAGAACGGAGCGACAAAGGAGCTGAGTTTAGTGAGTGTAACTTTACGAGGAAGACAGAAAGTTTCTGCTAAGTGCAATTTTCTAACAGCTTGTGTTCAAAAAAATCAATCTTAGGGGATTTGTTGCACTTAAGCAATGACTTCCTGTTTGATGGCTGGTCCAGGTCAAACTTTTTATACTTTATTTGGGGTTTTTATGCTTGTATTGGAGCTTATATGAGGACGGGACCATTGATAGAGCAGGGAGAGAGTGTAGATAGTGTGCAGCGGAAGACCCCAGAATGGAATTGAACCTAGGTTGAGGGCTATAACCTGGGACGTGCAATTTAACTACAAGGCCAAGCCAGCACCTTGGTCCACATCTGATTTAACTTTCCATTACATGCTAGGTTTAATGCACACAGAAAAAGCACCAGGGGGAATTGGAGAACCACACAAGGGTACTTTAAAGTTAGTAAATCACATTAACAAAGCAGCTGTGCAGGTGTATTATTAACTTGAATGCTAATTAGCCAGCCGTCTGTGCCAGCTTTAAAAGAGCCCTGATGATCACCATATCCATGCAGGAGTGTTCAAAGTTAAAAAAGACAGTAAAAAGGCTCAGCGGAGGCTGAATAGTCAAGAGTCTAGCCGGTCCCCAAAAACAAAGTCATTTGATCTGGCAAAGACAATAAAATCTGAAATCATTTCTGCTGCACGGCGCAGTTATTTATAGCCCGGCTGCCATCCAGGAAACTCTTCTGAGACCACTACTCAAACATCCCAACACTGAGGGCCATTAAACCTGGATTCACCTCTCACCAACCTCTCCTGAAGCCAAAGACTGCAGCTCCCAGCACTCCAGTTCAAACAACAGTGCTACCTGCATGGCACGAACTGGATCAGAATGGCTGGTGAGGACACATCAAACATTCAGGAGGCCAAAGAGACCAATGCTTTCTCTGGAGTTAATAAATGAGTTCAATTGAACAGGCACTCGTGGGGTCTCTAGTGTTTGTTTTAGTTCTGTTTTATGGTGGGTTTAAATCTAAAGCACATTTGCTTCTTACATTTCTGTTTTCATGCATATTGGAAGCAGCTACAGCACAACCTGGGTTAGCTCTTTGCTGACTGACTTTGCATGTGCAGATTGCGCCTGGAGTCATGTGTGACTAAGAATAACTTCTATATATGTATGTATATATGTGATGACTAAATCCCATGCAAATGATCTGGGAAAATGTGAGAAAGAAGAAAATGCTACTATGCTAAAAGCTACTTGCTTATTTATTATCATTAGGATGGTAGCTCAAGGGGCTCCGATTAGAAAAACATGATCACCATAACGATCATTTTGAGCCCTCGATGCATGGGTGAAGCATTCATACCATCCGTCTCGTCAAACAAAAGATTAATGTCAGATAAATAATATCGATTAATTTATCTGACATTAACATAACCAGCAAACAAAGTTGGGAATGTAATTCTTGTAGGGAAAAAAAAATCAGATTTGCTTGCTCTTGGACCGATTCAATATCCATCCATTATCCTATCCTCATTGGTTGAAGAAAAGACAGAAAAATAACTTGAAAAAACAAATGCAATACCCCAAGTGTCCATTAGAGGCTGGATGTAAATGTAGAGGGGACCCCAAGCGAAAAAGTTCATCTTTATAGAAATAAATATATGGTATAAATCTTGTGCAAAAAAATCTTAAAAGCTTATACTTAAAATACTGAAAATCCTCTGAACAGAGGATTAATGTTTGTATAACTAATGTCTTTTGATGAAACAAGACTAATGGTTACAGAAATTTGCATAACTGCAGATATAATCAAGCTGACGGACAGGTGAGACTGAACAAGCTCTCAGCCTATAGGTTTTAAATTAGCATTTCTTATATGTGCTGATTACAGACATTGAACTTGAAACACCTCTTCAGAAACAGGTGGGTGATATTAAAGAGATTAGGCTCCTACATATGAACACACTGGTTACGTATAGAATAGAAAGTCTATGGAGAGCTCTAAAAGTAGGCAGTTAAGTCTTAGAATCAGCCCAAACACTTGGGGAGGCAGTGTTGGAAGCTGAAACAGGAGTGATGTGGTCGTGTTTTTGGGTTCTGGTTAAATGTCAAAATGCCAGCAGTTCATTCTGTGATTATTGTTTGGACAAAATATCACACAGTGGCGACAGAGGCAGCGCAGCCAGCACTGTTACAATAAAAGTAGCTCTTCAAAGGACTGGTGCAGATGGCTCACAGTGTACACTCTGTGTGTGTTTGTGTAGAAATGCGTTTGATTTCTGTTTCTGAAAGCTGCTCTGCAAATGGTTAGGCATGAAATAAACTCAGACTTCATCTGGCGTTATGTCTCTAACTTCATGCAGCCGTCTCTATGAAACAGACTGTAGAGAGGAGGAAATACAGGAATTTTTCTTAACCTGGTCAGAGCCTCTGGTTGAGATCTCTCTTGATACCATTTTCTGCATTAAATATGCTTGAGGTCTTATCTTTTATTTAGGACACTTAATGTTAAACATACTCAAAAGCTTTGAAAGGTGCTTTTTTAATGAAATATTAAGGGAGAAACTTAATGTTCTAGCTGGAACAGACATTTTTGGGGGAACAAGCAAAAGTCATTTTGAAGTCCAAAGGGAAAAAAATGCAGACCTCCTGAGATACACCTCCTGAACTCATGAAGGACAGGTTCACTGGAGAATGAATCATTGCCACTAGAAAATAAAATAAATGCAGTCTTACATCACAGTATGGGATTTGGGTAATGTCACTATTTATATGAATGTATTTATTAGAAACTCATTGGAAATGTTAAAAAGGGCTGAATAATGTCAAAATGAACAGAGAAAAAGACAATTTGCAGATTTTTCTACAATTTACAGCAGAAAGAGCTGCAATCTCCACAACACTTAAAGGGACAGTTCAGTTTTTTTAAAGTGGGGTTGTATGAGCTCTATGTGACCACTAAAGACATTAGATACAGTAGAAAGTTGTCTCCTCTCCCTCAGTAAGACACAGACTGTAATCCATGGTGATGAGGAAATGGGCGCTAACAGGGAAATGCCGTACCAAATTCAAAGGCTATTTTCTCTGCCTACAAGAACTAAAATAAAAAAATAATACCACAGTTTAAGAGTACGCTACATAAAATATTTTTTAATTGCATTAAGTCTTCGGAAATATAAACATTTATCTGGACCTAACTAACTGGTCATGTATCCTTCCGCGCAGCGCTAGTGCGCTCCATCCCCCTCTCCTCCTTTCAGCTGTAGGGAATGTAAACAAGCTATGCTTCGAGCGCCGGTTGTAGCCTCATGTAAGTTTGATCAAGTATCGTAATTCTTTTGTTTGTACTCTAAGGATTGTGACACAGCGTAGGAAATTCAAAATGAGTGACTATGACAGCAACGATTAAGCTCCATTCACTTTGGAACCAAAAGGATACCTGTATGAACCGGAGCACACAGAAGAGGAGCTGCTACAGATGGCGACTAAAAGGAATTCAGAGGAAACATCCACGGACACTGGACATCAAGATAGAGTCGGAAATACTCAGTGATGTAAATGTCTGAGCTGTGACTCAATGCCCACGGATGCTGTGTTACTGCTGTCACGAGTGGAACTTGGTTACAGACACTCTTCAGGATTTGTCTGAGGACACTGCTGGCTCTTAAGCCGTCTGTATAACTCATCACACAGATTTCCCTGCTCTTCTTAATTCTGGAGTGTCCTGTAACAGCAACAACAACAACAACAGACATGGCAGCAGTAACACTCGGCATCTTGATCAAACTTACACAAGGCTACAACCGGCGCACGAAGCATAGCTTGTTTACATTCCCTACAGCTGAAAGGAGGAGGGGGGACGGAGCGCACTAGCCCTGCGCGGAAGGATACATGACCAGTTAGTTAGGTCCGGATAAATGTTTATATTTCCGAAGACTTAATGCACTTAAAAAATATTTTATGTAGCGTACTCTTAAACTGTGGTATTACTTTTTGATTTTAGTTCTTGTAGGCAGAGAAAATAGCCTTTGAATTTGGTACGGTCTTTCCCTGTTAGCGCCTATTTCCTCGTCACCATGGATTACAGTCTGTGTCTCACTGAGGGAGAGGAGACACCTTTCTACTGTATCTAATGTCCTTAGTGGTCACATAGAGCTCATACAACCCCACTTCAAGAAAACTGAACTATCCCTTTAAGTCATTAAAACAAAGTTTTGATAACAATTTGAATTTTATAATTGAGACCTACATACATTTATTCATCCCTTGACTAACAGCTGTTCATCCTGCACATGGTGATAAAGGAGCCTTTACTCCTGCAGTTCCTCTCGGCTCTCCTCTAAGAACTCCCTGAGCAGCCAGAGATATACAGTAATCTCTGCAGCAGATCTAGGATCAGACAGAGTTTGGTCCTCTTATGATGGCATCTGAACCAGGTGCCCGGCTCCTCTCTGTGTGTGGGAGCCTCAGCGGCAGCAGCTTGGCCCTAAAAATCCTCGAGAATCACAAACCCCCTTCAATCGCTCACCTGCAGAGAGAAAAAGAAAGCTCCTTCTGGAGATCTCATTCCTTCAGTGGCCATCCAATTGTGACCACAGCAGAGGGTCATATAAAAAGAGCTCTGTGGCTGAGCTCTCCCCTTATCATCACCCACACCAATCTCACGGCCCCTTTCACAGTCACTGAGTAAAACCACAGGCACCTGAGTCCAGGTTTCACAGAGGGAAGGAAAGGTTTTGCTTTGTTTTTAACTTTTTCCCAACCTTGAATTAAGATTTCACAGCAGAAATAAAACCTTTCATATGTTTGGGGGTTTTTTTGGAATAAAAATGTCATTGAAATGTCATTAAATTAACATTTCAGAGTGGCAGAGTGGTTTGAGTAACGTAACACAAACACACATAATAACAGCATAATTAAATAGCTCTTTCAACCAATTTCGGCGTAAAATTAACTCTCCTTTCTCTCTCTCTGTTCCCAAATGACTGCACATCACTGTAGCATCTCTTCCTGCAGTCCAACGCACACTGTGTGAAGCTGCAACATCTGCCACAATTGAAATGCAGCCCGTGTGGACTCGGACTTTAGGGTGATGCTCCTCAGCACTGACTGAGCTGCAAACAGCTCCAGTGACAGTCCGCTGAAACCTCGTGGACGACAGCATTGAAAAACAGAAGAGGTGCCCCCCTTCCCAAACTAATGTCACCAGACTGGACGCTCTCCAGACCTCGCCCGGGCCTTGATGTTAGGTCCATGAATATTACATACAGCAGGAGCAGACAGGCAGCCTTGTCAGAGTGTGATGCTCGACTAAACGTGCTTGAGTCAGAGCCAAACACAAAGCTGTCGTCCGTGCTCAGGGTTGAACAGTGGATACAAGCAACCCCGGCTCAATAAAACTGCAAAGGCTGCTTAAAAAGTACTATTGAAGAATTTATCTAACATGCATCATCTACTGGTGAGACAAAAGTGAAATTTAACATGGACTAAACTGAGACAGGCATCTTTTATTTTTATAAACTGCAATAAGGAATTGAGACTGGGAGGTTATTTTTCACAATGTGACAACTTTAGTTTCCTTCCAGAGACCTCAAAAAATAAAGAAGTCTGTTCGTTTCAAAAGCTTAATCGAATGGAAAGTAAGCAGGAGGGGGTAACTAAGCACGGGATAAAAACTGATTTTCCTTGTGACCAGAAACATCCTCTTGTTTTCCTTTGTTTGCCTCTCACCCACCTGCCTGTTATTTACCCATCAATACAGATGTTACCCTTTCTTGCACCGCAAACACATTTTCAGATCATTTTCTGGTCTTTTATTTCCAGATGAGAACAGTTTCCAGTGCCGTCGGGTCAGGCAGGAGCATCTTGCGCTCAGCATCATCTCATTCTGCTCAGGAGGACATCCACATGCTACATTGAACCGCTGCAATATTGGTCACTCACTCATATTCTGTGCACAGCTGCAGCCACACATGGTGAGCCCCTATAGACAAGTGACACATTACTGAATATGTGTGTTTGTGTGTGTGCAGGACAGCATGCACATTTGAGAAGAGGAGAGGTGATTCAAAACATACATTTTTATACCTGTGAAATTCAACTGAACCTTAATATGACATCCAAGATATTAGTTATTTGTTAAATTCAGCTGAAAACTTCATGAATCAGTGTATAAATGTAATTTAGGCTACCTGCAGCAAGTTGTTATTAAAAGTGCTCTTTCAATTGACTGGCAAGGCAATGTAAATGTTTTTTAACCCCTTGGGGCAACAAAACAAGTCACAATCCCAGAGCTCTGGCTGGTGTGCAATCCTAGAATCATAATGCTCGATCCAGAATGACAGAGGAAACCTGAGGGGTAAATATTACAGTCGCTTTGCCCTGAAGTGCATACATTAGCTGACTTGACTCTGTAGTTTTAATGTCGATGAGTCATTTAGAAGCGACTTCCTGCAGCTAAGACGCGTTCAAACACTAAGTAGAAGCTTTCAAACCTTGTCCTGTGACTGACTCTGGTGCAAACTTACAGTCATTGGTCTACATAAACCCACATGGCAGGCAGTAATTACAAATCGCCTTCTAACTCCTCAGGAAGTTGAGGGGAATCATGGCTCCGCACTTCTCAGACACTTAGGGAAATACACTCGCAGTTCGCCTCTTCTCGTAGCTTCACACACAGACTTAATTCAGGGTTACACTGCCGCTTCTTTCACGACACAAGCTTCACACTTGACAAACGACACAAACTGTTTACTGTTTAGGCTGTGTCAGACTCGCAGCTGCCATGACACGAAGATTAGAAAGTAAAGTGAGCACTTACAGAGCGAGAGGAAAATCCAGCAGCCTGCCACTTTGTGCCCGATGTGGGGCTTGTTCTTCAGCATCCTGGAGGAGTCCTGTGAGCGCTGGAGGAGGTGGAGAGAGCTCGCAGGGCATGAGCTTTGTGACAGTGTTATAAAAGAAACACAACAGGGCTTTTCCTTGTCACAGTTTCACGGGAAACGGGGAGTGGGTTTGTGCTCTGGTGGAAGGAGGCATCCCCCGTTTTCAGCGCGAGGCGCAGGGACGCGCTCTGCTGGCGGAAAATGAAGGTACACTGAGCTCAGCTGACGAGCTGGCAGCGCGTGCAGCTGGAGCCTCACAGCTGCTGCGTTCAAGTGCTCCTGGAAAACTTCACGTAATGATCAGCAGACGTTTGGAAATGATCTCTTTGAGGGGTTTCTGTCGTGACTGGTTCACATTTTACATTTATTTCTTCAAAATCAATTTAGGAAGAGTGATTTCTCTCTTCTTGAACTTTAGAGACAGGACTTAACAAAACTGAGAAGAGGCACAATGTTGAGTATCTTCAAGAAATTGTTCTCAAACATTACTTTTGAATTGTTTTCAGCTTTTTTCTTTTTAATTTTAACTTGACTGATCACAAATAGTCCTGTAGATATCTTACCAACAGTTAGATTCAGTACAATACGGCATTTATGCCATTTATTTTCACATTTTATAAATCCATTTAAACCAGAAACAATACTGTATGTACTAAAAGTTTATTAAACCCCACTTTTAAAAAGTTTATCACTTATATTTTCTCGGTGTAAATTTGTGCTTTAAAGTGTTTACCCTTTACCTAGCTGAAGAAAAGCATACATATTAGAGAAAAATAACCAGGACATAGTCATTCATCTAAATTTTCACACAACAACTAGCCTATATACCATACTATATAATTCTTGTAATAGCAAGAAGACAACAGGTGTAACTAATTTCATTAATAAGTTTTTGCTCCATCCAGTTCAGGTCTCTTCATAGGGTCTCTTTATGGGCTATGCCATACATCCCTATGGGATGCAGCCATATTGTATGGAAAATAATGTGTTTTCTCTTGGCATTAATCCTGTATTTTCACAAAGACCAGTGTTGGGTTTGAATCTCTGTTGGGGATAGTTTAGAACATTGTAAACAATTGAACCTTAGAATCTCTTTGTTCGAGACATGAGCTGCTGGGTCTTGTGCCAAAGAAAATGAGAAAATATTCCAAGGCTGTTCCCTGTAATTACACCTACATATTCTGAAAGGGTATATCCACCTATGGCCCCATTTATGTGTTTCATAAACATCTATCACACTGAGCTCATCTGAACTTGACACAATGAGGCATCTTTCCCTCTAATTATTCTTATAATTGCTTATTTTTTTTGTTCATTTATTCCAAGCATCGTGTCAGTCTGAGCGTGGGCTCAATGAGTAACTATAACACTGGTTTAGTGGTAATGGATCTTTAAATATGCAAGGTGACAAACTGCATAATTACTTTCTTTCTGGAGTCTTGGCATTGTAATACTCTGTCTGTTGCACTGTGACCCTAAAAAGCTGCTTTATCTTGTAATCTGAATTATCAGAGCACTTTACATGACAGCAGTTCAGCCAAGAACATAAAAGACATTTCAGTTCACACAATTAAAACTTCCACCAATTTAAGTTTTTGCATTAAGATGTTGCTATGGGATCTCAGAAAGTCATATGTGTATGAAGTTTGTTCAGTTATGAAATCTCTTTGAGAGGAACTGTATTCTGAGAGCTGGGAGATTAATAATTCAGCGGGAACAAGTGTATACAAAGCATTGTATATCATAGACTCAATTGATTTCTTTTCATTTTACGATGTAGAAAAAGAAAACAAAAGCAGAAAATTCTGAAAACTGTCTGTAACATGTGTTGTGTGGATATATAAATGGTATCTGGTCTTGCATGTTGCATTATCAACAAAAAGATTATGGTATTTTGTAGTTATTTGCAACCGTTTAAGTCAATGGAAAATTATTTGATTGGTTTCAAATATAAATAATGATACTGACTTTGAATTTTATTACCTTATCCTACTAGATGCCACATTTTGGCATCAAAGTTACTCCACTTTTGTAGCAGTACAAGACTGCTTCTACAGTGTGCAGATGGAGAGACAGTATGTCAAGCATCCAGTGAAGGCATCATTCACACAGATGAACTTTGACAGATCAGTCAGAGTTGGCACTATGAACAAGTCTCTCCCACAGCTTGAGACTAGAAAAACCAAGACAGCATCTCTCTGAATCTTCTCTTGGATGATGGAAAATGAAAGAACACATTTGTGGACACTGACAGTTACTTGACTTACAGAGACATGACAGTGTTTCTGGTTTCATGACTGCTGGCAAAAGAAACGAAGCGTGTGCACACCACTGTCACTGAAACAGCCATATGACTTGTTTGATGATTTGCTGTTCATGAAGCATGAAATATGTATTACTAGTACAGAAGTGTGAGAATTGCATTACAGCTTAAATCAGATTTCCAAGTCAAAGCATGCAGTTTCACTGCAACATCACAGGGTTTTTTTTTTCTCCAGCTTGGGTGTAGCTACACATGTGGTGTGGTGGGTAGTTGTGACCTATAATCACGATGTTTTCCCACTCAGGATTTCTCCGGCTTTCAAGATAAAAAACGTCTCCTTTCCCTTTGTAAAGGTGCTGATATCCACTGAACATTTCTGCATAATTCAGAGCTCCCACTGCTTTGAATCTGTGTGGGTAATTAGGCTACAAAGTAGGACTGAGTGCTAATACAGAGTGTAATCAAAATAAATGTGGTGTGTGTAACCTGCCCTGGGTTTTTGTTACTTAGTGTGTGTTAATGTTAAGTTGCACTCATACTCTTCCTGTAAACAGTTGTAGTGGGAACCATGTTGGTAAGCATATGAGTGTTTCTGTCTATAACAGAGATGAAACACTGCAAGTTTTTTTTTTTTTTTTAAATCTCTGTGGGTACAATATCAATAAGCCGTTGCCTAACACAATAGAAATACCACATGTATAATTTGGGCTGTGGAAAATGCTGTTTATGAACACACTGTGATAAAACCAACCCTCTCATTTTGTTTATAAATGTCACGCTTTATTTTGTTTGCATAAAATGACTGTGCAGGCACTTGTGAATCCCATTACTTCTTCCTCATGCCTGAAATGCAAAGCTCAAAGTTCTCCAAAGTCACATCTTATAAAATAAAACAAGAAAAAGGGGAATAACATATGAGAGGTAATGTTCCCAACAGTTTATTTATTAAGCATGAAGTTGATGAATCTAAAAGGTATGCATCCATTTATCAATATTACAATCAAAGCTTCACTAAGACCAAGATAAAAACATTTGCAGAATGAGTTATACAACAAATCTCACAGATTAAGAAAAACTATAGAGATTTACAGACACTGACTGTAACAGAGTGTTTTGTCTCCAGATGAGGTTTTTTTTTGTCTCTCCTTATGTTTTTTGCCTCACACTCCCTGATTTATTTTGGTTTCTTATCCTTTGTTAGTTGGCTTCCTGTCCCTGTGATTCCTGCTCCCTTGTTTATCCTAATGAGCTACACCTGTGTCTTGTTAACACAACTCCCTGTGAGTATTGATCCCCTCTCTTCCCTTTCTTCCTGGTGTTAGTTCTTGAGTTTTTGAATATTTTATGAGGGTCTTTTTTTTTTTTTTTTTTTTCTTTTTACTTTTCTTTTTACTTTTTTTTTTACCTTGTTTTTTAGATACTTCTACTTGTAGCAACTTTGTTTCTTGATATAGTGGACTGTGAATTTTTACCACCCTGTTGTATTCATAAACTGTATATAGAGTGGACAGCATGGCTCCGCAATTTACCATTGTACGGATTTTAAGCCAAAACATCCCTGTTGCAGGTGCTGCCATTGTCAGCCATTGTGCAGCCAGAGTCAATGCTGTGGGGGCTATGAGGGACTCAGAGAGAATCTGAGTGGAGCAAAGTGAAAAATATAACTATTATTTTTTTCTTTTGAGAGTCTAATCTCTTCTTGGCTCTACCTTCCGACATATTTCGTAATCCCCAAAAAACACACAAGAACGGCAGCTGTCAATTAACGTTAAAAGTGACGTAAAGCCTCATTTTTAACCTCCAATAACTAATGAAAAAAAATCCTTTAAAAAAAAAAAAGGACTTGAATACAAGGCAGCCAAATAAAATGTTCAAATCACCACAACAATCAAATGTGAGAAACATTTCTATGAGGTTTATTCACTTTTTAAAGTTTGACCACAGCACATCTGGAATAGTTGGGGAGATGGACTTTTTGACCTATACTGCAGCCAGCCACCAGGGGGAGCAGTTTTTGCTGTGACCTCACTTCAAACCTAGCAAGATGATGCCGTTTTTTTTTTTAACAGTCTATGGTAGTATATGAGTATACTCACTGAGTGCGTTCATACTGACAGTACGGAAAAACCTGGTGCACTTTGATTTCTCACAACTATAAACTATCAAAAAGTTGAGTGTGGAACAGTGCACACTTTTCAGACTCAAGAGTCGCCATATTGGCTTCATAGAGGAAGGGGCGGGAATAGATTGAACGATGGCTGATGTTTAAGATTAATGAATAATATCTTTTGCCAACAGAGCAAAAGTAGCACAAAGTTTTGACACAAGATTGGTGTCTTTACAGTTCATAAATATGTACAGCTTAATGTGAGAAATGTTTGCATATGTCCAAGTCCACCAGGCATGAGTTAATCATTAATTCACTCTCCTGATGGCTCTTTTTTGTTCTCAACGGACTCCTGAGCCATATTTAACAAGGCTAGCTTTTACAAAAACAGATGTAACACCTAAACAACACAAAGACAGCCGTGAGGCATCAGACAGGCCTGTAAACCAAAAACAAGCAGCACAGGAGAAAGTAGTTTGCATACAGTGAGTCACTGCTTTTCATTTGTGAAAACATGAAGATGAGGCACAGCTGCTTGACAAATAAAGGACTAGAGTTCACTTTCAGTAATAATAGTGACAGGCTTGAATTGTTTGATAAGTTCTCATGGAGAGCTTACTCAAGAAGCAGTAGTTAATCACACTTTGGGCACTTGGTTTGTGCACTAAAGAGATGCTTTTTCAAGTATGTGTGTGTTGCGTGATTTAACACAACAGAGAAAAGCTGACTTTTCTCTCTGGGATTAATAAAGTACATTTCAAGTGGGTCCAATTAGTATAAGGAAAGCAGATGAAAGTGTGCTCTTCTTCATGGTCGTAAATGAAAGAGTTGATGTAGTCTTGGTTACCTCACCAGCACCAAGCTTTGAATAGCTGTGAATCTTGAGTTTAGTTTCTTAAACTTATAGAAACTTTATAAGAGCACTTTTATCTCCTTTTTCATAAAGTTTGTATCATTATTTGGCAATTTGGTCCATCCACTGTTTTACTTCTGACACTCTGCGGTTGGAATAGCCAGTTCTGTAGATTACAATCAGCCCAAGTTCTTGTTCGCTTTCCAGAACTTTCCCCGGCTCTATCTTCATGGTGTTAAACACTGCAATGCCCCACTTTCCAAATTGTGATCAATACAATTTCCTTTTATTCAGTTGACTCCTGCTCCTCAGTACTGCTTATGAAAGGATCGATAGCAGCGGGGGAGAGGTCAGGTCTCGCTCTCGGGCTTGGTGGCTCTGCAGTATCAAAGGCTTTCAGAGCTCTGTGGTTCAATACCTTGTTAGTATGCCTGACACAGGCTGAAATGCAAAATAAGCCAACGCTAACTCTAAATATAAATCCATCATTTTTTTAAGCTCTTGTGTAAGACTTGTGTTGCATATGTACAGTAGTCTTCGGTGTTGTAATGGCGCTAACCCACCCACTCCTGTGTTCCTCTGGGTGCAGCGGGCCTTTAATCTTTCTCATTCTGTGTCACTGATGGATGCAGGAGGAAGTCTCAGCTTATACTGTGAGTCTCTGACTGCAATTACACCACAAGAAGAGCAGACAAAGTTCAGCTCAGTTTGACAATTGGAGAGAAAGAGACGATGAGGGAAAACAGCTCAGATAATCATTTGTGAAGGAAAGTAGCTCACCTTTAGTTCCCCTCTATGAGCGTCAGTGTTGTCAGGGTTGATGGCATCACAAAGACCTGTTTTTGAATTCAGTGTGTCATTATCTGGCATACTGAGAGGATCAACCAGAACCTGGTGGGGGACTGCAGGATGCTTCCAGGAAGAGGGGATGTGGACGCTCCAGCTCTCAGACTGCCCGAAGGTCCCTGTGGATGAAGAGCAAAGGTCTCCGTTTTAATGTTTTGACAAATTGCACGGCGTGGTGCTGCAGGAATGTGACGCTGTCAAAACTGTGGCTTCTCAAAATGTCATGATGTCTGAATGCATTTCAGATCATTTCACTGCAGCAAAGCCTGACTGTGACACACACACACCTCCAAGTGACCAGAGAGATAAATATAGAGGAAATTATGGCTGTGATGTTTTACGTACCATGCTGAAATATGACAGTAGATCACAAGGACATAAAATTATGCCAAAGAAGATAAGTTAGCTTGATGGGTGTATGGGTGCACCATTTCATCATGTTTGAAAGCTTTTTAAAGGCACAGTTCAGCATTTTGAGAAACCCCACAGTAGGACACCTATCTTCACCCTTGAGCCCTGTTTCCACCAAGAAGTCCAGTTTAGATCAGTATGGTTTGGTAAAGGTTGGCTCGGTTAAGCTTGGTCCTCTTTGCATTTCCACAGCCAACCATGCTCCCTCGTGGTAGGCGGCATGTAAGCTGGATGCCAACAGCTGCATCAGTAACATAATAGTGTGAAGCCATAGCAGCACGACACAGTGTATCCTGCTAATATTACCAACGAAGAAGAAAATGCGGCACAGTAGACAAAGAGCAACAATGGAAGACATTGTTGAGGGGCAGCCTTGGCTCAGTAGTAGAGTAGTCGCCTCTCAATAGGAAGGTCGGGGGTTTCCTTCCAGCTCCTGCAGTGCCGAAGTGTCCATGAGCAAGACACTGAACCCTGAATTGCCCCCACTGTTGGTCAGTGGTGTGTGGAGGGGTGTGAATGTAGTAGATAAAAAACTGATGGTCTCCCATAGGAAAAACCTCTGCCATCAGTGTGTGAATGTGGTGTGGATGGGTAAATGAGACTAGCAGTGTAGTGTAGCTGTGTATCTAGCTTTGAGTGGTCTGAGAGACGAGAAAAGCACTGTATAAGTACTGGTCCATTTACCATTTACATCCAGCATTTATTCCTCTTTCATACAAAGTGTAATTAAGCTTTATTTCAAAGAAGACTGTGTGCCCCCAGGAGAAATGCAACCGCTGTTGCACTACGAGGTGACGATTCTTTCAATCAATCAATGGTCTTGTTGTTTGTGTTGTAGGTCCACCTTCTGAGATCTGATCGATTTAGTCTGGCACCCCTAAGGAAGGGGTGCCAAAAAGTGGAACAGCTCAACTTGGTTATTTGGAGATCTGTCCTAGGATTAGTCGGTGGAAACGCCGTAAAATGTGTGCCATGCCGAGACCAACCAAACTGAACCGCTTGGTGGAAACGAGGCTTTATTGTGAAACCACAAACTCGTAAGCTTAGCTAAGAAAAAAAAATCTGGGAAAAAGAGGGAATTGATAACCTGGCTCTGTCAATGAGTTTCTACAATCCAGCAGCTAACATTTATCTAACCTTTGTGTTATGGATGTTGGAGCTTACCTCTATGTGTGCTGTTCCCTGTGTTATTACATGGCTGTGCTAAAAACTTGATCCTGATTTTTCATTACATGGCAGTCACAAAAGAGCAAACCAAAGGTTGGGATACAGCGCTTGACAAGTCATGCTCACCCTAGAGGTGATACTATCATCCACTCGCATGAAATATCCAACTTATGACACGACAGCCCACTCAAAAAAATCGAAACATAAAGTTACATCAAATAAAGTTACATCAAATATCGATGTGAAATGGTTTTAATGCTTTAAAATGATTGAATTCCTTTCATTAAATAAAAGTCTGTTACACTCGAGCTGTGTCCGCTGTGACCTGGCTGTTATTACTCACATTGAACTGAACATTTCTCCTGATGGTGAGGTGTAAGAGGGTGAGCGTGAGTCAGTGCAGAGCCTGATTGAGGTTCTTTGCCATGTCACCATCACTCAGTGACATTTTCTTTCTTTTTATCAGTCCTCAAAACAAATATCCCTGTTGTAGCCTTCTGTGCTGTGTTTTTGACCTCTCTGCTCCTTTTCTTCTCTGTTTTGTCTCTTTTTTTCACTTTCAATCAGTGAGAAAACCTGTGTTAAATTAAGTGGACTTCTCTTGACAGTTTGGTACAATGAAAATTAGGCCGCCAGCGTCTGAGCTGATCTGCATCCATGGCAATGGTCTGCAACCATCATTATTAGAAATAGCAGACAATGGCGACCGAGTATTGATTTTTCAGGAGCAAAGACTTAACACAGCGTGGAAAAATAACCTGCTCATGAGGCATTATTTCCCACTTAAATGCTGAACTTTTCTTTTTTGGCTTACATCCACTTAAAAACATGTCACCTTAGAGCTTTACCAAGAATCTTAGGTCTCCAAAGTTCTTCTCTGGTGTTATTCAAGCCATGTGTGCTATCACACTGAAGTAAACATTCACATAAATAAAAGCATTTCCACCGTCACCATGCTGCCATGCTCAAGATTAATGCCATTTGCATGAACATTAATAATGTCTAGACAGACAGAAGTGACGGATGCTAAATGACACCCACCTATGAATTCCCCACGCGCACTCCACAGGCGCACTGTGCAGTCGGTGGATGAGGTAAGCACCACTTGATCACTGTCAACAATCTGCAGTCTGACCAGAATAAAGAGACACGAGATGAAATGAGAGACGACATTTCTGGCAGGACGCCCTAAATCAACCACTCTGGAGGTATGTCTGATCTGCACTCCGGGCAGCATCCCACCTTTACTGATTGTCTAAGACTCCCCCCACCACTTAGGCGCGCGCACACACACACACACACACACACACACACACACACACACACACACACACACACACACACACACACACACACACACACACACACACACACACACACACACACACACACACAATTGCTTCTTCACTTTACTGCAGCAGAGAGAAGTTTACTGTTCCTGCTGCAATGACAGCCAAGACTGAGAATGATTGGTTCCACTCAGGTTGCTTTACTAAGCAGCTTAAAGTTTAGAACTACTTAAAGTTAAGGAAACAAAATCTGATGGATCTTTGATTGCTGAGGCCCTGTAACTTTAAAACTGAAAGCAATACAGCAATGGGAATAACCATGTTAAACTCTGTTGATTAGCTACAGACAGGTATCTAATCTATTTGTGAAATAGTCATGAAAGTATAAAATTATGATTGGTCCAAGTATTTGACATCTCATTTTTTGTTTAGTCAGCAAGAATTTCATATGTATGTAATTTATTGAACCTGCACTTTCAATCTACGACACTAAAGTACTTGTAGGGTCAGGTATCATACTATTAGGAGTATCAAAGTCCAGGATAGGGATGGGTACCTCTCACATTTGAAACGATAAAATACCAATGCCTGGTACCTGGAAATCGGTGTCAATACTTAACAGTACTAATTTACGGTACTTTTGTGTGTTTATGTGGCAATAAATATGAATTATTTTTATACTGAAATCTCAAAGTTTTTCAATTTAACATATTTATTTCTCACTAAACAAACTTGGAATGCTGTGTTCATGTCCAGCATGGGGAATTGCCTACTCTTCCACTGTCTCACAGTCACAAGGATGTGTTTAGGTACCTAAACATGGTACTTTCTGAATTTACAAAAATCGATGTCTGGTACTGTAGATGGAATTTGGTAGGTATCTACAAAAGTACCTAATTCGGCACCCATACTTCATCCAGGACCAGATTGCTTTACAGCAAATAAAAGTCCCCAAAACAACAACATGCCACTTGAAAAAGTTTAGCAATGAGAGAGAGCACAGGGCTTTGAATAGTGCTTTTGAGTGGCCAGCTACTAAATTACACTACAAATTGAGTTTAAAGGTTTGCTTGTTGTCACGTTTTAAACAATAGTTCAACATAACTTTTCATAAATATATTACTTTGTCACTTTGACTCCTGAAAAAAGTTGCCCTAAAAACAAAAAATAATTTTAAAAAGATCTGCTCTCCACTCATTTGCTTCAAAACAAATGTCTTTGTAAGAGTCACGTTGTCACCACAGTGAGTGATAGTGCTCATAGAAAACAAGGTCTTTATTGTTTCTTGATAGTCCTCACAGGCCCTTAATCTAATCCACGGGTGCAGGTTGCCTCAGGGGGAAAAAGCTTGTCATCACTTTTGTACAGTGGGAGAAGGAGGTGACATGTTATCAATGTAAACACACAGGTAGTGTAAGGGACTAAGTAAGTCTGTTAACCTTTAGATAGGTAGTCATGGAACATTTACAGGGACCACAACAAAAAAGTGAATAAATGAAATAATGAAATAAAGAAAAGAAGTCTTGCTATGAATGCAAATCCCTTGATTATAGTATCATGAGTATTTCACAAACTGCCCTGAGGCTGGGTTGATAGTCAACATACCCTGTTATTCTGCCGGTGTGAGCACGCCAGAAGTTTTCAGCTGAAAGAGTGTTGTAAGACAAACATGAAGACACCTCAATATAGGATTTTCACTCCCATAAATTCAAACATACTGTATCTCATTTATGCAATGATAAAGTGGCAGTTCTGCTGACCTTTGATTCCGGGAACATATTTCTCCATATCATAGACATAGACATAACCAATCCTGTCTGCGGCATACAGCAAGGTTTCCTCTTCTGTTTTCGCCATTTTTATAATCTTTTGTTGAAATCTTGACTGCAAAGACATATCAAACAGTAGATTTCTTTGTAGCACTTTTCAATTTAAGCACTGGCATTTTGCACATCAGTGAATTTGACATAATAATAATAGAAGACAGAATCAAACATTAACAGAAAACTGTTATCTCCCCTGCTGTGATTAAATGTTACCTTTACTGCTGACAGATTTTCATCTCTCTGATCACAGTCCTCTCTAAAGCACTGCATATTTAACACAATACAAAATGTTCCAGCAACAAATGAACTGACTGTGAAGAAGTTAAAGTGCATTAAGTAAGAGCTTTCAAAAAGTGTTAAGAGCCATTGTTGCAAAGTTACAGAACATCAGCGAGGTGTGGAAGCAAAGCAAAATGATTCTGGAGGATTTTTTTGTGCAAAATGGAGATCTTTATGTTTTGCAGCCTTGAAACATGTTTCCTACTTTTCATGGGTATCTATCTCATCTTGGCACATGTTAAGTTTGAGCATTATACCCTCAAGTTCACCTTGCTTTAGATGTTTTGCATTTCAGAGCTGCAGGGGGGATACTGTGCCTGCAAGGTGTTTCAAACTGTAACCAAGCAAAGAAACTGTGCACCACAAATTATCTTTCTGTTGAATCAGCAACTTTCAAGGAAAGAGAAAGGCGATAAAAGTGAAGCCATTTTTAACACATAGAAACCAAAATAAAGATAATCGTAAGTTATACTAAATATCTTACAGCTTTAAAGGAGCCAATTAATTTGCGTCCACTGACGACACTCCAGAGATTAATCCAACCTTTGAACAAAAAGACACAGCGCCAAAATGAAACTGTAATGACAGGTATAATAGGAGAATATAATGTACTACCATGCACTCAAACTGTGGTTTATTTCACTGACCTAACACTCCAGATGACAAGAGAGCTGTACCCGAGGAAAAATTTTGTAACTTGGAGTTTTTGAGGAAAATGATGCTCTGAACACTTGTGTCCAATCCTGTGTGACGAAAAAATCATCAAATAAATGAATGCTCTCACAGTTTTCATTGAATAAATACATTTATAATTCAGTTTGAACCAAAATACCTTCATCATTTTGCTGCTCTGTGAAAGGAGGGCTGACAAACCGACACTGTATGTGTCCAGACACCAAGTTCCAAACTATTATCTCTCCGTCGTGGCTGCTGGTGGCGAGAAGAGACGGAGGGCAATGTGCCACACAGAGGATGACGTTTTTGTGGCCATTTTTCTGAAGAAAGACAAAAAGTGAGTCATTTTAGAGAGGAGAAGTGAATGAAAATTCAAATGAAAAATTATAGTTCAGGGACATGCCTCTGAAGATTTTATTTCCATTTCAGGGATTATTCTTTTCTTTGTTCGGACATTAAGGGATACCCTGGGTTTCACTTTCCATCAGTTTAGCATGCTGCTACTCAGAGGTCAAACTACGCTAAAGTTATTTCTAAAGTTCATTCTGGTGGTAGTGTTTTCTGACAAAAAAATAACTAACCAGTGGATATTTTTCATTTTGGGGAACAACATTTTTTCACTCTTTCTAAATAATTATCTATGAAGCTACAGTTGGTTAGCTGGCTAGCAGGTTAGCTTAGCTGAGTACAAGTACTGTAAGCTGGAAACAAGCTAGCTAAGGTCGCCTGTAGCAAAATATAGCTGAAGTTAACTCAGTGTAAAAAATAATACATTATGATTAAACTCAGTGAAGCTGTTTTGTTGTGTTTCTAGATTTGATGCGTGGTTAAGAATGGACTGTTGCTAAAACCTGAGGATATGACTGCAGCATCAGTCATCTTGTTAAACTATTATTAAGAAAGCAAACGAACATTTATAGTATCATAAATGTCAGTTCAGTTATTAAACCTGATATGCTTTACAGGACAAGTAAATACCCTTAAGTTTAGGAGTCTGACAGTTAAACCCTCAAGAAACACATCTCTGTAAGGATGAAGGGACAGATGAAAAACATTTTTATGATTCTCTAAAAGCCACATAGAAGTGTCAAAGAGCAGGCGCTCAGATTTTGATGTTGTCTACAGAACTTTAGCAAAATGTATCACACATTTTGGATCGAGAACTGACTTGGTGTCAAAACCCAGAGTGCACAAACTTGTTGAAATCAAAAGGAATATTTTGCTCTGGGTGACGATGCCAACAAGAAACTGCACATTTCAGGACAGGCAGATGGCAGTTCTGACGTAGGCGCTGACCTCACAGTCAATTTCCATCCAAACCAAAGTGAAATATTCAGCTGAACTGGGCCACATTTTAAAGTTTTAATGAGATGCAACATAACACTGACCATCTGGAGGAACGAGCAAATTCATAGTGAGCCAAAGGCTGAGGCAAACAGGAATGAAAGCGACCCATATACAGCAACCCATTGATCTTCCTCCTGAAGGCCATTAATGAAAAACAATTTCAAGAGAGGGCTCTGTAGATAATCAAAGGGGTCACTTTTCTTACCAGCCACTGTAAATGCAATGCTTCTGCTCTGTTAATGGACCTCTTTGAGGGTGAGTGTAACCAGCAGCCATAATGAAAAAGCTGGAAGGGGAGTCTGCCTCACCTCCTACAATGGATCATGCAGTGAGAATCAATTTTCCTCTAACAGAAAGAGATGTGCCCTGCTGTCAGGGGTATCCTGAGCACATTTTACACTTGAAATCACTGAGTAACTGAAATCTTTACAGTGACACTATAAGGGACTGATGTGCAGCTGTGATCAGGCTGTTTTAATTTACAGTTTGAGATGTAAATTTCGAGGCAAATTGTAAATCAGAAACATACAAATGCAATTCATCTTTGGGGAAATTTTCAACATCTATAACATCATGACACTTGACTCAGGAAACCCTGGAAAACATCCTCTGATGAAATATTTTTCTTCTTTGTGCAATATTTTGGTTATGACCGAGTACCTGCAGAACTGAAGAAATATCCATCAGCCTAAGAAATTGTAAGCTGTGAACCAGCAATCCTGAAAATGCTTACACATTAAAGTGAGACAGTGGAAAGATTTAAAGATGGAAACCAAATTGCAACTCAACTTGATAAAAAAAAAAAAAAACCCAAAGGCAAAAAAGCCTTTTTTATTGTCTACCTGCTTGAAATGCATTTTTTTAAATTTTGTTAAAGCCAACATGTCAACAAGTATGTATTATGAATATATATATATATATATATATATATATATATATATATATATATATATATATATGTAAAGAGAGAGAGAGAGAGAGAGAGAGAGAGAGAGAGAGAGAGAGAGAAGGAGAGAGTTCAAAAAAGGGTTTATTCTCTGTCTGGTGTACGGTTGCTGTTATTGTCCTTACCTACTTGTAAGGCTAGGTACCTTTCACATTTGATATGCTACTGTACTAATGCCTGGTTCCTGGCAAGCGGTATCGGTACTCAACGGTACCAATTTTTGGTACTTTTGTGTGTTGATGTGGTAAAATATATATATATATATATATATATATATATATATATATATATATATATATATATATATATATATATATATATATAAAAATATAATATTGTATATAATAATGTTTGAGACTAAAATGTTTTTTTCTCAATTCAATATATTTATTCCTCCATATACAAACTTGGAATGCTATGTTCATGTCTAGCATGGATAGTCACCTACTCCTCTGCTTCCTAACAGTCACAAGTATGCAATTAGGTACCTAAACATGGTACCTTTTGATTTTAAGTGAATCAGTACCTGGTACTTTTGACAGAATTTAGTCAGTACCATAGACTATATAAATCATGGACGTAGTCTCCTTGACGTCACCCGTCTGTTTCTGAAACGGAAAATTAAGCCATATTGGTGGTGGCAAGGGCTTCGCGTACAGCTATAGGGCACCTGTCGGTCATGTGACCCTGAGCTGTGCCTCTGATTGGGTGAGCTCACAATCTTAATATTCTCTGAACATCCGATTAAGAACAAATTTCACCCCTAGTACAGTGTGTGCTGATGGAAATAAAGACTGAAATAAAGAATTTGAATTTGAAAAATTCTTTTTGATTCTGTGACAAAAAAAAATCCAGTTTTTGATATTGTCATACGAAAAATTCCCAATATATTGGGGTTTTTTTGTTTTTTTTTCTCCCGCCCCCGAGAGACAGAACAGTGCAAAGCAGGACACTGAGAAAGAACAGCCAGAGGGGGCTGACATGCAGCACAGTGAGAGCATGTTACCATACCGACGCTAGCTCTTTAGCTAAACTGTTTCCTCAGTAGTCTTTACTGTCTTAACCAACAATGCTCTTTGATTGTCAATTTGTTCCCTGTATTACAGAAACAGTTCAGGCAGTGGTTTCATGACACATGGTGAAAGGTTGTGCTTCAGTCAAGCAAGAAATCTTTTGACTGATGTCTGATCTGACTCACAAACTTGCAACTGTAGGTAATACAACCACATAAAACAGCAAAAGCAATGACTGTTATCTCTGTTCATTATTGATATGAGACTGGCAGACATTTCCCAGCATGAGTACTAGCTGCTTTTTCTCATTTGCATTTCATAGAAAGACGGAGGACTCTCACAGCTCCCTGGTTTTGTTTTGAAAAGTTTGCTAGATTTTTCCTAAAGGTTAAACAGAAATGAAAACAATGTGCAATCAAATCAAATGAGTATTTCTCCTCACACTGAGTTATCCTCAAAATCTAAAATCCACTCTGACTCAATAATCAATGATCAGGAATAGAAATCCCTAATGAGCATCAACACCGTGGGCAGCTTTCTGACGTGCTTGGCATTACAACATGCTGTGATATTTTCCAGGATTGAATCATCCTTCTGCCTTCTGAATGTGGTTATTCATGAAATATCTCTGTAACTTTTCAAGTGCAATACAAATATGCTACCAGACTTTTGTTTCAGATGTGCGATCCCGAGATCATTTTATGTGCAAACAAAAAAGAAAAATACACGGGGGAGAAAACTGACGTAACTCTGTGAGAGGCTGTGATAGGAGTTGCATGGGGCATTAGGTGCACACCTTTTGATTTGAAAAGAGTCAGTGATAGAAATCATCCTTTCAGGCGGCTGGCAGCCCTGGAGCTGAGCCTGTCATACACTACAGGTACTGACAGGTCAAAGCCTGGCTGCACAGAGACTCAGACACAAAGAGAAGCTGTGTGATGTGAGGACATCAGCATGGCTGGAGAAAAGTGACTAAAACGATAAGTTATGGAAATGAGTTTATAGAGGATATGGGTGCAGGAGGATGGCATATCTATGAAAGAACTGAGAATACATTAGAATTATGTTACAGGGGTTCTCAAAACTAAGAAAAATGAAGGGAAAGAGTAAAGTAGAGGAAGGGGGAGAGGGGAAGTTAAAAACTGTCTGCAGGCGACGCTGCACAGTAGGGCAGAGATCAGGGAGGCTTTGTTACCCATCTCTCTCTGAGGTTTCCAGCCAGTCAGCAAAAAGAAGAAAAGATTTTGGGGACCAAAGAGCAGAGCTTCCTGCGTGTGCCTTAGTAATATGAAAAGAGAAGCAGCAGGAAAGATTTATCTTCCAAGCCCCAAAGGTGCAGGAGTGTCTGTGGCAGAGCAAGGACACGCTGTCCAAGAAACCTTCTGTACCAAAATGTGAAGCTTGTTTCACCATACTACTGCAATGGATACTTAAAATGAATCTTAAACCATTTCTGCACACTGATTGTAACTATGGCTCCCATGTGGTGCAAAAATCCCAACAAGAATGTGTTTTATATAGAGAAATACTCTGCAGCAATAAAACTCTGTTTCTGTTTTTGCCCCAATTAGCATTATAAATGTATAAAAATAATCGTACAACAGTGGAGCCACCGCAAATGAAGCATTTCTGAGTGCACAACACTAATAACTAATTTTTCCTTTTGTCACTTCCCCAAACAAAGATCTGTGCTTTCTACAAATGGAAGAATAATGACTGAATCCATCTCGTGTTCCTGCCATTCACTGTCAACTAGTCTGCACAATTTAAAAGTCACAGAGGAATACAAATTCCCAGCTGGAGTCCTGTTGAAGTGCTCAATAAATTACGTATGAGTAAACATGTTTTCTCAAAAATACCGTCAAGATAGTTCACGTTAATCAATCACCAGATCATCCTGCCAGGAGGGCTGCGGCTTCTGGACGTGATGGAAGTCCTCAGGTACGTCCTGATGGAATACAAATCCAGTGTCAGTAAAATAGGATCCATTTCACATCCCAGTGTTCTCTTTGTTTCATAAAAGAGCTGCTGAAGCACATGCCATCATCGTTAAAACTCATATTAACCAGACCATCACACAAAGTGTCATCCCTGTGCAGTAAAAAATAACTCCTTCATTTTTAAAAAGTGTTTTTATTATGATGAAACTCAAAACAGTCTTTATGTGCAATGAACTATCAGAGGAGTTTTAATGCTGTTTCATATTGGATTTCAGGTTATTATGACAAAGTAAACAAATGAAAATGAGATGCGATATGATGGAGGGATGGAGGAACTGAGGAAATAATTGGAAAGGGATTTATGAAACACAGCTGACAAATAATAGCCCTTCTTTTGTACTCACTGAGTAAATGTCAATCCTCCGGTCCCGACCGACAGACATCACATAGCTGCAAATATAAATGGCACAAACTCAACATTGACTATAATTTACACGGTGTAAAGAACGCTTGCTTAATAACAAACCCTTACTCACTCATTCCTGTGAAGCTTCAGGAAGACGCAGTCACACACCTCATTACAGACACCGTCTGGAGGAAAGATCAATAATCACCATCAGTGCTGTGATAGTGTTTTAAAACTCTTTATTAAAGGGAAATTTGGAATACAACCTTTTCTGAGTGTCTTCAGACACTGGCCATTATTGAAGTTCCAGATCTTTAAACCTCCATCTCTTCCCCCTGTTACAAGTCTGCAAACATAAAATCTTCATTAGTGTTATAATGTAAAAGCTAGAAATGAAAATGAAAGATTTATCACACTTAATGTAGTCTACCTCCTCCCTCTGGAGTCAAAGGTCATACATATGATGGCTGAGAGGTCATGTGACCCGCCAAACTCAAAAAGCTGTCGCCCTGAGTCAAAATCCCAGACTTTCACAACCTGAAACCAAACATGTTTGAAAATTATCATTACTATACTTCAACTATTGACTCCACTACTGCTACCAGTAGAAGTTATGAGCAACTTTTGTTTATGAATAACCATACAAAAAAAATGCCCCCAAAGTAGCAGAGTACAAACAAACTTCAATGAAATAACAACATCTCAAAATCTACCAATAATTCATGTATCATTATTATATGCAAAAGCTCATTTCAGTGACAGATAAAAATGCAGCTGTCATATTCTCTCTTGAAAACAATTGGATTATGTTGTGTGTGGCAACTTAAACTTGGTCATCTGTGCCCGTGTTTAATAATTTACTCACTGATCCCTCAGAGCAGCTCACAACCTGACGAAACTCCTGGCTGTAGCCGCAGCACGTAACTGGCTCGTCGTGTGAAACAGTCAGGCGGCTGTGAAGCTTCGGCCTTACAGAGGGAAGAGATAACAAAATGAATAACGGAGAGATTATTATAAATTGAAGCGCTGAAGAAATCTTAAATTATGCCTTTGGGGTGAAAGTGGGACTTTTAAACCCTTCAAAGAAAATCTTTCAAATCATCAGCTAGCCTCTTTTTTGTTTTCGAGCCTTCAAAAACCATCAAATGTGTTAAATGAGCTCAGAGGAGGAATATTTTCAAATTGTCTCTGGAGTGCAGTGAATCTATGATGAATAAAGCACAAAGGCCTGACAGCAAACCTTATCTTCTGGGATAGCACAGCCATGCAGTCTGCAGCGATGTAGAGAGATTTCAGAGCGGAGGAATACCAGCATGCAGATATGTCACCATGAATGCTGCTTGCTTTTTGGTCTGCTGTGTACAGACAACACTGATCCTGAATATCCCAGACCTGAAAGAAGAAAGAGAAAATATTTGGACTTATCTTCAGTCAAGTCAAAGGGATTCCTTACAAAAGAAATAGCAAGTGAAAGATAGGTTTAAGGACTTATAAATAAATTCTTCTTTTGGTGTCATGCTTCTCATAGAGGCAAAATTTCAGGCCTGATAATATATGGTTTAGTTTCATTTTATCTGAAAGTATCTGTTTTCTACATGGCTGTGTGGCAGTTGTGTGCCCAGAGGGGATTGTTGAGAAAGTGCCCAACTGTTTGGCAAAACACACTAAACTGCCCTCTAGGGAGACAAAAACATAGACTGTATTAGGGCTGCAACGACAAATCAATAAAATCGATTAGTAAAAGCGTCAACAACGTTTTACCATTATTGTCGACTATGGTACGTCATTACTGTGTTAGTTTGTCCCGTCTTCTTTATTGTCACAATATTTATAGGATGGCAACTAGCTGAAGGCGCATTACTGCCACCTACTTGACTGGAGTGTAGATTACCTGGGCTGCAGGGCTGTACGCGTCACATGTAAACAGATCAGCGTGGCGGAGGGGAAGCCGAGCCAGCAGGGCCCTGTTCTACGAAGCAGGATTACTGCCTAGCGAGGTAGCTTTGAGGATAGGTTCCGGATTCCCTGTTCTACGACACGGGATCACTCCTCAGCGAGGCGAGTCTCCATGGCAACGGCTAACCTGCTGAACTCGCGGATTATAAAAACCCCGCCCACTGACCAATGAGCCCTCACGAAAAAATGGCTTGTCCGTTTTTAGAGGATCCCATGGACATCGGAGACCGACCCACTCTCTTTTTCGGATGATGAAAGTTACCGGTTTTCCAGGGAGGGGTTGGTAGTACATGACACTTTCTAACGGTAGTTAAAGGGAATGAAGAACTCTCATTGCCGTAATAAGATCTTCAATGCCAACACTTCTGTTCCATGACAATATTTTATCGCCCGTATTAAAATTGTGACAGGAATTCATGTAGGGCTCATGTGGGCTACATGTCTCACAAAAAATGTAAACACGATAGGAATGAAAAAATGAATAAATTCACGTAAGAACTAAATCAGATATGTTGCATGTTCCAGTAAAAGTGCATGGTGAACAGTGCTATTTCAGGATGAGAATGGCACAAAATATTTTATTTGCACTACACCACTACACTTAGGCATTTAGACTGTCAGCAATTTTCTGCCAGCACTCCTTCCGTGCTTTAGCAGCGGCGACAGTGCTGCTTTTAACGTTAATTACATGTTTCACCTCGTCATACTTCCTCATGATCACCTCCTGCTCCTCCTGAATGAAGTATGCGCTCCTTCTCTCTCCGCCTGCTCTGACACTCCAGACTGCTCCAAGTTCGCGATTGGTCAGATGCAGCGGGCTCCGCCTTATATCTGTGCACGCGCTCATTGCCTAGCTGGATCCACTTATGAGGTTGATAACCAGCGTTGTAAAACCGTGTAGCGTGATTGCCGGCTACCGCGCTCAGTTCAGCGAGGTAGCTCCAAGGCTATCTCGCGAGACTGAACTTGCTTCGTAGAACAGGGCCCTGCTGGTGAGGCAAACAAGTAAACACGCAAATAATGGCAGAGCTGGAGAAAGCCGCTCGTCCAAAAATCCCAGATTTTGTGAGTATTTCACGCTGAGTAAAAGCACACAGCGTGTTAATTGAAACATCTACAAAAATGACCTCACATGGCATGGCAGTACGACTGCAATGATCCAGCACTTAAAACGCAAACATGTTGGGCTCATCGATGACGTGCCGGGGAGCTCAATGAGTTGAGTATCTACAAAATCCCACATACACTCTTTTTATACATTTTGAAATTCATGGTATGTCTGTAGGACTCGTATTGTATTTTTGTTAAGTTCTCACCCTGTCGGAAAACCACAAGGAATTCATTAAACTAACGTTAGCATTAGCGTTAGCTGCTACAGATAGTGGTAGGGCACATGGGGGTGTACTGTTTGACCTGCAGGCCTTTTTGGCCCACTAAGTTCTGAATCTGATGACATAACAATATATTTTCTATCATTTTGCCCATACTGTTGAATCTATAAGTGACGATACATTTATGTAACATCTAGTTGGCTTAAACCATGTTCAAATATGTTGTTTATTTGTATAAATCTTTAAGCAAACAATAGTCATCAACTAAAATAACAATGCGTGTTTGATTTTGCATATTTTACTATTATGCATTCTCATACTTTTTTTTCTTAGATTCATTGATTAGTTGTAAATATAATTGTCAGAGTAGTAGATTAATAGCTGCAGCCCTAGCCTGCATTAAATATGGATGTAGTCTCCTGGACAGCACCCCTGAAACAGTGAAATGAAGCCAATCAGCAGATATGATGCGGGTTTTGAGCGTTCTTTCTAACAGCTATAGGGGGCCAGTCGGTGTGAGCTGAGTTGTGCCTTTGATTGGACAAACTTGTGATCTTAATATCTTATAAACTGCTGAATTAGAAAAAAAATTCATCCCCCCACAGTGTGTGCTGATAGGGAAATTCGGGTTTCAGACCAAAGCTGTCTGTAAAAAGTTTTTTAATGCCGTAAAATCCTTGTTTTTTTGGGTTTTTTTTGGCTTGGTGTGGACGTGGTTTCTGGTCTGCGGCCAGCCTCGTATGGATTCTCGATGAACAGCACTTCCGCACTTCTGCATATGCTTCATTTTCTGAACCCGATGTTTCCCCTTAGCAAAAACATGAGCTTGAGGGAAGCAATAATGCTCGCTAAGGTGCCCTTCTTGGGAGGCATAGTGCATACTAAAGTGCCCTTCTTGGGTTGGCAAAAACATGTGCAAAGGCAAAATTACCTGTGTTTGTGTGTGAGTGCTTTAATATCTTTTTCATCAGTGCCTTTTAGAAACTCTGCATGCCACTGCTGTATATTTATATTTGGACTTATACACACTGAGTCAGTCAGGAATCTCTGAAAAGAAACATGAAAATGTGGCATGAATCACCTTCACAGTGTTGTCCGTGGAGACTGAAAAGATCTGACTGTCCTCTGAGTAGATGGCGAGGTAAATGATGGGGGCAGAGTGGCCTTTCAAAACCCCAGTCGGCTTCCTAAAAGGCAAACACAACCAACAGGAGGCGTCTTCTTAAATTAGTGCTAATTTCCTCTGTGCTTCCTGCTGAGCTCTGGTCCTCACCCTGAAAAATGTGGATTCCACATGCGTATGAGTCGGTCCAGGCCTCCAGTGACCAGCAGGCTGTGCTTCTCGCATAGGTCAAACGCCTTCACACCTTTGTTGATGCTAAAAACTGTTTGGTCACATGATGCTCGCTGCTGTGGAGTCCAGCTCAGCTGGAACTTCTTAATCTTCCCCTCGTAGCAGGCTTCTCTGATCTCGATCAGCTGCTGCTCTGCGTCTGTGAGAGGCAGCACGCAGCCTCCAGATGAAAAAAAAGGTTTTATTACAAGGCAACGAGCATCGATCAAAAAATGCTTTTGGAGCGAGGGTGAGTCATTATCAGAATAAATGACCGAGCTGGCAAGTGGACATGGGCGATCAACCAGACCCCCCCACACACACATATGAACACACACACACAAACACACACACATTCTGGCATTGATTGGTGAATTTGTGATGGATGAGTCATCAACAGTCATCCCTCACAGCTCTGCTATCAGGCCGCCTAATGTTCAACGCAGACTGTAATTACTGCACACTGTAGATTAGAAACACTTTCCACTGTCACCATAACTATGTAGCACTTTTTCATTTGTGCATATTCATTTTTACTTCAGCCAAGGAGGTTTTGTTTTTGGAAGAGTTTGTTTGTTTGTTTGTCGGTGATCAACATAACTCAAAAAGTAACCAACAGAGCTTGATGAAATTTTCAGGATATGTTCAAAATGGGATAAGAAAGAACTGACTAAATTTTGGAGGTGATCTGGATCACTTTCTGGATCCAGGATTTTTTTTTAGGATTCTTTATCATTGTGAGATAGGGCCATTTTCACCAACTGTGTATATAATTCCTTGATAAATGGTAGTATTGCTTTGCAAAAGAATACAAGACAAGGTCATGATAATTTCTGACAGATGTAAAAGTATGATTCAGATCCTGCCAATCTTCTGGATACTAACATCAGGGATCTGAAATATGTCCTGGGTCAACATAATTTTCAACACTGTCAGGTAACAAATTATTGTTCAAACTTGCAACTAACACCAAATTGTAGCAGACAATCTGCTGAAAGGGAGTATAACATTAAAGTAGGGCTTAAGTCTTACGTGACATTTACAGTATGCTTGGCTGAGGTCTGTGCTCTGAGTGCTTTTCTAGTTTTCCTTTTGTTCTCAGTTTCTGTTACTACTTTCAAAAAGTTTGTGTTTATGTGAAACACTGTGCAAGACATCCGAAAGATTATGAATTTAGCACAAAATGTAAGAAAGTTTGTTTCTTTCTGACTATTTCTCATTTAAATGGTGACATATTTGTAAGGAACATTCATTTATAGAATGAGCAGCAGAGCAGAGTACGTGGGCTGTGTCATTGAAAAATGTGTCTAATCTTCTCTGCCAATGGCAAACAACTTATGGGTAAGGATGTGTTTGAAATCCAAGACATGAAGTTAAAACTTGTTTATATTTATCCCAAGTTTTCCCCCCAAGAAAATGCCCTTAGATCAAAAAAAGAACAGAAACAAGGTGACACAAATTACCTATGACGAGAGACGAAGACTTGTCATTTGATGAGGAGACAACCGCCTGGAAACTTTGGAAGTATTTCGCCTAAGGAGGAGAAGATAGTTTTGTAATCAGAAATTTCAGAATGTCTCCTTACTTTAAAAAACATCTCGTATTGTTAAATGGGCTCTGTAGATATTTTGTTACCTTTGTCACCCAGTCCTGATGCACCTTCCATCTGACGAAGGTCACATTTGGAGAAAGCACTGCAGCGTCAATCGCTATGCTCGGCACATCCTCAACCTTCGGTGATTTATTCCATACTCTGTAAAAAGAAAGTTGATATGTACGATGAGGCAAGGCCTGAGAGACAGCTTCACACAGCTTCACACACTCAACCTGTAATTTATGTGATTGGCAGGAAACCTATAATAAGCAAAGGTATAATTTTCCACCACATCTTTAAAATAGCTCTGCAAAAAAGACTCAAAAAACAGCTTTTTATCCCCGAGTCCAAACACCTTTGTGTCCTGTTTTTTCAACTTTTTGTAACCAAAACAAAATAAGTGCAGGATCACTTTCTGGAGGAACACTCAGCTTCCCGTGTTTTTATTTTGAATAGAATGAAAAGTTCCACGTGTAACTACAAAAGAAGCAAGCTTTTCAACAGATTACATCTGCAACAATATGAGTGCAATGACCCTCCAGTCAATGAATGACTAAATGCTGACTCACCAGCACCAAACAAACAGATTCCTGAGGCATTTCAGAGACTGGAGAGTTTGTACAGCATGATGCATTCGAATATCTGTTCCTCCATTGTAAACAGTATGTGTCAGACCAAAATGAGGATAATGATAACTCAAAATTCAGGGTTTTGTTAATCTCTCCTGCTGCTGCTCTGAAAGGAATTTAAACTTTTATCTCACGAGTGTCAGTTTGCCCACATACTCTGCAGACAGATCCCTCTGTCTCATAGGAAATCATGTTGTGCCAGTTATTCTCTCTGAAGTTCTTGTTATCAGCCAAGACAACAATTGCAGGGAGAAACAAGATGGTAAACAAATGTGATTGGCTGAGCTGTGCTTTCTTTTGTTGCCAGCCTGTGCAAAAAATCAAAGTCTGAACAAGTTATCCTGGCATTTTCTCATCTGTTCTGGTTTAGAAATACTCTTTAAATGTTACATATGTCTCTGTACTTCTTGTCATTCTCTTTCTTGTTTAAATATCACTGATGTTCAGTAAACAGAATAACAGAGTCAGTGTGTGGCGGGTCTTTAGAAAAGCACAATTACCTGAGAGTATCTGCTACAGAGGAGATTAAAATGATTGTCACACATCCCTGAAACATAAACACTTGAATCAGCTCCTTTAAGTGTTAATCAAGCAGAACATAATTAATGATGGTTGTTTAGATGAGTTTTTAATTAAAATAGTACCTCGGTGTCTCCATACACAATGCAGCATTTATCAGCTCCAGTGTAGCTGTGAGGAAAAACACAGACAACAACGTGTGTGTTATTGAAACATTTTGAAGACATGCTAATGTGGAGGTTATCTGCTCACCTGTAGTCTAACGTTAGTGGCAGGGTGTCCAGAGCGTTGATCTGACAGTGCGGTTTCAGAGTGAAAAACTCATAAAGCTGGATCTCTCTGTCCCTACAAGATAACAAACACAGATGCAATGAAAAACAACTGAAGAGTAAACAAAATGTGGTCATCAGATATTTATCTTTAATCGTTTTATTGAAGCTTTTATCTCATTACCCTGTAGCAATCATCAGCTTGTCGTACTCTGTCATCAAGGTGAAATCGCTCACCCACTTAGACTTCCTGTTAGCAGGGCCTTCAGTCTGTCAGAGATGTATAAATCCACATCAGAAAAAAATAACACCAGCTGACATGTAGGATGATGATATTCTGTTTTCCTTCACAAATTTCCCCTCCAAAGTGTTTCTCCTAAAAGGTATTAACTGTGTAGCCCACTAATGATCATTTTTATGTCATCTCCTTCATGCCTCCATGGCTGTTCATTAAAAACCCATCACTGTGCCACCATGTTCCTCTGGGGTGGCATGGCCCTTCATTAAAATCAACACAGGCACTATAATTAATACCAGTCATTGTCTCACACACAACACACCAAGTGTATAAATCACCCACTAAAAGCAAAGCGTTCCCGTCTGCCTTTGTCTAACTAATATTTGGTTAAAACAAGCCCAACCAGCTGACCCTTCTTTTTAGGTGTACCCATGACATTTACATGGATGTGTGAAATGAGTGATATTATATGTGGGAAAAATGGAAAAAAATGAAATCTTATCAAGTGATTTTGTCTTATTTTCAGTAGAAAATGTCTTTTTAGACTCAACATGAGCCTCATTCACCTGACCCGTCCAGAAAAATGTCTTGTTTCAAGTTATTTGAAGACAAAAATGAGGTCTGAATTGCTTGCAGCAAGTGAAAAAATATACCATTATTCTATGGACAAAAGACATTATTCTACTTTTAAGCAAATTTTTGAGCAATTTTTCTTGTTCCATTCGCAGATTAATTTTTACTTGTTACAAGCAATTCAGACCTCATTTTTGCCTTTAAATGACTTGAAACAAGATTTTTTTCTGTACAGGTCAGTTGAATATGTCTCATATTAAGTTTAACAAGACAATTTTTACTTGAAATAAGACAAAAACAATTGAAAAGATTTCAGTTTTTTGTTTTTTTTTGCAGTAAACTGGCTTTGATACCCCAGACTATGACATGTACAAGAACATGGCCATGTAAAAGATACCCCAAAAGTGAAACCAAAACATAGAGCTCCCCCTGGTGGCAGGCTTCAGTAAAGGTCAACAGGAAAAAATAGAACATGGATCAAACCAGAAACTTAAATGACAAGTAAAACTGAGGGGGTATGGCATCGTGACTGAAAGCTCTGTTCACCAATGACGTGTCTGCACCTTGTTTTTCAGAACAGAGGATTAAAATTAAGGAGATTAATGAAAAACACTGACACATGACTCCTTGAACTTTACATAAACATGAACATCTGCTTAAAATTTACATAAAATATCTGTTCAGCTGGGGACTCTACTGACCTAAACTAACTTTGATGTTTATGACATGCATGTTTTGGAAAATAGGGCAACAGTGTCACAGCTTCCTAACGCTGTGGTGGTATTTTGGCTTCACTTTTTAAAAACGGGAGAAAATGTCTACATATATATTAGCAGTAGAACAGAGGAGGACGGTCAGATTATCTTTGGGATTTTTTTAAACCTTTTGGCAGTGCTCTTCTATGGCGTAATAGAATTTATTATTATAGACTTTTAAACAATCTGCTCTGATTGAGGCAATGTGCTGAATCCGTGCCCGTCAAGATGGATTTTAGAGAGAGCACTTAAACACTGGCAGGAAGACAGAGTTGATTATATGTCATTAATCAAACATTTTTTTTCTTTTTTTTATTATTTAGATTTTTTTTTTTCATTTTTACCTAATGTCTTCTTACTTTTTTCTTTTTACCTTATCTTTAAATATATGTTTTAATGTTTATGTCTGCTTAATGTAATATTTTTTGTAATATTTTTTCAAAACAAACTTTATTTTAAGTGACCATGTAAGTATCCAAAATATAAAACATACAAACACTTGTTGGGTCTGTAGTGGTTTAAGGTCAGGGCTCCAGTAACAAACCACTCCATCCTCCCTCACTGTGACGATGGTGCTGTCATGGGCGGGGCAGATGTTGACCATGGGAATGCCATGACACAGCGTCCTTGTGACAGCAGGCAGAGTGAAAGCCACTTGCTTGCTGCGTCTGATGGTTTCCTGCTTCTCTTTGTACTGCTGCAGCATGTGTGTGCATAAATCACCCTGAAACACACAGCACTGGTGAGAAGCCTTGTTCAGGCAGCTGTATTACATCTTTTGAAGCAGACACTATGATCAAGGTTCCATCAGCGGGAGTTGGGTGGAGGTTTTATGCTTTATGACAGTGATCAAAACTGTGTGCAACTGTATGGAGCAAGGCCATGCTAATGTTACATCAATTGTTAAGAATTTGGTTCAGAGATCTTGAATATAAGCCTATTTGTCGCTCCAAGTGAGTGCGCTGAAGTCTTTGAAAAAACAATTGTGAGTTTTGACTCCATCTCCAGGACAAATTGGGCACTCTGGTAAAGAAGAATTAGTTATTAGGTTTTAAACTAAAAAAATATTGCCTTGTGTTACACAGAAATAGGCACATTTTCTAATTAGTTCTTTAGAAAAGCTTAAACTAGGACATGTTTTTCCAGCTTTCTGTTCAGTGTGCAAAATTTACAATCCAGTTAAGAGGGAAAAACATACTGAGCTTTAAGCCTCAATATATATTCAGTTTATGCTCTCACATGGGAGACTATTGTCTTGGAATCAGCAAAGGATAAACATGTTAGTGTAGAGTCAACTTGGCACTGGAAAAGCTAATTTATCCTGAATCATTGTGTTCAGTTACACTTGCTCTGCTACTCCTAACTGAATTACAGCAGCAGAAATAACCCTGTCACATTTCATACTGGCTTCACTTTTTTATTACAGATTTCTGGCGTTAGCATGCATGGAAATGTTTTATAACTGGGGCCATACACTCAATAAAAAGACTGCATGCTCCATAAGAAACAAATATCAATTTCTCCTCACCCATGAAATCCTTCCTTGGCCTGAATAATCAATCTTCTTGAACAGCCCTTGAATCTGTGCATTGCTCTGTGAAATTAAAAGAACAAAGGAACAAAGTGCAACGAGGCTTATTGTAAACCAATCAGGTGAATGCAAAAGTTCGGTCCACTTGCCAAAAAATAAAAAATAAAAAAAGCAGCAAACAGGCATGACAGAATCTGAGAGAGTAAGATATAAAAATAAAAAGAAATGTCACACTAGCTTACTGTCTCTGGCAAACCCAAACACTTTGTCACTATACGTCCAAAATTCCTCGCATCAGTGAATCTTAGGCCACTGCTTTCAAACTCCTGCAGGAAGAAAAATACAATCACATCTTGCAGAAATGTAGAAGCAGACTTGCTCTTAAAAGATGCAGTTTATACCTCAAATGCTTCTCTCAGTTTCTGGAGGTTGTCGAGTGATATTGTCTCATCAATCTTGTTGAAAGATAAAAAGAGTCGCATTACATTAAGATAAGGCTGCGCTCCTTCAATGCAGGTTGATTAAGAGGAAAAATAAAACCACACACACAAGCTGTGATGAAGTTTAGTGGGCGAAAGAAAGCTCCTTCCAGTCACTCAAATCTGCTCACCAGGCAGTTCATTAAGTCTGAGTGCTAAAAACTACAAACCAAGGTCAGGGTGGATGTTTTTTCTCAGTTTAATTTTCAATCAACATGATTAGGGCTCCACCTCAAGGCGAATGGCTTTCTTTAACAGCCACCAAAGCCACCACCTGCTTAGTCGAGTCTCTGTGATGCTTTACAAGGCAAACGATGGGCCATGCTCTCTGGGTTAATGGCCTCTCTTCAATTTGGTTTCCTAGCAGCAGGTCCTTGATCCATGACACTCTTTGATCTGTCATTAATAAATAACAGGGATAAACAGGCCTAATTCCTCACTGGTGTAACGAGGGTCGAGGTCTCCCCACGGTATCTCCTGAACTGCAGCGATAATTGTTTAATCAGTCAAAGTGATGGAAGGACTTAAAGTGTTCACACAACCTCTGCTGCTTTCCAAATCCCTTTTTATTAGAGCTGCATAACTTTGAACTCCCGCGCCTGCCTCTGCCTAAGCTGTTATGGCACATTGCTCATTACATTAAGCATGAGAGTGTGACTGACATCTGCAAACTTCAGCCAGAGCATTTTCAGGGAAGGGGAGAAAAAAACCCTCCTACATCTCTCCATCATTCCTGTCAGGCTGAAAGCTTGGGCTTGATTCTTTGAGGGTTCTTTAGAGTAAAGTTGGCTCAGCTGCTATGTTTGTGTTATTTTGGCCTGAAACATGGTCGTCCCAGGCACTGGGACGGATTGTTCTGCACGATGCGCTGTCAGGCTGTGAGTAAATTGAGCATCAACTTGATTTAAAATGGCATTTTTGGCATTACCTCACATTCATTCTGCTGCTGCCGCTGAGATATGCTTCAGCTGGAGCTCTGTTTAAGGTCTTTGGAGAGAGGCTGCACACCGTGAACTGTAACACTCTAGTGACACCTTGAGGCTAAAAGCTGCAACTTTAACACAGAAAACTCATTGAGATAAGCTTAAAATGAGCCCTGGAATACCACTTAAATAATCAGGACTTTAGACACAGGGATAACCTCAAAACTTCTTTGAGTTTTCTTTAAGCTGGATGTTTTTTTCTGTACCTCAAAGCTGCGCACCCCCAAAGTTAGGTCAATGCTGCGGTGTTGTTTTCTTATGATTTCAGCCTTATCTCCAAGTGTGACAGAGTGTCGTCTTCTGTTCTGTCTCAGCAGCTCTCGAGTCAACCATTCAGGCTGCTCATGTCGTTCCTCCCTGACACCAGCTCGCTTCGGCGCTGAGAAGTCATCTGTGACTTTTTCACCTCGTCTACCTGAGGTGTTTCTTGTCTTCTCCACTTTCCTCCCAAGCTCAGTGAGGATGCTGGAAAAAAATAAGAGATCATAGTGCTTAAACCTTTGCAATGTTCCTTTAATGATGAGGAATAAGCGAATTGACCTTACAAAAGTTAATGAGAAGAGTGTTATTTTATGAAAACTTGACCCATGTTGCACACAGGCTGTAAAAGCTACAGATAAATCTATTAAATCTTGATGTTAGGACTCAGGTGACTGCTCAGGTGGCAACTAAAGCACTATGACAACAGTAAACATTACCTCAACATGACATACAAACACAGCATGGCCCCAACTTAGAGTCCCATTATCCTTTGTCTTTGTATTGAAATCTTAAAGTAGTATCCAATAGAAATGACGACTTAGAAAAACATGCAAATTACAAGATAAGTCAGGAGAGAATACCTGGTCACACCTCGAGATTCTAATCTTCCTGCAGCTGAATTGGAGCGAATCTTTCTCCACACAGGCATCCTGGTCAGTTTGTTCGGTTAAAGGTCAACGTGACGTTAAATCAGACTTTACTGAAGCACATTTCCTCAGTCAGACCTCCAAGCAGATGGTAATCAGGCCGGTCTCACACAAGTCTACCTGACACTTACGCTAATGTTACACCTGAGTGCTGAGGGGGCCCCTCTGTAACTAAGAAACCAAGAGTGAAAACTGAGACGACATCACCTCAGACCAGCTCCTGCACTTACAGAGAGACAGAGGAGAACCAGGAAGAATTCAGCACTAACTGCTTTTTACTTTATTCTGGATAGTGCTAACATTTTTAAAGTAATAAAACATTTCATCCTATTAAGGATGCAATTTCACATTCTGATTGAAACTCCTAAAGTAATGGATAAATGAACTTGTTAAAACTCCCTGCGCTCAGACTGATTGCATTATTTCTAATTAAAATCATCAGAGCAATTACTGAAAAGTATTAAAGCTTATTAAGAATGAAGATAGAATCCACTAAAGCAGTGCAACAATAAAATTTATTCTGTTTAATCATATTCATAAAGCCTCCATGATATGAAATCAGAAAATTATATTGCAATGAAACTTCTGTAAGACAAATATTTTTTCATCAGGCAGAAATATTTCATTTTCTCAGCATGTCAAAAACATGACTGCACATCTTTTACAGACATTTCTGATGCTCTGAATTATTTTATCTGTTACATGTCATCCCTGCAATGAAACAGCATAAAAACACAAAATGTAAACACTGATAAAAGACCCACGCTGAGGTTCACTGTGGCCAACCTTATATTCACTTTGGTGTGCATGAATTCGGGGCAACAGCTTGAAGTTTTCTCTCTTTCTCGCTATTGATTGAGTCTTGACTCAGAGCTGTTTTTACTGCGTTCTTTTCTGCAGAACCAAAGGACAGGAAAATTAATTACTTGTCTGTCAGATTCACAAAATGAGCAGCTGGTAAACTTTCAAATACTGAGTACTAACCCTCCTCAGGTAAAATGTGACGTAGCTGCTGCAGCTCTTGAGGCAGCAGAGACTTCAACACGCCTGAGACGTCAGGGACTTTCTTTCCAAAGAACCTGTTGTAGTTCGTTAGGTCGTATCTTTTTTGTTGTGTGTGGACATGCCTCTGCACGACAGTTGGAACTGCAACACATATAATATATCACTAAGTTCATATGGTGAGCAGCCAGCACTGCTAGCTGTGTTAACCACATATTCTATGTTATGATACCGTACCTATACCACAACGTCCTGCATGAGAGTCTGTGTTGTAGCTGTGATGGCCAAACAGTTCTGGTTTTTGTTGGGGCTTGCGGTAATTGTCCCTCGTCTCTGTCTCAGCCAAGAGAAACACATCTCGCCTGGTGTGCAGAGGTGCTAGTCTTCCTACTTCACTTTTAGTATCATAATAACCTGTTGAACAAGTTCCACAGAAAAAGGAGAATAAGTGGTACAGAAGATTTTTTGATAACAGTGGTTTGATTTGTGCTGACTGCATACTTGAGTATCATCAGTTCAGCTGCCCAGACATGTTTTCTGTACACAAGCCTGAACAAACAGACTCTTCTTACCTTGAGGCATCCCTGTGAAGTCACATCTGTAGGTGGAGCAGTACTGTGCTGTCAGGGCCTTGCGGATCACTCCCTCAGATGGAGAACATTTCCAAGGGGGGCTGACATAGTCTGAGCTCTGTGCAGCCAGTTTGGGTAGCCTCCAAATCATGAAAGACTTCAAGAAAAAGAGAAATGCTTTAAAGGTTATGACTCACTGTGAGAGGTCAAGAAAAGCATTCTGCTATAAATCTCAAATTTGATGCTAATACAGCATAAATACCAACCTGACTGGGATGTGGGTTGTTTCTCCTCTGCCCTGAGGCGGTCCCAGTGCAAATACTTTCAGGTTTGCAGGGTAGCTTCCAGCAAAAATCATTTTTATACACAGTGGAGGCGAGGGGTCCAGACTGTGAGTACGAGTCTATAAATGACGAAGATGTTGGGCTCCTGCATCTAGGCACAGACATGTATGTGTTGATGTGTAATAGATATGTAATTACACAAGCACATACATTTATACAAAGATTTAACAAAAGAATTTTAACCAGAACTTACAGCAAAATCCCTGCAGTTGAGTTTAGCTGAGGGACAAAATGTCTTCTATTAGATGTTTCGTATGGATCCCACCACAGTTTGCCTGCTGCGAAAACAAACATTGCTGCCCTGAAATTGTAGTTTGTAGCTTACATCAGTCACACTGCAAGCTGTAGGTTCCCAACATGCAGTTTTTAGTAGTATTCTTTACACGCCAAGAACAACAATAAACATACACAGACCTTGCCTGTGTTATCAGACCAATTATTTTTCCTTAAAAAAAAAAAAAATCACAAGAGTTTTTATGAGTCATGAGCAACCTTCAAATATTGACTAAATTCAGCCCACAGCAACAACAGAAAATACAGGTAGGTAGTAAAGTAGGTACCAGAAGAGTTTGTATCTCTTTCTTTTCTATTTTTCAGAATTTTACTTTGTTTTTCTGGTCAGGTCATGGTTGCACAAGGGCCATAGCTTGGGTGTTTACATGTAAAATTCATGTTTATGTGAAAAATCTGCTCAACGTTTGCCTGAACACTCCATAACACACAAGTACATATAGGATTAAACTGAAGGGGGAAGGGTCAAGAGGTAAAAGAACAGGAAAACCAAAAGAACAAATAACAAACTACACAAGAATTGATGCTGAGTTTGCTGTATTAGCGTCAACTTTGTGAAAGGAAGAAACAATATTTAAACATTTGACTTAAAACAAGAATTACTTCATGTAAATAAGCACAAACCAAATTGGCCTGAGGTGAATGGAAAGTTAGGAACAAATTGGAATATAATTATGATTGAAATTATATTAATTATAACTTCAGGGCCCTCTAGAAAGCCTTGAACTGAACATAATGAAAAAAGCTGAAACACTGAAAAGCAATGCATTGATAAACTGAGAAATTTAATAAAAGGTATTTCTCCTTCTTGAAGCATTAAGTCACTAAAAGTTAGTCAATAAGTTCCTAATATTCTTGGCATATCTTGATTCATGATTACCTTTGGCTGCCATCAGTGACCACTGTTTTGGCACTTCTAGTTATGATTGATCCCCACGTAATAGAAACCTTTCCATATCCTCCTCCAGTGAGACGAAAACTCACTTCATGTCCAAACAGAGTAATTGATGATTAAATCTAAACCAGTAAATAAAGTAAATAAAGGTTTACTCTGAGGTGTCTCTCTATTTCTAGGCAGAGAACTGAGCAGGAAGAGGTGTCCTGGTGCTGTGGTTATGGAGACAAACAACATTAGACCAGCTGTTGCCCGAGCTGCCCAGCAGGGGACATGTTGCATTAAAAATGTAGTGTTGACGGTGATGCTTCATTCAGCCCATGCATGTTGTTGGACTGGTGGTGCTGGGAACTCACTTTGTTTTACAGGCTGATAAACATTTCTATGAAGCCCCAAGTGGAGATGCATTGATTATATATAGGCTGCACTGTTTCTAACGATAATTTAGTTAACAAAGACAATTACAGATCACAAAGCTGGTTTTCCTGTGACTTCAGGTCCATTATCATGGATTTAAACATGGTTTTCTATTCTTGTTTATTTTATTTCATTTTATTTTTTATTACATTTGTCAGCCCACAACTCAGTGGACAAGAATTAAGCCCATCTAAGATTATGTGGGGTAGTTAAGATAAGTTAACCTGTTATCACAGGGAAAATCATGTGAACAAAATGTAAGAATGCATGTTACCCATATTTTTTTTTTTAGAATACATTACATCATAAACTTAATAATAGCTTGACCCATTTGTTGTGCAGGTTAGCATTTTATAAAAAAAAAAATTGCACTTTACAATACACTTGCAGCGCCACTTGATTTCATTATACATTGTACAGTGATAATAAAGGCTATTCTATTCTATTTTATTCTATTCTATTCTATTCTATTCTGAGTAGCCTACATGCTATGTTTTGGTAATCAGTTGTGTTTGTGTTACTCTGAAGAGACAGTCTTTTACTCATTTCTTATATGTGTTTATCCTAAAATGTTCACTTTTAAAATCTGTGTGTTTGTGTAAAATTAAAAAGACTGGTCATGGTAACAAAAAAAACCCTTCCCCTTATTGTTATTAACTATAAACATATATACACATCAATTTCATAAACTAGATTTTTTAAACTTATGGTTGCGTTAGTTCCACCTTGGTTGAAACTTAACCGTTTGGGAGGCGTTTGTTCCCCTGCCATTGCCAAAACAATTCTGTTCACTGTTTGTGTTATTCAAGTTTAGCGCCATCCCCTCGGTTTGTTTTGAACAGCCAACTGTACAAAAAAGCAGAGCAGCTACAGCGAGTGTCCAATGAGATACCTCGAGGATTTGACGGCAGCCAATGTCCTACTGTCGGAGCCCAACACGCAAAGCGGGGTAAACACCATTCTGGGATCCTCTCAGCCAAAAGACCGCGCACTGACGGAGCTCTTCCGTCCCATTGTCTGAGACGTACCGACGTACCACTGGCCTCTTGTAGCTCTTGTAGGGGTAAGAAGAATGACGTTTTAACAAAGTATCAACCTGTTATGAATGAAAGTGTGTGCAATGTTATGGTTTACACAGTGTTTAAAGGCGTTGAACGTGTTTCGTTGTATGACTGAGCAGGGCAGGATGCTACAGCTATGTGAAACAGTAGACGGTTAACTAAGCTACGTAGTTACTGGAAGCTGGTATGCGGAAATAAAAAAAAATAGCTGGAAAAACTAAGTGTGAGGTACATTTAAAGATAGCTTGTCTAATAAACAAGTATACTTGTGTTTTTAAGTCTTGTCTTGTTTCATCAGTTAGCAGTGACGAGCTAACTCATGTAGCCTTCAGTGTTAGCTTCCAAGTGCTGCGTTACTATTGTGTAAGCTAACGCTGGGTAGAGGGTGAACTTAGGTTAACACAGCTGTCTTCTGTAAGGCATCTATAGGTGTCCACCACAGCCTTTATTCCTACAGACAGACTTTTTGGGCTGAACATTCACAATTTTTTTTTAATACGAGCACGTAAAATAGGCCGGAAAACCGATGTGTGATACCAGTCCGCTCGCCATTGTTAGCAATCAAATCAGCCATTTTAATAATCGACCCACCTTGCTAAAAGTGGCTAGCCTAGCCCAAGGCTAATGCTAAAAGCGATAGTACACCATAGACTGCATGAAGAACACAAAGCAAAAGCGGAGTCATACTGGCAAACAGCTAGCTCCGAATCAAAGGCGTTGGAAGCTAATGCTAATATATTCATATGCTGCCCGGCGAGCCGCACGTTATATCTATGAGAGGCTAACGTTAGTATTCTTCTTGGCGAAGAGTGTTGTTTTATTGTCCTTGCACTATTCAATTACAACATTATGCTGGAAATGAAGTGCACTTAATTAAAAGTAGCATCATGTTTGTCTGTACATACAATGGATTATCAGTCATCCCAGACACCCTCCTCCCCCTCCCACCAACCCCCCATTTAAACAATAGATGGAAGACAAAGCAAGAAACAGATTTTAATTTGGGAGGATATTGAAATTTTTGCCTTTGGATGCATGCACGTTTTCTTATCATTTGTTTTCATCTTCTGTCTTTCTCTTAGGAATCCAAGATGGTAAAAGATCCTAACAAGCCGAAGGGCAAAATGTCCTCGTATGCCTACTTTGTGCAAACATGCAGAGAGGAGCATAAGAAGAAACACCCGGAAGCCTCTGTCAACTTCTCAGAGTTCTCCAAGAAATGCTCAGAGAGATGGAAGGTAGGAAAATCAAAATTGATGACAATGTCCTATTTTTGTTCATAATTTTAAATCTAGTATCTTATTTTAAGTAGTGATGATTATTATTAGGTTGTTTAAATTCCTTGCATTTTCCTTTCAGACAATGTCACAGAAAGAGAAAGGCAAGTTTGAAGACATGGCCAAACAAGACAAGGTGCGGTATGATCGGGAAATGAAGAATTATGACCCCCCCAAGGGAGCAAAGAAGAAGCGATACAAGGACCCTAATGCCCCCAAAAGACCACCGTAAGTACTGATACAGACTAGTCACTCTTTTTGGGTCTGATATACAATTAAGAGTGTATTCTAATACATATAAATAAAAAAAATGCCTTTACTTCTCCACAGGTCTGCATTCTTCCTATTCTGTGCCGACTTTCGCTCCAAGGTAAAGGGTGAGAATCCTAGTCTGTCCATTGGGGACACTGCAAAGAAGTTGGGACAAATGTGGAACGACTCTTCTTCAGAGGAAAGGCAGCCTTATGAGAAGAAGGCCCAAAAGTTGAAGGAGAAATATGACAAGGTGAAAACACAAAAGCTGGATTTTATCAGTGAATGTGAAGTTTATATTTTGATTTTTAATTTTAAAGGTTTTGGTTTGAATTTGCTTTGTAAACGTTTTTGTTATTCTCTTGCAGGATGTTCTCGCGTACCGTACAAAGGGCACAGTGGATTCTGGACCGGCTGCTGCAGCAGATGATGATGATGAGGAAGAGGATGAAGATGAGGGAGAAGATGACGAGGATGACGATGATGATGAGGATGATGAGTAGATTGCACAGGGTTGGGACCTGGAATTTTGTTTATGCCATATAACCCTAATATACTCGATTCACCATCTTGAAGCAGAATTCAAATTGAGCAAGAACGTGTATATTTAATGTTTTTAAGATGTACAGTGTTATTCCTTTTTTTTGTAAAGTTAACACTACATATCTTAAGTTTTGGATTTTCTAGTGGTAGTTCTTTATCCCGCCATACTATGTACCAATTTAGGAGGGCAACAAGATCAGTATGAAAGTAACTAGTCTTTAGGTGTTACAACTCAAAAATGAGATTTCTGAGTTGGTAGTGTATTTTTCTTTACTTTGAGAAATATTTTTTTATGTGCTGTCCCAATGTCTTTTTATTGTTCTTTGAATACCACTCTAATATCAAATGCAGCTGTGGACATTCAAGAATGTCTTCAATAAAGGTCGTTTTCTTTTTTTTAATTGTTCTTTTCCTTTTTATTCTTCTGGATTGCAGCATCTCCAAGGCAACTAGTTAGTTATGCGAGGGTCGACATGTAAAACATCAATAATTCAAACATTGAGGGGTTGGGGGATTTACAGAAAAAAGAAATGCTAATTCTGGCCTCACAGATGAAAATAATTTTTCAGCTATTTTTTCTTTCTGCTGTTGGATTCAACTTCAGTGGAAGCTAAAATGGGTTTTCTAGAAGTATGATGTCAGGGTAAATCTGCACCAATGTATAGAGTGTGGCCTCTGTATATTTTCAAATTAATTATGGCAAATAGCATCAACACAGTAAAGCATGATTTAGTTTTATTAGATGGCTTAGGTTTGGAGGGAGTTAGTGAATCAGTGCTCAGCATGAGCTTTGCTTGGTCCTTGAAATAACTTCCATCTGTGTATTGCTTTCATAATCAAGTGTATTCTGTTTAAGTGATCATAATCCTTTACTAGCTGACGACTGTAAAGAATGAACAACCTAGACCCAGAAGGGGGCACCACACTTAAGTTTCGAAGTCAAAGAAATAAGACAAGTGCTATAGTTAGCTGTAGGTTCTTGTATAAGAACTCTGAGCTTTATAATAGAAAAATGATAGTAGTGAGACATTTGCCATCACAATCACATGATGATTTCATAACCTTAAGGTATAACTTCATATTGTTTGTCTCATGCACCATGAGTAAATTTTCTAAAGTTTCTGGAAATAAGAAACATCAGAAGTTTTACAGTAATATAAATAGAACCAATGCAGAAAATCTATTCCAAATGTGACTTCAGCATCCAAAAGATACAGATTAAATATTGTGTACAGACATTTTTGTCCCTTTGGGAACAGAAGACAAGTAGTAACCACAATCATTTCAGATATCCTCATTTAACTCTACAAAACAGAGCTCATTTTGAACAGACACCATCATAAACGGAGTTACCTTTTTAATTGTTTGGATTTCAAAATCTATTTGAGTGACTCCTAATTGATACCATGAAACAAACATTTATTGTTTAATTGATTATTCTTTGATGTACTGCCCTGAATTTGTTACTCGACATGTAAACAATTAGAAGGGTTGATCAAGTATTGCAGTTAGTTTTTGCCACATCCAAAATGTCAAATAAGAGTTACATGTACATGTAAATCCCAAAGGGAAAATTCTGTTTTGTGTTTTTGTGTGCACATCCCCAGTGAGTCCAATCAGGGGCCTTTTGTGAAGCTTTGCTAAGGTTGAGTTCCCCCTGCGCGAAATAGGAGACAGTCTCGTAATAAGGGTGGCCTCACAGTCCCTTTAAAAGGGCTCATATTTCCATTTATCAGACTTTTCTCAGCAGCATTGGCTCTTACCCGCACAAAGAACTCTGTTCCTTTAAGACATTCGCAAATATGAATGAAACCTGAATTCTCTTTTCTGCAGGGAAACAGACACAGGCTGTTACCTTCAGTGTCTGCAGGTTGTTAAAACTTGGATTACAACTGTAGTTCAATAGAAAGGGGCAGTAAAACGCGTAGTCTTGTCCCCATATGCACTGTTTCATGGCAACCATAGCTGAGAAAGGCCCTACAGCAGTAATTGAATTCAGACTTTATCATAATATTTTGGTAATGCTTGTCATACACTCAGCAAGAACACGAACAATCACACAAGCTACATTGTGTGCCGCAGTGTCATGTCAATTCTCTTTCCAAACCTGTGACTCAGAGCAGAGCGGTTTTGTTTCTTTTCTTTCCTTTCACCCGCTGAATGAACGCCGTGCAGTCTGGGAATGAATCAGCCATCTGACACGCAGCGAGAAAGGCTCCCTCCAGGCCACCTTACCGGAGGTTCAAAGAGTCCATTTCATCTCAACGCTGAGAAACCTCAAAAGCAAAATCCATGCAGAGAATATAAAACAGACTGATTCAGCAGCACATAGTGGTGTATGTTGTTCATTTCTCCACTGACATTCAGAAGCTGGATTAATTTAGCCAAGATGAGCAGTGATGCATTTTTAAAGAAAATGCTGTGTGTTTCTTTCTGAGCATTCACAGCAATAACTAACTTCTTAATCTGCTGCATTTTGGAGCTTGAGAAAGCTATTTTTCTGCTACAGGATTTGAATGGAGCAATGTCAAAGGGGGCGTGTCAGTCAGGATTACAAGCTGAAGAGATTGAGTTGTCACTATGGCTACAGCTTTTATAGTTTTGTGGGTCCAGCATGAAGGTAGTGCTGTGCAGTTTGCAGAACTTAACTTTCTACTGATGCGTCTGCTTACTTTTGCTTTGGATCTTAACTTTGACAAGATTTTGGATGCATGAACAAGTAAAAAACTCTTGGGATGTTGCTTTTATAATGGAGTCCTCTGGACAATGGAGAGAATGTGCTGTTTTACTATTTAAATTCCTGGTAAGTTACCTTCACATGTTGTAGGCATGTTAGAATATCCTTTAAATGCTAAGCAAAACTTGTGTTCTAAGATATTTGTAACTGTTTGAAAAGTTTTTGTGCATGAAAATGTCAGAACTACAGATAATCAATCCAGGGCTTGAATACTTATTATGTGGACTTTTATTGGTTTTTGTCATTTCTTTAATTATCACTGGTTCCTCAGGTGTTTTATATGACATCTTGTCATGAAACCACATCAGAAGGCACAGTGAATACAAGCAGAGGGAGGCAGTTTGTAGATATGGTCTCAGGCCAGCGTACACTCCCCTACTGGTTTTATACATCCAATGATGCCGTGCCCAAGCATGGCACCAGCAGCTCACACCCTCAGAACAGATGGCAAACACAGATGGCTTTCTCCAGAACTGTTTATTCATTTGAAGTGAAAGAAGACACAGCACCAGGTCAGTCATCTGTGTAGCAGGGCCCCGTCTTGTGTAAATAAGACACAAATGCATAATGTTTACAAATGATTTTGACAATTTATTGATGTTGTTCAAGATTTACACAGTCCTCATGAATGTTCTTGTCATTCTTTACAACAATGGTGCTGAACGTTTTCCTGTGTTGACAGGAACAGTTGTGGGAAAGGTGGACTCAGAGGTAAAGAGTCTCACGCCTATCACATACTCAGTGCAGGAGGATGACGGAGAGAACCTGTTCCTCCTCAGCCCCCTCTCAGGGGACTTCCTTTTATCCCGCAGTCTGGATTTCGAAGCACAAAGATTCTACATACTCACTGTGGCGGTGCAGCAGGGGGACTCTCAGGTGTCCAGTGTCAGAGTGTACTTTAATGTGTTGGATGTGAACGACAATCCCCCTGTTTTCAGTCAGGACATTTATTCTTCGTCACTGCTGGAGGGCACACGGGTCGGCACTTGCTTCTTGTCCTTGAACGTGTCGGATAAGGATGAGGGTAAGTGCAATGGTACAACTGACACTGGACAGTGCTATGTTAATATTTATGTTTATTTCTTAAAAAAAAACAATTATAATAATTAACAAAACGAGTCACCTATACATTTTATATATAAAAAGTTATTTTAACATGCAATAAACTATAATATTTTTTATTTATTTTCCTTATATATACCACCCTATATTAAAAAACAGGAAAAAAGTAGCCTTTTTAATTATACACATTTATTATTTATATATGCTATATACAAACTTGTCTTTTCTTATATAGGCCTGCATATATCATCAAACTATATAAATATTTAAATATCCAACTGCTATACACATGCACAAATTTATAAATACATACAGTTTACATACATATGAATGCATACATGAAAGTACAGTTTTTTTGCATTCATACCCACAAACATAAACACACAAAAATACATGTATACGCGTGCACATACACACATATACATGTTTAATTCAAGCATCAACAGCCCCTGTGAATAATAAGCAATTATAACAATCAGAATCTCAGTGCAGTTTCTTCCTGCCCTCACATAGTGGTTATCACATCCTGTCCTGCATCCTGTTGTCTGTGAAAATCCCATTTCCTTTATATTTCAAAAAGTTTGTGTTAATGTTTAGGCCTTGACCTTTGTTTTTAACATTACTACTAAAAATTAGACTAGCGCTTTTCACAGTGGACATACAATAAAAGCAAAATGAATAGAGTCTACTCATTCTATATAGATGCTGCACATAGAATGTAAATATAAGCTTTTTTCACCACCTCAGCATCTCCTTTTTTTCATTACACATGGGGATTTATCTGTCGATGCAATTAATGGGGGTCAAACTGACAATACTTGTCACCGCACACAGTTCAGACAAGCTAATGAGTTTCTGGAACCATGTATGATTCTCATATTTTTCTCCTAAGATATGCACTTTTCCACAATTAGCATTCACATTATCTTATCTGTGAGTTTATTGTAGAAATAAAAATGATTCCAAGAAAAAAAAAAAACGTCGCCTCATTAATTAAACTGACCTGAACTTGCTGAGCTCATTCTGCACATCCTGTGAGAGGAAAAACATGGATTACTGGGAGAACGATGCCTGCCAAGTAATAAGTGTGAAAAGACATGATTAACATTCACACATTTGTTGGCTACAAATGCCACATTAAATTCCAAACATTAATTTTATCTATCATGATATTTATCTATCTATTTATATCTGAAACTATTCTGCTATCTCCTTCTAGATGCCGATGTAAAATGAATAAAATGAATTTGTCATTTATCATCATTTCCTCTCTGCCAGGTGACAGTGGAGACCTTCGACTGACCATTGTTGGTGGAGATGAAAAGAAAGCGTTCTTCATTAACTCAGCTGGCAGTCTTTGTTTAAACACAGTGGTCGACAGGGAGACACAACCTTTCTACAACCTGACTGTCTTCGCCCATGACTGTGCCCAGCCTGAGTCGGCACAGCTCACCAGCACAGCTCAGGTTAAAGTAGAAGTTCATGACATTAACGACAATGCTCCTCTGTTTGTGTCCCCCAAAATATTTCATATCCCAGAGGAGGCTACTTTGCATTCTGTAGTGATAACTGTGCATGCTGAGGATGAAGACGCTGGATCAAATGGAGAGGTGTCATATTATTTACACAACACTTCAGGAGGTTTGTTTAGCATTAACAACAGAAGCGGGAAAATCTACCTGGAGAAGGAATTAGACAGAGAAAGTGTTGATACTCTGACAATCACTGTCACAGCTACAGACAATGGCTCACCCAGGATGGCAACCACTTTGGAGCTTACAGTTCACATCGAGGACTTTAACGACAACCACCCTGAATTTTCACAGAGCATCTACAATCTCACAGTCAAAGAAGATATCCGCAGAGGAACCAGCATTTTTGAAGTTCACGCTATTGATCGAGACATTGGAGAAAATGGACAAGTACGTTACAAGCTGACACAGAGAGGTCCGTTTGTGGTGGACTCTGTTCGAGGTGTTCTCACTGTCATGGAGAACTTGGACAGGGAGATACAATCAAACTACGATTTAATCATTACAGCTGTAGATCAGGGGAGGGTACCAAGATCTTCTACTGCTTCCATTAGTGTCACTGTGTTGGATGTCAATGACTTTGTGCCATGCTTTACCCCAGAAACACTAACCATACATGTTAAAGAGAATGAAGAGGATCACACTCAGCTGACACACCAGGTAAAAGAGGTCGCTGTCAACCAAACTGGTCATTGAGAGCCCATTGAAGCATTTTCTGGTGTTGACATTTAGGATCCATTTGTATTTTTTGCTCAGGTTTCTGCTGTGGATGAAGATTTAGGCATGAACAGCCAGCTGACATACTTCATAAAGAAAGGAATAAGCGATGGTTTGTTCTCCATTACTCCTAGTGGCACATTTCAAATCCTTCAAAGCTTTGACCGAGAGACTGACTCATCATTCCAGGTTACCGTCATTGCTGTTGATTCAGGTAATTCAAGCCAAAGCTTGATTAAAATTGACTGCATGTGTCACTGTTGATAGTTTATTTACTTTGTCTTTTCAAGGGCTGCCACCTCTGACTGGAACTTTGACAGTACACATCATAGTGGATGATCTCAATGATAATAAACCAGAGTTTCCTGAGGAAATCTACAATACCATAGTGTCTGAGGACAGTCCTACAGGCACTGTGTTTGCAATGATTACAGCATCAGACATCGATGAGGGGATCAACGGGGAAATAAGGTAAATGTGTCTATAGACGATGTTTGTAACCTTTAACTTTGAATGTTATCAATTTATGGTGAGTAAGTAACCAGGGCTTTCCTAAAAGGACAATTACTTATCTGGTCTGCCAGACTTGTTTCAGGCCTCTTTACTGTGCTATGCTAGCATAACATCCTCTAACCACTCTTCATGTTAACTAGCTAGCTGCTACAAGCCAGGCTACATCACACTAAATCAGTCAAATTGATCCATTGCTGCTAATGTATTTTTGACTTGCTTTTTTTTGTACATTTGTAGTGTTTGATGCTGATATATTATATACTCACAAATTTTGTGTTTGGGTGTTTTTTTTTCAATCAGATAGGATAATGCTGACATTGTTGCTGGCGTTGCTGTTAGCAGCTAGCTTGCTATACATTTATGCTGTGGACTGTTTTTGGATTGTCAGATGTTTCAGCCCTGAAACTCAATCTATTTTTGGGCCGAACCATAGATTTTGAACTTTTAGTTACCATTATATTTGCACAATGACTTTCACAATATTGACTGGGACTTTCATGGGAATTTCATGTTTACTGGTATTCTATCCTCTACTCATAACATCTTTTGTTTCCCTTTCAGGTATTCCCTTGAGAACCTCGGTGTGCCATTTGCCATCGATGAAACTACTGCAGAGCTGTTCACAACCAGTGTCCTTGACAGGGAGACAGTTGCCATTTACAGATTGGTTGTAATTGGCAGTGATAAACATCCTACTGCACCTCTATCGAGCTCAGTGCTTGTTTCAGTGCTCATTGGAGATGTTAACGACCACTGGCCACAGTTCTTGAACAGCCCTTATGTTGCTTATGCGCCTACTGAGATGGCTCCAGGTAACTGTTTCAATTCTACCCAACATATTGGATCATTTCATGGTATTAACAGTTTGATTTTGCTTTATTTTGATTCAACAGGTTCAGTTATTTGTGCTGTAAGAGCCACTGATGGAGATGCTGAAATGAATGCAGACCTCCACTATTCCTTATATGGACAAAGTTCAGATCTGTTTTTCATCCATCCATACACCGGCACCATTCTTACCTCCAATTCACTTCAGAGAACAGAGGATATTATTGTCAATGTCCATGTAGAAGATGCTGGAGAAAACCCCAAATTTGATATCACCACGATCAGCATCAGGTTCCAGCACGCCTTACAGTTCCCAGAGATGACTGTTGACGTTTTGAGTTATCATCTCTCAGAGGATGAACCAGTGGGAACCCTGGTGGCAGTCGTCTCTGCAGTGAGCGTGAGAGCTGAACCAGTCTCCTTTTATCTCGCTTCTGGGAACTTTGAAGACATGTTTCATGTGGACCAATTAAGTGGAGCACTGACGGTGGAGAACCCTTTGGACTACGAGAGCAAGAAGGAGTTCATTTTATTGATAGAGGCCCGAGACTCTGGCTCAGCTCCTTTCTCATCATTTGAGGAAATTCACATCAACATCAGTGATGTCAACGATAACCTCCCTCTGTTCACTCAAGCTGAGTACAGATGTGAGGTTTTTGAGAACTCCCCACCATCCTGGGTTTGTGATGTTCTTGCTATCGATGCTGACTCAGGGAGTTATGGTACAGTGCAGTACAACATCACAGATGGAAACACTGAGAATTATTTCACCCTTGATCCTGAAACCGGATTGTTGAGCACCACTGCAAGTTTAGACAGAGAGGCTATCTCTGAATTCAACTTGACAGTTGAAGCTTTAGAGCTGAACAACTTTCTCCATAAAGATAAAACAACTGTTATCATTGTTGTCTTGGACAGAAATGACAACGCACCTCGGTTTTCACACATATTTCTCACCGTGGTAGCAGAAGATTCTCCTGTTGGACACACAATTACACAAGTCACTTCCATAGATTACGACATTGGTGCAAATGCAGTAATAAACTACTCCATAATCGACCAAAGCAATGATATTCCATTTGATGTTGACTTCAGCAATGGCTTCATCACTGTGAAAAGAACCCTGGATAGGGAGACCAAGGATCGGTATATCTTAAGAGTCAATGCAAATGATTCGGCGTGGAGCATCAGCACTGACGTCACCATCGTCATTGCAGATGTCAACGATAACAGACCAGAATTTATTCATGGATTATACAATGTCGTCTTAGCTGAAACAGAGGATAAAGATATGTTTGTTGTGCAGGTTCTTGCTGTAGATGTAGACTTAAGAGAAAACAGTGAGATCTTGTATGTCATTGAACCCCCAAATGACGAGTTTTGGGTGAATGCTTCCTCTGGTGAAATCTTTACAAAGCAGCCGCTGATACTGAAGAGTTCTGCTTTTGAAATCTACGAGTTCACAGTCGTTGCATTTGATTGTGGTAAAGTTCCTCTGCACAGTAACACCACTGTCACATTGAGAGTGGAACCATACAACTACTACCAACCTGTATTTGTACCTTTAAGGCCTCTTATTGCTGTCCCATATCACCTGGCTGTTGGTGCTGAGGTGGTCCAGTTCACAGCAGTAGACCAGGATGTTAATAACAGCAGTGTAGGTGTTGTGTATGCTCTGAATGGTGGCAATGCATCAGATTTCTTCTGGATCCAAGCTGAAAATGGGAAAGTTGTGTTGAGTCAAAGTTTGGTCGAGAGTGAAAACTTGTTTTTTAGTTTGGTAGTTGAGGCACAAGATCAGGGATTCCCCTCTTTATCATCACAGATAGAAATAACCTTTGAAATAATCGGGAGGAATCTCTTTGCCCCAAGCTTTGGGGAACCAGATGTCACCTTTTCTGTCCCTGAGGACTTGTCTACAGGATCAGTTATTGGGAAAATCCAAGCAGAAGATAGGGATTATGGCTCCAATGGGGCAATAAAGTACTTCATCACCACAGAAAGCCCACATTTACCCTTCACAGTAGGGGAAACCTCTGGGCTAATAACACTCGTTAGAGAGCTTGACTTTGAAAATAAAGGTGTTTTCCATCTCCAGGTCAAAGCTGTGGATGGTGGCTGGTTCTCTCAAACTGGCACGGTTAATGTTACAGTCCTAGTTATGGATGTGAATGATAATCCACCAGTCTTTTCTTTCTCAGAGTACACAACTTCGGTACCTGAGAACGCAGATATAGGAACAAGAGTCATTGATGTGACGGCTACTGATGCTGATCAAGGTGTAAACGCATACATGGTTTATTCTCTCGTTGCTGGCCATGTGGATAAGTTCTCAATAGATTCAAGTAACGGAACAATCACCACTTTGGTGGTCTTTGATTATGAGAAAGAGCTAAGCTTTGATGTAACAGTCAAAGTGTCAAATGTTGGTGGTCGGGCCTTGTTTAGCTTGGCATATGTTGTCGTCCAGATCTCAGATGTTAATGAGTTCAAGCCAACTTTTACTGAGAGAGAATTTAACCTCTCTGTACTAAAGAATGTGCCTCTTGGTACGAAAATAGGAAAAATAACAGCAACAGATGACGACGGAGGCCCAGAGGGTCAGGTGTTCTACGTTATGTTTGGTCAAAACAAACATATGGGGTTTGACATTGACAAACTCTCTGGAGAAGTTTTCACAACTCGCAGTTTAAGGAAACAAGGTGACAGGGAACTAGATTTGAAAGTTTTAGTGAAGAACTCTGGTATCATCACTGGCACAAATATAGATGAGACTTTGGTACACATCATGGTGATCGACACAAATGAAGCTCCTGTGTTCTCCTCAAGTCCTTATTTGATAAATTTGTCTGAAGACAGTCCAGTTGGGATGTCTGTGATAACTGTGAGCGCTGTGGATGAAGACTCCATTTCGGAGTGGGATCGATTCGTCTTCAGCATTGAAGATGGAAACACAAACTTCTCTTTTGCTGTTGATCCATCTACTGGTGTCATCACAGTCAACTCCCAGCTTGACAGAGAGAAGTGGTCGCTGTACAATCTGACTCTCGCTGCTACTGATAACAGCTCTCCTCCAGCCACTGGGACCACCAATGTCATCATAACCATTGAAGATGTTAATGACAATGCTCCAACACTCATGTTCACAGAGGCTTATGTAGAGGAAAATCAACCTCAAGGCACCATAGTGGCCAGGTTGAACGCATCTGATCTTGATTTGCCGCCCAACCAAGGACCATTCACATACTGGTTGGTGAATCCTCCAACAGATGTTGCTTTTTCTCTCACGCCTAATGGAATTCTTGTCACCTCACAGACTATTGATCGGGAGCAAGCCTCATTGTATCCAGTCTTGGTGGCTGTTAGTGATGCAGGGACTCCTCAGTGTTCATCAACGGTGATGTTTCACGTCAAGATCATGGATGAAAATGACAATCCGCCAATGCCAAGAAACATCTTCATCGAGGTGAAATACTTTGGTGGTTCTTTCCAAGGAGGCATGATTGGTAACGTCCATCCTGAAGATCCAGATGAGGCAGATGCGTTCACTTGTGCCATCAGAAGTGGATCACATAACATGTTTGCAGTATCAAACGGCACGTGTGAACTGTGGTCGTCTCCTTTCCAAGGCGAGGCTACTTTTAACATCACTGTTGAGGCTACAGATCAGCTTCACTTCCCAGTCAACAATAGCATCTACGTAAACTACAAAGGATTTACAAATGCTTCAATAGACAGCTGCATATTATTCTATGTGTCTTCATCCTCAATAGAAGAGTTTGTGTCCAATAATTATCTCAGATTTGTGAAAGCTTTGGACAGTCTTTTCAACCTGCAGGCCTCTAAGACCCACGTTTTTGGAATCAAACAAATCGGCCGTGAAATCCTTTTACTGGCTGCAGTTAAAAACTACAACGGTCGATATCTCAGCAAAGAAGTTGCCAGTGGCATCTCCGCGGGACATAAAAGGTTACTGGAGGTTCAGAGTAACGTGACGATATCTCACATCACTAGTGATCCATGCCTCACCAGTCCATGTCAAAATGGAGCAATGTGCCGCAAAAACATTTACATCAGCCAGGATGTTGCAGTTCTGGAGAGCGATGGAGTCATCTTTGTGTCACCACAGAAGGAGGTTTTTAATTGTACCTGTCCTGCTGGCTTTACTGGGACGCTGTGTGATGAGGACATCAATGAGTGTGAGGTGGATCCCTGCGAGAATGAAGGCACGTGTGTGAATACTCCAGGAAGTTTTTACTGTCACTGTGACAGTGGTTTCTCAGGGCCTGTCTGCTCTGCTGATGTAGATGAGTGCCTAAGGGTGGAGTGCCAAAACGGAGGAACATGTATCCCCACCAAGGATGGATACTACTGCCACTGTGTGCCTGGGATTGAAGGTAGAATTTGTCTTTTATTAAACAAAACACCTTGATTCATCATCTATATATCTTAAACCCTCCTCTATCTGGGTGTTTTTATTCTAGGGGAAAAATGTGAGCAGTTTGTCGACCACTGTAGATCAAGCCCTTGTGTTGAGGGAAAGTGCATCAATTCACAGACGGGATTCTCTTGCCAGTGTCCCTTTGGTAAGGAAAACCAATGATTAAGGTTTCACATTTTGAAATATCAGGTTATCCTCACATCTGTCCCTTTTGAGTGTGGCTGCAGATGGCAGAGCTGGCACAATGACTTCAACAGTGAATGAAGAATCGATCCTCCCCACTAACAGTTCGATCTTCATTTCAGGAGTCAGTGGAGTCCTCTGTGAGGAGCACAGTTATGGCTTTGAAGAGCTCTCCTTTATGGAGTTTCCCCCGTTGGATCGCAGGATTAATTTGATCTCTCTAGAATTTGCTACAGTGCGCAGGGATTCCCTGCTCCTCTACAATCCTGGAGGATCATCCAGCAGGGAGTTCTTTGCCCTTGAGATCCTGGATGGATCAGTACAGCTCTCTTACGACCTTGGTTTGGGACCTGTGAGGCTGCAGACAAACAAGCTTGTGGCAGATGGCTTTTTTCACAGCCTCACTGTGAGGAGGATTGGAAATGTGAGTTCTTAATTTATCAACAGACTTAAAAGTGCACTTTGAGAAAATGTTAATCAAATGTTTATGCTGATTGAATGATTTACAGATTGGCTCTGTGAACGTGGACAACTGCACTGATATTGAAAACAGAGGATTCTGTTTCTCACAGAGTGACGGCAGCAGCTCAGAGAGGTATCTGTGTGATATTCACCACATTATAGATGTTAGCGCCTTAAGGTTTCACATCTATATCATTGACTTCTGTATTTATTTCTGTTAAGGACATTGGATATTGGCAGTAGCATGACTTTCGGCGGATTGAGGTCTATTGAAACTCTTTTACAGCATCCCACCCAAATAAAATCCCATGACTTTGTTGGGTGTATTCGTAAAGTTTACGTCAACGGCATCCTGCTGAGACCTCCTATGGCCATTGCAGCGTATAACATTCTTGATAGGTGAGTTAATGATTTTTCACTTTACCCATGAGTAATAATCTGTTGAGTTTTCTAAATTCGCTGCATCCCTGTTTGGCACAAATTTGAGACTTTCGTTTGTTTTTTTCGTTAACTTATCCTCGCTTTTGGTGTTTGCTTGTTTTTGTTTGTAACAATAGAATAAAGGTAATAACATTTCTTAATAACAGATGTACAAAAGTACACTCTCATCTTACTGACCTTAAAATATACAAAAAAAATCACTTTTGAACATGTGCACCTGATCAAAGTTGATTAGGGTCATGAATTATCACTTGTCTTGACAAACAGACAGTGCTCAGTGCTTGTGAAATTTTTTGGGGGGTCTGTTCTTGACTTGTTTGTTCCATAACCCTCAAGATCTTTTAAAAAACTCAAAATAACAGTCTCACTGCTCCCAACTTCAGCAGCTATGGCGCGCTATGAAAGGCCTCGCTTACGCAGAGGGACTAAAATACTGTGGTGCAGGGTTCTCTCTTTTTTGGCTAAAGTCCTGCCTCCTACACACCCACTTCACAAGCGAACTAGATGTGAAGACATCTTTAAAATTAACTTTCTTTCCATATATCTGCAGATTATTTTTGTCCATTTTTTTCACACAGGTGTCCTCGAGCAGCAGTGTCCCCATGTCACAGCAACCCGTGCAAGAACGGAGGTGTCTGCCATGACCTTTGGTCTCACTTTCTTTGTGAGTGCAAAAACTCCTTCACTGGAAACACCTGTGAAACAGGTAAGGAGACGGTATCATGAACAGGAGACATTTTTGTAATAGATTCTGGACTTGATATTGAATCTCTTTTTTTACCCTTTGAAACAGAAATGTCAGAGGTGCTTGTGTTGCATTTCGATGGGAAGGAGTACATTGAGTATGTGATCAAGGAGCAATTCAGAAGAGACTATCTGCTCCAGGATTTACTGGATGACAAAAAAGAAAGAGGCACAAGGGAAGAAATTAATATTAAATTCAAGGCCCAGGATGATGGAGTTTTGTTATCTGTTGTTGGACGGACAGGATTCGTTGTGCTGAAGGTAGGTATAAACACTGTAATCTGGATATGAACAACACATTCTCTTTAAAAAATTGAAGTTTTGTTGTTTTTTCTCATACACTGTTAGATAAAAGACGGAAAGCCTGTGTTCATTTTTAAAGACACGCGGTCAGGACACCTCTCGGAGTTCACAGCAGACTCAGCTGTGGCTGAAGGAGCCTGGCATATCCTCTCCCTGTTCAGTGATGGACGGATCATTTTCCTGGTTCTAAATGGTTTTCCAGTCCTGAACATCACTGAGAGAAGTATGGAGCTCACTCCAGTTAATGTGGAGAGGATTGTTCTAGGTGGGGCCCCCAAAAGTGAATCAACTCTCCAACAGTCAGGTAATCTCTGAAAAAAGATTCAATAATTTTTGTTATGATAATGTGTAAATTATTAGAAGTTAAACTGTCTTATAAACTGTGTTCAATTGACAGGGTTCATTGGTTGTGTGCAGTATTTCAATGTGAGCAGTCACCCTCTGCCTTTCAGTGGACACAGTTTTATGGTGGACGTCCAGCCGAGCCTTTCTCTCCTCCAGCCAAGCTGCAGCCCCCCAAGTGTCTGCCTCCCTTCATCCTGCCCTGAAGGAAACACAACGAGAACAGACTGTCTGTCCACGGGCTGTCAGAGGAGATGTGGACCAGCTGTTCAGAACAGGTCCTGCATCTGTTTCCATAACGTCTCAGACCACACCTGTGATATCTGCATCTTGACAGCAGAAACACGTGGTGGATGCTTGGAGGCACAGAGCAGTGGGCCTCTGTGGGTCATAGCTGTGGTTCTTCCTCTTATCTCCATCCTGGTTGTTATAGGAATGTCCGCAGCTCTTTACAAAACTAGGCGGAGAAAGTGTCAGAACGGAAATCACACACAAAAACAAGAGCAAGGGACGGACAACAGAGGGTTTTGCATTGATGATGCTGGAGCTCTAACGGGTGCTGTACATACAAACAGAGTGAAGCACTGTCCAGTGAGTCCGGACCAGCAGGGGTTAAGTTTGAAGTTGTACTGTGATCCAAGCCTCTCTAGTCTTCAGCCAGAGCCACAAAGTGAGCCGGAGTATTATGAGATCGGCAGCATATCCAGTGCAAGTCAGTCAGAAAGTGCTTCTCTGAAACTCAGCTTTCACAGACATGTAGAGAGTGAAAAGTGTGTGAAAGCTGAGCAGAAACACTGGGGGGATTTAAGGATGCTGTTAGCAGGATTTAAACATAAACATGTTACAGGAGAAACAGCTACAAAACATCAGAATATGACCTCTTCCCTCAACAAGCAGATGCTAAATGAAATGGCTGCAGAGAACTCACAAGATTCGCCGCCTTATAACACAAAGAAGTTTCCACAATCAGAGATCCTTGAACCCGTACAATGCCTCACTTTTGAGGAAATTAGCAAACTGAACAGTCCTCTAAAGCAGAGACTTTCACATCAAGCATCTCTAAGATCCAGCTCAGTAATAGAGGTCTCTTATGACAGTGACACAGACAGCACGTTCACCAGTCCAGAGTTTGACTGTGGACATGATTCACACGAGCAGTCATCTCTGACAAGGAACAGCTTTGGGAAACAAGGTGTCTTAAATCTAAACTCACTTTCGCCCTCTAGCTGTGCTGAGAGCGGTCTCTACACTATGTTTGAGCAATGGGAGAACGTTTTAAATCTGCACCTTCCTTTGAGCAGCTACGCTCCAGTGTTTGAGGATATTGCAAGTCTGCCCACTGAGCGAAGTCACAGCTTTGATTTGCAAAGTGACATCGAGGAAATTATCTGAATTTTAATGATCTTGCAGGCGCCTGTACCCTGGATCTGTTCTATTTTTTTTTCTGAAATGTTGTCTGTCAAAAGCCAAGATCACCTGCTACAAAACCTCCCCCACTCCCACTTCCACTCCATGTTTCCTCTGGTTCTTGGGTTAAGCCTATGTTTCTTTTATTACCTGTGCATCACAAATAAAAGCAAGAGCTGTATATGAAACAATCTCTTGCACTTCATGCAATTACAGGTCAAAAGGATGTCAGGTGAGTGTTGTTTTCTTTGCTATGTTAGTTGGGACTACTGAAACTATGGAAGAAACAGTATTTTTGAACCACCTGATGATTCGGCCCCATCTAGTGGACATAGTTGAGAATACAGCCAGGGGTTCAGAGCAGTGGCTCAGCATTGTGTGTGAAGTGTTTTCACGATCACTTTGTAACTCCTGAACATGATCAACAAAATAAATTTCCTAAATCCATTTTACAAAATAAATGCATTAGAGCTAAAAGAAAAGTACATTTCTGTCTTGGTAAATTTTATTTATGAGTGCATGGACTTTCACATCCTTAGCTTTTGATGACTGATACACAATGACGATGCCTGTGATTACATTAGTTTATTTAATCTTTGACTCACATCTTGAAGTATAATTCAAATTAAAAGATATTTCTGCTTGTGTTTTAGTTGTCTTAATTTATCTCCAGGAAATAAACGGATGTAGGCCTAATGACATCTTTTGAGAAAACAAAGAAACACATATGCACACAAAGTAATGTTTAACATAGACATAACGGAGCATATGTAAAATTGTGTTAAATTTGAGCCACACTGTATAAGAAAGTACAACTAAATGTGCTTCTAATTAATTTTTACATAATTTTAGAAGATATTTTTTACTGACATATGGCAAACTGTGATTATACTTGCAACATGCAGCAACATGCAGATATGATTCGAGTTCAAGCAGACACTGAATATTTAGATAACGTTCCTTATTTAACTGACAGCAGTACAAAAAAATCATAATCATCGCTGTCAGACACATAAGGAAAAAATCAAAAGCAGAATTTACAAAAAGCTGCTGGTGTGTAAACTTTAAAAGTGCAAAACTGAAGTTTTAATGCTTTTATCTACAAATCGCATGTTAAACAGCCAGCTGTGACCACAGTGCTATGCAGTCAGATGATATAATACATCAAATAAGCAGGACAAAACATGAATAATGTAAACTTGGGATTGCAAAACTTGAAAAACGTGTGTATTTGGAACAGTTCATCATGAAAGGGATGAAAACAAAGTTTGGGGCAGCTGCAGCATTTGAGTTGCAGACTGATGCTCAGGCAGAGGGAATTACATCATCCTTCATCCATCATAGATAATTCTGACATGGCACTTTGCATATCTTACACTTAATGTATTTTTTATATTTTGCTAGGAGTCAACCGCACTTTGGACTTTTCTATGTTTAAACCTGTGTATCACTGTCTCTTTAATGTCTTTAGTCTTCAAACAGTAAATGATGGGATTCAATGCAACAGGTATGAGGCTGTACATCATGGTGATAGCAATCCGGAGATCAGTACCAAACTGGAAACCCAAATTATGAGCGATATAAACAAAGCACCTGGGCACATAATACAGACAGGTGATAAAGATCTGAGGAGCACAGGTGGAGAGTGCTTTGTGGCGCCCTTCAGCTTGAGACATCCTCAGCACAGCTATGATCACAGAAAAATAAGAAAAAATGATGAATGACAAAGGCACCAAGAGAGTTACCATGGCGTTTGCAAGAGCAACAGATTTAACATATGCAACTTCTGAAGCACTGCAGCCCAGTCGAGTTATAGATAAATGATCACAGTAGCATTGTGTGATGGTGTTTTGGTTGCAGTAAGGCAAAGTTGAAGCATGCAGAACAATCCCAGCCATGCGTATGAATGTTAGGACCCAGCACAGGCTACAACAAATGGTGGCAGCTGTGTTAGTCATGACAACAGCATATTGAAAAGGAAACCATATAGCAATAAAACGATCCAAAGCCATGATGAGTAGAATCAAAGAGAGAATGGCTCCTAAAGAGTGGACAAAGTACATTTGTGTAAAGCAGGCTACAAATGAAGCTTTAATGTCATTCCACCAATATCTGGCTATGGCTTTGGGAAGAGTAACAAGACCAAAAACAATGTCAGCCATCGCAAGGTGAGCAAAGATGAGGTACGTGGGTTTGTGGAGAGTCCTCTCATACACAATAACAGCTAAAATAAAACCGTTTCCAATTATAATAGATACCAAGGTGAGGAAAAAAAGAGCAGACACAAGTCCAAAATATTCAGGCTGAAGTCCAGGGAAGCCAATGATGATAAAATGATCTATAGTTGTAATGTTTGTGTATTTCATCATCAGGCTTACTCAGAAAAGCCTTCAAAACAAAAAATCTTGACAATCAGATAATAGTAGCAGAGAAAAATCACATTGTCAGTCAATATCAAAGAAAAGAAACAAAGTTGAAGCACCTCAGAGGATATCACACAAGTTGTCCCTGCAGTCTATCCAACGGTGAGGGTGTGTGCGTGTGTCACTTTATACTGTGGAGGCTTCCACCAGAGTCTGGTCTAATGATGGGTGTGGTGTAATGAGACAACAAACCGCAGGAAAAAAAAAAAAAAAAAGAAGCATCTCGCTTGAGTGTGTGATTTGGCTTTTAGTCACAGTAACTATTACTTTTCTTGTGAAAACTTATGTTATGTGGAATCTAACACAAACTTGTGGATTAATACATTAAGAGGATCTTTTGCCTGTCTGAAAATGTAAGTTTGTCCAAGTGTAAGCAGAAAGCAGAAAAATCTAGATGAACATCATCATCATCAACAACAACAAAAACACAACTTTTGAAGTTATTAGATAGGATTCTACAGATGATGCTCACACAAACGGAAGTTGCATAGGTCTGATCCAATTTCATAGTAAGAATTACTACTCCAAATATGCATGCCAAAGTGATTTCTAAGAAACTCAATTATTGGTAAGTTACACAGAAAATTGCTTTTATGAAATGTGTATTTTACTCTGCCATGCTACAGTTCAGTTCTTTAATTCTCAGAGACCAATTTCCCCTGGTATAATGTTGTAACTTTTTATTCCAAAAATCCATATTTTTAGAGTTTTGATAGTGATAGCAGAGCAAAAGATGAAGTTATTTTGTAGACTTATATGTATGTTTGTTTGTTGGCGTTTCAGGAATTTTATGATACACAAAAGAAAAATGGAGTGTTACAGTTACAGTGCAGATGGACACACACCGGGTGAGTTTCTGAGCATCTGTTCATCACTTCATCACTTCATCACAGATGAGATGAGATTTCACCAAACAACAAACAAACAAATAATGAATGAATTAGTGAGAAGGTGACTGTAGGGGTGCTTTTATTTTCATCTTGAACCATAAATTAGCAATTTAAAACAAACTGTCAAACTGTGCATTAAGTCACTTCAAAGTCAGCTACTAGCTCTGATAGTTAAGCTTTTGGTTTAGTCATTCACATACAGACCATTAAGAAAGAGACTGCTTAACATCTTACTGCCTGGATTAATTAACAATTATAAAAATAGATTGTTTTATGTGTTTTTGCATTCTTACAGATGTTAAATTAAGAGGCTATTGTAAATTTGAGTGTAGTACTCACAATAGTTATAACCAAGTTATATTATATATCTCCATAAGAAGTTCATCCCCTGACCAACATATTGTGACATAGTGGATCTCATACGATCTTTAGTATGTGTAGAATATGAATCATTAGGTAATACTAAGATACAAAGGTCATTTCAGCTGCATAAAGACCGGACTGGGTATGTCGCAAACATGACAACAGGCATCAAGGGGTTAACAGAGTCCAGACCAAGCTTGGAGGATAAGTAAGGATTAAACAACGAGGAAGCATGCATTAGACTGTTCTAAGGCACAACGTGGAGTGGGAACACCACGACGCGAAGCGGAGTGGATTTCTTCCCCAATTGTTGGGAGGACCGAATCTGGGTTTGATCGGGGCGAGAATTCTGTAGTGTGAGCCAGGCTTTAAAGAGAAGGGGCCCAGTAGGAGCGCATGCTGGTCTCGCATGCGTTGAAATGTGTGTGACGCGTTGCCACCTTTTTACGGCTGCCTTTTATTAGAGCATTTTAACAAATCATTTTAATATCTTGCCTTTAATTTTGCACTGCAAATTTTATCTTTAAATCTGTTTTTATCTTACAATCTGTTTTTCAAATCTGTTTTAAAATCTGTTTTAAAATCTGTTTTAAAATCTGTTTTAAAATCTATTTTAATCTTTTGTTTGTTTGTTTGTCTTTTGTTGTTTGTTTTATTGTATCGTTTTAATTGATCTCATTTTTAATTGAATTTTAATTGTTTTATATAATTTGTTCTGCCTGTAAAGCACTTTGAATTGCATTGCTGAAATGTGCTATAGAAATAAACTTGCCTTGCCTTGCCTTGCCTTGCTATGGTAACGCGCACGGCGGAGTGATACAATGGTGATTTAACTTGCCGAACTAACTGTCAACTGGCGTGCACGGCAGTTGACATTGGAATTCTCACTGACCATGGTATAATTTCGGTTTATACAGCTTTTACATTGTTTATAGAATGAAGTAGAACAAAATACTCACCCAGAAGGCTTTCCCGATCCAAGCAGTGCTTCGGGAGATATTTAGATCCAAAATCGTGCAGCGGACGTCCGCTTTCGAATGATGCGCTTCTAGCGGTAGCAGCAAAGTTTGGCAGCTCTCTGTTATTACTCTGCTTTTTTAGCTATATTTTTATCTTTAATTGTTTCTTTTGCTAATTTTTGCTCAATACTGGACTTTTTTGACAACAACTCATGGATATGTCTGCTGGAAGGAGAGTTTATTCAAGAGAGGAGCTTCTTGCATTACGATGGAGCAAATCTGGAGGACATCACCCTATTCCTGCTGAGATAAAGAAGCCTTTCCGAGGATGTCGTGCTGGTGCAAAGTTAAAGGCCAGGAGATGGAGATACAAGCCCTTTCTTCCTTCAGTCATCATGGGGAATGTCAACTCTCTGCCCAACAAAAAGGATGAACTAGAGATACTGGTGAAGACACAAAATGTATACCGTGAGTGCAGCCTCATGTGCTTTACTGAGACCTGGTTGAATCAAAACATCTCTGATTCCTGTGTGGATATCCCTGGCTTCACGCTGATACGTCTGGACAGAGACACCAAAGCTAGTGGCAAGTCAAAAGGTGGAGGACTGGTTTTATACATCAATCAGAGATGGTGTAATCCTGATCATACTACAGTCAAGGTGAAGATGTGTTCTCCGGACATTGAACTGTTGGCAGTTGGTATGAGGCCATATTACCTTCCCAGAGAATTCAGTCATATAATAACAATCCTCGTGTACATTCCACCCAAAGCAACTGCTGAAGTTCCATGTGATGTTATCCAAGAAACTGTTGCCAGGCTACAGACTCAACATCCTGAGGCTCTCATAATAATATCTGGAGACTTTAACCATGTTAGCCTCTCCTCTCATCTCACTGGATTTAAACAGTTTGTTAATTGCCCAACCAGAGTGAACAGAACACTTGATCTTCTATATGCCAACGTCAAAGATGCATACAGTGCCACTGCATTACCACCACTGGGCAGGTCGGATCACAATCTGGTTTTACTTCAGTCTTGTTACAGACCCTGCGTATTGAGGCAGCATGCAACTACTGTAACAATTAGAAAATGGACACCTGAGGCCAGTGAGGCTCTGAGAGACTGCTTTGAGTGCACAGACTGGAATGTATTGTTAGAAACAGATGAAAATAGTATAGATATTGATAAACAGGTTGACTGTTTTACTGAATACATCAACTTCTGTAAAGACAATATCATACCATCAAAGACTGTACTCCGTTTCCCCAATAACAAACCCTGGATCACAAGTGACATCAAGGATATCCTCAATCAGAAAAAGGAAGCCTTTAGAGATGGCGACAAAGAACGGCTCAAACTGGTGCAAAAAGTGCTGAAGAGGAGATTAAGGGAGGCTAAGGTGAAATATAAAAAGAAAATTGAGAGACAACTACAAAATAATAACATGCGGGAGGTGTGGAGAGGAATCAACAACATCTCTGGATATAACACAAAGACAAGGCAGCCAATTGTGGGTGATGTTGAACGTGCTAATGAATTCAACCAGTTCTTCAACAAGTTTGACACAGCGACCACTTCCTCTTCTACTGCTGCTCCTTCTACACATCTGTGTCTCTCCACCACTCCTGCTACATCCCCTCTTACACCTGTGCCTCTTCAACCGTCACCGTCTGTCACAGCTTTAGGAGTGAGGTTAGAGTTAGGAAGACTGTGCTCAGGGAAGGCTGCTGGTCCAGATGGTGTGTGTCCAAGACTGCTTAAGGACTGTGCTGCCCAATTGTGTGAACCCCTTCAGAGCATCTTCAACCTGAGTCTACAGTTGGGTCAGGTCCCGGCTCTGTGGAAAACATCTTGTATTGTGCCGGTACCAAAACTCAAATGCCCAGCTGAACTCAACGACTACAGACCAGTTGCCCTCACCTCACATGTTATGAAAACCTTTGAGAGGCTGCTTTTACGTCTGTTGAGACTTGAGGTCAAAGACACACTAGAACCTCTGCAGTTTGCATATAGAAATCATATTGGAGTGGATGATGCAGTTACATACATGCTCCACCGTGCCCTGTGCTATCTAGAAGAACCTGGCACCTATGTAAGAATTATGTTCTTTGATTTTTCAAGTGCATTTAACACCATCCAGCCCATGATATTGAGAGATAAGCTCAAAGACATAGGAGTGAACCCATCCTTTGTCTCCTGGATCACAGACTATCTCACAGAGAGGCCACAGTTTGTCAGGTTGGGAAACTGCGTCTCTGGGACGGTCATGAGCAGCACGGGGGCTCCACAAGGAACTGTTCTGGCTCCATTCCTATTCACACTTTATACTGCAGACTTCAAATACAACTCTGAGTCCTGCCACATCCAAAAATACTCCGATGACACTGCTATTGTGGCGTGTATCCAAAATGGACAGGAATCTGAATACAGGGATCTAATAAAAGCTTTCTGTGACTGGAGTCATAGAAATTGTCTCCTACTGAACACCTCAAAAACAAAGGAAATGATTGTGGATTTCCGAAAGTCTGGGCTCTGCCATCAGCCAGTTAACATCCATGGGGTGGACGTGGAGGTGGTGCCAACCTACAAATATCTTGGTGTACATCTGGACAACAAGTTGGACTGGTCCCTTAATACAGATGCACTCTTTAAGAAGGGGCAGAGCCGTCTCTTTTTCTTAAGGAAGCTCAGATCAATTGATGTCTGTGGAAAGCTGCTGCAGATGTTTTATCAGTCCGTGGTAGCCAGTGCTTTGTTTTATGGTGCAGTCTGCTGGGGAAATAGTTTAAAGCAGAAGGACAAGAGGCGACTGGAAAAACTGGTGAAGAGAGCTAGCTCTGTGGTTGGATCCAGTTTGGACTCACTGGAGGCTGTGGTGGAAAGGTATACACAGAAGAAAGTGGAGGCCATCATCCGTCACTCTGATCACCCACTTCACAACATCATAGTCCAGAGGATCAGCAGCAGGGGACGCCTTACCTCTGTGCGCTGCAGGACCGAGAGGTTCCGAAGATCATTCCTCCCTGCAGCCATCAGAGTGTACAATTCTCTGCTTGGAAGAGTGCCCAAACAACTTGAATTTCCCTCCGGGGATTAATAAAGTATGACTTATCTTATCTTATCTTATCTTATAATGGGATCCATAGTGGCTGGTCTGACCTCTGAACTCACGAAGACGTTTACGCTTGCCCCTCAAAGTACTGCTCATGCGTAGTACTTTCTGGAGAGCTGACTCCTTTCTTTGAGGGGCAAACGTAAACAAAGTTTTCGTAAGTTCAGAGGTCAGTACAGCCACTCAGCGCTGTCTAGAGTGACAGATTGCAGCAGAGGACTATCTCGGAGCGGACCATGATGGAATATTGGTGAAAAACACGAGTTTTTGGACGATTAATGCAGTTTTAGGAGCGGCGCTGTCTATGCCCGCTGCACGATTTTGGATCTAAATATCTCCCGAAGCACTGCTTGGATCAGGAAAGCCTTCTGGGTGAGTATTTTGTTCCACTTCATTCTATAAACAATGTAAAAGCTGTATAATCCGAATTTATCCTTTAAATGAAGCTTTTGCCAGCAAAGTAATTAGTCGCCATGTCAACACCTGTCTTACAGTCATGGGCCAATGGGTTTTAGGTTGAAAGGCCTCACTGATTGAATTTTGGCCCCTCATTTTAACTAAGTAGAAAATAAAGGGTTTTTATTTGGCCGCAGTGGGCTTTTTAATTGGGAACCCCATTTTTTAAAAGTAAAATCTAAGTATCCTAGATTTTAAATTATCTATGAAATATGACCTCTTATGTAGAATGTAAAACATTTTTGTTAAAGAAAACAAGATATTGGTTTTGTGTTATCCATATTGCAGGTAGTGTTAAATATATGGCATCCTATGAGGGCTTCTTTTCTTTTTCCCTGTATGCATATTTTATGTATGCTATTTTTAAAGCACCAAAACACAAGATTAATCATTTTATGTGTATAGCTCATAAGTGCTTGCACACATTGGTGAACCCAACAAAATTGACATCTAATGCTGACCTTTTTCAAAAATGACTTGTCTCAGGTGTTTCTTACAGTGATTTCATTGGTTCATCATTACAATGATAGCTTTATTTCAATTCCAATCCTGGTTGTCTTAAGCTTCTTCATCAAAGTCTGCTTGATATCCTTGGTCTTGAAACAGTATATGATTGGATTGACTGCGGGAGGAAACAAACTGTACAGCAGTATCAGAAAAATACGGACATCCAGACTGAAAGAAAAGCCAAAAGTATTGGCCACATAAACAAAGCATCTTGGGAGGTAAAAAAGACATGTGATGAATATTTGAGGGCTACAGGTTGATAGGGCCTTCTTCTGTCCAAAAGCAGTGGATATTTTCACAATTGTCACAATAACTGAAGCGTAGGAAAACAAGATGAATGCAAGAGGGACTAAAAGACAAAACATAGCCAGGCAGAGAGTGGTGACCTGTGCTGCTCTCACATCCTCTCCACACGCCTGACTGGTTATAGAAATGTGGTCACAGTAGCACTGAGTGATGATGTTAGATTTACAGTAAGGTAAAGGGAGGGCCTGGGACACAATTGCCCCCATCACAGACAAAGGTATGAACCAAGCAAAGCCACACAGCGCAGATATGGTGTTGTTTGTGATGAGGACGGAGTAACGCAGAGGAATACATATGGCAACAAATCTATCAAGAGCCATCACTAACAAGATGAAAGAAGTCACTGATCCTAAGTAATGAACAAAGAACATCTGTGTGAAGCACCCATAGAAAGAAATAACACCATCACCAAACCAGTATTTAGCTATGATCTTTGGGAGAGTCACAGTGCCAAACGTTAGGTCATTCAGTGCCAGGTGACAAAACACCAGGTATGTGGGCTTCTGCAGGCTCTTCTCATAGATGACAAACGCTAAGATGAAAATATTTCCCAGAGCAATAGCAAGGTAGATGAGAAAGAAAAGGACAGATACGAGTCCATAATACTGCGGTGAGAGTCCAGGGAAACCGAGGATCAAGAAGCTTCTCATTGTTGTGACATTAGAGACGATCATTGTCACCTGTTAAAGGAAATACATGAGGAATAGAAAACTCTGTAAGAGAATAAAGACTTTTTTTGAATTAACAATCAGCAAATTCACACATTTTGTCTTTTTCAATAAAATGCTTTCAGTTTACCACATTTTTCCTCTTGAAAGGATTTTATGTGAAATGTCTTTAAATAATTACAAAAATACAAAGCAAATAATAGTAATGATTATATTAATAACAATAATAATAATAAAAACAAACAATTATTAGTGTTGGTTCTGTGAAAGGTGATGGGAAAGTGTGACATAAAAAATGATCAGTTCAATTAATTTATAATACAACAAATTTTCTTTCACACAATAATTGTCCTAAATTTCCATTTACATAAGAATTTTCCACCTAATTTGAACTAGGCATGTTAATTTTTAATGATAAAATCTGAAATGAAAATCTGGCAAACATATGAAATGTGACATTTAAGAGAGACATGAATACATTGATAAATCTACCATTTAAAGTCAAACTAATGCCTTTACCTCTCAGCTGCAGGCCAACAACTGAACACTGAGTGCAGTGCCAGGGTTAATATTTCCTCCGTGTGATGTTTACACAATCTCACAGGATCTTATTCTCAAATGAACCTTTAATTTTCCATGGTATCATATAGGCATTATTTTTTCGATATGGTCATTAGTGAGTCATTTAAGTTTGGGAAATTTAAAAAAGTTACCAAGAGTTGCAGAGTGGTGCATTGAGCAGAACAGATACGCAAAAATAGAATATCATATCTAAAAGCTTGTTTAAATTAAGATATAGACCTGAATATTAAAAATAGTTTGTTTAGTTAGACTATGTTCACATTGATGTTTTTGTCTGTTAATCCTTCAATCGAGAATGCTACAGGAGCTTTCATATGTCAGTCATGTTGTCACATCCCCTCTTTTTAACTTCAGTAACTTATCCAAACTCAACCACATGAATCAGCGTGATAAGGGGTAACTCTGATGACAGAAATCATATTCAAGAAGAAATTATTTGATACTTATTTAAATTTCTGAGTCCATTCTATAGTCCTCTATATGCAGAAGATGACTTGATGAACAATATTACAGCCAGTCGCCAGAGACGGTTTGGTTTCACTTTCAGGGAGTGTGAGTGTCATCCATATTTTCCTGAAATTAGAAGATGGGCTGGCTCTCTGGGTCCTCAGCTTATACTGTGCTTTGGGTTAATCACACTGAACGCCCCATGTTCTGCAACCCCTTACTTCCAACAGTGTGCAATTCTATGACAGATGCAAGGGTGTTTAACTTAAGGCCTTGTGCATTTTTTTTTCCATTTTATTTTTCTGGCTTTTTATGCCTTTAATCAATGAGGAGAGGATTGTGGATAGAGTAGGAAACAGGATGAGAGTGGGGAATGAGATGCTGACACAGGCCGCAGGCTGGATTTGAACCCAAGCCACCTGCTTCGGGCAAACCTCACGGGGTGCAACTTAGACCACTTGGCTCCAGGTCTAGCACACACTGATCAGAATTAAAATTAGAAATACTTTATTGATCCCAGAGGGGAAACTGCTTTTTAGTTGCAGCTACTCCCTTCAGAAAGTGTTGAAAATAGAAAGTACAAAATATGACATGATAAGGTATAAGAAATACCAAAATATACAAATATAAGAAAGTATAAAATTATAGGATGAAAAGAATGACCACAAATATAAGAATATAAGAAAGTACAAAATGGAAGTATAGGTGTAAATGGAAGGATAAGTAAGTAAGTGTAAGTGTTTTTAATGAACTAAGCTCAATAACTGCAACTGAGCTGTGGCCTTTTCTCATTTTACTGCTTAGTATCCCACTCAGTGAATGAAATTCACATTAATTTTATTGATTTATTTTAGATCTGTTTAACCAGGAAAGTCTCATTGAGATTTAAAGTCTTTTCTACAAGAGCATCTTGGCCTAGGTTGGCAGCAGCATATTCTCATTGTAGTCCAAGCAGTTGTCTCATTACAACGGGTCTTACTGATTGTGTTGTGCTGACTGTTGCCTCTGCTGAGGTTTTTAGTTCCAGCTAAAGCAGCATTTATTACTATTACTTGTGATGCAATTCCTTTTATTTCACTCTTATACGTCTCACAAACTAACGTGTGTACTTTTAGTACCACTGTCAGAGTGTAATTTATTCTGGAGTATTTTGATTTGTCTATTTTTTGAGAAAAACTAAAAAAGATGTGAAACAAAAATGATAAGAAGACAAGCAGCAAATGCTACATGTTAAATATTCATAATACATGACGTTTAACCTTCCATAAATAGCCATTAAAAACCTTTATTCACAAATTTAGAGTGGGACCATTTCTCTGGATTCAATTTCATTTGGCAGTGAGAATTAAAAAATGCATGAAAGCCACAACAAATGCCTCTTTAACACATAATAATACCATACAAGGTAATAATTACCGCACTGAGGCATAGATTATGTTTTTTTATGTCCTAGCATTATTTTCTCAAACTCCATAGCCTCATATATCTGCCCAGGAACAACTCTATGAACTTTCGTGAGACACAACCAGGGCTATGATTTGTTAAGTGACAGAATGAACAATCTTATCAGATACTTTTGTTCAAAGAGGATACAAAAAAAGCCGATACAAAGTGAACTTAAAAGAATTTTTATTTCATTCATTTTCTTATAAATATAACATATGGATATGAAGTACACCTGTCCATTAAATCTGAGACACCCGTAATTCTATATTCATCTGTAGGCTTGTGAAGACAGCTCATTTGTTCTGACGCCAGTTTGCAAGTATATGTGAGCTGTTTCCTGTTGCATTTTTGTGGTAATAATATGAAAGGTTGTTGGTGTTTTTCCATGTAGACCCAGAACAGAAGTGAAAGATTCCAAAATGTGCAACATACGACGTGGCATGTGAAATATACTACTCCTAAACACAAGAGATTTCATTGAAAACACAAACAGAGTTGCTAACTCTGAGATGAGTGACTCACAGCAGAGATTTGTGCTTTTTGTGGAGCAGTCCTCCTGTGAAATTGCTTCCAGAAACTTTCTCTCATGTCTTTAGCTCTTAAGCAGTAAATAAGTGGATTAAGCATAGGGGGACAAAGGCTGTACATCATGATGATGACTATTCGCACATCACTGTTGAATGTAATGCCCACATTGCTGGCCAAGTATATGAAACATCTGGGTAAGTAATACAGGGAGATCACAATCAGCTGAGTGCTACAGGTGGACAGAGATTTTAGGCGGCCTTGTAGATTTGCAATCTTAAGAACAGTTATAATTATGGAGCAGTATGAGAAAACGATAAAACCCAGAGGTACCAGTAAAGAAGCCATTGCAATCCCAAAAGCAGTGAGACCATAGGGCGTCCTGTCAGTGCATGCCAGTGTTGTTATACCGATGTGATCACAGTAGCAGTGGTGGATTACGTTTGAGGCACAGTAAGGAAGAGGGTACGCACGGATCACCACCACTAAAGGACCGATTTTTGCAATCAGCCATGCACTAATACTGAGAATATGGATGGTGGAGTTTTTGAGGATAGTTGGATATCTCAGAGGATGACAGATGGCTAAATACCTATCTAAAGCCATGAGGAAGAGAATGTAAGAGTTCACTGTGCCCAGATAATGAACAAAGTACATCTGAACAAAACAAGCAGTGAAGGAAATGGTCCCTGACTGAAACCAGTATTTACTGATCATTTTAGGTAAAGCAGTGGTGCTAAAAAGCATATCACACACACACAGGTTGAGGATGATGTAATATACCGGCTTTTGGAGGCTGCGGTCTGTTGCAAATAAGAAGATAATCGTAGCATTGCCTGCCAATGTAAAGAAATAAACAAAGAACAACACAGCTGAGGTAATGCCTTCATACTCTGGGTGAAGTCCAGGGAATCCAGTGAGGACAAATTCAGTCACAAAGCTGTGGTTTCCCTTTGACATGATGGAGTAGAGAGGTCCTGAACAGCTCAGGAGAAGTGATAGAAAACAGCAGAAAAATCAGCTGAACATCATCTGAAACACTTTATACTCACAGAGCATTATTCATCCAATAGGTCACACATTGTCTTAAGATTCTAAGTCATTTTAAAGCACTTTCTCTAACATAAATAAAACAGTGTGATCAAATCTCAGCACAAGTGGAGAAACCTGGACTTTACCTCCTCCAACAGGGGCACAGCTTCGTCTGCTGGTTCACCTGCTGGGTCACCTCTTAAAAAGACTTCTCACAGCTTGTCCTGTGAGCACGTAAAGTTTAACCTTTTCTTTATTCTCTATGGAGCTCCAACAGTCTGTCAATGAACCCATCCAAGTTACAACAATGGTAACACTCATTAGACATCCATGGATTCAGAAATTACTTTGCCGTTGTTTATCTTAGTTTCAAGATAAACAAAAGTAAGGCTAACAATCCTTGCATAACATCTTATAAAACTTTTTTCTTTCTTGGTCAGAATTGACCAATAAAGAGTACATAATGATCAACAATCAGCTATAACACTGTATAAGCGATGCATTGTGAAGAGTTCTCACCTCCTGATGGCCAATCAGAAGAGCTACTAATTTAATAATAATACTAATGGATGCTAATAGTCGAGCCCCCAGGAGTTCACTGAGCCCCGAGTAAAACCCCCAGTGTGTGATTGTTATTGAATTAATAAGGGAATTAGTGAGTTGTCTCCAAGGTCTAATGATGGTCTCTTAGCATGAAGCATGTGTGAAGCTGAGAGGTAAAGAAAACAGCATTCCTGTTGGTTTTAAGTTTAATGTTGTGTCAGAAAATATAGTTTTAATCATTCAGATATGGTGTTTCTGGAGACTGAGTTTTTGCAGTTTGTGGGAATTTTTGGAAATTAATGGGAAATCACAGTAATTTTCAGGGAATATTTAGGAATTTGTACTAACTGCAGTCACTTTGTCATAAACATGCTCAAATATTGAACTGCAGTCACCTTATCATAAACATGCTCAAATATTCAACTTTTTTTTTTATATAAGGCATGAAAATGTCTATAAATTAATTTTCAGGGAATTTGGGAAAATTTTACATGCATGCAAATATGCCTTATACAACATTTATTTATGACACTAATCAGTTTTTACAACTTTGGGGTTTTTTTCAGAGGTATTTCAGGTATTTATAATAGCCTAGACACATCTCTCATGTCCCCTAAAATCCCATTAATATAAGTCAAATGGCCATGCTTCCTATTTATCAAGTACTTGGACCTCATTGTCTTTAATGGTTGCTGTCTTGAAATCTGACTGGTCATCAGCTTTGGTGTCAGTGTCACTCAGTCTGGTTGAGGATAGCTCTCTGTCAGGCTCAAAATGCTCAAAGTTTGCCCTGATGGCCACACAGTTCAAACTGCGTTCAGTAATGTTGCGTCAACTAAGAGCCTACTTGAAAGTCTCACAAAGTTGATGACAAGAAAAACAAATGTGAAAATTTACAAAATTTCTGAACCAAAATTTCCTAGGATTTTTTTTTCTTTTTTAGAAAAACTCATCTATGTTTTTGACAACAAAACCCTGAAAGTTCCCAATATTCCTGGGCTAAATTCCCATCGACCAGAAACTTTCAATCTCTTTGCAACCCCAGCCGCTGTTGTTTGAATTATTAACTTTAATGAGTATTTTCACCTTTTTAATAGACAGTTTCAACATTTAAACACTAGTGCAGTAAAGAATCTCTGCCATTACCGTGCCCTATTGGCACCTGAAAGTGGCATTTTTACATAGTATAATGGCATTACAGATGCACCAGAAGCACAATTTGTTACAATGTCACAATTAAAGCTGGCTATATGGTTTATAGTTCCAAATTTAACTCTGAATTACACCTAAAAATGATGATGTATGTTTAAAAACAAAAACAACAACAACAACAACAAGAAAAAAAAACAAAGCAAGCGAAAGTCCTTGTCTTAAAAGATTTGATGCATGACAAAGTCTTCAAAGACCTTGGTGTTCTTGTGAAACCACATTAACATAAGACTGTTTTGAAACAAGAATTCACAGGGGGATGAAAACACCAGAGACGGATGCTGACACAACACGCTTACCTCCAGGAACTGATTTGTGATGTTGCTTCTAAGTTTCCAGACTGAAAAAAAAACCCCACATCACTCAATAAACTTTTTATTGTTAAATTTTGTGCTGAACACAACATTAACAGATGGTGAATCACCTTTACAGCTCTTAAACTGTAATTTTTTTGATTTTGAAAGCTATTTTACTGCACATATATCAATAGTCAAGAGAATTGGATTAATTAAGCCTGGTCAATGTCTAAAAGCTGGCTCTATTTTATAGAAGCACAGTCAGAGAGATTTCTCTAATTTGACCCCATAACTTGTTTCAAAATACCACAAAGGATAAAGGATAAGGCACCAGAGAAGGTCTCGTCAGAGGAAACAATAAGGCTACACACTGAGGACACCTAGTGGGCAAGTAGGAAATTGCAGATCTAGTGGAGGGAGGGAAACCTGCAGGCAACACATGAGATTGGGAAAACTGACAATACTGAAACACTCTCCATGTGCTCCAGGAGCTTTCCGTTTCTAAGATCAGTGAATGAATTACTTTGTGCCAGTTTTCCTGGAGCATCCTGACGATGGTTATTTGATGTCAGCTTAAATTTCATGTACTTTAATAAGCCGAACACTGTATCGAGAGGTAGAAAGGAAACTTCTTGTTCCCACTCACATAAGAAGGTGAGTCAAACAAAAGTCCGAACAGAACTACAGAAATATTTGATGTTTCTATGAAACTGCTCTCTCCTTTAACTGGCTAAAAGGCAACTTTCTGCTACTCATTTACCATGTTTGTAGCAAAAGATTGTGAAACAAAGTTTGTTTAGCTTAAGTAAGGTTGCGATTTATGATGGTCAAATCATCTTTTTTATTTTATTTTATTTCATTCATTTATTCATGTATTTATTTATTTATTCTAAATTTATTTATTTCTTCTTTTTTATATTATTTTATTTATTTTATTTATTTATTTTATTTTATTTATTTATTTATTTTTTTTTTGGGGGGGGGGGGGGGGGGGGGGGGGCATGCCTCTGATGTGGTAGGAGAGGACAGTGGATAGAGCAGAAAAGGGGAGAGAGTGGCAAGTGGCATGTAGGAAATAGGCCACAGGCTGAGTTTGAACCCTAGCCACCTGCATGAGGGCGCACATCACGGGGCGTGACCTAGATCGCCAGACCATTCGCGCCTCAGGTCAAATTGTCTAATCATGGCTACACGTAACTTCTAACAGATTTCTATCCATCTTTAGAGTAACTCCTTTCATCACATTGGAAATCAGAGGTATCATCATGTATTCCTGCATCATTTAGACAAATTTCCGAGTAACTGGACAATTAAGTATATCTTTATATTGATTTCGGATCAACAACACCAGTCATTACATATGAATGGAAACAAGGCCTGGAGGTCATAGATTTGGCTCTCTTCTCCTCTGATATGCCAACTGACTTTATTTCATACTCTACAAAGTGACAACAAAGTTTTACACCCAACTATCACAGATCAGCTCTTAGCTCTTCCTTCTCTCAGCTCTGAGACTTTGTTTTTTGTGCTCTAGTCTTCCTGGATGGGTTCAGGGTTCATTGGGTCAGAGCACCATACACAGTATAATAGAGTCAGACCTCAGCATGGCCTCTGAGATCTTTAGAGGAAACAGCAGCTGCTCACAGCTACATTCTTTGAGATTTAAGAACAGATCCAGTCTCCAGGTTGTTTGTGGTTTATATGACTTAGGATACATATGTGTATCCAGCACAGGTATGTGGATATTCACTTGCAGGGAGGACCGAAGGCTGGTAGTGCTAGCTCTGCTGACGTTAGCCACTATCTGAAAACCATTTTGATGTTTTTTAATACTCTCTGGACCAATGAACATCAACTGGCAGCCCCACCAGACTTTTCATCCAACCTCAAGAATATTACTGAAAAATACCCAAGTGATGAGTTAAACTATGTTACTTTATTTTGTTTTTTACATCAATGAAACTCTGAAAAGTAATGTGCGCCATTACCTTTCCCTTTGTGTTGTGGTGACGCCTCTGATTATTTGTCTTAAGCAGCTGTGACAGTTTTGTTACAGATGAGGTGCACATCAGTCCAGTCTTCCTAAAAGCTGTGCTTTTTTGCATAAATTTTCTGCTTGAGGCTTTTTGAGAGTGACATTTTCTGAACTTTGATTATACTCAGAAGGTCTTTCTCCTATCAGTGTTCTCTACAAACTACGACACTGTATTTGATGGTGATTGATCGGCTTGACAGCCTCACAGATATGAAACCTGAAATATTATTATTGCCCCCTGGGGTCCGTTGACACTGACAAATACAAAAAAAACAACAGATTTTGAATGAAAGTTAATCTATCACATAATAACATCTTACTGAAGATATTCATTTAATTCATTTTGTGAGAGCATTTGGCCGCCACAGTGGCCCTTGGACAAATGTAGTTGATGGACCCTGATCTAAACCTATGTTCATTACATAAACTGTGCTCAGTATTATTTCTTTTCTGGGGTTTCCTTAGACCTCTAGTCACATCTAGAATTTTTATTACAACTATTAAAGAAAACGTTACCTCAAAGCATCTCAACCATCCAACATTAACTTTCCAAATTTTAATATGAAAATAATAATTTGTGGAGGGGGAAGTTGAAAAAGAAACAGAACTTTTGAACAAGTTTGTTTACGGTTTGTTTCAAAAACTTGCAGATATTTTTCTACAAATTCAGTGTACTTGGGGGCACGTGGTACCAAACTTTTTTCTTATATTTATTTTTTAGGCTCAGTTAAGAAATCGATAAGTTTTGTCTTTTTGCTTTTATGTCAACTTTAAGGACATTTTCTTAAAGATAAAACCACTGCTCCAGTGTGACTGAAATACAAAGCTGTAGCAGTCACTGATTGGGTTTGCCTTCCTCACTTGTCTGTCAGTGTTTGAAATGTTCCAAAACAAAACAGTATCTGTTTATGTCATCCTGTCACTAAACCCTCTGAGGTTCATTACCAGCCCCGAGTGCTGAGGAGCGATCACTCCAGAGAACTGAGAATGACACCACTTTCCCATCAACACTGCATAAACACAACAACAACAGAGTCATTAATCTAATGAGCTGAGTTCATGAAAGAAACAGTTACCAAGTCCTGGTAACCAAAACACAGGGAGAGTTATGCGTCTCTTGGTTACAAAGTTCAGAGGAAGAGGAGAACTTCTGAAAGATGAAGACTTGCACACAGTGAGGTGATCACACTAACATTAAGTCTTGATCAGTTCTGAAAGTTATCACCATTTTAAACTTCTTACTTCAGCTCTATGTGCTCAACATAAAAGTTTTCAAGAGCATTTAAACCACATTGATGCCATTTTTGTTCACTTTCAATGGAAACTGAGTTAAATTAGAAAGACTACAAACTTCTGTTTTATTGTGAGTGGATAATTCCTTCACTAAGATAATACCAAACAGTGTTATAATCACATTAGAAATAACATGCTTTAAGTATTCAGGGCTTTAAAACTTGTTTCAGATCACTGCAGATATATAACAGCCTAATAAATCTGCTGACACCTGTAGAAGGAATTAACAACATTTATTCAAAGTGAGAAACAGGATTGTTCTTTTTATGCTATTATACCTTTAATAAGAGAAGACAGGACAGTGGATAAAGGAAGAAACAGGGCAAGAGTGGGGTGTGACATGTAGGAAAGAAGCCACAGGCTGGATTTGAACCCAGGTCACCCACACAAGAGCAAACCTCATTGAACTCCCTTACACCACTAAGCCATTTGCATTTTGATAACAGGACTTTTGTGTTTTTCTCCAAATGAACTTAGTCTGCATATATAAATAGTCAATGTTAAACAAAGCAGTTGTGACATATGCTGTCCAAGATAAAGCAGCTTTCAGATGTGTTCTCTAGATTTATAAAACTTTTATACTAATCTATTGTAAAACTGGGGTTGAGTGTCTAAATAGGTGCCAATGTGTTTTTAAATTGTTTTTTCTTTCCTTTTTGGCTTCAGCCTTTTTCAAAACAAAAAAGAGGAAAACTATGCAAAATGGAACAGTTGCCAGTAGACATTTTAATGACATATTCTAAGGGGAAACATATTCTATTTATGAGCTAAATACAAATTGGCTTAAGTTAATGGAGTCTGTAAATTCATCATACCCTCTTCAGTATATCTTGAAATGTAAAACTGAGAAAATAAATCATCTGCTGACTAATCACACTGGTCGCATGTCAGTTTACATTAAGAATAGTTTTAAGTGATGTGAAAGTGTGTAGAAATAAATTCTCTACATATATCCTGTTAAACTCAACCCATGTGTCCATACCAAACAAACAAAGCAGCATTAGCTACGTATAGTTAACTTAGCTTTCTACTAGCTTTGGAGCTTTGGCACTGAATATTTGAACAGATGAGTGAAAGTTTGCTTGTCACACTTGTTTACACTGAGGTGCGCTAACATGACACATGGGTAATTCTATTCATCCATGTTTAAGGAAAGCATTCATTGTGTGTTTTCTTCATGTTGCATTGCAATGGCCTGGGCCCTGTCCTACGAAGCAGGATTACTGCCTAGCGAGGTAGCTTTGAGGATAGGTTCCGGATTCCCTGTTCTACGACACGGGATCACTCCTCAGCGAGGCGAGTCTCCATGACAACGTACGCTGAACGGCTAACCTGCTCCGGGGCAGGTTAGGTTCCAGATTTAACTCACGGACTACAAAAACCCCGCCCACTGACCAATGAGCCCTCACGAAAAAATGGTTTGTCCGTTCTTAGAGTATCCCGTGGACATCGGAGCCCGACCCACTCTCTTTTTCGGATGACCACCTTTATGAAAGTTACTGGTTTTCCAGGGAGGGGTTGGTAGTACATGACACTTTCTACAGGTAGTTAAAGGGAATGAAGAACTCTCATTGCCGTAATTAGATCTTCAATGCCAGCACTTCTGTTCCATGACAATATTTTATTGCCCGTCTTAAAATAATGACAGGAATTCATGTAGGGCTCATGTGGGCTACATATCACACAAAAAATGTAAACACGATAGGAATGAACAAATGAATAAATTCATGTAAGAAATAAATTAGGTATGGTGCATGTTACAGTAAAAGTGCATGGTGAACAGTGCTATTTCAGGATGAGAATGGCACAAAAGATTTTTTTTGCATTACACTAACGCTTTTAGGCTGTCAGCAATTTTCTGCCAGCACTCCTTCCGTGCTTTAGCAGCGGCGACGGTGTTGCTTTTAACGTTAATTACATGTTTCAGCTCGTCATACTTCCTCATGATCACCTCCTGCTCCTCCTGTGTGAAGTATGCGGTCCTTCACTCTCAGGCCTGCTCTGACGCTCCAGACTGCTCCATGTTCGCGATTGGTCAGATGCAGCGGGCTCCGCCTTATATGCGTGCACACGCTCATTGCCTAGCTGGATCCACTTATGAGGTTGATAACCAGCGTCGTAAAACTGTGTAGCGAGACCGCCGGCTACTGCGCTCAGTTCAGCGAGGTAGCTCCAAGGCTAACTCGCTAGGCTGAACTTGCTTCGTAGAATAGGGCCCTGTTTAAAGTGATCATATAACAAACAACTAATCAGTACAGATACTGTATGCCAATAGATAGAAGTGATAATAATTCAGTAAATGCTTTGAATGATTTTAGTAAGTATAGCTAGGCAGTATTCTCAGTAGACTGGATGGCAGCAGGTGACAAAAGCTCATAAGTTTTATTGTTTAGAGGCTTGAGACTTGACTTGGACCCATGACCTAAGACTTGAGACGTGACCAAGTCTCACCCCATAAAGACTTGAGACTTGACTTAGACTTGTGACCAAGTGACTTGGACTTATGACCAAAGACTTTGGACTTGACTTGGACTTGCAAAAAAAAAAAGACTTGTGAACATCTCTGTTTCCTGATGTGGTGTTAGCATACCTGCTGTCCCCAGCATATAAATGATAAATGGACAAGTACTTACATAGCGCCCTAATGTCTCTGACCACTCAACGCACTTTGCACAGGTAGTCTCATTCACCCAATCACACCACAATCACACTCTGGTGGCAGAGGTTTCTATCATAGTTTTTACTGACATATTCTCTCACCCATCCATACACCACTGACCAACAGTGGGTTTGGTGTCTTACTCAAAGACACTAGCATATGACAGCAGGAACTTGGATTGAACCCCACAGCCTTCCGATCAAAAGGCGACAGCTCTACCATTAAGCCAAGGCCACCCCACAGAATGCGTGGGTTGACTTAATCCAATTTCAGGTCTTTATATTTAAAAAAAAAAAAAGGAAAAGGCTGTACTTTGTGACTTACTTTCATAACTCTTAGTTGATAGAGTTTTTGAAACTCAGTGAAAGAATGAACAAGTAACAGCATGTTGACAGCATGTTTTACGGGACTGTCATGAGTATTCCTTCTGAGAGCCACCAGCACTGTTACCCTGTTTCAACCAAGCTGGTCCTAGTTCCAGGCCAGTCCCTGACTGAGCACTGGTACAGTGATAAATGCTGTGGCCTCACAGCTAGAGGGTTTCTGGTTTACGTCCAGGTCAGTGTGCCCTGGTAGGGGTTTGCATACATGCTGTGCCCGGTAAATGTCTTTGCAAGGTTTGTGGTTGTACACCAGACTTTTTCAAATGTATATTGTATTACAGTCCACATTGCTACTTGAATCAATCCAAAACTGTCTTCCGTAAACCATTTTACTAGACCTTTCTCAGTCTAGAAAAGATGTGTTTATATAAATAGGATAGTAAAGCTTAATTTTAATGTTTTAGTGTTCTTTATTTGCTAATTGATTAATGGAAAAAGTAAAAATGAGAATATTGCCCTGAGGCAACACTGTATCATTACAGATTCACCATGACAACATTGTGGTAATGTGTCTGAGGGTATACATACTGTTCAAAGGCATGCCACTTATTAAATTTCTTTTGTACCTTGACAATAACCTCAATAAATTTGAAGTTTTAGTTTGATGCAGTTTCAGTTATGTCATCAGCCCAGTGTTTCAACTCCTTTCCATGATTTTTTTTTCTTTAGTTCCTCTAAGATAATTATTTAATGCTTAGCTTTGATCCCCGAACTCTCACCTCTCAGACTAATCCAAAGAGATTTTCCTTAAAGTTGACTTTCATGAGAACTGAGCCCTTTAAACATCCTCCACAAGAGGACAGCAGATCTCACAGAATAAAAATAGTTCATGTCGCCTGAGAGGGGCATCCTGTGCTCTCTTTGCCTTGCTATGATTGAAGTTTATGTCCATGCTGTTGGCACCCTCTGCTGAATGAAACATGTAAATAAATAATTCTATGAGGGAGTGATTAGGAAATGTCATGTTTTACACTGAATATAGAGTATACATACACTGAAAGTCACTAAACTTTGTGGGACTTCCACATTCAAATGAGACAAATGCAGTCACATCTTCTGCTCATATGGAAAGGATGGTTTTAATGATGTATGCAGGCGCAATGTAGAGGAAGAACAATTGTTTTTATTAGCAAAATGCAAGCTTTACATTGTAATATTAAGACAGTTTTTGTGTGTTTTAAAAAGCGAGACACACAAACATATACATATGTACATTCATATTTTGACACATATATATCATGTATAAGCACCTAAATATAATCACCAGTCACTTCTTCTGGCACACCTGCTGATAATTTCTCCATAATATTTATTAAAGAAAGTGACATTTAGTTTACATATTTACTTGCTCATTAAAAAAAACATGTAAAGATACTTGTAAATATATAGAATACAGCAATAAAACTGAACTTACTCAGCTTTAATTACATTTCACCTTTTATTCATTTAATCCTGCAGCTCAAAGTAATTCAAAAAAGAACAGAGAGAAATTAGAAATAACAGAATAACTTAATATTAGAACAAGATATGGGAAGTTCAAACAATAAAAAAAACTTCAAAGTACAAAATTATGACTGTAACCTTTACCAACATGCACCTCAAAAACAAACTGATGCATAAGAGAAAAACATCAGCCGTAGACAGAGGTTCAGCTCTAGAAAACACTGAATTTAGTTGTTGTGCCTGCTTGAGGGGAAACCGGTTTGTCTGTGGTAGTGGAGTAACAAAGATTCTGTGATTAAAAACTGAAGGTCAACACTGGATAAGAAACAAACTTCTTCTGGACTCATGTTTTTAGTGGAAAATGATCTAGAATCAGATCATATGATTACACAGAAGCAGAAAAATGACTGCATTTGAAGTATCCAATCACAGTTTTTTGCTCCCAGTACAAAGAAGCGACTCTTATATCATGATGGCAGGATTTTGTTCTTGAAGACGTGCACTATTTTTTCTCTAATTTCTTTGGTTCTCAGTCCATAGATGATGGGATTCAAAGCGGGTGGAAAAATCAATGCAGACATCCCTAAAAACCTCCTCAAATGTGGTGAGATTCTCCTTACTCTGTATGATATGATGGTGAAGAGACCCAGACACTCCAGCAGGAGGTAAACAGCCAGGTGGGTAGCACACGTCTGCAGAGCTTTGGCTTTTGTGTCTGTACGCTTCGACCTGAAACATGCAATGAGGATCTGCAGATATGTGTACAGAATCATCCCATTGGCTATAAACTGTGAGACAGCAACCAAAACCAGCCCGTAGATGTTGTTGATGCTCGTGTCAGCACAGACCAGAGACAGCAGACTGGGGTTGTCACAGTAGGAGTGTGTGAGTTCAGATCGGCAACGAGGCAAACGCAACAGCAGAATAAAAAGCAAACCAATGGTGGCTAAATTAGTCCCCCACACAACTGTGAATATTTTAATTATGTGAGCGTTAGTCATCACTGCATTGTACTTCAGAGGACAGCATATGGCCATGTATCGATCATACGCCATGGCAGTCAGGGCGATCACAGTCCCTCCTCCGTAGAGGTGGATAAAAAATGCCTGAGCAACACATGTGGAGTACTGTATCACCCTGCTGTCTGTCAGGATCTCTTTAATGAGCTGTGGGAAGAAAGCTGAAGTCCCTATGAGGTCATGAATTGGGAGGTTCAGCAAGATCAGATTCATGGGGTGGTGCAGAGATTTGTTCAGTATGATGGTGAGGATCAGGACGATGTTACAGAAGAGGATGATCATGTAAGCCAGAGTGGCAAAGAGGAAAGCGGGGAAAACTTCTTCAGCATTCAAATTAAAGCTTCTCAACACCAACACAGATGAGGTGTTGTACATGTTGTCCATTGTCATTCAGTTTCTCCACCTAAGATGTCTGTGAAAGCTTATGTATGGCAAGGAAATGAAAGGATGTGAAACAGAACACAAATACAACAACAAACTTTTAGATTGAAATCAAAAATTTGAACACCCGAGGCAGAACTTACCAAAATACAGCCTGAATTCCTCCACACAACTTCACTTTGTTTCCCCATATATACTTCATTTACACTTCACATACACTTTACCAGTAACTGTACCCATTAAACAGCAGGTTTTAGAGTCCAGGATAAACAGTGTGACTAAAACTTTGGGAATAAAAGACACAAAGAGCAAAAACAGAAAATTAAATGCACTCAACTAGCTTCAAAATATCAATATGGCACAAATAGCATGCAACACATCAGTAGAGCTCTAAAAGACTGACTGGGAAGATGTTCAGAGGCACCTGCAGCTTTATAGGACTGATCAGTCACCAGGCAGCTCCCAGGAGAGTAATGGTTCATCTTGACATTAATCAGTGTGTTTTGATGACAGAAGAAACAGCTAACAAGGGAATTTGAAAGAACAAAGAACGTATTTTTCAACCCACAACCACAGTCATTGATATGGATAAAGTGAAATCACTGCTTTGACACAGGGATAGAGAAATTTAAATCGGTTCTGTATTACCGATAATGTTTTACATGCAAATCCAAAAAGCAGCAGTGTGTAGTGCAGGAATACTCAGCAATAAGCAGTGATCAGATTCTAGATAGAAACGCTCTGTTGCTCAAATCATTGCGCACATGGCAACTACTCTCTCTTCTCCAACTTCCAACTGGTGTGTTATACAACAAACCACTTTATACACAGAATGCAAAATGTCAGTTTGTCCCTTCTGTGCTAGAAACATGGTGGCCTCCTCTGAAGGGGCTGGATCCTATGTAGAATATAAAAAGCTCATTTGGGTTTTTTAAAGGATTTTTTTTTTTATTCAGGTGATTACACACTGATTCAAACACACTTATGAATATTTTATCCCATTTCCACCAAGTCTCGTCTTTAAAACGCTTCTAAATCCCATACACTGCACCTCACAGTAAATCAATCAGTATTTTTTTATTGTCGTTATTAGTGTCAGAAATAGAAAATACACCCAAATCTCTAACAAAGGACACTGTACAATTGTTGCTCTTTTTGAGGGGACCAGGACTCATTCACACTGATAACACCTGGAACTTTAAATCTTGTGTCCTTGTACAAATCTCTCTTCATCCTCTTCATTTGTTTCAAATCTAAAGCCCACGGTGGTGCTGTTTTGCAATTTTCTTTGGTTTCTGGGAGGTGGGACAATGTGACCGCTTAACACCTATTCTGGCCTCCCTTCACTGGATTCCTGTCAGCTTTAGAATCCAGCATATGATTGCATTATTGGTTTTTAAAAGTCTTTATGGGTTGGCACCCCCATACCTAAGTAAATGTGTCTGAACCTGCATGCTGGTACCAAGAGTGAGGCTTAAAACAAAAGGGGACAGAGCTTTTGCGGTGGCTGCCCCTACTCTCTGGAACAGTCTGCCTCGAAATATCAGACCAGCTTGGACTCTTGAGAGCTTTAAGTCCTTACTGAAAACACACCTCTTTGCACTGGCTTTTAATATTAGTTGAGCAAGACGTCCATATCATTACTTTTTCTATTTATTATGGGGTCCTCTTCTGTTATTTATTGTCTATTTGTTGTTTTTATTGTTTTTTATTCTCTTTTAACACTTTTTTTTATTTTCTAAACACTTGCTTTTATTTGATAGACTGAGACTAAGACTGTGCAGCACTTTGGTCTACCTTGGTTGTTTTTAATTGTGCTATAAAAATAAACTTGATTGATTGATTGATTCTCACCTTTTTCTACACAATGACACCCAGCAGTGGCAGGATATGTATCTGTATTCATTAGTTTCTTTTGACTTGACTTAATGCACAGCGTAGATGGCTGTGGCTCAGTGGAAGAGTCGTCCTCTGTCACTTATAAGGTTGGTGGTTCAGTCACAGCTCTTGCAGTCTCATGCCCAAGAGTCCTTGGTCAAGATCCTGAACCTCAAGTTGCTCCCTCTGTCAGGCCACACAGCTTCTGGTACAGGCCCTTGTAATTTCACGCATCAGCTACTGCAACTCTCCAAGCAGGCCTCCCTGCGTGTACATTGAAACCTCTGCAGATGATCCAGAATGCAGCAGCTCGTCTGGTCTTCAACAGGCCCAAAACAGCACGTGTCACCCTTGCTGTTAATCTCTCTTCATTTCATTGGCTTCCAGTGGCAGCTTGAATCAAATTCAAAGGTCTTCTTCCGGCTTACAAAGCATTGACAAGAATGGCTCCTACCTACCTGGGGTCCCTCATCCAGGTCTATACTCCTTCTGGCCCACTACGTTCTGCTTGTGACAGACGCCTGGTGCTCCCACCCCAGTGTGGCTCTAAAGCTCAAGCCAGACTCTTATCCTCTGTTGTGCCCGAACGGTGGAATGAATTATCTACCTCTACTTGATCCTCAGAGTCCCTTTCTACGTTTAAGAGATGTCTGAAGACTCATTTGTTCAGGGAACAGTTGGGAATTAGGCTGGCCCTTCTCCACTTTGTCCTCAAGGGTAGAATGAGTCAGAGGGTCTAAAACCCAGCTCCTGGTGAATTTTCAGCACTAATTACCTTGAACTATAGTTTTGCAGTGATCAATTGTGGTTAGTTATGGCAACATTATTCTACACACACACACACACACACACACACACACACACACGCATTTTCTTGCACTTAATGGCAGCATCTACAGCCAAATAACTTGTAGCCATTTGTCGCACTAACTAAAGTAATTCCATTTTGTCAAAATTCTTGCTTGTGTTTTCGTTGTTTTTGACAAAAGCCTCTGCTAAATGAAACTGTAGAGCTGTAGTCAGTGTAGGAATGAGTTAGCTCATACTGTCCATTACTGGAGCAGCCTTTACCATCGGTGTGTAAATGGGTCAATGTGACTTGCTGTATAAAAGTGCTTTGAGTTGTCAGAAAGTTTGAAAAGTACAACTCTATTTTTCCAACACGAGGCAGACAAACAGAATATTGATGCAAGAGATTGGAACGTGAAAGTTGTAAAGCTGAATACATTTGGGGGACTTTGAAGTTGCTCCACAACGAAAGGAATAAAACAAAGCATTAATTGCATATAAATATAGTCATATTGCACATCAGATTTAAATGGAGAAACTCTACAATACCATCAAGTCATGCTTCACAGAACTTCCTGTTTGTTTGTGAAACTTATTACTCTGATCCAGTGACTGAAGTACTGACAGTAAAACCTCAAATTACACAAGTGTTCCCTTTATTATGACACCAGATTTATTCAGATAGATCTTGTAGATGCAAAGATGTTTTCTTTTTAACTTAGATGCGTAGTTTTTATAACAGAGGCCCAGAATAGTAGCGGGCTAGGTATTGGTGTCTTGAGATAGATACATGATCACTTGTATCAGAACATAGGCTATGGAAACAGAGGATGCAAAACAAGATGCTAAAAGGTCAGAAAAAGTCCCAACACTTTACCAAAAACACACTGTCACGATCGTTTTCTATCACTCATTCAACACTCTTTTTGTGAATAACTTTTAAAAACAGAATCTCTCAAATATTTCTAGATAATCAATATTTTTTTTAATTGCATTTTTTTTAAGTCCTCACTATGTCCTTTTGCGAAAAAATTGTAAACTTTAAGCCTGTTGTGAAATTCTAGTGATGAGAGAAGTTAAGGAAGTCTGTGAAAAAAATTGTCTCTAACTGCATAATGTGTTATACTTTAGAAGCAAACAAAGTGTCCCAGAAACATCTGATTTGTTACTGAATTTGCTGAGATTTTTTTTTCTGAATATAACTGATGATAACTTCATCCTAACTGATACACAAATTAACAGGCTTAATTTCTAAATTGACAGTTGCTCATTGTTCATTTGAAAAAATCACAGTTTTTCAAAATTTGTTGATGATGGCACTGTATTTATTCAAGAAATAAAATAAATGAAAATAAAATAAGTATGGTTTTTAGGTATATCAAACACCCTCCAAAAATTCTTTTGAAAAACAAGATTAACATCTTTTTTTTTATTTTCTTTTTTTACAAATTTGCTTTAGCAGGACATCATGGTCACATGTTTAAAAGCACAGTATTCAGTCAGAATGTATCCACACATATCCACCATATTTTAACTCTATTTAATGTAAGGCAGTCACTGAAAATTGAAATGATCTTCAAAGAGTTTTCCTGAAGACACAAATCCTTGGTCCCTCCTTCATTTATGTCCCTCTTGTAATTTTCAATATTTATTTCAAAGAATTAAAAACAACATGGTGTTTATAATTTTTCTTAACGTTTTTTAATGCTTATTAAAACATCTTGATGTAAATGTGGACTTGAAGACTGACAACAGCCAGAAAGAGGTCCTAACTTCATGAAATAACAAATGTACATCTCGCTGAATTTATGGTTTTGTGAGAAAGACACGCATGTTCATATTTTTCTGAAAATGATTAAACAGTTAAGCATAAACTGTTCCTCTTTTGGAATCTGAAAATTTAAAGGATAAAAGGTCAAAGGTGTCTTATACTTCAGTAAAATCTGAGAAGGTTTTACAGCTTTGTTGCTCCCACATTCCTTGTTAGGAACATCCTAATGCTCTCTTTGAGCTCTGCTGTTTTCAGTCCATAAATAATCGGGTCTAAAAATGGAGGAAAAACTAAAACAGACACACCGATGGCCCTCCTCAGAAAAGGTGATACACCCTCAAAGCGATGAGCCATGAGAGTGACCAACGTATTGACTTCAAGGATCAAAAAGACCACTAAATGTGTGCCACACGTCTGAATGGCTTTCTTTCTGGTATCAGGTTGACTGTTCATAATACACGTACGTAAAATCTGCCCATAAGTGTACAATATTACAAGTAATGACCCCCCTTGGAGAACAACGATGCCGAATAATCCAAAGTAGTTGTTGTCCCTGGTGTCCTCACAGTACAATTTCAACAGGGAGGGATTGTTACAGTACAAATCTACAACATGAGTCCTGCAGATCTTAAAGCGTGCAAGCATTGAAAAGAGTGTGACCATGTATGAGAAAGTAATGAACCAAACTGTGACAATAATTTTTACCAAAGTGTGTGGACTCATGATGCTGTTATATCTCAAAGGACAACATATGGCTATGTATCTGTCATAAGCCCTGGCAGTCAGGATCAACAAGTTTCCTGTACCATACACATGAATGAGGAAAGCCTGCAAGACACATGGAGGAAGTGAGATGAGTCTGTTCTGAGTCACGATTCTGAGCGTGAGATGAGGGAAGAACGCTGTTGCTCCCAGCATGTCACTGATGGGCAGGTTGAACAGCAGGACAAACATGGGCTTCTGAAGCTTTTTACTCAAGGCGATACTCAATAACACCAACAGGTTACAGAACATAATGAAGAGGTACGCTAAAGTCCCTATTACAAAAGCAGGGTACATGGACACATTAGATAAGCCCAGAGCTTCCAGTGAGAGCAACACTGCAGAAGATGCATTTGTGGACATATTTAAACAGTATTTCACACTTTTATGAAGTTGTTTCTAGAGCATCTGCAAACCTATGAAGGACAAAAAATTGCAGCTGCAAATTAGAAAATTATCACAAATCTGATCTCCTTCAACAAAAGATGCCTGCCTGTGATATCTTACCTGTGAACATGCCCTGTTCTCACATGTAGTGAGAGGTGTCAGGAGATGGACTCTAATGAGCCTGCCTTTTATTTGCTTTAAAGCATGAGGGTAAACACCAAGCGTCACCCAGTGGAGTAAAGTTTACTGACATGAATGACAAAGTAGCTGGGCAGATATGTGTGACGTAATGTAAAGGATCCCTATATTTCTGTGTTTTTGATCAGATTAACATAACATTTTGATTAGTGTCCTGAAAATAAAGAGATAACTAATTGCAAAAAAACTAATTAATCAAACTGTAACTTAGTTGTGGGGAAAAACCTGGTTAACTTAGGTTGCATACAAAAACACATTGAGCTTACAGCAACAGACGTTGCTGGTGATTCAATGTAAAGTGTGACCCTTTTAACAGATGACTGTTAGTTCTGATAGCATAAAATATAGACTGACCCCTGAAATACCCTGGATACGTGTGCAGTGCGACTCAGTTGCGCCGCGTCTCGACTGCATTTGTCAACTTTCACCGGCTGCGTGTTCAGTCCAACTAGCTGTATGACTGACAGCTGGGGTCACAGACCAAGGAGTTCCCACACTTCCATCTCCATTGATAAGTCTCTCTTCTTTCATGTTGGGCTGTAAAACCTCAAACCTGTTGACTCCTGGTCTGGCTCCGCTCATTATGTCCGTTTATCAATGTAGTCAAGCTAAATATGAATTGATTGATATGAATTGATGTGGTTTCGGTCATGACCTCCTGTCCCGCTTCATTCTATCTTTCCTATGCTGAATTTATGCGTCACAGCTCTGTGCCTGTCAAAAATAGGATGGCTGCACATTGCCTGCAACACAATAGACCAGCCATGCAGACGTGCTACAACAGAACAGATCCAGTGTAAGTTGACACATTGATTTGAATGAAACCTATTTGATCTGTTTGCTGTAATAGAAAGAAGACCACTGCAGACACATCTGGTGTATTTAAGCCATTATTCTCCATGACATCACCAGTCTGTTCCTGATGCAGAATAATGACTTTGATCGCCCACAGGGGTCATATTGGATATGAGAGCTTTAAGCTTCTCTTTTCACCCCTATAGGTCACCTGTCAGTCACTTAAGTTGAGCTGCGCCTCTTATTGGACAAACTCTTGATCATATAATTTTCTAGACCACTGAGATAGATTTTTTTTTTCAACCAGGTTGTAGATAAGCTTTTTACTGCAATAAAAGTCAGTTTGTTTGTTTGTTTGTTTTTTGGCTTGATGTGTACGTGGTTTATGGTCTTTCTGCAGATATCCTTAGTTTATAGCACTCCTGCATTGGCCTCATTTTTCAAAACCAGATGTGGCCCCAAGGGACAATCATTTTGAGCTTTGGCTGTAGTCACCAGTTACCATTGTTACTTTTAACTCCAAAGAACTGGTTAACAAGGAAGGAGTGAAGAGCCAAAGAACTCAGTTCAGCCTTATTTTTATAACTTTTTCTTACTGCTAATTAATCAATATTTACTCAATCACTCTATTATAGGAGACGTTTTTGATTCATCAACTCACTACAGGGACTGTTCAGAGCTCCCTCTAGTGTCTGCTGTGCTATTCATCGTAAAGCCAAGCTCCCTCAATATAACAAATAGAATAAATTAAGAAAATTTAGGGACACTTGTAATATTTTTTTCTTTTTCACAATCAGTCTTTACCAAAAACACACTGTCATGATCATTTTCTATCACTTATTCAACACTCTTTTGGTGAATAACTTTTAAAAACAGAATCTCTCAAATATTTCTGGAAAATCAATTTTTGTTTTTAATTGCACTTTTTCAAGTCCTCACTCTGTCCTTTTGCAAAAAAAGTGTAAACTGTAAGCCTGTTGTGAAATTCTAGTGATGAGAGAAGTTAAGGAAGTCTGTGAAAAAATGTCTTTAACTGCATAATGTGTTATTCTTTAGAAGCAAACAAAGTGTCCCAGAAACATCTGATTTGTTACTGAATTTGCTGAGATTTTTTTCTTAATATAACTGATGATAACTTCATCCTAACTGATGCACAAATTAACAGGCTTGATTTCTTAATTAACAGTTGCTCATTGTTCATTTGAAAAAATCACAGTTTTTAAATATTTGTAGATGGTGGCACTGTATTTATTCAGGAATTAAAATAAATTAAAAGGAAAATTAGTATAATTTTTAGGTACATCAACAACATAAACAACAAAATAAACTTTTTTTTTTTTTTTTTTTTTTTTTTTACAAATTTGCTTTAGCAGCACATTATGGTCACATGTTTAAAAACACAGTATTCACTCAGAATGTATCCACTCACATTCATTTTTGTTAATTCCAATACAGGTCCATATTTAAACTCTATTTTATGTAAGGCAGTCACAGAAAATTGAAATGATCTTCAAAGAGTTTTCCTAAAAACAAAGATCCTTGGTCCCTCCTTCATTTATGTCCCTCTTGTAATTTTCAATATTTATTTCAAAGAATTAAAAACATCATGATCTGTATATTTTTTAACGTTTTTTGGTGTTTATGAAAACATCTTGATGTAATTGTGGACTTCAGGACTGACAACAGCCAGAAAGAGGTTCTTACTTCATTAAATAACAAATGTACATCTCGCTGAATTTATGGTCTTGTGACAAAGACAAACATGTTCATATTTTTCTGAAAAGGATAATAGTTCAGCATAAACTGTTCCTCTTTTGGAAACTGACAATTTGAAGCATAAACGGTTAAAGATGTCTTATACTTCAGTAAAATCCGTGAAGGTTTTACAGCTTTGTTGCTCCCATATTCCTTGTTAGGAACATCTTAATGCTCTCTTTGAGCTCTGCTGTTTTCAGTCCATAAATAATCGGGTCTAAAAATGGAGGAAAAACTATTACAGACACACCGAGGGCCCTCCTCAGAAAAGGTGACACACCCTTAAAGCGATGAGCCATGAGAGTGACCAACGTATTGACTTCAAGGATCAAAAAGACCACTAAATGTGTGCCACATGTCTGAATGGCTTTCTTTCTGGTATCAGGTTGACTATTCATAATACATGTACGCAAAATCTGCCCATAAGTGTACAATATTACAAGTAATGACCCCCCTTGAATTACAACAATGCCGAATACTCCAAAGTAGTTGTTGTCCCTGGTGTCCTCACAGTACAATTTCAACAGGGAGGGATTGTTACAGTACAAATCTACAACATGAGTCCTGCAGATCTTAAAGCGTGAAAGCATTGAAAAGAGTGTGACCATTATTGAGAAAGTAATGAACCAAACTGTGACAATAATTTTTACCAAATTGTGTGGACTCATGATGCTGTTATATCTCAAAGGACAACATATGGCTATGTATCTGTCATAAGCCATGGCAGTCAGGATCAACAAGTTTCCTGTACCATACACATGAATGAGGAAAGCCTGAAAAACACACACAGGGTGTGAGATGAGTCTGTTTTGAGTCATGATGCTGAGCATGAGGTGAGGGAAGAACGCTGTAGCTCCCAGCATGTCACTGATGGGCAGGTTAAACAGCAGGACAAACATGGGCTTCTGAAGCTTTTTACTCAAGGCGATACTCAATAACACCAACAGGTTACAGAACATAATGAAGAGATATGCTAGAGTCCCTATTACAAAAGCAGGGTACATGGACACATTAGATAAGCCCAGAGTTTCCAGTGAGAGCAACACTGCAGAAGATGCATTTGTGGACATATTTAAACAGTATTTCACACTTTTATGAAGTTGTTTCTAGAGCATCTGCAAACCTATGAAGGACAAAAAATTGCAGCTGCAAATTAGAAAATTATCACAAATCTGATCTCCTTCAACAAAAGATGCCTGCCTGTGATATCTTACCTGTGAACATGTCCTGTTCTCACCTGCAGTGAGAGGTGTCAGGAGATGGACTCTAATGAGCCTGCCTTTTATTGGCTTTAAAGCATGAGGGTAAACACCAAGCGTCACCCAGTGGAGTAAAGTTTACTGACATGAATGACAAAGTAGCTGGGCAGATATGTGTGACGTAATGTAAATGATCCCTATATTTCTGTGTTTTTGATCAGATTAACATAACATTTTGATTAGTTTCCTGAAAATAAAGAGATAACTAATTGCAAAAAAACTAATTAATCCCACTGTAACTTAGTTGTGGGGAAAAACCTGGTTAACTTAGGTTGCATACAAAAACACATTTAGCTTGCAGCAACAGAAGTTGCTGGTGATTCAATGTAAAGTGCGACCCTTTTAACAAATGATTGTTAGTTTTGATTGCATGAAATGTAGACTGACCCCTGAAATACACTGGATAGGTCTGCAGTGCGACTCAGTTGCGCAGTTGCGCTGCGTCTTGACTGTTCCCACACTTCCATCTCCATTGATAAGTCTCTCCTCATTCATGTTAGGCTGTAAAACCTCAAACCTGTTGACACCTGGTCTGGCTCCACTCATTATGTCCATTTATCGATGTAGTCAAGCTAAATATGAATTGATTTTGACATGGTCTGTTTTATTTTGAAAGTCACTGGGTGTTTTTTAGGTAGTTTCGGTCATGACCTCCTGTCCCGCTCAATTTTTCCCATGCTGAATTTATGCGTCACAGCTCTGCCCCGTCAAAAATAGGATGGCTGCACATTGCCTGCAATACGATGGACCAGCCACGCAGACGTACTACAACAGAACCGATCCGGCCATTAGTCTCCACGACATCACCAGTCTGTTCCTGATGCAGAGTAATGACGTTGATCGCCTGCGGGGGCCATATTGGATATGAGAGCTTTGAGTTTCTCTTTCACTGCTATAGATTGCCATCAGTCACGTGAGTTGAGCTGCGCTTCTTATATGACTAACACTCTATCCTAATACCTTCTAAACCACTGAGATTGATTTTTTTTTTTTTTTTTTTTTTTACCAGGCAGTAGATAAGCTTTTTACTGAAAAAAAAGGCAGTTTGTTTGTTCGTTCGTTTTTTGGCTTGGTGTGTACGTGGTCTTTGGTCTTTCTGCAGTCATCTTTAGTTTATAGCACTCCTGCATAGGCCTCGTTTTTCAAAACCAGATGTTGCCCCATGGGACAATTGTTTAGAGTTTTGGCTGAAGTCACCAGTTACCATTGTTACTTTTAATTCCAAAAAAATGGTTAACAAAGAAAGAGTGAAGAGCCAAAGAACTCAATACAGCCTTATTTTTATAACTTTTTCTTACTGCTAATTAATCAATATTTACTCAATCACTCTATTATTAGAGACATTTTTGATTCATTGACTCACTACAGGGACTGTTCAGAGCTCCCTCTGGTGTCTGCTGTACTATTAGTCATAAAGCCAGCCTCCTTCATTATAACAGATAGAATGAATTGAGAAAATTTAGGGACACTTGTAATATTTTTTTTTCTTTTTCACAATCAGTCTTTATCATGCTGATTTATTTGTAAGTTTTTCTTTTTTTCTTGATGCTTAAAGAGAAGATATGAAGTAGTACAGGAAATGTTGCGAGCGGAGGAAAGGGAGAAGACCTGCATATGTGGTCTTGTCCAGAAGTGTGCTGACTTTGGTGCTTCATCAGTAATTCTAATTGCTCAATTCTGCAGTTTTTACATTGTTTTTTTTTTTTTTTTTTTTTTTTTTTTTTTTAGTTTTTAGGCCTTTTTCCTGATGATTTACTTAAACAAAACAAGTTTTAACTGAAGTCTAATGTTGACCTACACAGGAATCGATAATACCCTCATTTAGATTTTCAGTTAACTTACTATTTATTTTTTTTTTAATTAGTACTATGAACAAGCCCAGGTATCTTTGAATTATCAGGACCAGTCTGTCCCATGTGTTTATGATGCAGCCTTCAGCCATATATGTTGTTTTCCAGTCTGTTTTTGATCATGATAACACCAAGCAGTAAGTCCTGGCCCAAATAATTGCAATGGCGGGGACATAGTACATGAATATGTTTGATCCTTAAGATGTTTATCTGTGACAAGAAGTGGTGTGAGCAGGAAGGAGAGCAACATAAGAAGCAGAAAAATGAATTTTAACATCTTGTCTGCAGCTCTTTCATTATATTTAAGGTGATCCTTGACAATATGAATAGTCTCCAGTGAAGTTGGTACAATGTTATTTTTCAAGACACCTCTCAAGAAAATATTGCTCATGCTGCAGCTTGATTCATTACCACCACCAACTCTTTGTTTTTGTGTTGTATTATCTTGAAATAAGATCTCCTGTCATGTAGGCGATGTAAAACATAGTGAGAAATTTTTCACTGGTAAAAAACAAAACAAACACACTCTGTAAAATTTGAGTCTTTATCACTGTAATCTGACTGAATTCACATGCCAATCAAGGAACTTAAAAGGCCTCAGTCTACAGTGGGAGCTGATCCTCATCTTCAGTTATGCAGAGTAACAACTTAAAGCAGCCTCAAAAGAATCAAACACCAAAAAATAAGTTTGGAGAAAACTGCATAAAGAGTATTTAATCTCAATTCATTAACAATGCGTGAAAAACGTGTCAATCAAAACAGTCAAAATCACAGCAGTTCAGTTTACTAACATGTATACATTAAAACAGGGATGGTAGAAATAATGATTGATTTTGTTTTAGATGAAATTGGATAAAGGAAAAAAAAACAATTACACCTCTATTTGTGACTACTGTTTGATCCCACCTCTACATTAAAAAAAAACGTTGTATACTGCACAAGGCACACAAGAAAATATAAAAAAACAAAAATGTTTTTGTAAAAAGTCACCATTGATATCTGTAGGAGCCTGGCTGTAAGTTGGGCTTTGATTTACTCTTGTAGAAATATCAGTCACAAGTTTGAGTTCATGTGTTCACGCTCTGGTACTGACCACAGTGTCATGATGGTACTCATGCCTGTCCTGCCTTCATGTGTTGACATTTATACAGACACTCTGCTTCTTCTCAAGATTGTCATCAGAGTGGTTCGTATCTCAGATGTGTAAAGCCCATAAACAAGGGGATTCAGCAGTGGAGGAACAAGAAAAATCAGCATGCCCATTATCTTCTGCAGGTCAGCTGAGACATTTTTGAGCCTGTGAGATAAAATAGTAAAAGTTCCCACAATCTGGAATATTAGGATTATGACTAACTGAGCCACACATGTGTTGACAGCTTTGACTTTTGTTTCAGACCTCCGAGAAGCCACACAGGTGATGAGAATCTTCACATAGGAGAACACCTGGATAGACACACTCACAGCCTGCATGACAGCGGTGTTAAACAAACCTATGATGTTATTCAGAGTTGTGTTTCCACATGTGAGCTTCAGCAGTGACGGGTTATCACAGAACACATTCATGATGACAGACCTGCACCTGGGGTTTCTGGTCTGCAGAGAGAACAGCGACACAATCAGGACAAGGTCAAGACCCCAGACAAGAGACACGATTATGATGACCGCTCTGGGGCTCATGATGGAGCTGTAGCGTAATGGCATGCAGATGGCAACATAACGATCAAACGACATGGCTGCAAGTATAAACAGAACACCTCCACCGTACATGTGCAGCAGAAAAGCCTGTAAGACACACAGAGGGTAGTACACCTTGTTGGTCTCAGTAACAATGTCTGACATCACTTTGGGGAGCATCGCAGTTATTCCTATCAGATCATTTAGGGGGAGGTTGAAAAGAATGAAATACATGGGCTTGTGAAGGTTCTTCCTCACAATGATCACAGTCAGCAAAGTAAGATTGCAAAAAACAATAAAAATATAAATTGCAATGCCAAGAAAAAATATGGGATATTTCCCTCCAGGTGGGATGAAGAAAGGATCCAGAGTTAACTCAGATGTAATATCAAAAGATTCATTTTCCATTTTCACAGAGAGACAAAAGAGCAACAGTACAGTGTCATTATACAAGAGTGCATCAGTGTGTACTGATGTTACCAGATTCAGCAGCAGAGAAGGAGCAGGGCAGTGCTGCTTTTTTATTGGCACCACAAACAGAACTTCTGCCTTGTTAGTTACGTCAACTCGTGCTCCTGGGATTGCTCATGGATTTCTTAAGATGAATGTTTTCAAGACCATTTTTGTTAAACATCTTAACTCTCCTGATAAGGAAACTCTAGTTTAAGTTTCCTACATATAAACTCAAGTAAAATTACAAAAAATACTGATAGAGACTGAAAGTAACCAATAATTTGAAACTTGCTAGCATATTTTTCAGACAAAAGCTGTACCGATCATTTCCCTGCTGACTGATGGATTAAAATAAGGTGATGATCATAAGTGACAGTAGCATGAGAAGTAACAAGCAGGTGGTGTATAACAGACTGGAGTTGAACATTTTAAATAGTATCACACTGACAGGGCTCTGTCGGTGACTTACTATAGGAATGCATATAGAATTAAAGACGTGATGAAATATCCACAATTTGAAGTGAAGTATGAGGTTTATCAAGCAGTTAATGATCGTTGGACCTGATGAGAACCTGCACAGCTGAAACTGAAATTTAAGTGTGTCTAAGTGTTTTTCTGGTAAAAAGGGGTAATGCCTGGGTTGCTGCATGTTTGCTTTACGGGACAGCTTCTGTTAAAAGGTTGGGCATCCATCCATTATCTTAACAGCTTGTCCCATTTAAGGTTACAGGGGCGCTGGAGCCTATCCTGGCGGTTTTTAGGTGAGAGGCAAGGTGCATCCTGAGCAGGTCACTGGGAATTCACATACACTCACACCTACAGGCAATTTAGAGTGACCAATAAACTTGACCAGCATGTTTCTGGACTGTGGGAGGAAGGAAGGTCCTTCCCAGCCTGGGTTTGAAACCAGAAACCTTCTTGCCATGAGGCAACAGAGCTAACCACTGCTTCAGTCTGGACATTGTGTAGGTTAGAGAAAATCGATAAAAATGGTCTTATTAGACTCAACGTGAGCCACATTCATCTACAAAAACAGAAAAAGTCTTATTCCAATATATTAGAGCTAAAAATTATATGATCCGCAGAGTCCCTCTCTTCTTTTAAAGATATCTGAAGATTCATCAGAGACCCAGCTCTCAGTGAATTTTCAGCACTAATTACCAAATGTTGTTGAAGGTTGAAGTATATTGTTGCAGCAATTAATTGTGGTTAGTTGGCTAGATTATTCTACATTATTAAAAAAATAATAATCTTGCACTCAATGGCAGCATCTGCAGCCAAATAACTTGTAGCACTTTTGTCACACTAATTTTTACCTCCTGTCTAAATTCTTGCTTGTGTTGTGCGTCACTTTGGACAAAAGTGTCTGCCGTTTGTAACTGTAAAAATGAGGTCAAATTGCTTGTAAAGAGTAAAACAATCTTGACAGGGTATAAGAAGTTCATTCATTCATTTACCAAACCGCTTATCCTGCTCAGGGTGGCTGGAGCCTGTCCCAGCTGTCATTGGACGATAGGCAGAGTACACCCTGGACTGGTCGCCAGTCAATCACAGAGATGACACAAACAGACAGACTTTCACACACAAACTCACGCCTACAGACAATTTAGAGTGATCAATTAACCTGATGAGCATGTTTTTGGACTGTGGAAGGAAGCCGGAGAACCTTGAGAGAACCCACACATGTACGGAAAGAACATGCAAACTCCACACAGAGAGGCCCCTCTGCCAAGCTGGGAATCGGACTGGTGACCTTCTTGCTGTGAGGCTGCAGAACTAACGATTGAGCCACTGTGCGATAAGAAATTCATTTCTTTAAATTAAAAAAAAAATGTTTTCAGGAATCATTTTTGTCTTCTGCTTTCTTTGATTAAGACTTTTTTTTGTAGACTCATCCGTGTAAGTGGCTTATATTAAGTCTAATGAAATACTTCTCTTTTTTTTTGGCTGTGAGATGTGTTGACTCCATGTTTAAGCTTTCAGTAGTGCAGGTATATACCTCCAAATGTTTGAAAAGTCTTCTTCAAGTTTCTTTCACTTTGAAAAGTTTTCATTAACATCAATGAACTTTAACCTACTCCAACAGTTTAGATCAGGTCTGCTGTAATACTGTTATGTAACTAAATAGTCTCCAAAGTGGCAGAGTTACATCAGATAAGAGCCTCAGCACTTCGTCAAAACATATTTATTAATGAGCCCCTCTGGGAGATCAGTCAACAGTTTGTTATTAACTGTTTCACTGTGTAATTAATCCCAGGACAGTCCATGAGCGTCCGCTCAATAATGACATTCCACCTTTAATAAATCCTCAGAGACGCTGTAACCTGTGATGTCGCAAAACATGTGACAATCTGTAAAAACATTTGATTCTTTGACTGAAATTATTAAATTTTTAATTCCATTAATCTGTGATGATGTGTGTTAAACTGGACCCAAAAGCAGGCAGAGGCAGAAGAAGCAGTTTAAGTGATTTATTGAATGGAGAAGAAGTGCAATGTCTTTAGTGTAGGGGATCCAGATGTACACTAAAGACATTGCACTTATGTCTTTAGTGTAAGGTATGTGGAAGCAGGCGAGAGTCCAGGGAGAAAGTGTGGCAAGAGGTTCAAAGAGAAACAAAGAGAGTACAGCAGCAGTTAGACAAAGATTAAACTTGACTAGAAACCAGAAACTTGAAGATACTTTTTCTACTGAGGAGCCAGCCGTTATACCACTGGCCAAAGCTGAAATACACTGGCACTGTTCTCTTCTCTTTTCAGAGCTCAAGTGCAGGCTCTTGACCATGATGTAGAACAGGTGTGCAGGTGCAGGTGCAGGAAGAAGCCAGTACAGAGGGTGAACCACCCAAGACTCTGTGGGGAAACCAAAGAAAAACATTTCACACAAGAAAAGCAAGAACCACCAACTAAACCACTTTGAAAATTAAAGCTGCAGCTGTTGTTCCAGTTCCAAAGCAGAAAAATTGCTCTGTGTCATTTTTTCCTCCTTTATCTGTGATGTGAAATAAAGGAAAATAATAAGTGACTAAGGATTGACAAACCAACTGTTAAAGCAAAACATCCCACATTTGTACAAATAACCACTTTTCCAGTTTTTGACCCTAAGGAAACAAATCCTTATTGAAACAGAGCACTGAACTGGTCACATTTGGCCTTTGGGAAAAGAATACCCACAAAGAGAATACAGAGGGACTGTGAGGACATTAGGACATCAGGAAAAAAAATTATCTCACCCAAGAGACATCGACACCATGGACTCATAAACTCTGATAATTGATTTGACCCTTTAAACACCTTTGGGACCTTTATTGATAGCTTTTAATGTCCTTGGGCATCAGAAAATGTTGTTCACGGGTGACCTTCACAGCGGCCTGTGCAGCTCAATGTGAAAACTCTGCTCTATTGTTAAAGACTTGCAGGATTTTATATAACAAAGCCAGCTGCGACTCAGTGATAGTGAGTTAATATAAAAATGTTGGTGGTTGGATTCCAGCTCCAGCAGCTCACATGCTAGAGTGTCCTTTAGCAAGACACTGAACCCCAAACTGCTTGCAGGTGTAAAACCATCTGTGTTTGAGTATTTTTGAATGGTGTTAGTTAACACTGACGTAGGCTTTACAGAGTAGCCTCTACCAAGTGTCTTCAACAAATTATAAAACATTTTTCGTCAGTGTCTTGAAAAAAAAATGACAATTTTACCCAAGTATAAGCTGAAAAAACTGTGCATCACATAATTTATGATAACCTTGTCACAGAACATTGATTGTTGAACACCCATTTTCAGAATATCTGGAAGAAACTTTATTTTTGGCCTAGGTATTCACTGATGCTCAAAGATGCAAGTTTTAAAGTTTGGTGATCAGAGGTCAAAGGTCACTACATCAGGGAATCAACGCTATGATCAGGAATTCAATATTTCAGACACACTTGAACTCAGTTTAGGCTTGTTGGTTTTCTATGTCCATATTCTTAAAGTCTTCAGTGGGTTTTGATGAAATTGACACAATCTTAAAAATATTAATCATCTTGTGCCTATCCTTAATTTTGTTTGGCATGTATATTTTTATATACCCTTGATGTCCGAATATGAATTTTCATCCACATTTTATTCTGTGTGTAACTTAAAGGTGAATTAAAGCTGAATTTGGACAAGTTGTTAGTGGCATGTATCTGTTAAGCCGCGTTTCCACCGAGCAGACCCGTTTGGTTCATCTCGATACGGCACACATTTTGTGGCGTTTCCACTGACGGGACAGAGCCAAGACGAGCTGTCCCACTTTTTGGGATCCGTTTGTATGGGTGCCAGACTGAACCGATCCGCTCTCGGAAGGTGGAGCTACAACACTGCAGACCGTTGGTTGGTCAAAAGAATCGTCACTTAACCCGACAGCGGCTGCATATCTTCTGGCGGCACACAGTCTTCTCTGAAACAAAGCTTGATTGCACTTTGTATCAAAGAGCTACATGCCAATCACAGAGAGAATAAAATGCTGCATGTCTTCCATCTGTGCTCTTTGTTTACTGTGTCGTGTTTTTCTTCCTTGTTGGATTTATTAGCAGGGTAAACTGTAGTGCTGCGTCACACTATTGTTTAACAGCTACAGCTTTCGGCTTACACACCGCGTACCATGAGAGCGCACAGCCTTGCTGTGGACACACAAATGGGGTTAGACTTAAATGTACCAAACCGGGCCAAACCATATTGAACCGAACCAGACTGCTTGGTGGAAATGACAACTTTAGACAACAAATCTTCAAACATATCTGCCAACACTCATGATTTCTTCAGGAGTCTCTTTCACTAGCACTGTGTAGGATATGTGCCATCAGGCCTGGCAACCCTAACTTGGCAGCAACAAGCATGCACAGATTTAAGCAGAGGATGACAAAAAAAAAACTGTGTGAGGTCTCACAGGTTTGACTCTTTTAGGCTTTTAGGCTTTTGAAAGGGACTTTGTGGACTTTGTAAGCTATGTTGAAAAAGTCTCATTTCTAGATATATGCCTGATTTTAACCCGCAAATTCAAATGAAGTTATTATCTCCAAAAAATGCTATTTCTAAGCCTCCCTATCACGTTTTGTGGGACTGGACTGATTTGGACACTGGAGAGAGACTGTCAAAAGGAAAACGACCAGAAGAGCAGAAGAAAGCTCAACGGGAGAGTGATAGAGCACGAGCTAAAACACGGATAAAGTGGCTTAACGCGTTTGTGATAATGTTCATTCTAGCTCACTACCAAACTGCACTACGAACTGAGTCTACAAAGTTTGCTAGTCATTATGTTTCAAACAATAGGGCTACGTAATTGTCACTAAATTCATTATCTCCTCACATTGTATCCGGTAAGTAAGAGTGGTTAGAGTTATGTCCTCATGACAGAGGGTGCAAGTGATCATAGGAAACAGAGTCTTTATCCCAGAAAAACACAAGTTTTTCCAGATGGTCCTCACATAGCTTCTTTAATTTGTCTAACGCAAGCAGTTGATGGCATCTAAACCATGCCAGAATTATGAGGGCTATAGCTTCTGTTTGTGCAGCTCCTGCCCCATCAATTGAGCCAAACTCACACCTCAAATTCTGACAGTATGTTGACACAACCTCGTTTCAAGAAAAAAGCTGTTATGATTTCTGACCTTTGACATCATGGCCTTTCTAAACATGTCTTGCTTGTTACTTATCAAATTGTGTTACATACTTGCCCATTTACATGATAGTTCTTATCGTACCACCCCTCGAGCTCTATCTGGGAGGACTTTCAAATGTTCTCACCCTGAGGATAAAAGAGAGGAAGAGTTGGGATTTCTACAACAGGGTGGTGGCATCTGGGAGAACAAGTATCAGAGTTTCTTTTCATTTTACAACACTGTAAATATGCCTGATTGTGGCTTTTGCTGAGCATTTACTGTTATGCCACTTGAAGGTGCATGAGCATCAGCTGTGTATGTATGCTTTATTTAATTTGCATTGTATAATTTTCATACCGTCGCAGTATTGTACATACAGACAAAACTAATGTTTGGATGTTTTTGTTTTATTCTGATGAATTATGAGTCTTTTTTTCCTCCTTCAGGTTTCTCTTAACTACTAAAGTAATGAAAAGCAACATAACTGTTTCAGGAGAAATCCTGGAAATCCAAGGCTTCAATATTTCCCCAGCGTACACATACCCTCTCTTTTTTTTACTGCTGTTTGTCTACTTCTCTCTGCTTTTTTCCAACATTGGAGTCCTAGTGCTCATCATCACAGAGAAGAGTCTGCACCAGCCGATGTACATTCTCTTCTGTAACCTGTCTGTCAATGACCTGATGGGTAACACGGTCCTCCTGCCTCAGCTGATGGCTCACATCATTTCCACAGAACGCTTTATGACCTTCAGACAGTGTGCCGTTCAAGCATTTTTCAGCCACACGTTTGGATCTGCCTCACATATGATCCTCATCATCATGGCTGTTGATAGATATGTTGCAATTTGTCACCCTTTAAGATACAGCTCCATTATGACCACTAAAGCTGTGATCGGGCTATCAGCCACAGCATGGGGGGTATCTTTAGTCCTGGTCTCTGTACTCATTGGTCTCACAGTGCGGCTGTCTCGTTGCAGGTCCCTCATACAGAATGCTTATTGTGATAACGCTTCACTCTTCAAGCTCTCCTGTGATGATGTGTTGATCAACAACATCTATGGACTGTTTTTCACTGTGCTGCTGTTCAGCTGCTCCATTGGAGGCATAGGTGTCACCTACATTAAAATAGCTCTAATCTGCTGGATCAGGAAAAACAAGGAGCTGAATAACAGAGCGCTGCAGACATGTGCGAGCCACCTGGTCCTGTATCTGATCATGCTGTGGTCAGGCTTTTTAACAATCATTCTTCACCGTTTCCCAGATTACCCAGATCTGAGGAAGATTGCATATATTCTATTTCATGTGGTTCCGGCTAATCTAAACCCAATTATTTATGGGATGCAAACAAGATCTTTACGGAATAAAATAATTCAATTACTGCAAAGAAAAGTAGCGTCAACCTAACTCCTTATGCCTGGTGTTAAAGCTGTACTTGAGGCCTAAACATAGAAACGTGAAAATGTCGTGTTTCGCTGTTGTTAAACCTGTTCTTAAGCCTGTCCACACCTGGAATACATTTTTTTTATACAGGAATGCTTGTTTAAGTTCGAACATCAGTACTTTTTCCCCCTACATTCCAACTCTCTTTTTTTTTAATCGGTTTATTTTTCATTAAATGTGGAGAAATAGATTACACTGAAGGTAAACCCCATGAACAAGTCTTTTAATGTCTTATATCTCAGTGCTAGAACAGCATAGAGGGCCTTGTTTTTTTTTTGTTTTCTGTTTTTTTTTATTTGTTTACTTAACATCAGAAAGTTCAAGAATAACATAGATCTAAAATGACATTTACCTTGCGCTATACAGTTTCAAAATAACTCATGTAATCTAATTTTGTTAATGTAATCTTTAAGATCTGCATGGTTTGACCTTTAGTATAAATCCTGTGGATGTGTATTTTGTATTTTCCCTTCTAATTTACTATCAAAAAGGATTATATTTCACCTGTTTGAAAAATGTGAAAAGGTGTAAAAGAGCTGACATCCCATGTGAATGAATAAATGAGGACTGAAACTTTAAAGGATTAAATATAACTCTAAATAAGTAGAAATTTACTAGTATCATAGGATGGAGTGGTTGCCTTTCCACAGCATGTTCTACACTGAGGATGTTTAATTGTCACTCTTAGGCCTCAGATGGTTTAATGGTCTCTGTTTAAAGTCAATCCTGGGTCTGTACTGATTTTCTTCTCTGGCTAAAGAAAAGTCTCCAAAACAAACAAAAACACTTCTATACTGCCTTATTTTTGTACATCACAAGACATCCCTGCTTAGGAAGCATGTTACTTTCCTTGTGATTCAGATTAAGGCTCCATTTGCAACATAAAGACCAGGGATAATACACATTACAAGCACAGCTACTGGTGATGATGCGAGGGATTTATAAGATAATCCATGTGGTTTACTGCAAGATCATTTTTTCTCATTTCATGGTTTTATGCACAGAATCTTTCCTGATCACGTTTGTTATTTTATTCACTCTTATGTCCAAATGTGTGATTCTGTGTATTACCTGTCTATGTTAATGTAAAGATACTATGATCTTTTTAGTGGGATTTGTTTCTAAATGAAATTGTATCATTGTATTAATGTTCTTTGTGCTGTACTGGTATAATATTACATTCATTTCAGAATTTTACAGCTTTAACTCTCTTGATGAAGGTGTTCATTGAGGATTAAAGAAATTTGGTTTATTTATTTGTCACTTCTTTGTGTTACTTTTCTGAATCCTTTGGCTTGTTTAGGTAAAAAGACATACACAGTGATGAAGAGTTAATATTTATTTTATTCTAATAAATAAATTAATTAATTTGAAAATAAACATCCTTGCTTGGGACACAGATTTATGACATTCACTTGGACAAAAAACAGGTAGTGTGACTTATTAACCACAGGACCCATAAAGTGTATCAAGGATCTAACTATAATCTCACAATCACTGCCTCCTTCAGGAAAATTTTCATCAGATTTGTGATCAAAGGTAATCTGAGAGATCACTGAATGTGTAATAATGCTAAATACACAGAACTACATTGTCATGGAACCCACTCCTGCTGTCAGACAGCTTTACTCATAATTAGTAGACTCATTAAAAACACCATGATGAAAAATAACCACATGAAGAAGCGGTCTAACACTTTGGCCACTTTCTTCCACTCCCCAGTCCGTTTCTGCGTGGCCCTTTGGTCTCTGTAGCAGTTTGCTATGTACTCAATGTTTCTCATCAGCTCCCTCTCATTGCATGACACCCCTTTGTCTTTTTTCTCTCCGTCACTCACTCCTCCTTTCCTGCACCTCCTCTGCGCCTCCGTCTCTCCACATTCCATGCTCATGTAGACGCCATTCTTCCAAGCACTGTAGTTGTTTGTTGGGTTCCTCCCTATTGACCCTCTTGGACTCATCATCTGGTCTATGTCTTCTCTCTCTTCTGACATCCCTTGAGCTCTTTCCATTTTGAAGACGCAGTCGTCTCTGCCGGCTCCTGCTTGCCCGTTCATGGTGCAGTTGTTATTCTTCGTTGGTGGAGGCTCCTGTTTTTCTGGCTGTGGCGACATGCAGTTCTCCCCAACTTCGTAGACGAAACACATTCTGGCCATGTGCTGCAGGATGACCGTCTTGGCCCACTTTGGGACAGGTTTGGCGTCTGGGCCACAGTGGTGGATGTTCATGATGAAGATGGTCAGGGCAGTAGAGGCTGTGATCATGGTCATAGTTGCAATATAATACTTTCCTGTTGAAGACAAAAAGAGACAAGCAACGGTTTATTAATAGAGCATTGCCTGTGGGCTAGCTTAAGCTGATACTGTCATTTGCTTTCTCACCAATAAGTGGCACATTCTCGGACGGCGGCATGATCTCTGCAACCAGCAGCTGAAAGACGGTGAGTGCCAGCATTACAGTAACACCCAAAGACACCTTTTCCCCAGAGTCAGCAGGCAGGTAGAAGCCCAATGGAGCCAAGAAAGAAATCATCACACAGGGTATCAGCAGGTTGAAGACATAGAAGGAAGCCCTCCTCTTCAGTTTTAAAGTGTACGTCACATCAGGGTAAGGGTCAGCACAGCAGCCGTACTGGATAACATTCTTCTTTGCTGGCATTCCCATCACTTCCCACTCCACGTTGTCCACCAGGTCTGCCAAGTCTGCGCTCTCCAGGGCATTCAGGATGTCCAGCTGGTTCCCGTTGTAGGTCCAGGAGCCGTATGTGAACCTGCACTGCTGGGCATCAAAGGGGAAAAAAGACACGTCCACTTTGCAGGAGCTCTTTGTGATAGCTGGAGAGTCCCACATTATCTCGCCATCGTGTCGGATTACGACATTAGTATCCATGGGGCCTGTGAAATGGTCATCGGCACTGAAATCAGAAAGAAAATGGTCTGAAGAAGGAAATTAGCCCAAGACATTTTCATTCAGGAGGTTATTCAGACTCATGGTAAAAAATAAAGGAGTGAGGGGAAGAAGAATTTCAATTTAAAAGCTGGTCAGTATAAGAGGGCACAAGTACACCTACTGGAGAAGGAGTCAACACATTTAAGAGAGCTGTACTCCTTCCTCAGTGCTGTGTCTGCTTTTTATAACTCCTAAATAATGCTACATGTTGTTGTGATATTTAGGTGTTGGTCCTATCTTTCTGTCTTCTACCAATTCCTAATTTCAAATTAATTGCAGACTTTCTTCCAGCTTTGATTCAGATTAAATTTTAATCTATCATAAAACGTATGAGCCTGTCTCACTAGAAGGTTGCAATAGCAGCATTTTCTTTTTTTTCCATCTGTATTAATAAATATTTTTTAATCCAACAAAGTATGTTTAGATTATTACCTAGTTTCGTCTGGTTTCTTTAGCCAATTATCTGGTGACAACAATCCGGGATATAACTTGTGTCTCCTCTTGCAAATCCCAGTTTGAAAATCATTTGTTTTGTATAGCTTATACTGGTTGACCTTGCCATCCTCACTTCTGCTGTTTGTTGTTTTTTTCTGTAGTTGATTGTTCTTGTTTTTTTTACTTGTGATGTAAGGCGACTTGAGTGTCTTAAAGGCGCTCACAAATAAAATGTATTGTTATTAAAAGATTCACAGCTCAGGTGGTAACACAAACTGGACCCTTATCCCACCCTGGGTTCTGAATTTTGCTTTAGCACCTGTTCATTTTATATAATCCCACATATAATGTGAGCCATTAGCAAATTATCATGATAAATGTAATATCCTTTGGGCTTCACTTTCTTCCTCCTTAAACTCAATGGCCAATACAAGTAGTAAGTCTGTTTTTTATTAAGTATGATTATTTTAGGTTTATTAATCTTTTCCAAATTGGCTGCATATGATCATTTCTATTGCTGAAGTATAAAAAGCAGACAAAGGCCTGAACACTCCCCCGAGAAATGCCTTTAAAGAATGTTCAGCCTGTGTCCTTTATACTGACCATCAATAGCCAAACTGGGATTAAAAAAAAGCCAATGATTAACCCAATACCAGTCCGACCTACTTGTTATATAGGACTATATCAGGTCTCCATACATAACTACTAGGTATACGGATGGTATCAAGTCCATCGTAATCATCTTTATTCCATTTCAGGTGTGCATCTACCCACACTTGTCGTATCCATAGATATGCAGTCAGAATTTGGTTTCGTTCATCCTGTAAAACATTTAACAATGCAGAAAACTAGTGACAATAATGAAGATGTTACAGGGGAAACAGAAATGTCATCATATATATACAAGTTAAATTCAAATGTCTACAGCCTGGTACAAAAAAAGCTGATCTCATAGCTCATTTCAAAAGGTTGTAATGCAAAAACACGGTACTTTTTTTTAAACTTGTTTTGTTTATTTAAAGGGTTATTATTATTTTTTTGCATAAGTTGTCAGAACTAGAGGATGGTTTCAGTCCATACAGCCAAAAACGAACCAATTCAAGCTGCCTCAACTCCACCTTTTTACATTGGTACATTGGATTCCACTCTTCAACTTTGGTGGTCACCATTGTTTGGTTTTTCCAGCACCTCTTCAAAAACAAGACACTACATCTGTTTCATTTCCAGTCAGTGTTCACACCTTAAACACGATTCATTAGGAAAATAAAAGCATGTGGTGAATTGGTGGTTATGGAGCAGATTCTTCTCAGACATTAAATCTTGTTGTATCATGTGTTCAGTGTTGTATTACCATATCGATGATTTGTGACAGTGTAACCTGCAGCGTCACATTCAGTATGTTCTTTGTGTCCTCCACAGGCCTCAGAGCGCTGGTGTAGTTGGTGAATAGGTCATTCAGGAGCTTCTGAGCGAATTTCCCATGAGCACAACGACAGGCTAAGATTGGGAGACACATAATGTACAACCAGAATTGCTTTTCTGTAAATTAACTTTTATCTCTCATGTTTTTTGGTCAAGCTGATGTCATTTTCATTCAAGCAAATGGAGTGATTGACACAGGAGGGTGGCATTGACATGAGTGAAAATGTGATCCATGACAGATGGTGTCAGGGAACAGAGGGACCTATCCCTCCTGTAAAGCCCTGCTAAGAGATCAGGCAGATCTACCATCATGCAGCATGACTGTTTTAGTTCAGATTATGTATGTGATGTGTAGCATGTGTTCAGTGGACACATACATATCATGTGATTATCAAAATGAGCATGAACAGGGGTTTAACATGTGCTGTGTAAACAGTGATGCGAACAGTTAAACCCCAAAACACAACTGTGAATGGCATCTTCATATATTTTTATGAGGAAATCAAAATTTTTGTAACATGGAAACCCTGTTATTTCTTATTTAGCTGGGTCTTGGTTTCAGAGCTTACAATATGTTCAGTCCAGCCAGATGTTAACCCTGAACTGGTGCTCCAGTAATACCTCTGAGCTAGAAACAAAGACGGTCTGAGGGATTATAATTGCTGTAAATCCCTTGATAACAGCAGCTACAAGATGCTGGCCCTGGGTTGTGGGCTTTGTGGAAGAAGACATGAATTCAGATTTTAAAAAATGTAAATTGTTTAATGGTCTACTCGACTTATTTAATAAATGTAAGTCATCTGACAAAGTCTGAAAACCTTCACATTTTGTTGTTATCCTTGCAAGTAGTTTTCCTCCTGATATTCTGCGTGCCATTAAATTAATAATAATAATAAACTACATGCTAAATAAATGTAATTTAAAAATTCATTGAAATCACCTATTAGAGAAATAAAATAAAGATAAATTCAAACTTACTTGGCAAAATGCACACACACAGAAGCAGGCATGGTAAAACTTGGATTTTCCACCGTTTCATCTTAGTAAATCAGAGCACTACTTCTAAAAGACCATTAGGTAAAGTTTTTGTGATAAAATTACATCCTCTGTAACTTATAAAACAAAAATAAAGAGAAATCAGCTGGATGGATGCCGAGGATCATCGTTCTGCGTTTGGGGATTGAACATGACGCGCTGAAGAAAAGAGGGGCGGGGCATCGGACACGTTATTCCCATATACCGAGACAATCCCACTCATACAGAAACAAAAACTTACACCGTCTTCTTCTTCTTTTTTATTTATTTATTTATTTATTTATTTATTTATTTATTTTTAATTAAAAGGGAAAAAAGAAAGAAATTGCTGCACATATAGATTAACTATTAATTTCAGCACCACGGACAGTTCATTGCATCGTCACATTAGCCCAGCATTAACCTGCTCCGTCTCTTATCACCACGTGGATTTTACCCATCGATACACATATTTTCTTGCATTATTACGCATGTGCTTAGTGATGGGTGCAGCTTCTTTAAAAAGCCGCACCGCCCAAACGTAGCAACCATCACTCTCCTCCTCTCCTGTTTTCTTCCGGGTTCAGATGTTTGTCCTGTACAGTCACTCCGGGAGGATGTTACATCCGCGAGCGTAATGGCATCTTTTAGGAACATTCAAAGAAAAATGTAGCAGGAGGCGATGATGACAACTGAACAGATCCCTTGAACGGTTAGAGTTACATATTGCACCCTTTTTTTTTGGCGTCCTGAATATTCAGATGCTGTCTGTAGCCTGATAAAATGGTTGTTGTTGTGACAGCTTAGTTACTGCCAAGCCCAGTTCCCTGCAAACAAACAGGAGGTGGGTTGATACTGTTATTCAAATAAGTGTTAACTGAATGCATGTATATGTATGAAGATGTGCATTAAATATTAACTGAGATGCATTTTATTAATACAAAATGTAGTTCAGTGTCTAGAATGTAATGTTCTCTCTGAAATGCATCAAATCTAACCTGAATAAAGCATTTTTCTTTATTCCAGATAAAAATGCTACAAGGTTCATCAGCCTTTGGATATGACAGGCCCCTGGTCATCAGGGTGTCTTTTAGCACATGTGTTCTGTGTACAGTGTGCCTACCGCTGCTGGGACTCATAACTTGTGTCTCCATATCCTCCACCTTTCACCATGAGGACTCCACTGGAACTCACTGCCAGGTAATATCTGTTCTTTGAATCCTGACCCAGGCATGTTTTTGGATGCCTCTCTAGTGGTGGGAAGCAACCGAGACCACAGGTTCAGCGTGACAGTATAAATACCCAGGCTTAGCTTGAAATACTTTTGTTCTGTTCTACTTCATTTTTGAACTCAAATTCAATAACGAGGCAAATGCCCCAACTCTAGTAAAGAGGGGGTGCACACTGGTAGTAGTTTTAAATGATTGAAATTATATAAATATAAACCCTATATTTCCCACTCTAGTGTCTTGGAAAACCCTTATTTCAGCCTCCATTTAAAGTGCTTCATTTCAGCTGTTGTCTCTTTAAGCTCCATAAACCCCTTTCCCCTGATTAGCCAGCCCCCCAGAGGCCTGTAGGGGGAAGGGGTATGGGCAGACTTGGTGTTTGAGGCCCACCCCTCCAAAGCCTCATGAAGCAGTTAGGAGATCCTTATCCAATGACCCCATCACTTTAGCAAGTCCTGTGAAGATCTTGAGCTATTTTTGAACGTAGTTTACAGTCAGATTTAGGGATTTTAAAAATATACAGGATGAATAAGTTGTGGTTTAAAAATCTATAGAAGTTAAGTTTAGACATCTATCATTGTTACATCATATTCATATTCAAAACATGTTAAAGCATGATGACTCCTCTTCAAGTTAAGACCATTTATTTCCAGAATTTGTAATATCTTGAATTTGTCTATTATATATATTCCTTGGGAAATACTTGATCATGTTTTGTTTTACAGGTTCCTAACTACCTGCCATCCATCAGTGCCTCCATAAGCCTGAGTCCTGAGTGCCACATATGGCGCTTCTGCATTGGTCTGCACTCGGCACCGAGGTTCCTTGTGGCATTCACCTACTTTAAATTTTACAAGGCACGTTTTTCCTCTAAAGTCCCGGAGAGTTTTCTGACATGCCTGAACCTGGCTTTTTCTATCTTTGAGAACCTCGGCCTCCTGCTTCTGACATATGTCTCCTCCAGTGAAACCTACTGTGAGTTACACAAAGTTTTACATTTTTTACAGAGCTTTGTTACATTTCTCTGAGTCTGAACCACTGGACATGGTGGAAATTTCTTTTATGAACCGTATTTTCTCCCCTGTTTTTTAAAGTTGTCCACAAAGAAGGTTTTGTCCTCTTCATTATCAGCTCCATCATCTACATGCTGATAACCTGCCGCTTGTGGAAAGCTATAAAGAAGTATTCATTAAATCCTGAGGTAATCCAAAAGACACAACACTTAAAATCTACACTGATGTTTGTCACATGCTGGTCCAGATTAGTGTTCTGGTTCTCTCCTCTCACAGGATGCCAAGTCTCACCACTGGAAGGTGCGTTTCTTATTCCTCAACATATCCTGCTGTGCTTTTGCTGGATTCTTTTACTGGAAACACAACATGTACTGCGAATCAGGGAGTAAGTAACTAATAAATTAAAGACTTTTTCAAAAATAGAATAAATGTTAATGAAAGCTACAAAATGATAGTACAAACATGTTTGTAACGCATTCCTGTTTCTCTCTTTGGCAGGTTATACATTTTTTGCCTTGTTTGAGTATCTGGTCGTCTTCTCCAACATGGCCTTCCATCTCACAGCAGTGTGGGACTTTAAAAGCCGAGAGGTGATGGTCATATCATCCTCTGAAGATAAAGACTTCTGACTAGAAACTCCAGGATTAAGTGCTAAAAGTGAAACAACTCAACCACCTGACGATAACAGCCTTGATCCTGCACAGGAGGAAGATTGGGACGGCCTTTTCCATATATTTCCGTGATGAACACGTTTTTAAAGGGCGTAGATGTCAGATCAGTTTTAACAAAGTATTTGCACATGTGCTACTGTGAGGTCTGTTCACTTGACTGTTGGTGCACTTAATGCCTCATTGTCTCATTCATAGATGCCTTTATTTCAGTAAAGTGAGATGTAAAATGTGCAATTTCAACTTTTGGACAGTACACAAATATGTGTGGTAACACTGCATGTGTGCCAAAGTAAAGGAACACTATGTCAAATACGCTTGGCTTGTACTTGAGTTTACTTTTGTAATTTTTCTGATATGGTTTCTTTGTACCTTGGTGTCCTGATGCCTTTTTGATAAAGCTGTGAAGGTATTCTCAAAATAAATCTCTTGTTGTGATGTCACACACACAAGTGGATCCTGTAATATTTACTTATTGAGCAGCACTCAGTCATGTTTGGCATGGTTTTCCAGAAAGGTGTTTATGTAATATAACTAGTAGATCTGAAAAGTCAGGTCTGAAAATTATATGTTCTACAATTAGAGTTTGTCAACATGTATTCTACATGGGAAACTGTTACATGCTTCAGCGTTCTCATCTATTAACTTTGCTGTAATTTGCCACCATGGAATAAACAAAACTTAACACTATTTTCAAAAGCCACAAGGTGGTGGTGTTGATGGTGTACTCCATGCACCTGCTCATAAGACACCTCTTGTAGAAGTTTTGGAATTAATGCTGCAGAAAACGAAAGAATTCAGAGAATTAGAATTAGGAAAGCTGGCAATTGCCTCAGGGAGGTTGAAATTCAACCCAGGGTTTGTTTGGGCTTTGACTCCTGTACGGGGATTTGTTAACACTTCTTTTGCACAAGACTGACATGACACTGTCATAAACATGACATAACGTCTGTCATTAAGTTGAAAAAAGCTCCATGCATGTCTATTAGTGTAGTCATTAAGTGTCATTCAGCCAACTATGTCAACTTTTAAGGAAAGTTGACATTTTCTGGGGATGTCTTTGTTATGACACCTTCACATTTACAAAGACAGTGGCAGGTAAGGTGGTCTTTGTAAATGTGAAAGACAGTTTAATCAGAGGAATAGCTCACCTGACTGACTGGCAAGCACCCTATGGCTTTTAGTGAAGACACTTAAACCTGCTTTATTTCCAATATGGCTGCAACTGATGATTTGCTTTAAAATTCTGTATCATAAACGGATAGGAACACTATGTCTAAACATTATTCAGTCTATAGTTTAAACACTTCAGTGCACACTTCCTTGCAAAGTGATGTAATGTTGTACAAAACCAACACAGCCTATAATGAGGGAAAAAATGAAGATTGGAAGAGCAAATAATAATGATAATAATAACAATAGTAATAATACGCTGTTTTGAGATAATGTGAAATTTTGTGTCTGAAATTGTACAGACGAAAGTGTTGATTAGCCTATTGAAAACCAGTAGAAAGCTTCAATTTAAAATTGTCTTGACTTTCTTCAAACTTCAAACTTCAAACTTCAAACTTTATTTATTTATAGGGCACTTTTCATGCTTTAAAAGATAGATTACATTAGATTAGATTAGATAGGAACTTTATCAATTCTTTGGGAGGGTTCCCTCAGGAAATTCAGATTCCAGCAGCAAGTAGTACAAAAAAAAAGATGTGCAGAATAGACAAGAGTAGAAAGAAGATAAATAAAAACACAGGTTCTATACAGCAAAAAACAAAATAAATACAAACAATAGCAATAATAATAATAATAATAATAATAATAATAATAATAATAATAATAAAAATACTGCCAATAATTATGATAATAATAATAGTGACAAAATTAGTGATAATAATAATGATATCAATAATAATGTTAATAATAATAATAATAATAATAATAATAATAATAATAATAATAATAATAATAATAATAATAATAATAATAATAATAATGGTAATGATAGTTATAATAATAAAAATAGTTATAGCAGCATCAATGGGGATTATGACAGCAGCAGTTAAAGTGACATTAGGAAATAAGATACAGCAATAAACTCAGGGTTGTTATTGCAGGGTTGTTATTGCAGTCAGTTGGGATTATTGTGGTCCATACAGATCTATTTTACTCCTCCCACCCCGCCTCCTACCCCCTCCAAGTGCAGAGTTGAACAGTTCACAAAGTTACAGCAACACAAAGTGCCTCACAGAGGCTAAAAACAACACAAGAAAAAGACAAATCCAGTTGCACGACTCCAGTTGTAATGGCTAAAATAAACCACTTGGTGGCACCCTTCTGCAAAAGCTTGAATTAATATTTGATGGGAAATGTAGTTCACACTCCGAGCATAAGAGAGCGACACTTTCTGATTAAAACTAGAGACTCTGTGATGTAGAGGAAGACGAGCCCGCTGTCTGTCCACATTCTGCGGCTTTTTCGGTTCAGAATCGGTCGGGGGGAAAGAGCGAGACCTGTTTTTTTCAACAGGAGCTGGAGTTCTCTGGGCTTCAACTGCGGGTGAGGTGTCGTCTGCTGCGATGTTAACACAGAGCTGAAACTACAGATCCTCGGGCTCTGATACATGACAGGTAACTTTAGTTTTATTCTTTATTCGTTGTCAACATTTAGCCTAGCTAAAACTATGGTTATTAACGTTCCTCGTGAGACTCACTCAGTCTTGTGGTTCGCTTTTTCAACGTCAGCGGCTGCTAACTTAGGCACGGGTGTGACAATACCACAAATTCACACCGACGTGAACACAAAAACACGGAAACGTTAGCGTGGAGCTCTGCATTTTTACTCACCCTTTGTTGGATTTTTTTTCAATCTCATTTCCTAGTTAGCCGAGATGTGTAGCTAGCTAGCCGGGGCTTGTCAGACATCCAGCGCTGGATACGGACGCAGAAGGAGCACACGCTGCTCTTACTTTCCCTAATCGTATTATTCCTCTCCTCTGACAAAGCGTGGAGAAACCCAGAGCAGAGCTTAAGTGACAAAATAATGTGAAGGCATCCTTCGCGTAAGTGACGTACTTGCAAGCTAACCACTGTGCCTTCATTCATTCAGGAAAAGGAAACCTTTCAAGATACAGTAGCATGTGTCTGCTGCTAATCTTTATGTACACTACTGTATTTTTTGTACCATAAGCCGATTAATGACACAACCTGTTTGTGTTGCGATGTCAGAGTCTGAGCAGCCACATTGTATGATTTGGACCTGAAACGAGTCCAAAAGGGGCCAGGGGTGGCATGGGCCTGTCTTGACAAAAGACCTCTCAATATTGGAAGTAGCTACTGTTGAAAGAAAACGTTTGAACAGTCTGTCAAAGATATTGTATACAAGAGTTAGCTTGCGTTATTAAGTGCTTAGAATTTTGACTTTCGACAATATCTTCATTTTAGGCCTTAAGAAATTACACTATGAAGGTTTATATATTGTTACTTTGTTGTGTTTCTGTGTAAAGTTAACATTAAACAGGGCTATATGACAAGAGAGAGTCAAACTGCTAGAGCCACGTCCCCGTATGGGCCACCCTTGTCAAAAAACTCAGGACACGCCCCCTTTTGGCACCCATATTTATGAAATAGGAGTAAATTCATTATCCTGTAATCCTGAGAACACTCACTGGATTCTCCTGTTTTCTCTCCAGCAAACACCAGTCATGGAGTTCAACAAATTGGTGACCTTGTGGATATTTTGTTTGTGTCTCATTGGGGAAAGTTGGACGGACAAACCAAGTTCACCCACGCAGGACAGTCAGGCTGTTGAAAACGGGGTGTCAGGTGAGTAATCAGCCATGGCATTACTTTGTAGTAGACTGTTAAACTGAGCAGACACACTGTAAACCACAGTGACAGTTTAGTTCGTGCCACTGATGATGGTGCAGGCACTATATGTGGCCATGCTGAGAATAGTCTGGATGACATTCTCCATTAAGCCCTGTCCTCCAACTCATCAGCCAGGCAAACTGGAGTAATTGTTTTAAAGGCTAGTGGAGCAAATGAGGTTGGGTGGAAGTAGTTTGTGTCAGAAAGCAGGGTGTAAAACTGTTTGAATAAGTCTTCGAGGACTTCAGAGCACGATAAGAATAAATAAGAATAAGAAATCACCGCTGTGTGATTGGAAGAATATAGTAATGCATTTAGTGCTGTGTACACTGGTACATTTTTAGTTATTTCATGGAAACCGTCCCAGTATAAAAGAATATTGTTCTGAGTAAACAGTATCTGAGTTTGTTATCATGTTATTAGGGCAATGGAATCTCCATTTATTTTAAAAGTTCCTGTTTCAGCCAAAGTTTGAGCACCACTTTTTGTACTGGCTGAGATAAGTATAAATATTTGTACAAGAAGCTTTAAAAAAACTTTGTTTATTGTTTAAATGATAGTTGATGAGAATCAGAGCAGTATCATTTAACACAGTATTGCCAGGGAGTTTTGGCATAAATTTACATAATTAATCTTGGATATTGACTTTTTTCATGCATGTCAATGAAACCCCAAGCAGGGTTGGTGTCAATGTGTGGATCTGAAGCTAGGAGCACTGAGACTTACCTCACATCATGAAATAGCATAGTTTTCTCATAGAAATGAAAGTAGAATATCAGGTTAAAGGATTTTTAAAATCTTCTTTTGTTAAAATTTTTGTTAGACAAGCTCCTCTCTCACTGTGATAATCTCTTGCCTCAGTCCATGAAGAGTGAATGAAAGTGGTTACATCCGTTAAGCGACAAACCACCACACAGGTGTTTGCTCTAATATACTGTGACCCAGCTTTCACATTTTTAACCACTCTTGTGTAGGACTTATTTGACTTAGCAATCTGGGCACAGACCCAGCATTCTACCTTTTTGCCTGTCGTTATCTTTTGTTAAACCAGCTGAAGTGTTTGCTTAAAACAGGAACTGCTGAGACAAGTTGCTCACATTTTGCATCTGAAGCACATTTTTCTAAAATGTGTCACATGCCCCAAGAGGCCAGAGTGTGGGGGGAAAAAAATCATTGACAGTGATTTCCAAAGCTGTAGAGGTATCGTAGTAAGTGCAGCAGTAAAAAAAGGGGACAAAGCTACGGAGTGCGCTCTTCATCCACATACAGGCATGCAATACGACTTGCGTAACATGAGCTCTTAAAAAAAAAAGGGAGGCTGACTGGTATGTAAATATCTTATCTTGTGTCTCCGGAGTTTGCAAGCCAAATGCGAGAGGGGTCCAGTTTTGGGTGCATGAGAATGTTCCAGGTGGTAAGCTCTCACTGAGGTAACTGTCAGTCTTTGTTTAACATGGGGAGTGTGAATGAGTGAGAGTGTGAGTCAGTGTAGCGTGTGTTTGGTATGTGGCTGTGCAGGTTCTCTGCAGCTGAGTGCTTGCATACTGTGGCTCAAAAATTAACTTTGTGCTACCCGGAAGTTCACGCTGTGCATCCAGTGTTCCTACTTCTGGTTTCATGGTGTCAGGTGGCGGAATATCAAACTCGTATGCTAACTGCAAAACTACTCATGAGCAGATCCCATGGAAGC